>NC_089683.1:11703163-12340496 GCF_031753505.1 Anomalospiza imberbis | reverse complement strand
TTAGTCTCTACAGCCATTGATTTCAAGGGGAGTTTTACCTGAGAGAGAATTCTGAAGGAGGTCATGAGGTGTAAGTGAGCCCTGAGGAAGAAAATGGAGCCTCACCCATGTGCAGGTGTGCAGGTGAAATTTCAAGGATCTCCAGCACTCCTTCTAATATTTTTAGTCCCCTATAGGGAAAAGGTTGCAGTTTTAGCTTGGCACTACAGGAATTTATAAGCATCCAGACAGGGTTAAATGTGCCTCAGAAAAGGAAAATATCTCAGGAAAACTAAGGAAAAAAATTGTAGGGAAAAGAAATCCACCATAAAGTTCACAAACAGCAAAGCTTTAGGAATATGAAATAAGAGTTTGAACTTGACACTGTGTTTCTGTGAAAAAAAACCAAACAACAAAACAACCTAATAATAATCACAACAATAACAATAACAATAAAGTAGCTTGTGGCAGGAGACTGAGAGGAAATTGTGAGCAGGATGTGAGAAGCTGAGGCTAGGCAGAGAAACAGAGGTCAAACCAGCTTCCTGGGCTGGGCCTCTGGGAGGTCTCTGTCCAGGCTCCCACTCATGTACAAAAAAAGACTTGGCCTGAGAACATGTGGATCTGTAAAAGTGCAGAGAATGAAATGATAAAAGGAATGACTTTACAGGAAGAATGTGGTGACATGTGCTGCTGCTGTGGGAAGATGAAGACCAAGATATTGTAAAATGCAGTCTCCCCCTTTTCCATATTTAAAGTCTCATGGCATGTGGGTAACTCGATTAAAGTAAATCAGCTTTCTGTAACAGCTATAAAAACATATACTTTTCTTAAAACTCATGTATTAGTTTTCAGAAACAGCTGAAGAATTTTCAATTAAAACTTCTGTGCATATGGACAAAATTCCATACAAGACAGACTCTTGGATTAAAAAAAATAGGCCAAGAAAATAGGAAAACTTCTAAACAACTGAAATAACTGAAATTGGTTTCCTGTACACAGAAATTCCTCTAAGCTTAATACCTAACAACCTTATCAATATCCTTAATATTGGTCCTCCTTTAAGACTAAAAAACGAAAGATCTGGCAGACTGTGTGCATGTAAGAGTAGATAGCTGATGAAGGTCAGTAAACACAATTGCAGCAACAGGTATGTATTGGCTTTGTAATTATCTTCCTATTAATGCTAAATTAGCTAAGGTATATTTCAGACATCTGTTATAATTTAAATGATTGTCAATAATTCTTATCTTGTTGAAAAATAGATTACTCTTATTGGAAAGACCATAAAGCAAACCTGAAAATCTTTATCTCTGGAGTTTGTACATGGTGTCATCAATAAAACATCTCATGGTCCACTCACTGCTGCTGTGCAGACTGAGGACTATTAAAAGTAGGAGGTGCTGATAATTTTCTGTCCTGATGTACTCTAACACATGTTTTAATGGTGGTATTGCTCTTGCATCCTATCTCACTCCTTTAAGACATGTCAGTTCATCACCCAGCTGACCTATCATTCCTGGCATACCTTCAGTCAAGCGCCATGAGCTGATATCCATAAAAATCCACTTTAGCTGACAGAAGGTGTATAACATCCTGAGTTTAATTGCCTGTTTTTAAAAATCTGCTTTGTAAAACTTATTTTCGCCTGTCCCCCCGCCTTACCCCCAGCTCAGGGTTTTTTTACGCTTCAAGGGGCTGCTTGTGTCTTCCCCTCTAGCCCTTACCAAACAATCTGAGGGAGGAGAAGGCATTGGTTAAATATCTCACAACCCAAATGTTAACTCTCACAAATCACCTGTGGGGGGAAGAGTCTTCCTTTCCACACACTGTTACATATTCTGTGCATGATGCTGTTTCTCTCCTCTGTGGCCCTGGCAGTTTTCTCAGGATTATGTGATTTACATTCTTCACAGGCCTATGTGGATCCATACAGCTCAGCAGGAGTGATTTTTACAGATTTACTGCAGCAACTGTAGGCCAGGGTAGGATTTGAATTTTTTTTCTTACTTAGATGTGATTCACAGCAAAATCTCAAGGGCAGAACACTCACCAGCTACTGCAGGCTTGAACTCCTAGGAAAATCCTACCTGTCCAAGGTGGAAGGTCCTTCCCAAGGTACAATCCCTGCCTAAGACTTTTTAAAGGAGCTAAAGAAAATAGAGGGCTCTGACACATGATCAAGTCATTGAATATTAATGAGTTACCTTGCATCAGCTGAACCACAGCAGCTCCTGTGTACTTAATCGCAGCCCATTGCTGCCACCAAGGATAACACACAAGTATTACCTTTTTCACCGAGGTCTGGTGTGACTCCTTTTACCCACATTTGCTACAAGCTAAATGCACACACAAAATGTGAGCTACTGACACTCAGCTGGCAGGCACTAAGCCTTGAAACTCTGGTCACGGGGGATACATGGAAATCAGGAATCAGGTTCACCGAAGTTGTTCATGCACTTCTGAAATGCAATGTCGATTGTCAGTTTCATAGAAAAAGCACTAGCAAATATCTCCTCGGTTTAAAAAGACATACTTCAGCTTTCAAGAGAACAGCCTCAGTAAATGCTGAGCACTACTTTCAGTAGCTCTGTTTTTAAGCTCTGCCTCCACCCAAGGAGCTTGTATATCACCCCAAAAGACCTTGTTTCTCACCAGAACATCTGTTCTTCTCCTATTCAAAGTTTTAAAACAATATCAAATTTATGCACACAAAGAAGTCATGAAAAGTGGCTTTTCTGGGTTTGGGGAGATGACTGGGGTTTGTTAGGATGCTTTTTTTTTTTTTTTTTTTTTTTTTTGCTACTGTAGAAAATTGCACTCGGAGTCCACAAGAATTTTGATTTTAGATAACACCAGACAGCTGGGAGCAGGGAGTGGGAACACTACTAGGTAATTGGCATTTTGTGTGATCTCAGGGGGCAGAAACCAATGAACACTCTTAAAATGGTATTGCTAAGGAAGAAAAATATGCTATGCTACAGTGATCATCAAAGTTTATGAACACAAATGCTAAGAGAAGTTTCTATGAGCCACCAAGTACTGGATCCTTGCTTTCAAAATTCCTTCCCTGAAATATGTTTAATGGGTGATACTTTAATGAGACTTGCAGCTGTTCATATTTGTTCTTATTTTAGTATTTTGCAGCCTCTCTGTTCTAAGGAATTGCGTCTTCTTATGGGCCAAGAGAAGCAAAATCTCACCTTGAGCTAAATTCAAGCTAGCAGCAAACACAAGAGTACAGTGCATGTGTTTGTGACACCTGTGCCTCCAGACCCCCTGTGCACTAATGACAAAAATTACCTTTGGTTGGGTTAGTTGCACTGAAAAAACCTGCAGTGTAGAAATCTGTTTGCAAGTCCATTCTTTCCTACTTCTTTTAAGAACTGATTGAAAATGCATCATATTTCCTTATTATATATGCATTACTTGAATTCAACCTTAATGATTGTTTCCCCCTAAAATCTGATTTTTCCAACAGCTTCTAAATGAAAACTCCAAGGTGGGATTTCAAAAAGCATGTCATTAAGTGAATATTGTGCAAACCAAAGTAATTGGAAAAACTCCAGAAAGAGGAATGTCAAAGGTAGCAGGTTTCCAGAGGAAAAAAATCCCAAAACAACCCAAAGAATCACTAACAAAGAACTCCTTTGCCCATTACTGCAAAATAACTTAAAGTGAGACAGAATGCCCCTGTTTTGACTGATGACGGAATAATAGTAAGAGGCTAATGTTAATGTGAAAAAGACATCTTTCTTTTCATAGCATTTAAATTCCAGTTTGGTTACCACACCGTACTGGTGATACGCAGGAGTAATATTGATTGAAACCATGATTGTATTTTATTTCCAGAATTCTTAGCCCTCTCCTAGAAATTTTTGCTTTTCCATACAAGATAGTTCAAGACCATATAAGAAGGCATGAATTTTGTAAATAGCCTTTGCTTTTTGTGCATTGTTATATCAAGGGACCTTTTGCAGCCTCACTTTCTCCTCTTAATGTGAGCTCCTTGGAGACTT
Organism: Anomalospiza imberbis; assembly: GCF_031753505.1. NCBI lineage: Eukaryota > Metazoa > Chordata > Aves > Passeriformes > Viduidae > Anomalospiza > Anomalospiza imberbis. The sequence goes on along the minus strand of NC_089683.1, from coordinate 12,336,498 downwards.
CAATCCTGGGAGCACAATAGAGACAAAGTCCTGTCCTTGGGCTCCCAATTAACCAGCATGAGCTGACTGTATCCACAGTATTGAGCACCATTAGCACCATTGAATAGTTTGGGTTGGAAGGCATCTTTAAAGGCAATCTAGTCTAACATCTCTGCAGATGGGCGTCTTCCACTAGATCAGGTAGCTCAGAGCCCTGTCCAACAGGACCTTAAATGTTTCCAGGGATGGGGCATCTAGAACCTCTCTGGGTAACCTGCTTCATTGTTCCACCATCCTCATCCTTCTAGCCTGAATCTACACTCTATTTTAAAGTTTAAAATCATTACTCCTTGTTCTGCTGCTACAGATCCTACTAAAAAAATCTTGTCCCCATCTTTATTATCAGCTCACTTTATGTGTTGAAAGGCTCTATTAAGGTCTCCCCAAAGCCTTCTCCTCTCCAGACTGAACAATCCTGTTGTAGATGCCGGTGAACCCAATGGGAAGAATGATGATGTCTAACTCAATTCAGAAGGCTGAATGATTTCTTTATTATAATTATGCTATAATACATTAATATACTATATAAACGAGGATACTAAAAACTACATGCTACTTTCTCTATCATATCTAACTACCACACAACTTGTGACCTTCTCTCAAGAGTCCAGACATAGGTGGATCTGATTGGCCGTCAGGCCCAAACAATCCACTATGATCCAACCAAGTGATCACTCTAGGTAAACAATTCTCCAAACACATTCCACAAGAGAAAAACCAGGAGCAGAAATAGAAATTGTTTTCTCTTTCATTTCTCTCTGTGCACCTTTATGAAAAATCCTGAGAGAGAGAAATGTGCTTGCCACACAATCCAATGCTCTCAGCTTGTCATCATAGGGCAGATGTTCCATCTCTCTGATCATCTTGGTGGCCTCCTCTGAACTCACTCCAACAGGTCCATGTCCTTCCCATGCTGGGGACCCAGGGCTGGGTGCAGCACCCAGGTGGGCTCTCACCAGAGCAGAGCAGAGGGGCAGAATCCCCTCCCTCACCTGCTGCCCACGCTGCTTTGGATGCAGCCCAGGACACATTTGTCATTCTGGGCTGCAAGGGCACATGGCTGGGTCATATCCAGCCTCTCACCCACAGCACCCCCAAGTCCCTCTCGGCAGGGCTTCTCTCAATGAGTTCTTCCACTCTCCACTTGATCCCAATGTTACCAATGAAGATATTAATCAGAAATGGTCCCAGTATGGATCCTGAGAGATATCACTCATCACCACTCTTGGTGCTTCCAGAATAGGTTTGTCCTACTGGGACAAGGTGTTCCTTGCAGAATTATAGATGCAGACTCTTATCCCTGTAGTTCAGTGTTGAGACACCACTCCTTACAGTCCATTAGTACATGTCTAGTAGATAATTTAAAAATTCATTCTGAGCTTAACGGATAACAAAAAGCTTGCAGAGCGTTGTGTGCGGCTTTGCAGAGTCCACATTTGTCAGCGATCCCGCAGCCGGCAGAGCGGACTGCGGGCACAGCCGAGCCAGACCCTGAGCCCTGGCGATGACAGGAAAACGCTCGGCGCGTCTGGAAAAACTCCAAAGCTGCACGACAGGGAGGGAACCGCAGGGAAGGAAACGCAACAGAACATCTGCCCCAAAACCATCTCTCACCAGCTCGGCGGCCGGGCAGCCCCGGCTCTCCGGGACTCGCTCCAGCGCTGCGGGGTGCGAGCAGCTCCGGCCCGGCCGGCGGGAGGGACGGAGACAAAGCGGGGCCCTTTCATCCCGGGCTGCCGGGCAGGGCCCGGCGGTGATGGATGAGCAGCATCCCCCACGGCGGGGCCGGGACCGGCACCCCTCGACAGCCCGGGCCTCCAGCGGCCGGAGGGTGACACTGCTGGGGTGGGTGACACTGGTGGGGAGTGACACTGCTGGGGTGGGTGACACTGCTGGAGTGTGACACTGCCGGGGTGGGTGACACTGGTGGGGAGTGACACTGCTGGGGTGGGTGACACTGGTGGGGGGTGACACTGGTGGGGGGTGACACTGGTGGGGTGGGTGACACTGCTGGGGGGTGACACTGCTGGGGTGGGTGACACTGGTGGGGAGTGACACTGGTGGGGTGGGTGACACTGCTGGGGTGGGTGACACTGGTGGGGAGTGACACTGCTGGGGTGGGTGACACTGCTGGGGTGGGTGACACTGGTGGGGAATGACACTGGTGGGTTGGGTGACACTGCTGGTGTGGGTGACACTGGTGGGGAGTGACACTGCTGGGGTGGGTGACACTGGTGGGGAGTGACACTGGTGGGGAGTGACACTGGTGGGGTGGGTGACACTGCTGGGGTGGGTGACACTGGTGGGGAGTGACACTGGTGGGGAGTGACACTGGTGGGGTGGGTGACACTGCTGGGGTGGGTGACACTGGTGGGGTGGGTGACACTGCTGGGGTGGGTGACACTGGTGGGGAGTGACACTGCTGGGGTGGGTGACACTGGTGGGGTGGGTGACACTGGTGGGGAGTGACACTGCTGGGGTGGGTGACACTGGTGGGGTGGGTGACACTGGTGGGGAGTGACACTGGTGGGGTGGGTGACACTGCTGTCTGGGTGTCACAGTGTTCTGTGTATCTGCTGAGGGCACCCAGGCCTGTGGACCTTTTGGTGATCCATGTTCCTGGGTGTTGGCTGCCATCACCTCCTCACACTTTTAGTCCCTGATGGCACTGGATGGCCTTCCCATCCATTATGTACTCTTGTGCTGTGTGGTTGTAATTGCCATCAGATGTGACTACTGCACAACTGTTATGGATTGTACTCCTCAAGGCTCACAAAGGGAGACATTTGGAGAGGAACAGGAGAACAAGAGGTGGATTCCTCCTGCGCCATCCTTCACTGGACAGTAGAATCCAGTCTTTCACAAATCCCAGCTCAAGAAGATTTTAGCCTGTGAACATATAAGGTTCTCATCCAAAAAGACAGAAACTATCTAACCTCCTTGGCAGGTCAGGACTTTCCAGTCTAGTTGCTTCCATATGAGTAATTATCCCCACCTCTACAGCAGCTTGTTTAGCTCTCCAGTGACAGAAACATTTAACTCTGTGATTTAATCACTTCCCTCAAAACTGTCAAAGATCACACAATCACAGAATAGTTAAGACTGAAAGGGACCATTGAAGGTCATGTCCTCCAACCTCTCTGCTCAAGCAGGGTTCCCTGGAACACATCATTCACAGTTGTGCTCAGGTAGCTTTGAACACCTCCAGTGAGGGAGATCCACAGCCTCTCTGGACATTCTGTTCCAGTGTGTGGTCACCTGCACAGTAAAGAATTTTTCCTCATGTTCAGGTGAAACTTCCCATGCATCAATTTCTGCCCATTGTCTCTCATTATTTGGCACCACCACGGAAAGCCTGGTCCATCCTCTTGACATCCTCCCCTCAGATAATTACAGACATTGATGAGGTCTCCTCTGTCTTCTCCAGGCTGAACAGGCCCAGCTCCCTCAGCTGTTCCTTCTAAGAGAGATGCTCCCCTCCCTGATCATCTTTGTAGCCCTATTGATGCTCTGAAGTATCTAAAGTTCTCTTGGATATGTACTTCAAACTCATACTTACCAAGAAAAAAAAAAAAACAAAAAAACCTGAAGCTTTAAAAATTCTGTTAGCACAGTAGTAGGGCCACTTTTAAGCTAAAAAAGATCTCTGATTAGAAAGCAGGAGCTACCCTGCAGTGTAGCCTGTATTTTTTTTCACTCACTTTCTATTATATTTCAGATAATGAGACAAGAAGGGTCATGAATGATTAAGTACAGATATTATATAAGACATAATGTAATTAATTAGCCTTGGAAGTGCATAAGGACAGAATGGAAAAGAAGTGATCTTTAAAAAGAATTGAGTTTAATGGATAGTTATGTGTACAAAATTGAGACTATTTCTAGCTGTTGTCAGTAAAGCAAGTCTAGAAATACCACATCCATGGCCTTTTGAATGCACCAGCATAAGGGCATGCTTTCCCTGCAAACAGAGTTATTGAGCACAGCTAATTTGGCAGGAGGGGGACTGTGCTTTGGGGAGAGGACTAAATGTTCATCTTCAATGTGCACATAGGATGGAGTAGTTACGCCTGTAGAGGATGATTCAGAGACAAAAAAAGAAGCTTGGGTGTTGGGGAAGATGAAATAGGAAAACCTTATAAATATGATTGCCTGGCAAAAGATTTGGAAAATACAGACGTTGAGATGAGAACTAGATGTGAGATAACAAACCTTGACTACTGAATAACTAGAAAACAGTAGTATAGCCAGGCTGAAAGCAATCCCCCTTTCTGATTAAACAATGCCCTTTACCTGCAGATAGGTCCAAGGGTCAAATGGAATGCTCTGTCTCACCCCCAATGTATGGTTCATCCCACACCTGTGACCCTCCCCTGAAGTATCAGGTATCTGTGACCCCATTGGCCCAAGTCCTGTTCCAGCCCACCTTGAAGCCCCCTGATAAGGTGTGCCCGAGGGACCGGACGCTCTCTTGGACCTTCCCCTGGGACCCTCACCTGGAACCCTCGCTCCCTCTCTCTCCCTCTCCCTCTCTCCCTGGGCCTGCCACGAGTTGTGCCTGGCAACTCCAAGCAGGGCCTTTCCCCCTTTTAATAAACCACATTTTCTAAGACCTGACTTCAGAGATCTTTCATCCATCCAAACCGTCCTGGAGTCCCGCGCTCCCTACACTTGGGGAAGCAACAAGAAATGGTCTTGAGCTTGCTCCTGATAGACCTTTCCCAGTGTACGCAGTATTGCCCAAGTAACAGTCAATACCCAAAAATACATCAGTGAAACAGCAAAACTGACTGAGGCCTCTGAGTGTTACACAGCTCACAGCTTACACATCCAAACTCCAGGCGAGCAACGAGGAATGCAGGCTGCTGCATGGTAATAACACTGAGACACTGGACGAGAAAGCTCCAGTGAACAACTGCTACATGGACTGAAAAAGCAACAAGATTGAAAGTTGAGGTGAACTGCTCCTGCTTCCAAATGTGAAAGGGAAACCTGGTATCAACTTTTAGCTCTTAAGTCTGACATTTCCTAACCTCACAAAATACATAGATCTGCTCTTGCTAATTTCATTAAGCACTTCATATGGCTGATGGTCAGATTTTATTTAGATTTTGTCAGCATATAAACAGGCCATTTAAAAGCAGTGCAGTAAAGTCATTTTAGGCAGTGATACTTTAATTTAAATTTAAAAAAAATGAATTAATTACAGTATTATAGAGACTTTCAAAAAATTCAAATTCTGATTGGCATTGCATACCAAATTCTACCCTTCTTGTTGAATAAATCAGCTTTAAGCTGTATGGATTTACATAAAAAAAAAAAAAACCTAATTCCTTTATTTCTATAACTTGCAACAGATAATTTTAGACTGCTAGTTCTCAAACTATTGCTGGCATATCCATGCTGTTCAATGAATTTGATGCAAACACTCTCCTGTGCTCAGTTTAAAGCATGAACTGGTGATATCTATGAATAATTTTCTGTGGTACTTTGCAGAAAGTGAGAGTGGTTCTAATTAATTAATAAGTGGTTTAAACAATTTGTGTTTTACCATAATTAGCTAATAGATATAGTTTTGGGACACTGGTGAAGTTCCTTAACTGCTGCCTTACAGGTTCCTCCTGCACCCCCCTTTAACTTGCTCACTTTCTGGTGCTGGACCTCTGCATTCTTGAGACCAGTTTTAATGAGGCTGTTGGGGTGCTGGAGCACAACTGGTTGCAAGCACACAAGATTTTCTTTGAAATCACAGGTGATCTTGACATTTCCAGCAGGCAGAACTTGCACAGGTGTAACATTGCTGGATCCAGTCCAAAGAATTTGATTTGGATGAGTGAATAGAGCTGAACAGAAACCCTGGGAATACCCCTCCTCACTATGACTCAGAGAAGCAGTGCTGAGCATAGTCAAAATATTAAATTGCAATTAAAAACCTGTTTGCTTTGTCATTCATGTGTTCCTCATGGTTTTAATGAAACTATTCACATCGTGGAATTGTGATACATTTGTCTCATTTTCTCAGGAGCATTACCATATGGTATAACATCATGCCATTAATGTTTGGCTACCTGCATAATAAAGTTATTTATTTTTAATCACCATGATAATATGCTCCCATAAATTATAGTACCTGATCCATCTGTGTACAGTCCCTGTCCATGTGTTAAAACTCCAACTTGTTCCTTACTGTTCTTACTGATGAAAGAATTTGCTATGAGTAATTTTCTATACACATATATTAATTTTGGATTACTTAGATTCCTAATGAGATTACAATCAGCTGTTAAATATTTCAGAAAATATACAGTACAGAATTTGGAAAACATCTGTACCTCATGATGAAACCAACTTCTAGAAGATTTTGTTAGAAATATTCCCAAGGAAGCCTTTGCAATTTGGCAAGAAATTATCCTGCACAATGCTAATAAAGCACAGTTAGTTTAGGTTGCTGCTGACAGCAAAAGGTTCTCCATTATTTCACCCTATCAGGCTTCCACACTTGGAAATTATTAGAAGCAACTGCTAGAAACAAGAAGATGAACATGGCAAAAAGTGGAGAAAGAATTTGGGTTTTGGTCCCTTGAGACCATCCTAAACAGGATCCCTGCTCAGTCAGCTGGGTGCAACTGCCTCCAGTGAAGCACACTTCCAGACATGGACAAAAATTCAGACTGGTTTCCTAGGAATTCTAAGCTTTACAGAATTGTGAGACTTTGTTTTATTACTCAGCAGGGCAACAGCAGAATTTTAAGGGGAAGTTCATTTTTATGAAATTAATTTGGAAGTAAGATGCTGTATAGTAGCGTGCTTTACTCACTGGCCTTCACAGGCAGGAGTTCACCTGGTTGTAGGGAACTGGACTTTGCTAGATTTTGGTATAATTCTTTGTTACCTCTTCCTGTGATTGCTGGGAGATCAGGGAAGTGGCTGAGCCTTTTACCACCATGTCCACTTGATTGTGGTAAAAAGCATTGTAAAAAGTGTATACTAAATCTCTGACTAGTGTTAAATAATAATGAATTTGACCCAATTTACTTTTGTGGCTGAAAAGGAGTGAATATATAGAGCAAAATTCATGGTGCTGACATGATGCCCCCTGTATGCCCATTTTGGAGGTTTTACATAAGGCCAGATCTATTCTGGTGACACGAAATGAATGCTCATGAGAAGCCAGAGCTGTGAAGCAAACTTTTGGAGCGCATCATCTGGTTTGTTATCAGGGCAAAGCAGTTTTTTTTTGTGTGCTTCAAGACAGTTTCACCACATGGGTCAGAGACCTGCTTCAAAGACTCCATTCCCTTGATATAAATTTAAAAATTAAGGCAGATACACCCAAATATGTTGCTTAACTATTACCATGGGCCTGCTATATGTGGACGCAAACTCTGGCATGTTACTCTCCCTCATCTCAGACCCAGCCATGGGCTGTTGCCTGTGCAAAATAAGCCACAACACCTACCCACCACCAAGTCCTACCCCCACCACACACATTTCATTTGATGGAGAAGAGAGGGTAAATGCAACTCATATTTCTTCAACTTGATCTGCAGATTGGACATTAAAGAAGTGGGAAATATGTGTCTGATGACCTCAGGCTATATCTGTGCTTTTAAATAAACCATGCCAAAGATCACAGCTTGGCTCACACCCATACATGTAAGATCTCTTTCCTCCAAAACCAGGGTCTTCTCAGGTAAAAGCCTTGTTTTCTTGTAGTGAAGTTGCACATACCTCTTACCCATCTCCTGATTTTTCTTGTTTAATTTTTTTGAGAGTTGAATAAAAAAGTTTCCCCAGAGCCAGACAAATCTCTCTCTTCAAAAGAGTGGCACTGCAGGTTTTTTTCATGGGAATGACAAAGCTTACTGAATATGCTGTCCACTCCAACAGAGACTGGTGAAAGAGGATGATGATGAAATTGTATTTCTGTTTGGGAAGTCAGCATGGCATACTCATCCCTTATTTTACCATCTCCAAGAAGCAGAAAGCAGAGTGCATGAGCACACTTTAAGTCTGCAGCACCTACCACCTGACCTCAGAGACCAATGCATCCAAAATCCTCCATGCTTTGCACAAAACTAGTACAGCTAAAACCCATTCTGCAGGTTCTGTGTGTGTAGCTTTCCTGGCACTGATGAAGGTGCTGCTGATGTCCAGGGGTCCCACTCATCATCATTTCTAGTGTTGGTAGTTCTGTAGGTGCTGTAGACTATTGGGTAAAAACTACATTTTATCCTCAGCTCACACTGAAATCTTCCCCGTTTTCTATTTTTGCCTTTTTTTATATAGTTATATAACTGAAGACCAAAAATAGGAGCCTGGATTTCTACACAGACAACATAGTTCCATGGGGTTCAAGCATAAACTGTCCATATTTTGCCTCAGAATGCACTGCTAGGTAAATTCACATCCTGTACTTGGATTAATTAGAGATACCAATAAATACAGCTATTCTGATTTGTGCCATATTAGGAGATGCTTTGATACAGAGAAAAAGTTCCTAAAGATTAGACACAGCATCCTTGAAGACTGATGAAGGAACACATTCCTCACAGTTGGCAGGCACAGTTTTTTGATTTAACATCTCTGCACATATAATGCTTCTGTCCAATGATACCCTAAAAGTGCAAAACAATATTTGTCCTTAGAAATTACCAACTTAGCATGAACATTGTTGTAGACATATCTGCCTCTAAAAATTTAAAAAAACCCAACAAAATTAACAAAAAATCCATATTAATCCAAAATAATTCACTTAAATGAATCTCTCAAAGGAAAAATAATCAGTAATCAGTAGTTCACTGCCAGAAGGAAGGTGTGTATCAAAAGATCTGTGGGTGTCAATTTCCTCTCTCAAGGAACAAAAGTCATGGCACATGGACTAGAGAATACTTCCAATACATTTGTAGGTAATAGCAATGTAGGAACGACTGAGAATGCAACCATAAGGCTCAGGTACATCTTGCTACTAAAAATGGTGCTGTTTTCCCCTGTTTTCTCTCAGACACATTCATGCAGGAGTTGACACTGCACATGGTATATGTGAAAGTGACACAACACCTGGCTCAGAATAGTGTGTCATTTCAGCCACAGACTTTGTAAAGGCACCTTGCAATTGCACCCCAATAAACACTGAAAACCAGAAAAAGAGTTCAAAATCTTGACAAGTGGGAAATTCACTGGAAATAGGATTAAATAGGATAGGAGTAAAGTACAGTACTTAAACAATACAGATGTCCATTGAAGGTGACTTACAAGATTGTAATTCTCCCTTTGAAGTTTTGGTTTTTGTTTTTTTTTTTTTTGTTTTTTTTTTTTTAATGCCCATGGTGTCTTCTGATTGCACCATCTTGATCCTTCTGTGTAGTAGCACTTCTGTGCTACCTTTGTGGGTTTTGGGTTGTCTTTCCAGTTTGGTTATGATTAAGTAGTAGAGCAAAACAGAGAGAAGGCTGTCCCACAAGTCAGCGAGCCGATACTAAACCTGCTGTCAATGCTTACTGCACATAACACCTGTAGCAATCCCTGTGTTCTATAGAATTGTTTCACCTACAGCCTCCAGCTTCTGCCTTTTCAAACAAGGCAGGAGACAAAACAAGCAAAAAATCTGCTCTCCCAAGCAAAATTCACAACCTAAATGACATGGCTAGGTGGCTTCACATCTCTCCTGCTGTATATCCAGAATTAAAGCTGACACTGATCTCTCCTCAATTTTCAAGGAGACCTTCCTCAGGTGTAAAACTTGTGAAAGGGTTCAGTTCACCAGAGATCTCAGCTGCCTCCTCTAGATATCATTCTATCTTTGTATGAATTTGCTTTCATAGACAGGCACTCAAAACCTGTACCTGCACCCTTTTATGCTTCCACAGGATACAAGGAATATATAATTTCTGTACTGCACTGCCCCTGTTACCTTCCCACGATGAATGGAGCAATATTATGTGTATCTAACAGATAAGATTTCTCTTCTTAGGCTTTTACCAGAGGGACAATCATTTACTTTCCTAACTTTTAGATTAAAAAGGAAAGGTTTTTTTTTTTTTTTTTTTTGAGAATTGTCTTTTGATGGGATTTAAATGAATAGAATTACATAAAAGTATAAACAATATGCAAAAGAAGAGACTTGGGCTCCTCAACCATGTTTACACAGGCGTCTGAGTGAGGAAACCCTTTTTCTGAGCCACACACACATATCATTCTCCATAGAGTGTGGTTTGTAAAAAGCTGTATTTTTCCCTCTTCCAATTCACTCAGAGGACTTTCTGTGGTTTTTTCTGCTTTCCTCTCCTCCAGTCCTGTGCACAGCCCATTTTTCTCCTTTTATTCTTATTGCTGCTGTGTCCTGCTTCCTTCTTTGGCCTCTTTGCAGGATGTATCAGAGTTCAGATTCCTGCCTTTCAGCAGGAAGACCAGCCTGCAGACCACAGGAACACACTGCAGGGTCAGCCCTGGCTGGGGACAGTGAGCTCCTCCGAGCAGATCCTGAGACCCTTGGCTGCTGGCAGCAAAGGGAGCCACAGGGTGGGGAAATCCATAGCTCAGCATTTAGCCAGTGTCAGCTGTAACTCACATGCCCCTGGTTTTACTCTACATCCATACTAAGAAAAAACAAAAACAAAAAACAAACAAACAAACAAACCCCCCCCAAAAAAAAAACCAAACCAAACCTAACCAAAAAAAAAGAAAAAAAAAAGAAAGAAAAAAAAAAGAGAGATCATAAAATATGTAATACTTAAGTTTTCTGCCAAAACATTGTTCTCAACAGTTTATGCTGAAAAGAGAGGACTCTTTCATCCCCAGGTAAGATCAAGCACTGATGGAAGTGAGATAAAGAATGGCTCACAAAATTTTGCTGTTGTTTGGCATCTATGTTTATTAAATCTGTCATTATAACAATTAGATTTTCATTTGTTCTTGTCTTACCTATTTTGACCATCTGCTAGGAATATAAGAGTGAGAGTAACATTTTACCCATATCCAATTATGCTACACTTCACCTTTCTCAGATTATATTTAATTATAATTCACGGCTTTCGCAAACCACTCATAGTTAAAGGGCAGTCAAATAAGGAAGAAAAACAAATGTAATCTCTGACTCCAGGGTATTCATGCAAGCCCTATTTACCCACTGATTAAATTATCTAGCCTTGCATAATTATTCCTGTTCTGTGAACTGGTAAATAAAGGCAAAATGGTGGCTTTCCTAGTGAGACCCAGCACAAGGAAATCTTATCCACTAATTTCTACTGAAGCTTTAAAAATATTACTGTTAGAATGTTAGTATTTTGCCTTAACATTCATAAAGTTCAGTCAGGACCATTACATTTTAAATCAACTATGGTGTTCTGGCAGCGTACAAGAGATGACATCTAAGTGCTTCACAATTTAGACCCCATGGGAGTGGTTGTATTTCATCAGCTAGCTACATTTTTATTTAATACCACTTAATAATTAACCACTTAATCGAACATTTTCCTTGATACAAATGAACAGATTTTGGTGTTTGTTTAAAGGAATAACTACACAAAAGGTATAATGGAATATAAAACCTGTCGGATGAACCATTTTTTTCCCCACCCAACAGCTGTCTCCTTGAACCCCAGATACCTGGAGTAAGATCCAGAGTGTCTAAACAAAAACGCTACATCGCTACTAATAAATTGAACACGTGCAGTCTCTGGCTAGTGGGCTGATTGCAGGATGTGGCTACAGCCATGCCCTTGTTCTGCCTCTGCCTCCAAAACAAGCCAGTCCCAACTGACAGAGCAAAGGCTCAAGCTGTACATAGACCTTGTGGGTTCTTGGGTCACAGGGTGGAAGCATGGCTGAAGAGGCTCTCAGTCCTCACCCTATGTCCTCTAGAGCTGGAGTGTCTGCATTCCAGAAATGGGGTTTATTTACCCTGTCTAGATTTATCTAGACCACATTGCTCTAGCTGCTTGTAGGCCATCTATGTGGGGTAGCATCAAGAGCCTACTGGAGGCAAAAGAACTTGATATTGCTGCTTCTTCTGTGCTTCTTCCTTCTGTTAAGGAAACGATGCTGCTTGGACATGGTCTGCCATGGTCTGTTATCTATGCAGGCTCATTTTCACACCCCTACCTGACTTCTAAGGGCAGGCACATGACTCACCTCCCCTTTGGAAGTAACTACTACACTCTGTGCTAACCCAGTCATCAAATTCCTTACAATGAAGTTCATCAGGCCCAACCTACTTGGAAAATATTGCAATTAGCTAAGGCTGGGAAGCATGGAATCAATATTTAAGGATATTACTTGCAGTGCATGAGATCAGCTCAGTTGGTCAGTGCAGGGTGTTAATAATACCAAGATTGTGGGTTTGATCCCCATATGGGCCATACACTTAAGAGCTGGACTCGATGATCCTTGTGGGGCCTTTCCAACTCCAAACATTCTGTGATTCTGTGATATCTCCTACTTGCTGTGGGATAATAGTGAATAAACACTAGCTAATGGACTGAGCTACAAGTAGCACTACAAAGCTCTTCTTTTAGCAGGGTTCTGTTTTCTCATCTCAGTATTGTGCCACAGGAAGCATAATTCCTTTCCTTTGTCCATCCATTTGAATGCTTCCACATTTTTAATATTTTATGTTGAGAAAGTTTCTTTCTCTATAAATATCTCCACTACTATCAATGTAGAAGTAGAGTACCTCTACCAAGTCAATGCTTATAGGAAACAGTCTCTGTTTTTAAGCATTCCAAAAAGCTGAACTGCTCTGCAATGTCTCAAGTTCACTGCCTACTTCTAGAGGCTTTTTGTGGATCTTAAATATTTCCAGGTCTCCCTGTCTCTGGTTGTTTGCATTCACCTCTTGCGTTCTGATTTCACTGTTTAAAGGGCAAGGAAAGTTTACTGAATGGAAAGGCCTTGGAGTCTACAATATCAAACAGCAGAGTGACCTCAAAGGAAAACATATTTCATTAAAAAGAAAAAAGCGTTTCCTTGCAAATCCAGCTTGTTTTACCCACCCAGATCTGCCTTTTTGCTGCCTCTGTGGTGACACATGTTTTATATGAATCTATATTAAGATGAATTTTAACCTACAAATAACCAGATACAGCTATGCAGTAGGAGGGAATTCCTACAAGATGATGTAAAGTTTTTTAAGCAGTAAAATTAAAAATAGCACGTAAAACCTGACCAGTAGATTTGGATTTGAACCAAGGCAACACATTTGGGAAACATTATCAAGTTTATCAGGGGTAACATATCACAGAAAATCTGCTTCTGTTTATATGCCATTTATTATTCATTTTTGACATTTCCCTTTTTTCCTCAACCTTTTTTACCCCATAGCAAATATATGTTAGACTTAACTGAAATGTGAGATAACGGACCAGTCTCTTAGTTTTCTTTCCCTATAAGACAAAAGCAGATCTGAGTAGAAGTAAAATAAAAAAAGTTCTATGAAATCTAAGTACAGGGGGGAAAAAGTTGCCAGAGTAGGACTGGTAATAAGGGAGAAATCTGTCTCACAATGAAAAACCCCAGAAAAAATAATTGCCTAGTAAGATTAAACTCAGGGCCAAATTCTGTCCTTCCCTATGCTGTCTTGCATTTCATGATATATAAATAGCACATGAAAGCCTTTGCTTCATGTAACACACCACATGTGTGATAAAGGCTGTTTTTTATGTCTAGGACACTTATATTAATGGGATTATGCCAGCAGAGAGTTCTTTGCTCAGGGCTGGCAGAATGCTTGCAGTTTATAGTAATCAAGTAGAACTCAGGGAAACATACAAGCAATAAAAGTAATTTCATTCTTATTAAACAATCTAGTCCCCCAACTTAAAAAAATTCTCAGTCATATCATCACAATAAATTTGAGAATGAGCTGTATGTTTAGCTGCACCTGATCTGATCAAAACAAAGGTAATCATTAAAAGTCAGCTTAAAGCTGGTCCAAAGTCAGACAAGATTCATGCAGTCTTTCTACTCAATGCAAATTGAAGCTCAAATTTGAATTATTTTGTAATTTTTTCCATCAGTAGTGTGTAAATTTCTTCAATGGATTCCAATGCAAAATATCAATATTTTTTGAAAGCTGTTATTGAACAGTGGTTTGTTTTGATGCTGAAATCTCCAGCTGAGCTGAATGCTTACTATTCTTTGTTAGGATGAGGAAAAGTTTTGGAGTGGTTTCAGGAGCAAATCTTTCCTCTGTGTGCTCTAGGATCCACACATAGACCTTGTTCTATCAGCAAACACTCCTTATATCTTCAAAGAAAAGAAACACAATAATGGTCATAAAATGGGGAATATATTTGTTTTAAAATGTAAGCAAACCCCCAGAATATAGTAATATAAATAGATATTATTTATATTTATTGCTTAGTTTTATTTTAGTATGTGCTGCTGTTTCTAGAATCTATGTGATAAAAAAAGCTCTGTGATTTTATGAGTTGTTGCATACTATTGCTGATGTAAATGCTTTGATTATCTATTGAATAGTTCCATTTGAACAATTATTTGTAATTAGAATAAAAAATTACTTGCAATTACAATTAAGATTCTTGTTATTAAGACATACAATGAGTGCAGAATTGCACCCAGACCTTAGTAAAGAAATGCTGGGTAACTCTCCACTATTGCGGCAGAGCAAAAAACTTGTGTTTTGGCAAATGTAAGGTAACATGTCTTAAAATGTGGTATTTAGAGGACATTTATTCTAAGTGGATACAGATGGAAGAGACCAGAGAGAGTAAGTCAAAGGAGTTCCTAGTAACCCAGTAAGGCTGAACTGCTGACCCCTGTTGAGGAAATTAGCATTGCTGGTGATGCTGTCAGGTAGCTGAGTGCTACTAGACAGAGAAGATGATTTATAAGCACACATGAAGAAAAAGGTACAACTTGTAAGAGTGAAGAAGTTTTGCTTGACTTTTTAAGGTTTATTTTCAGCTTGGCAATTTGAAAGCTAATGACTCAAACAGACTGAATCAGATCCTCAAAGATAAACTAAATTAGAATGAAAACCATGTCATTTACTTTATAATGCTGCTTGTATTGCCTCCCTCTTGCTGTTGCAGAAATCCCAGAACAGGATAGCAACAGATACTGCTCAAAGCAAAAAAACTTTCAGATACTGAGAACATGTAGCTGCTTTGTTGCCTCTCCTGAAGATGAGTGTAAGAGCTGGCATTTCATCCAAGGTAATAACCCAGGATCTCCACAGAAAACAGTGGAGAGACAGAGAATAGGGCCCATGGGAATCTCATGAGGTTCAACAAGACCAAGTGCTGGTGCTGCACCAGGGTCAGAGCAATCCCTGGTGTCACTCCAGGCTGGGGGATGAAGAGATCCAGAGCAGCCTGGCTGAGAAGGACTTGATGGTGCTGTGGGTGAGAGGCTGGATATGACCCAGCCATGTGCCCTTGCAGCCCAGAATGACAAATGTGTCCTGGGCTGCATCCAAAGCAGCGTGGACAGCAGGTGAGGGAGGGGATTCTGCCCATCTGCTCTGCTCTGCTCTGGTGAGAGCCCACCTGCAGTGCTGCAGCCAGCCCTGGGTCCCCAGCACAGGAAGGACACGGACCTGTTGGAGTGAGTCCAGAGGAGGCCACCAAGATGATTTGAGGGATGGAGTATCTCTTTTGTGAGGAAAAGCTGAGAAAGTTGGGATTGCTCAGCCTGGAAAAGAGAAGGTTCTGGGATGATTAAATGTGGTCTTCCAGCACCTGAAGGGAGCCACCAAAATAGATGGAGTTTTTACAAGAGCCTGAAGTGACAGGACAAGCAGGAATGGCTTCAAACAGAGTAGGTTCAGTTTAGGTATTAGAAGGAAATTCTTTAATGTGAAGGTGGTGAGACACTGGAACAGGTTGTCCAAAGAAGCCATGGATGACCCATCCCTGGAAGTGTTCAGGGCCAGGTTGGATGAGGCTCTTGAGCAACCTGGTCTAGTGGGAGGTGTCCCTGAGCACTACAGGGTGGTCAGAACTGGATGAACTTTAATGTCCCTTCCAACTCAAACCATTCTATGATTTCTGGGGACAAATTAGTCTACCCTAACACAAAGAATAAGGGTCTTTAGAGGTCTTTCTCTCCATACCCTTTGGAGGACTGCATATGTGGCATCATTTGCTACTTCAAGCATTTAAAACCTATGGCTGTTCCAAGTGCTCTGCCTTGAAATATCACATGAGTAAGTTTGTAACATCTGTCACCTGTATTTTCAATATGTTTATGTCAGGCAGGATAAAAAACTCTGTGTTTCAAACAGAGTATCAGGTTAATATCTATATAAGCAAAGCTGTGGAAGAACTGATCTACTTCAAATGGAGGCAAAAATACATTTTCTAATTTTGAAAAGAGAATTTAAAAAAATAAAAATTACTGCCATTAAAAAGGTGAGAGAATGACATTTTAAGACATTTTACTGATACCAGTATTATGACCATGAATTAGTTTCATTTTGCACTAAAGATCAGGGAGGTAAATGACCTGACACTGCTATGTCTAGAATGCTTTCATTTTTATGCTTCTTGATCCATAAGTCAATAGAAGATGTCCCAGAATTCTTCCAGCAGAAGTTTCCAATACAATTGTGATACAATTGAATGAAAGCCCCAGGAGAACTGAACTCTTCACATACACGCAAAACCCCAGGCTGACTTTGGCAAGGCCAAATCTCTGCTGCTTCCTGGGCCTTTTGTTTCATGTGGTAATGTTCCCACTGGTACCTGGCATGAAAATAATCTGAATTAAATTGAAGCCTGTGCCTTTCAAAGCTAAAACTCACAATGTTTGCTTGTTAGACTGGCTAATTTTTATTAAGTATGGCATTTCAAATTGTACTTGGGGTCAAAGACAAATGACTTTTTTTTTTTTTTCTTCTAATTTGATCAGTATGAAAGAACTGAGGAATCTCTAACTTCTCAACATGAACAGTAATCAGTGTTTTGGGCACCTGTGTCAAACTCTAACAAAATTGTTGTCTTTTCTTAGCTCAGTTACACTGCACCTTTTGATTTAAACAACTCACATACTCAGGCAATAAGTATAACAGTAAACCCTCAGTTTCTATTTGAAAAAAACAAAACACAAAATACTGTTACTTGTTTGAAAAATAATCTTGTCTCAGAAGTAATATTTTTCAATAAAATGATTTAAAGTAATTTTCCTGTAGCCTGCATTTATTTTTGCCAATTCTATTTAACCTAAACTTGTATAATTTTAAACTCTGGACAATTATATAGCAAATGACAAGAATAAAGAAAAAATAAAGGTCTTATCTGTGTATCTAAATTAATTACAGTTGTGCATTATATAATCAGAACAGCAGGTCTCAATGTGAATCTGAAACCACTGAACAAAAGGAATCTTAAGCTTCAAATTTAATAAAGCAAATGCCAATCTGACAGGCTGTGTAAAACAAATGTGGCATTCACTCTGTAGTTTCAAAACACAGCTGCAAACACAGCAGCTAAGTCAGTGGTTACAAAAAATCTCTCATTGTATAAGTGTTATAGATATTACTATGAATGTATACCTGAATGTGGGGAATTCAAAATTAATCAGAACAAATATGTTCATTTAATCTGATATACAACAAAAATCTCCACAAAATCCTTTAATTAGATTAGCTATATACCACAGCTTTTCTTTCCCCAAACTAAAAACTTCTCTAGGGATGTAATACCTGCCTAAGTCTTATATTGATATATTCAGTATCTCAGCAACTAGAATCACATTTACCTGTTCAGTAAGTTCATCTAAGAAACCTAATTCACCTCCCCTGTAAGGCATCTTATTTGGGAAGGTTTCTATTAAAGAGCCTTTGAGCTCTGATGCTGTACATTATTTAAGCCTGAATTTAATAGTCAAAGTGCCTGTAGCTAAACACAGCCTTGTATGCAATACAAAAAAAAAATGCCCAAACAAAACCAAAACCAAATAAAAAGAAACCAAAACCAAAACAATATCCACCTTACATGAAATGGATCCTCACAGGATGAGAATTATCATAAGCTGTAATAGCACTTTTGATTCAAGCCACATACAAAACAAATATTCTAACCTTCAAGTTATGGGAGCAATTTTAAAATGTCAAGAGGTATGTCAAGTTCTTAATACCCAAGTCTACATATTTAATTGTCAACAGCCAAAATACCCAAGAGAAGAGAGTTATATTAATTCTATTATTATATTAATTCCAGCTTGATCCCAAATTAACATGTGTTGGAAAATAATGTTTCTTCCTCTTAAACTAGGGAACAGTGCTTGGTTGGCATGTATTTTAACTATATACTTATTTTCTAGAACACCTACTACATTGTTCATTTTAGCTTTATTTTCAAAGCAGTCAAGCACAGGAGATCTCTGCAAGACTATCATGTTACACCATTGATCCTCACAAGGAGAAGACTCAATTTGCTCAGTAATAAGCAACCTGGGTCAAAGGCCATGACTGAGAAAAGACAAAGGGCATTGTTTATGCCCATGTCAATCAGAAACAGCTCTACTGAAGTCCATTGAGTTATATTTGACTCAAATCCATATGAAAAACTTCTGTGTTTGCTGAATCTGGATTATGTGGCAGCCAGGAATTCACATTTATTAGTCTGTAGCAGGAAACATTACAGACTGCTGCATTAAAATACTAGTTTGCTATACTGGCTTTTTAACCAAAACTGGGTTTTACTCTCTTATTGGCAATTCAAATTCACGTCACTGCGTCAGCCTGCTCACTTGCACTTCTTTACCTAGTGTGCTTCACAGTACCAAGTAACAGATTCTGTAATTTTGGATAAGAGAATTTATCTGAGGCAAGGAAACAATAATTAGTGTCCTACACTTTAAGGAACCAAAACTCTATCTCTTCCAACTATCTGTAACTACAAGCAAACTTCTGGATATGCAAGATTTTGTATTTCTTGACTTTTGATGTTCACAGAACACTTCTAACAGTTCAAAAACATTAAAAGCGTGTTTCTGACTACACAGTCACGAGATGATTTATGAAAAAGACTTGGGAATTTTAATTTAGCTTGTTCAGGGATCTGGTTGGGAATATTGCATGGAATACAACCCCAGAGACATTTGTCCAGAAGAGCTGGCTTACTTTCAAGGACCACCTCCTCCAAGCTCAAGCAAGGTCCTTCCTGACAAGCATGAAACCAAGCAAAGATGGCGTGGTTGGACTTAGGAAAGCCAAGGCCCTTCTGAAATGAAATTTGGTGAAGGACACGAAGGTCAATAACAAAGGGATTCTACAGGTATATTAGCAGCAACAGGAAAGCTACAGAAAATGTCTGCCTGCTGCTAAATGGGCTATGGGACCTGTGACAAAGAATACAGAAAAGATCAAGGAATTCAGTGTCCACTTTACCTCAGTCTTTTAATGGTATGATTTGCCTTCAGGAATCCCAGGCCTCTGAAACCAGAAAGTCTGGAGCAAGAAAGACTTTAGGCAGATCAGGGTGGGAACACTAAAACAAGTCAGACCAACACAATCAGTAGGACCTGATGGGATGCACCATAATGTGGAGTGAGCTGGCTGATGTCTTGTTTATCTTGACTTTAGCAAG
Source organism: Anomalospiza imberbis (assembly GCF_031753505.1). NCBI lineage: Eukaryota > Metazoa > Chordata > Aves > Passeriformes > Viduidae > Anomalospiza > Anomalospiza imberbis. Next base: position 12,316,906 of record NC_089683.1, on the reverse strand, counting down.
GCTTCTGGCACTGCAACTTCCTCATAGGCAAACTGGTGAACTCTGGATGGGATAAACTGGCAGTGGGGTGTACCGAGAACTGGCTGCACTCTAAGCTCAAAGGGGATGTCATCAGCAGCACAAAATGCATCTTGACAGACACTAGTGGTGTTCCCCTGTGGTTGGTACTGGGATCAATACTATTTAACACCTTCATAAATGACCCAGACGGTGGGGCAGAATGACCCTCAGGAATTTTGCAGCTGATACAAGACTGGGAGGAGCTGTTGACACACCAGATGGTTGTGCTGCCATTCAGAGGGACCTTGACAGGCTGAGAAATGGACATCTGTACTGCTTTGGTTCAGATGAGCCATGAAAACGTAATGCTCCATTTCCCAAATGGGAATCTACTGAACTGGCACCGGACAGATCATTTCATATGAAGAATTTATGTCCGACATTGTTTAATTCAGAATAAATCTAAGAATGCAAGCAATTTCATTCATTTATGTCTTACTTCCAGTTCAGATTTAGCTGAAATACAACAGAGAAAGCAAGACAGAGAGGGCTTCTTGCTGGTTTGTAAATTTTAGTAGACATGGAAATGTAAGACAATTTATCTGAGTGATGTGGTCTACCAGAGACCAGTAAATGCAATTTCAGAAGCTACCTTTCATGACAGCCATTCAGTAGCAGCAGAAAGCTCAGAAGTCATAAATTATGTTTCAAACACATTCTATTGTTCAAAGTGACAAATCTTAGTCTTTCCAATTCATACAACCCTAAAATAGTATTTTCTTCCACCACAAAACTAGCAAAATTTTTAGGGCTCTTCTAAATCAAACTATTCACATACATTTATGAGCATTCTGAAGTACTATCATTATGAGGCTTAAATATTTATCATACCACAAACATGTACTCTTACATAACAATGAGACAAAATAAGCAGCATTGACAAAATGGAGATCAATAACTTTGACCATTAATCTATATAGATCTTCTTCCAAAAGCTATTCATTTGAATTTATCTTACAATTAAATGAATAATCCTCTGGTAACCTTATTGATTATAAACACAACCTGAGATGGCCCCTGTAGGCCAGGATGACTAATGTGAAGATATAAAAGTCAGAGAAGGGATTCATGCCCTCAGCAGTATCAACAATTCCCCTTGGCCATGATGACAAACAAGTACTAATATATGTCAGAAAAACACAAGATTTTTTAAGTGATGTGAAGTTATACTGTTGTAGCACACAAGTGAAACAAGTGCTTTTAAGACACATAAAAGTGAACCTACTATATGATCCAAAACTTTAAATGAGGTATTTCTCAACCTGTTTATGTTGTCACTAAATATAGGAAGTCCCAAAGCTTACTGTACCAAATTTTTTATTATTTCAAACAAACTTCTGTACAAAAACATCAAAGCAGGCCAAGAAATCCCGCGACTTCACAAACAGCACATGACAACTCACAGAATGCTTTAAGGTTTACATTTTTATTATACAAGTGACAAATAGTTTTTCTCTGGGGTATTTAAAGATAAGACTTCATTGTTTGACAAAAAATTGCAGGTAAGCATATATTAACTTCAGTTACCAAACTCAACAGAATGGCCTGACATCCACCTACTTTATCTAACTGGAAGTAACTATGAACAAAGCAGGATTTTCCCTAACATACCTTTTTAAATGTCCCCCCATTAAAAATGGAGCCTGTAAACAGTGGATTTGCTACTGTGAAAAAAGTTTGGCCATTGCTTTCAGAAAAAGAAAAAGATCTAATGTGAGTGAGTTCTAACTCTCTCCCCAACAACATAGCAACTGGCTGGTGCACCTGCAGGGGTGTGACATGAATGCTGGAGATGTGGTGCTGTCCAGTATCAGGACATGCATGACATTGGCACCTGTGGGTTCTCATCAGGTCTGAGAAACCTCACAGGGGTTGCTTTGCTCAGAAATAAGCTCTCAAATTAATCCCTACTCCAGAAAACTTTTGACATTAATACTGTTTAAGGACTGAGTTCAATGACACAGTTTGTCACAGTGCAGCCAAGTTCCAGCAGACCAAATGCATCTTCAAAGTCTTAAGGTAATGTTTTCAGAAGAGATGTGCATGAAAATTCCAGTGAAAGCACACAAACCCTGATTATCTATATGCGGATAAGCAAATACAAATCTGTATCTGTGCACAAGTACTGGAGTTTCCACACATACATGCAAGCAAAGTACACAAAACCAAACACATTTTCAGAACGTGACCTCTGCAAGAATATGTACAGCAACTGCAGACCACCCAGTAGACACATATAAGAGAGCATGAGCACTTTGCTACTTTTGGCAAAGTATTTCTATTCCATTGACTGGAAAATTTACCATAAAGGAAGAACAAACAACTCAGCAAGGAACTTAACTTCTTGAAGTATCAATGACATTTCAAAAGCCAGTGAAGAGCAGTCAGCTGATAAATATTTCTGTGTTGACTCTGACTCATCTAATGAATAACACTACTAGGAATTTAATGGAGTTCCTAAGAACAGATCAGCTCTTCATTTTAAACCATTCCTAGTCTGATGCAGCCGGTTTGACACCAGGGAAGTTTGCTACAGAAGAGTGTATTAGTTTAGATCAGCCAAAAAATTACTGGATAGAGCTGTCTGGTAGTTAATGTTCATTGTGATAAATTTACACTGACAAACCGTTTCCAGTTAAGTCAAGGCATTAGTATTTTCCCTTTCCTTTCTAAATCTAATAAAATTATACAGAGTTTTCAAAATCTATCAATGATTTTTAAGCATATTTTCTGTTTATTTATACTGCATCTGAAAAAGGATATTAATTTCCTCAGTTGTTGAAAGGTAGGGGTTATACTTAATTAAAAAGGTAAAAATTACCTGTTTGAAATACATTTTTGGATGCCAGACAGCACATAATCCATAAAATTAGGTGGATCTCCACTTATTACAGGAAAGACAATGCATTTTATGAGTGATGAACATTCAGGTATTCTCCTATTCATACTAGTTTGACAAGATCCTAAAACTGACCAAAAGACTGTGCACATGTTCTTCAAAACATACCAAATTAATTTTGCTTTCTCTTATATTAACTTTCTTTTTCTTTAAAGTTTCTTTTCTGTGGTACCTTTGACATTTCAGTTTGATTTCCATTTTGTCTTCACTACTACTTCTCTGATAGAGAAGGTGTTTAAGGATTAAAATGCACAGATAAACTGTCTTAACAGAAGTATCTAAGTAAAAAAGTATTTTAAAAGTCAAAGATAAAGGCTAGAATAAAAACTTAGGTTGCACTATATAAAGTCAGTCAGATTATGAATAGATTCATATATTTTAGCAATGTGAAGAAAATGGTTATGTAAATACACACAAGTATTAACATCAAACTGTATTAAATTATGTAAACATACACATCTGTGATCAATACAAACATCTACTTGTCTGTGGACACTACTGCAGCATAGCTCGAATTTGTTTTGAAGTAGATTCATCATTCAGGTGTTTTGTAGTGAACCTAGAAATTACAAGTTAAAACAATAATTTATAAAATGAACAGAGAAAAAGTCTGAACATTTGAGCATGTTTTTGAAATCAGCACAGTTCAGTTACACAAAGGAGGAATTTACATGTTCCTCTACTGATCACTGGAATTTAACTGGAAAAATCTGGTGCTCTTTATCTTCTAAATATCCTATGCAATAAATTATTCCCTGCTAAAAGGTGGAGAACTGTAGCTAAATCCTGTTCGGTATCTGCCTATGACATTGTCATAATCTTGGGTCAAAATTATCTCTCATTTTTTCTAGTTAAAAGCCTCAAAATAAGCAAAATCATGAAAAGACATAAGAAATACGGTAAATACTAAAATCACTTAGGAATCTAGACTGAATTTTGGCATAATCTATGACTTTAAGCAGTTTTCTTAAATATTCTGAGAGGACTGAAGAGCTTTAGTGTGTTTTTTTCCATTTAAACTGAAGCATTCTCCACTATTTATGCTAATAGGGAGACTGATTATAACATAAGCTTGAAACACACTTGATACCTGTAGATTTAACTCTACGTCAACTTTAATTCAAAAGACATGATAAGCAAATGTGGAAGTGCAGTTCTCGCTCTATTCAAGCATTCAACAGCTAAAGAACTCAAAATAGCACTGAAAAACTTGGGTTTGACAACTAACAACATTCTCAGCTTCAGAGAAGCGTCAGACCCCTGTGTGTCTTCCTTCCCAAGACAGCATCATAAACAGGATTGGGATTTAGGATGCTGTTTTCTTGAAGCTGTATAATTTTGCAAGATTAAAAGAAAAAAAAAAGTCTTACTAGGATGGAAAGGGAGAAGGGAAGTACTTAAGAGTTTGAGAAATAGAAATTCGACATTTCATTTCTAAAATGTTCTAGATGCTGGAGTATTTCATATAGCAAATATTAGCTAGGATATACTGTTTACAATATTAACAGTTATTGTTCATTCAAATAAAATTAAATGGGAAGAAATTAGTATTAAAAACCCCAGGTGACAAAGGCAAACTTGAGAGGATCATCTTATTAAATCAATCTTCTAAAGTGAAGAATCTTAAATATAAAGAGATTAGAGAAAAACAAAGGAGGAATTTTCTAAGGCTGAATCCCACATACCTGAGAGCATTCAGAAGTCCTTCCACAGAGTCAGGTGGTTGTTCCTTTAAAACTTTTATGCATCCCTTCATCTGGGAACAGAAGCATGCCACTATTGAACAATGATATATGAATTGCACTAGCTGAAAACAAGGAAAAATTTCACCATATACCGGCAGGTTTCTTTTCTTACTGAGTGTTAATGCTGCTTTATGTGACACAGGAAAAGCAATACAACTTACTGAAAATTATCTCAAAGTTAAAAACTTAACTTTGGAAAAAACATCTACTTTAATAAGTGTTTGTAGAGAGTAAATTATGTATCAAGTGTCTATATTTTAACTTGCACACTGTTTCTTCAATTCCAAGTAAAAAATACAAAAATCAAAATGATCTGATATAAGCTGAAAAAAAGAGATTTTGGGAGTTCTGTGTCATGGCTGTTAACAACTCTAAGAAGAGATGTTTCAACTTTGACTTTTATTTTTATGTTTGCATCCAAGGAAGTAATTTTCAATACTCAGTTTTTAGTTGTAAACCTAATCGGTGACAACTTACGATTTATTTCATAACTAGTGGCTAAAAATTTAACCTAAGAAGTCCACAGTGTTGATTTTAACACCACACTGAACGAACATCTTTGTGGAGACTGTAAAAAACAGGCTGAAACTCTGTCCATATTTACAAAAGGGAAATGAAGCAGGGAGAGCAGTAGAACTCATTTGACTCATTGTACAGAATCCCTAGCTAGTCAATAGAGAGAAACAAGGAATTCTTCTAACCTATTCAGAAGGTATCTTCCCCAGTAGTACTTCTTCCCACTGCTATGAAGACATTGAATCTAGATATTCAGCAATTAGCCTAGATTAATTCCATCTTATTCAAAATGACAGATAAAGACACAACTGAGTCAAGATTTGAATCCTTTAATTTTCCAAGTCACACTGGAGTGCTAAATCTACATGTTAGAATTTTCTTTGCAGCTGAAGAGCACCTCTGCTTTGTTAAGGAAGCAGAAGATGAAACAATTTAAGTCAAGGTCCATTTATGTGCCATCAAAAATTAGTCAGAAAATGTAGCTCAGCATCCTCGACAGGAAGCAGCCCAACAAACACTGCTCACTGCTCAGCTGGCTCATTTCTACCTGAAAAATGTAACTAGCTTTGTAAATAACAGATCAGATGAGATTCTCAGGCTAGCACCATGTATTTTGAAGTGACATGGTTATTCTTCCTTAATTAGAGAAACTCAAGTCTATGTACACATCACTCAGTACAGGTTTACATGCCCCAGCAGATATGATCAGACCAGAGCAAGACAAAGGGGATAAAAATTCAAACAATTATTTTTCATTTCTGTTAGAATCAGAATACCTAAAACAAGTAGGATAATGCTGGGGTTTAGGATTCTTCCTTTTGTTTCTTTATCTGGAGAATTTTTCTCCCGTATGTGTTGCTAGGAGACAATAACGACCAGCTACTCAAGAGAGACAAAAGAAGTTGCCACAGCTCAGGGGAGGAGAACAGCTGGCTACTCTCTTTTTACCTGGGGGTTTCTCTGGAAGGGCAGAGACACCACAAGAACTGGGCTGGGAAAAAGGGGTTGGGTGCAGCCCCCAGCTCTCATGTGCTCCCAGCATTCAGAGGGGAGAGAGGCTGCAGTCGCTGTGGGGAGAACTCCTCACCATTGCAGGGTTCCATCTCCTGCTATCTTCTACGGGGAGCAGAGCTCCGCTCGTAAGAGCAGCGGTTGCACTGGGACTTTATTGTAAATATGCCACCTCAGTGATCAAAGGACCCTTCGCCATCTGCTGGGGTGCCTCAGGGCAAACCCCAGGACCCCCAGCCTGCCTCCCCCCTGCCCTGCTCGGAGCCGGGCTGCAGCTGCGCAGCCCCTCCATTCCTCTTCCACGGCTCTGGTTTTTCGGCTGCACTGTAGCCTTGCACCCCCTGCCTGTCGGGACGCCCCGCGGTTCCAGCTACAGCTGCAGAGTTTCTGACACAACTCCTCCACCACCCCGGGATTTTGGCTCCTTCCTGCCGTTCCAGTTTGCTGCTCCCGAGGATCCTGCTAGGGCAGTGGGATCGGCTGCCCCTGGGGGTTTGTAGAGAACGCCTTTTTTCCATCGCTTCCCCTCTCGGCCGAGCCGCCATTGCCAGGCGCTCACTGAGCTCGCGCCACAGCGCCCCCTGCAGCCGCGGGGCAATCACCGCACCTGCGCTGCCCGCCGGGAGCCAGCAGCGCCCCTGCCGGCCGTGCCCGGAACTGCACCAGGGGGAAAGCGCTCGGAGAGCAGGAGCACACTGTTTATTGGCTTTTCTGGGGATTTTTCTTCTGTTTGTTTTTGCTGCCATTGTTGTCGTTTGTTTGCCTTGTTATACACATACATACTAGTAAAGAACTGTTATTCCATTTACCATATCTTTGCCTTGCACTTAATTTCAAGGTACTAATATTTCAGAAGCAGTGGGTCATAATTTCCATTCGAAGGGAGGTTCCCTCCTTCTTTGGCAGACATCTGTCTTTCAAACCAAGACAGATGCCTAAGCTAGGAGACTGTCATTAATAGCTTAAAATACAGCCTCCAGTCTTGAAAGAGTGAGGAAATGGTAATATATTCCACTGTCCCTGAAATTCTCTTGAAATAGCTTGAATGGCTGAAGTGAATAGTTTGGAGAAAAGAATTGTTTACCACAGCAAAACAAACTCATCATCTGAAACATTACGAGATTTTTTTTTGAATTACAAAACATTCACTCAGCTAATTATGCAAATCAATATTTGAGACCATGTACTTGTTTTTTAAAACTGAGTTGTACATCTTCTGCCTCCCATTTACACCTGCCTAACTTTCCTGTTAAGTTACAGGGCTTTAGGATAAATATGAGAAACAAAGTACACACAATGTACATTTGGTCCTATCAGAATTTCTTTTGTGCTGCCTCTGTAGGCAAGAGACTGAATCAGCATTCAAGACATCTGCATTCAAGTCCCAGGCTCTATCTGCTTCATGACCTTGAGCAAATCTATTCACTTCTGTGACAAATCTTTCTCTCTGTAGACAGTCAAAGAAGAGATGTGGCAAAATTCTGGTATCCACAGATGCAAAATGCTAAGGAAGACCCAGTGTCATGGAGGGCAATAATATATGCTTTTTTCCTTCTCTTTTGAAGAAGTCTCTCTTGTAAAGGGAAAGACTTTGTATCTTTTTTCATTATTATCAGCTTATTTCTGCTGAAAGAAGTGGTGTGTGAGATTTAGGTTTGTAAAAACATGTAGGAAAGACAAGAATATTCTTTTCATGTGTGCTTGCAATTTCTCAAATGGAAAATTAAGATTGATTTCTCTGTGATTGGCCATGCCAAAGATAAAACTGAAGGGTCATTATCGACATTACAACAGTAACATTTCAGTTCTGTTACTTCAGATCTCAAGACAAAGCAGAGACAACATTGAACATCTACTTATTTACAAGAGAACTACGGCCAAAGATGAGCACTTCAGCATTGATACATTACATGATTTAAAAAAAAATTATGAACACAGAACATATTCCAGGCTGGGTGTAATATAAAATTATTTTAGCCTAACTATACAGTTGGCACAAAAGCAGAGGTAACTAAGAAAAATTATTATCTGTGTCTGGAAGAAAATAAAAAGGCTGGTTCTTATATTATTTTCAAAAAAACCTGAAGTATTAAAGAGCACAGGTGAAGACAAATTCTAAATTGCCATTCAAAAGCAATTAAAATTATTTATACCAAGCCATAAGCTTGTGCTGAAAAAGAGTTGCAGACTAGTACTCTCAAACCTACAGAGTATTAAAGAAAGGCTTCTCTTACATCAATCTTTGATGTCTTTGAGAAAGCTCCCACAGGATGAACGTGATCGTACAGAATAATAACTCCCACCATTACTCGCATGCAGAACATAAGGGTCTCTTCACTGGTGAATCTACTCCTGTACTCTCTGGAAAACAGAACAAAAGAAATAAACATTCTAGACCTTTTACTAGACAATTTTAAAAACTAGACTGAGAGAGTGTGAAATCTGAACCAAAAGAATATTTTAAGGTTGCAGATGCACGTTACTAAGTATTTGAATATCTGTGAATTCTGTAAGCCTGTGCCAATTTACAAGAATGGTTAGAGAGCACACAGATGTAAACCTCTCGTCATACCCATGCAGAGCTGAGATCCTCAAAATGTATGTGATGATGGCTTCATAGAAAACTTAATGAAATTTGATGGAGACTGATCTGAAACACTTCAGTTTAACGTCAGAAACACCACATGCTGGGACCTCCAAGGAAAGCTACTGTTTTGGCTTGAATTCCTACTTTGGAATAGTTCAGTAGGATCTAAGTTCAGCAGCTGGGAAGTTCAGGGCTTCACCAAGGTGGATTGTAATAGTAATTGTACACTCTGTCTCTCTCTCCCTCTGTGTATTGTAGTACCTCTTAGTCTACAATAACTTTAACTTTTATTCTTCCACAGTATTGTAACATGAACAGACTTAAAGGTTACAGAAATTTTGATGTGAAAATGCTTGATTATCCCACAATTAGAATTAAATATCAGATAATCTTCTAGATGACTCAACTTTTTTCACTGCTTTTCCAAATAATGAGCTGACTTGTAAGGCTACTTTTCACTTACTACTTCTATGATGTCTCAGGATTGTGAGACGAGTCCCACCCCTACAGACACTTCTCCAGAATTTTCATGAACAAACACAAACCTCAGGAATTCTACCCTTTACATGGCTCCATGAACAAATGACTTATAGGCAGAAAGACTACCTTAACTCCATCTTACATGTGTTTTCCAGTCAAAGAGACATCTAACCTAAAATATACTCCACTAAATGCATAGCAAAATAATAATAAAGAACCCCACTGGCTGTTATTATCTACATTAGCAGATATAAACACAATTGTACAGCTGAACACATTTATAGGAATGAAAATTCATACGGCTGATTTTTTTGTATCTAGAATGAGATGGCTGCATCCAAAAAAAGATCTACTTAAATGATCCTTGAAATAGCCCTTGTGTATTTGCTAAAGTACTACCTGGAAGAGCCAAAATCTTGCCCTCTGTGTGCTAATAATTGAGCAGCATGGGCAAGCAGGAGGCAGCAGTCGGCCTTTGGCCCTGGTTAGACAAGACACAGACACTGAAGTCTGTGAGTGCATAAGATTATTACACTCGTATTTTAACCTTTCATTGAAACGCAGGCTGACCATGTAAGCTCTCCCCAACAGAACACTGACTCATGAAAGATAATCATAATGTGGTTAGAACAGGAGGCAAGGCTTTCTAACACCAGGTCATGCTTTTTATACAAAAGAAGTAACAACTTAAGGCAAAGATACAGGAATTCACTTGGAAAAAAAGGTGTTTTCCCTGGTGGCTAATTAAAATATAAGTACTGTCATACAAACCCCCCAAGATTTAAGATTAAACTTACGGTGTTTCCAACATGACTTTACATACACTGGCCATAGTACTTAGACAGTCTGTTGTATTTTCAATTGGTAACGTTTTGTTCTGGAAGGGTAAGAAAAAGGCAGTGTTCAATAAACTATCCTGCAAAATTAAAATCAAGAATGTCTATGTTAGACTTTTCTTCCCCTTTACATACTTCTGATACAAAATGTGTCGTTGCATTACTGAGGGTTTTCAGCATTGGTGTGGCCTCTGCATAGAACAGGGACATCCTATTGGCCATTTCATTGTTCACTTCATTCTCAATGTCTAGCTGATGAAAACAGAAGAAAAAATAGTCAGTAAAGCTCTTTAAAATCTTGCCAGCAGCAAGAAAAAGATGCAGTACATGCTCATATCAGAAAGCAGATTGTTGCTTGAACAGTCCTCTCTAATCACTTCATCCCAACTGCTGATTAACTCTCGGTATGAAAGAGAGAACATGACAGCTACTAAATCAAAAGCAAAAACTTTACCAAAAATGGCATAAATGCATGCTGATAAATAAATACCTCGCTGCGTACAGCACATCAGAGTTTATTTACTTACATGCATGTTGTTTATTCTGTTGCGACTTATTGTCCGCCTGTAATAACTGAAGTCGTTCTGAATCGCTGGGTTTCTCATCTTCCAGGAAGAGAAACAGGAAATAATCAGTTTTGGTTCAAAATACACAGCAACAATCAACATGTATTGAAAGACTTTATTAACCTTAAGTTCATCAAAACGAAGAGTAAAATGTAAGATTTCTGCAAACTCTTTCGCTAGAGCCTGTTCCCGTTCCAGGTGCTGAGTTGGAGTGTAGGGAGGGCATGTCAAGGATTCCAGTAAACTCTGCAGGGCTTTCTCTGAATAAAAATCAAAACCACAAATTGTAGTCAGTCCACACAAAGTTTTAACTACGTATCTAAAAATATTGCATTTGAAGGAAAGAAACCCTCGAAACATGCTGAGCCCTAAACATGCTTTTCCTTACTATTCTGAAGTGAGAAGCATTAATTAGAGACACCTGCCTCTTCAGGCTCTGCCATTTTCTCTCAATTTTGTATCATTGAATTATTTTCCATTTTTGTCACCCTTTATCTGGGATCCTTATCAAAAATTCTAGAGGAGGCATTTTTCTTGCATTCAGATATTCAACACTTTCATCTTCCTCAATTAGCCATCAGCTCAGTATAGAGATTATTCTGGCATCTCTGTTACTAAAAGTGTAGTCTTAGGCACTGATAGCAATATAAATCAGCTTTTGTGTCTGTAATTACTAGTATAACTCAAAAAGTGTAAGACATAGTTAGGAGATGTTGCAGAAGAAACTCCTTGCACTAGGAGCCCTCTCACTTCATACATATATTTGCATCCAGAGTCCTAATTCAAAGAGTAATTACATCACCTTTTGTGTTTGTTGGGATGTAAAGTCAGTGTACAACACATCCAACTCTAGATTTTCAACCTGTGAGAGAGTTTATTGATACACTTTCCCCATTAACACTGCCTTTAAAAAAACTCAAAATATTATTGGCTTGCATTTCTTTTAAAGCTCCAGGGGATCCAAATTACAAAAAATAAATTGCATTAGTCCAACATGGACCAGAGAAGTGCAGAAATGTGGCAGGAAATAGAGAAAAACTTTGTAGTTTTATCATGTTTTTTGCCTGCATGCTATTTAGGTAATATAGACAAACAAACAAACTATGAAATTAAGATTAAAGAGACGGCTTGATAAATGCAACTGCAGTTAAATGTCCATTGATATCAAACAGAAATAATATTAACTCTAAAACTCTTTAAAAGTATGTGGAAAGACAAAACTTCCTCTTTCATTATATATAAAAAAGCCTATAAAACAGAAATACTAAAACAGGGCTCACCTAATCTGAGTGAAAACTCATAAAAGCGCTTTAGCCTTACAACCAGGGGACAGACTGAATTCCATGCTTTTTCTTGCAGCTGAATATCATTGGGATTTTGTATTGCCTGAAATGAAAATATTACTGTAAAGATCTGTGTTAAATAAATAACAAGAAAAAGATGGTTTGGAATTTTCCTGTATTATTTTAAAAAGTATTGTAAAACATAGAAGAATTCTGAGAAATTACATTGCGTATGATTCAAAAAAATACCATGTTTTCCACTTTCCCTCTGCCCCTGTAACATACTGTTTTAAAATCATTCATTACAGTGAACCACTGCCATATGAAATATGTTCTAGCATATTCTTTTGGGAGCAAAACTATTGTAAAAGCATCAGGTAAAACTTTTTGTGTGACTACTGGTTGCAAAAGTAGCCTTTTTTTTTCAGGTTTTAATGCTTTTGAAAACTCCATCATGTTGAGGTTTTTAAGTAAGCAACACCTCACACTAAGAGTATCTACAAATCTGATCACCTGAGAAAAATTCTAAGTTACAGTTCAGAAGTGTACTTCAGGACCAGTTTCAGAGAATAAGATGCCTCTAAAGTGGATGTGAAGTTATAATTTACTGAGGTTCATTATTCCAGTTACAAAATAGAACAACTATCTGTATCATGTATTTCTGACACTTGAGTATTACTTCTTCCATGTCCTCAAATTTGACTTCTGCCATGAGATACATGAAACAAGGTATATGAAATGGTGTTTCTTAAAGTGAAAAATAGTAACTAATTACTAATAGAAAACATGAAAGAATTTCTAACAGCCATCATGTAATGATTTCAAGCTAGAGCTTTATACTGAATGTTATGCATAATCTGCTACGTATTTCATAAATAAATTTTGAGGAGATTTTCACTTGAATTCATAGAATGTGCTTGGACAGAGACCAGAAGCAAGGAACACATTGCGTTTTGCTTGATTTTGCTTCCAAAGAACTGTCATTAACAAACATACATCTCTAATTTCTTGTCCAGCTCCTTTGTAAGCCTGAAGGTCTGCAAGCATGCTTTCTGAGTCCTGTAAAACTGCACTGATCTGGTTCCAGACCTCCCTTTCTCCATCCGTGGGCTGTGCATCTAAGAAAGAGAAAAGCAAAATGCACAAAGTCAAAAGGAAGTTGCAGTACAAATGGCAAGATTACTCATTTCTATTTAACAATACCATATCCAGCTTGAGTATGTGTAACTCCATTCTAAAGTAGTTTTTTTTTTCCAAATATACAATTATACTGCCATTCTGCTAACATCCAAGCTTCTGCTTTTTATAGTAAGGAAGGAAAAACAGCAGTTTTTGTATGCTCTGGCTCATAATGCCTCTTCTCATAATGCAACATTTTAAAGAGCAGCAGTATCATAAAGCAATGTTATTAGAAAATAGGATAATGCATCAGTCCCTCTCTTTCACGAGCTCCATGGCTCAATTACAAAGAATTGCTCACTTTTCTTGCAGCTTGGGGATAAAATCAGGCCTTTCAATGGATGGAGCAGTGGGATATTGCTCCACTTTAACTTTCCTCCAGGCTTCCTTAACCAGGATAATTTATTTCTCCTTTTGTAAAACAGATATAGTACTATTAAAATAAATTTTTCTTATGTATGTCAGGGATCATTCCTACCACTAAAATAAATCCAGCTCTGCCAGTTATCAGTTTTCAGGGTGTGAGTGACCTGTAGACCTTTACTGTTGAGAGAAATGACATTTGAAAGTAGATCAATTTTCCTATTCAAATCTCCTCCTATGGGATTTACACAGCAGTGTGACACCAGGGAGTGATGTTATCCCCAGAACAATGACACATTTGACAAGGTAGAGATCTTCTGTCTTCCTTTGCTTTAAAACATAAAGATGACAGGCACTGACCGAAGACTGGATGACCTACATATGGGATTGCGTCTATATATGAAGGAACAATGACATCTTTACGGAGACACAACTGTTTCTTCCCTTGGATATTTTTAGGTTGTAAAGACAGAATGTTAATTTTTATGAAAGAAAAAATTACCTTGAAGTTGAATCTTAGAACTTAAAGACTATTTGTTTGAATTAAAAGCAGTGAGATAACTTCAGTTCAAAACTCATCAATTAGGATGAGCTACTATATTCATCTCTACATTACTAGACAAGAAATATTAAAAACACTTATTCTATTTAGTAGTCTCAATCTCTTTAAGAAAACTGACAGAGTTTTCTACCCATGTATCAGTATGGGATTAATTTACCCAGTCCCCATTAGAAACAAATAAACTGGTTCACACTGGAGTATATGGAAAACAGGCATTCTCTCCATGTTGTTTCAGGTTGGGATCATTTGTTTAAATGTATGAAGTTAGCGATGGGCCTTGCACAAACAGGACACAAATGTAAATGAGATTTACACGTCTGTAGCTTCAAAGCAACTCATACTTAAAATGCTTCCCATATTCCTATGACACCATGAGTTCCATGACTGGGCACATAATACTGATTGGACTTTCCTTTTGCTCTGGAAGTTTTCCTTTCTCATATTTAAAAAGTGAAAATAAATATAAACTGGGCTTACTTAGTTGGGTTTTACAGCCAAAATATTTCATGTAACTAAAAAATTCCACTATCCTTCAAAAAGTGAGGGAAAGGAGCACCGAAGGGAAAAACTGTCCACAGGAAAATCCCACCTGGGACATGGCTGTTGAACTGACCCATCAGTCACTTTAAATTTACAGTGTTCCAGACTGGTTCTTTCCTCAAGCTGCAAGAAATCTCAGGTACACACTGTAAGGGGTTTGCCATCTTATGATAAACGAGCAAAACAGAAAACTCTTCTGACATTAACGAGGAAAGCAGTGACCCTGAGAAACAGTTACATACAATACAACAACAGAGCAGGGGAAGGTGGAAGTCACATAAAAATCAGTATCTATATTTTATTAGTTAAGATAATGAAAATAACATATCAGTGAATAGTAACACAAAAGAGAATAAATAACTTGTTAGTGCAGTTCATGAATGTAAAATTTGCATGTACATGTCACCTGAAGCATCTTGTTTAACCTTGTTGGTTAACAAGGTACTTCTATGTTAATTTTTACAATTTATTTGCTTTAAAAGTACTAGTGCTAAATGCTATAGACTGCCCAGCACTTTGGGACTTTAAAAAGGCCTTTAGTAACACCCTTTATTGTAAGTCTTTTTCAAAAGTTCCCAATTCATCTTTTGGAAGATGGTTGAAGGAGGAATACTTGAAACTCATCGAGCTTTCTGTAGTATCCCAGCACCTGGAGACAGAGTAGGAGCAAGAGGCAGGTAGGTTTGTGGAAGAGGGAAAGAAAGGGAAGGGAGAGGAAGAGGGCTGCAAAGGCTTCAGAGCAACAGGCTTAGCTTGCACTTGCAGAAGTGGTTTATATTTATGTTGGAAGCATTTAGCTTAAAAAGAAAGATAGGGAGGATGATTCAGGCTTCTTTTTTTTTTTTTTAAAACATGCATTTATTTATGAAATAGAAGTTATGCAAACAGATGTTCTGGTAAGACAATGGCCATTTTTCAAAAGGGATTTTACAACAAGATCCTACCAAAAATGGTCAGCTAAAATGACTGAAATTGATCACTTTGAAAACAATTTAATCTTACTGTCAACAACAATACTAATAATAGCAGCAACAACTAAAAGGAATCGAGACTTCTTCATGACAGATTTTGACTTTTAGAACTGGCTTGCTATTTCAACAAAACAAAAGCTTGTTTCTCTGCTCTGAATTAAATGCCAGTCCTGAACCATGGTGTGGAATCACTGGCTGGCTGTGCTCACCTCTTATCCCCACACCACCAGAGAACCAGCATGTGCTTCAGGAACTTGAGCCCATTTATATATGAAACCACTTCCACTGGCCAACCCACAGTGAATGCAAGCCCTCTCAGTAACAAGTTACCATAATGGCCAGACTCATTGCATATCAAGGCTGAGATTTTAGCAATCAGAGTATTCTGTCTTTAATTAAACAAAATAGAGAATCCTTTCACTTCCCTTTGGACACATGTTTTTAATGTGAAACCTAAACCAAACAACTACATGAATCCTGTATCAAATTAATGCAAGAGTCAGATGAGGCTTGGATCTCCCATATACAGATTCTACCAGCAAAATCTGAATATTTTAGCTCTGGAAAGAAATACACTTCCACTGGCTCCATCAGAAATAACCAGACCATGGTAATTCATCCATCCTATTCATTCACATTTACACATGGCCTATGCCATGTTTTGGATAGAACTTCAGACTTCACAAAGAACAAGAGGAAACCTGGACCCACTACAGCTCATTTGTAGATGCATTAAGAATTTCAGGTGAATGGTGGGGCATGAAACTGGGGTCATCATTATTTTCTTAGCAAAATACTTGTCATTTGTTTCAGAAAACCCTCCTAACAGTGTAAGATATCTACCTCATCCTTCAACAAATGTGCATTAGAAACAAACACAGAAACTTCTAGGTAGGTAAAACATTAGTATTCACAGGATAAGATTAAATATAGAAAGGATGTGATGCCTTTACCAATACCAAATGAAGTACAAAAACACCTCAGTAATTAATTTTAATGAAGAAAGAGCAGTACTATGAAGAGTATTAAGAACAGGACTACAAGAAGCACTTCCAACTCACACACCCTTTCTGAATCTGAAATGCAGACCAAAAGCTGAGAACTTTATTCCACCCTTAGGTGGTTAAGAACATTCCCACTGAGGCTGGTTAGTTCTTCCATTTCAGTGAATGTAGAATCATAAAAATACCATGCCCTTCTGGCCTTCACAGCATAGCAGAAGAAAGTGAGTTAAACAAGAGCTTTCATGGGTTCTGCTTTCAGCTTTTCCTGTCATGCCCATTGCTGAACATGGCAAATAACCTCAGCCAGCAAGTTAGAGAGCAGTACACATATTTAACTGCATAATGCTGAAGTCCTATTTCAGATCTGTCACCATGACAATGATTTTTTTTTTCCATGCCAATCTGGGACAAAATTAAAAGAAAAGCTCAGAAATTAGCAAAGGCATTATAATTACAGCGAGTAATGCACTTTAGAGGGTACCAGAACCTGCTACACTCCATATATTAATGAATCCCCAGTACTTGATAGAAACAGTACCTAATCCAGGCTACACGGGATTTTTTCATTTCATTCGTTCTAAACTAGCTAGAATAAAGTGAAGCTCACAAAATTGTTAATACTAGCTGCAGGCAGGATGCTGTGCCAGGGAGATCAGTGCCCAGCTTCAGCTCTTGGTGGACAGGGAATGGACACACAGCACCTCTCTGACTGAGCTGCAGTTTCTGGCTCAGGGCACTCCACAGCTCGGGAACTGAGTGCAACTCCCACAGGCTGGGTGCAAATTATATCCCCAGCCTTGCTGCCTGTGCAACAAGGGTATTAATTAATGGCCTATTATGTGAAAAGTGGGCAGTTGCTCTGCTGCCAGACACGTTCTAATAATAGACCCTTTTAATCGCGCATGAATAATAACTGAAAATTCCATGAATCTGTCTGGGGATGTGGGGGAATCCTTGAAAATAAGATTCTTGGAGGGGATGAGAGATATTTAACTAGGATCAAGTGAAATCCACCTAGCTAACATTAAAAAAAAAAGAAGGAACCTGCTCACATTAAGGTTAGAAACGTCTTATAAAAAGTATTTGAGGAGAGGATGTGACTGTAGGTGCCACTTAAGGACATCTCTGAATAATCTATAAGCTTTAGTCTTTTAGATTCAAGTTAAATTGTTGAAGTTAAATTGTTGCCACTTTCAAATTTTTCCCAAGAATTCATGTAAAATTATTTGTTTACTTTGCCTGAAAAAGGCAGCAGTGATTTGACAATAGATTTTCTGCAAAAAAGAGCAATTTTAAGATGGTACAGATAGAGCTCAAGTACCCAGAATTAATTTATCTGCAACTAATTTAAATAAGGTCAACATTTAAAGTACCGAACAGTTCTTGAACTGACAAAACTGACAAATCCATTTCAAGAGAATTTCATGTGAAATCCTGAAATCCACACTCTCAAGATTTGCCACTCTCAAGACCTGCCAGGCACTCACTTTTCGTAACATTGTTTTCAAGCTGAGCGCTAAGAAGGAGTTAAGGTAAAGTACATGAGATATAATCAAACCAAGAGGTAGCAGCTTGATTAAAAATACTCCCATCAAGATCCAAGTGTAAAACAGCAAAATGGTGCATTTTCTAATAAGGATGAAATTAATTTTTTAAATTTAAACCTTTCAGTAGACCTTAAAAAGAGTAATCTGGCTGAATGCATTAAGTCCGCAATACCCCTTTGAAGAAAAGGCCCTTCCACCTGCATGGAGAATTCCACCTGCATGGAGAATGTTATTCTTCACACAGACCCAGCATAACTGCCCAACTCTAAAATGAGTACTGGGGAGCAAACAGAACTGCTTTTGCTATATAGCATTATATGAAATTATGAAATTAATGCTGGATTCAAGTTTTTTCCAAGTATGACCATGGAGTTACAAAACTGAGTTTCCAGTTTGAATTGAGAATAATGTTAGGTGTCAAAAAGAATTGCAACTGACAATGTGGACACCATGAAAGTAGGGGAAAAGACATGATGTCAAACGTGTGTTTTTTTTTTGTTGTTTTTTTTTTTTTAGCCAGCTAACGAAAAAGCCCACAGAAACTAAAAAGCGAGATGCTGATGCAAATAATGAATACAGTTAGCTCAGCACACCTGTCACCCTCTGAATGGCAAACTGTAGTGACCATGTTCACGCATGAGCTCGAACTGACAGCTCAGGCCACAGAAAGCCACACGTCCTGACCACACCAGACTCTGACCCATGTCCACTAGCTCAGAGTGTCCTTTTCCACTGTATGATGGCCAATTACAGGAGACCAAAGCACAAAACCATAGTCCTTTAAAATTTTTAGTCACATCCCTTTGAGCCAATACAGATTTTGTGCCACTAAAAACCTCTGGGACTGCATTTTGTGAGAAAAACTTTTAAACTTTCACTTACAAGCATGAAATTCTCTGAAATTTGGAGATGACAGTTTTGTTCTTCTCCAGGTAGGTGTGCCTGACTAGTGTGCCCTAACCACTGGCACCTCCTATGGGAGAGGGTACTTAATTCAGTTCTTGGCCATGTGCTTTTGGAAAGAAAAACAACCTTCACTGCCAAGGCAACAAATTTGGTATTTCCCCCTCTCATCACCACCTCTACCAAGGCTCCCCACTGCCAGAGCACCTGTTTCCTGCCAAGCCTGCAGCCTGGGTCAGGAACACTTTCTTGCCAACAAGGACACAATGGGGCTGATTAAACCTGTAAGCTCAGAGCAGCTGAAAGCTTTCACAATAGCTTGGCAAAGCCACAGAGCACTGCCAAGGCCCTCAAAAGTTTGGTAGAAAAAAATTAAGTGGTGGTTTGGATAGAGGTTTGACATCCAGCACAGTTTTCAAATTATATAGACAGAGAAGAAGGGATAGATAAATGGCTCCTCCTAAACCCAAACTTACCAATTAACCTTTTTTTCATATTTTAAAACTGATTTTTCATAATGAGGTAATTAAGCTCTAGATGAGAAAATTAAGGTATGTGCACAGTTCCAGTCATACATTCTAGCTCTCACCTAAGAATGCATGTTTGAACAATTTAATCAGATTTAAATATGTATTTAAATTACTTTTTGAAGCACTGCTTCCAAATGTACACAGACATACACACTCATGTCAGTTACTTCTTTCAGAAAATAATTCAGAAATAAATTATTAAAGAACAAAATTATTTCAAGATGACAAAATATGTGTCTAATCATCTGAAATGCTCTTTTAAACCATGCTACAAAAGGAAAGTATTTTAAAACCATTAGATTTTCTCAAAACTTTTTGGTTGGCTTTTGGTTTTTTTTTTTTTTTTTTTTTTAGAACAGAGGTATTAAGAGAGAAAACATCACACACTGTTAGTGTTTCAAATAAAACACATTTCACGTATGTAGTGAAGACAGATTAAAACAGTATTAAAGGATTTGGTGACAGTGTCTAGAAGTAGATGCAGGGAAACTGTATTCAGCAAAAGTGAAAACAGCTTTGGCTCAAATAGAGATGTGACAAGAAAACTGGAATAGGAAACACTGTTCTGCAACTGATAACCATGCAATTTAGAGAGATGCAATCAAGCACATACACTTTGACCATTTCACTACTTTTTAGAAACTATAAACCCAGCTAAATCATCACTGGACCAAGCAAAAACAGTTCCACCTCCACTACTTTTTTTTCCTTCAGTTTTTTATATCCAACATGTATTTCCATTCAAGGAAGAATCATAATTTTTTTTAACCCTGATTTGTTAAAGAAAGATGAGGTTGAGTTAATTCATATGTAAGTTTAACAACAGCTCATAAATGTTTTGAATTTAATTCAAGACAGGGTTTTACTTGCATATCTACTTCTCTGCCCTTTTCTCTGCTCAGAATGCAGTAATTTTGTATGGTTTTATAAATATCAGAAAGTAATATTCTACTGTAATTTAATTTGTTTGCAAATCCCTTTTGAATTGCTTTATGATGCATAAGCACATGCAGTTTATTAGGAAATAATAAGCAAAGAAGGCAAGCCAGGCAAGAAGCTTTGCTCACTTTCAAAGTCAAGGAAAAAATTTGGCCCCTGATCAAGCTCTGTGCAAGTGAGAACTTTTAAAAGATTTCCCATTTGGTTCCTGAAAAATAGAAAAGGAAGAGAAAAGGAGTCCTGAGTGAACAAATTATTTTAGAGACAAGGACTTGGACAGATTGGTTGTGCTGGAAAATACACACTGTAAGCAATCAGATTTTAAGTTTTCCTCAGTTTGCTGCTAAGTCAAGGAAAAGATTTTCTCATTGTCTTGTAATTGTTTGAACTTACTTTCAAAATCCAGGAAAAAATGTGGATAGTTTTCAATTTCCCTGGTAAGGACCTTAAGAAGATTACCCATCCCAGCAAACCTAGTAAATGCAACAAAATCATAAACAGTTATACATGTAAACTCAGAATACTACAGCTAAGAGCTTAACACAGTCTGCATCATATATTCAACATTTTGGCAAGTTCTGGACCATGAGAAACATTTTGATGGTCAATTCTGTGACATTTATGCAGAAAAAGGAAGACTTCAGATAAACACAGAAATAATTCTGTTCAACAAATTGGAATTTAAACATCAGGATAACATCCCAGTGTATAAACAGATATTTATGAATTTATTCACTTAGCAAGAGAAATAAACTCAGAGCTATATCTCTATTTGTTAATTCTCTAAATTGCTGGACTCCAGATTACTTAATACCATTTCCAAATAAAAATTGACATCTTAGTACTTGTATTAGCTCTTTAGCAAAAATCCATGTAATTTTAAGAAAATAACTCAGTATATGGGAAAAAAAATCTAGTTGTTTCTAGTCAGTAAGATTTATAATAAGATTCTATAAAATTCTATTAGAAAGGACAGCTAAAAAGCTTTTTAGCTTTTAGAAGTGTATATATGCATTAAAAAAAAAGAGAGTAAAAAGGGGAGGTATGAACACTATTTTTAAACTGTTATTCCTATATTTTATCATCTTGGAATTTTTTGCATTTCAAGTTACAAACAACTTCCAAAAGGAGAAGTGACCAGTTCTCATAAAAGCAAGTCTCTATGGAAGATAAAAAGGAACAAGATTTGAAAAAAGGCTTTTTGCCAGTATAGCCTTTAGGAAGGTAAGTTATTCTACTACTGTGTAGAAGTAGAGCTTTCTTGGTCAAACTTAAAACTTTTTCTCTGTAGACAGAAAAGTTAAACCATGAAAAGCACATATCAGGATAAAGAGATCTGCCTGGAGGGTTGTAGAAAAATGTAATTTTAGATTTAAAACACAGATTGAAAACTGATTTTTGCCTCAAAGAGAAATATTCTCATTACTCTAAACCACGGCTCTTGGGGATCACATCTGATGTTCATCTGTGATTCAGTTTAACTCTTTTCCCACTTAAGAAATCAGACCACAAAAAATTATTCTAAGCATGTACATGGCCGATACTACACGAGGAGACAAAGCTTTTTCCAAGTTTTCCCACAAGCATTACAGTAGGAAAAGTATCATCAACCCTAATTTCTATGTGCATATAAAGGATGTATTTCTACATCAGGAAAACCTAGGAAAGTAATGTGAGGCTTGCAGATTTCAAAGTAGGCACAGCCACATCATAAAATGATATAAATTTAATCAATAGTCTGTTCAGAACATGCAGTTTCATGTAAGCAAGGCTTTTGTTAAATAAATGGCTTTGTTTTGCATTAAATACTTCTTCAAAGTTTTCTCTCCAGAACAAATCCAGTGAGCAGACTGTCAAGCCCTTTGTAATTAGCAACATCTTGCATATACAAAATTGAAACAAAAAGAAACATTTTCCATTATTCATAAAGTTATATTCATTACATGCAGGAAAAATATTTACATTTTTACTTTCAGAACAAGATCAGCACCTTATAAACTGAGTTTGACTTTCTGATTAGCCTAGAAAGGGGAAAACATGCAAACAGAGCAAAATAGATTTTACACAGTGTTAAAACTTATATCTTCAATAATTTAATATTTTCATCACACTGGTATAATACATTTTATCATCATCAGCTAGGAGAAACACGATAAAGTATACACACTTATTTTCCTTTTCATAACCTTGAAAAAAAAATTACATTATGTAATACTATAACAATCGACATGACTGACTCAGCTTGTATTCTTCACTTTCAACTCTTTTTAAGCCATATCTTACCTCATCGCCTTCAATCTTCAGAGAGTACCCAAGCATTTCTTCTGCTGCCAAAGCTTGCACTGCATCCAGAACTGGTTTAGCTGATAGCATGCTTCGAACAGCGAGGAACCCTTTGTGCCAAAAACCTGAGGATACGCTCCCTCATTTGCATTGAGTCGCTTGAGGTCATGTGCCCAAGCTCTGCCTCTGATCCTTCTTAAACAAGTACAGCACATCTCGGCTTGGGAGATTTCTCAGTATTTTTCCTGAACTTTTGTTACATTTCCTAGCTTGTTTTTCACTTTATTCCCTCTCCTTCAATCCCTGTGTAGAACCTGATCCAGCTATTCAGGTCATCAGTATGAAACAGAAGCCTACCACAAACTTATATACACACATGTTCGTGCAGGTGGCATTTTCCAATGATACTGGAGGCTCTGGTTTGACACCAACTATTTTCAAAGCACATCAACCCCAAAAATAGTCATATTCAACATCAACATCCAGAAAATATGGTTCAGGCAGCTGCTAAACATGTTTTAATTATTTTTAATTTAATTTCTTTACTGTATCCTAAAAAACAAAACTAAAAGCAACATCTGGTTCCATTAAACTTTCACTTTCAAGTGTAATTCATCATTCAACACTAAATTTTAGTTTCAAATTAAAAGGCCAAACTTAAAGGAAGTGCTAATAAATGCAAATCTTTGCCTCAAACTGAATTATTTTATTCTGCATAGCCTGCTGCTTCCCAGTACTTGGCTCTTTCAAACTGTCTTTCCTCAAAAACTCTCATAACATATTCCAAACCTCAGGAACTGAAAGTCACCTCCAGGATAATTTTAATGAGATTTCAAAGTAACTAATGGCACACATTCTGAGCAGGTCTATACATATATACTGTGATTGCAAGAGAAATGCAAATAACAGCTGATGTACAGAAGCAAGTCATGAAAGTTTAACATAGGAGCATAAAAGTCAATTTCATTAAACCGGAAAGCATTTTATTTTACTTACTGTAAAATCAGTTTAAATGTTGAACTGAGACTCAATGCATATATAAAAATATTGCTGATGCTGCACCACTAAATACTAGCAGCTTCTCCTTAGTGTCTAAATCCCTTAAAATTCCAATTTGTAACTATGCTTTAAAAATTATGACACATTGACGATGTCTGCATTTTTCCTTATTGTTTTCCAAACCATTAAAGCTTACCCTAAGATATTACATATTCATATAAAAAATAGTTTTTAAGCTATTGTTAACATTTAAAAGCTCATTGCTTAATTCTTGGTGCTCAACATTTAATTAGCACACACACAAATAAACCATAACCCAGCAACGAACAGGAAGATACATTTAGCATTTTTTACACTATTTACCATTATCCAGTAGCAGATGTTAAAACCTGAGCTTTGAACAAAATATCACAGGCTGGTTTTCCAACAAATAACTGTGTTCCTAAAATTCCACTGATTTAGTTTCAACATTCTAGAGGTATTAGCTTGTATGGGAAAATAAATTCCTTCTACCCCACTAAAGTAATCAGTTTATTTCTGAATTGTGATATATAAAATACTACCCCCCCTAAAAAAATCAGAACTCAACCCTACAAATCTGCCATGGATTTTACATACATATACTGAAAGTATACTGAAATATATTTATTATATACTTAAATCCAGTTTTGAAAATATAGTAAGTGTTCCCAAACTGGGTATTACTGACTGAACACTGAATATCATGTTATTCAGCACTTCCTTAAAATTTTGGTTTACACACTGTTTTAAGCAACTACACAATTCTGTGGAGTTTTGCACCACTTTCAAGTAACAGCTACAGTACCATACAAATTGCTAGAGAAGTACTGATTGATTTCTTCTCTTACAGGACTAATTTAATCAGTACCAGTTCACCACCATCAGCAGCACAGCAGTACACTGAAGATGTAACAAAGAGACAAAGCTTTAAAACTTTGTGTTAGTGAAAAAGGACACATTCACCAGCTCAAGCCTTTGCAGCTCATCGGTGCTCCTTTGCCAAATAATATTTCCTAAATCTGTCCGCTCACATAAACATGGTCTGAAAGGCTTTTGTCAGAATGAGCTACATCAGCGAATACCTACTGCTTAACCTCATTTAGATCATCCTAACGAAAGCAGGGCTTGTGCATGTTTTCATGAGCAGCTCCACTGGGAGTTTCAGGAGAAAGACTCCCAAGCTCAGAAGTGGCAATGGATGATTCAGAACGATAACTTCTAGTGGCACACCTAAGTGGGTAGAGACAGGAGGCATCCAGTCCACAGTCTGAGGGAAATGTACTAAGCATATCATCATTAAACCACTGGAACTGACCTTACTGCATGAATAATTAATCATGCTTTCAAAAATATACCAGCATCTGAACAAACACAAGATCTCTCAGATCAAAAGCATGATTCCAAATCACTGTGATATTCACTCATACAGTTTGTTAAAGTGCTTGTGTGGATATTCTCAGTATTGTGGATATTCTCAGTTCAGTCAGAGAGAAAAAGACAAAGATTTCTACCAGGCTAAGCCTTTCTCTTTTTCTCTCTGACTGAACCGAGAATATCCACATGCTTGTAAGGAAACAGCAGAAGTGCAAGATTCAAAAAATTATCTTAGGGAAACTGCCTTCTCATGGCCTGGACAGGTACACAGTATAAAAAACTGTGGCGGAGAATGGAGTTAGATCCAAATGGTAACTGGACACCAGTGGTGTTCCCCAGGGCCCAGTACTGGGGGCAGTCCCAATTAATATATTTACCAGCGATCTGGACAAGGGGATTTGTAGTCGTGAGGCCACACCTCAAGTGCTACATCCAGTTCTGAGCCCCTCACTACAAGAAAGGCATTGAGGTGCTAGAGCATGTCCAGAGAAGGGCCATGGAGCTGGGGAAGGGCCTGGGGCACAAGTCTAATGAGGAGCAGCTGAGGGAGCTGGGGATGTTTAGCCTGGAGAAAAGGAGGCTCAGAGGAGACCTTAACAGTCTGAACAACCTCCTGAAAGGAGGCTGTAGCCAGGTGGGGTTTGGTCTCTTCTCCCAGGCAACTGGCATTAGGAGAAGAGGACATGGCCTTGAGCTGCACCAGTGGAGACTCAGGTTGGATACCAGAAAGGATTATTTCATGGAAAGAGTGGTTTAACACAGGAACAAACTGGCCAGGGAGGTGGTGGAGTCACTACTCTAAACGTGCTCAAGAAACAACTGGACATGGCACTTGGCTCTAGTTGGCATGACAGTGTTCAGTCACAGGTTGGACTGCATAAACTTGGAGCTCTTTTCCAACCTCAATGATTCTGTGATCGATTGCACTCTCAGTCAGTTCACAGATGACATCAAGTTGGGCAGGACTGTTGCCATGTTGGAGGGTAGGAAAGCTCTGCAGGGGATTTGGACAGGCTGGACTGATGCTGATGCCAATGGTATGAGGCCAAATCCTGAGTCCTGCCCTTGGGTCACAACAACCCCTGCAGTGCTACAGGTTGGAGAACAGTGGCTGGAAAGTGACCAAGAGGAAAATGACCTGGGGGGTCCTGGTCAACAGCAGCTGAACATGAGCCAGGGCCCAGAGTGGCCAGCAGGACCAGCAAAGTGGTAACGAGCAATAAGACAAGAGGAAACGGCCTTAAGTTGCACCAGGGAGGTTTAGATTGGATATTAGGAAAAATTTATTTTCTGAGAGGGCACAAGCACTGGCACAAGCTGCCTGGGGAAGTGGGTGCGTCAGCATCTCTGCAGGTATTTAAAAGACTTGTAGATGTCGTGCTTAGGGACTTGGTGGATCTGGCAGGATCAGGTCAACATCTGGACTCAATGAACTCAGGGATCTTCTTCAACCTAAATGATTCTATGCTTCTATTACTTCTTCCTATCAAATTCTGCAGTAGGTTTCTTTTTAATAATCTCTTAATTTTCTTATAGTTGAGAATATTTGCATGGATATGGTATTGTTACTATCTTCAGTTGTTTTACTGCTAAATGTTTAAATCTTATAAACAGCAGTTGTATTGATGAAAAAAAATACAACACCTGATATTTAATAGTCTCAGCTGTGCAAATACTGTTAGTCTTCAAAAATGGTATTACTTCTCTATGGACTTTACTCTAAAAATAAGTTTAAAAAGGTATAGTTATACTAAGAAAAAAGTAAAAATAGCATACATTTGTGTTGAGGTGATAATTGCACAAAACCTCCAAAGATATTTGATAATGAAGTATGTGCTGTATTCTCTAGAAAGGCATAGATAAGACAAAAACATAACCAAACTCTTTTCAGAAGGCAAGCCATATTAATTTTCCAGAAAAAACAAATTATCCCCAAAGCTGGCCTCTAAACACTGGATTTATAACGTTTTCATAATACAAACAACATACATAAAGAGTACCAAGTGGCAACCTATACACAAGCAAAGAAAATCAGTTCCACACATTCCTTAGGCAGGTGAAGTGTAAACAGACAAAAACAAACTCCAACGAAACTCAAAGCCAGAAAATAGCTATAAAGAAGTGAAATGCAAAATAAGAGAAGAAAATGGCTTAAGGTGAAAGTAACTCAAGATAAAAGAATCATTCCCTCTTTGAACAACCGTTTTATTAAAATTCCTAGTTAAGGAACACTTCCAGCCAAAAGCTTTTGCTGTTAACTGATATGCAGATTGCAGGACACAATTAAAACCTACAAAAAAGTGATGCAAGTCAAAGGGAATTAATAAATGGGTTGTAATGACAAATATGGTTTTCAGTAATCATAAAATGTTTAAAGAGTTGGCCAACATTAGTACCTGTAGCCCCAAGGATTACAGAGCTTGGCTTGCGGTTTCTTTAAAATTAAAGGGTAAAAAAGAAAAAATTACCTTAGATGAACCTAAAACTTATCCAGCAGAGGGATTTTTCTATATGCCAACCCTCACACCCGAATATACTTTGAACAGAACTCCTCTATATTTTCAGAGTATATAATGTCAGGGCAGCCATCATGAAAGAATGAAAACCAGGCATCCAAAATATCTGGATTTTGATTCATAGGTCATAACAAAAAACAAAACAAAACATGAACCAGACAAACAAAAAAACACCAACAAAAATGTAGAATGGAATCCAATTAGGCAATTAGAGTAAAATTACATTTGAAATTAAGAAAGTACTGCTGCACTTTGATCCTTCTGCCTGAGCATAGAGTAACTAGAGTAACCTAGCCTGAACATGGCATTGCCTGCACAGATGCTTTACACAAACCAGGGACACAATTCCTCTGTACACAACCAATGGAGCCTCTATTAATTTTCACAGCTTGGAGATACCTTTAGAAAATACAGGACAGGTTTGGCTAGTTTGAGTGTTTCTTCCTTCAAAATAAAACCACTCTATTTTGTTCCAAGTGGAGTTTGACTTAGTTCCTCCAAAATCTTGTCAGAGAGCCACACTACCATCTTCCTCTTAAAAGTTTTCTTGTCCTCATCATCTCCCACCAAATTCATAGTGGGAAAAGAAATAAGCCATCTTAGAACTCACTCAATTTTGGAAATCTAATGATTTGAACATTTGAGAAGGTATCTGGTTTCAATATTTGTGAATACAATGAGTGAAAAATCTATGCTAGATCTGGTAAGAATCAGAATCAGAAACAGGACTTTTGGGTGAAAATTCAGAAACAGAAAAAAAACCCGTCCTTGGTCCTTTCTGCCTGTAAATGACTGCTGATCATTCAGTCTTCTGACTATGCCACACAGAGTATTTTTATTATACACACAGAAAATCCAATGCAAGTGTCTGAAAGACAAGATGAAAATCGCTGTATTCTAGTTCTCTGGGCAACCAGGGTAAAAACTTTCCTCAGAGTGATTTTATTTTCCAGTTATTTCTTGGGCCAGCTGATAACAGGAGTAAGTCTTTGCATGCTAGCTTTCTTCTCTTTCTATTTTTCTTCTTGTTTTAATACATAAATGCCAAAACAGCACATCTAATCTCAGTAAGTCAAACATAAATCTAACAGGAACTGGATTTCTTGGTGCATACTTCCTAGTGATCTGCTCTGAATGTGTCAGTATGTAGGATATAATGCATTTTGCCATTTTGTATTTATGGTTTGGAGGGTAATAATTTATAAGATATAAATTAGAGAGCAGAGCAGATAGGAAACCCTTTCCTATGGCTTCCTAGGAAAGGGGAAAGAAGTTAAAGAACATCTTAAAATACTGAAAAGACAATTAATTCAATCAAAGATATTGACATTAATGGAATTAAGACAACTATGGCTGGCAATAGTTACCAATAGCTCACGATTTGAGGAATTAAAGACGAGATGTGGATCTTTCTAGGGATTTGCTGCTTTTAGTAAAAAAAATTGTCATAGTGGTCCTATTTAATACCTCATTACAAACATAAGAAAACTTGATTATCTATTACAAGGCTGCTGATGTAAATAGCAAGAGTTCCACTAGAAAAAAAAGCAAAACCCACTTTAAATAAACTGGAGGATAATGTATACTTTTAAAATGTGTTTAGAATTTCAGAAAAAAGTAATAGAAAAACTTCTGTGTGTGTCTGGGTGAGGAAAAAAAAAGAAACAACAGGTAACATCCCAAAACAGCAAGCTGAGAGGCCACGCAAGCTAGGGAAGTAATTAAGAAGGTTCTGCTGTAGTATGGAGACACACAAGTAACAGAATGGAGCAAGAAGCTTCAGGAGGATTAATTAACCATGCATCTCTACAGGTTTCTGGACTAATAAATGTCCTTTTGAGAGGCTGTTATCGATTTTATGGTAGTTATGGGGAGAATTAACTGAATATAAGCATGGAAACAGGAGAAATTAGAAATAAAGGAGGTTACTAAACAAGGAGAAAACAGCAAATTAAACTGATTTCACAAAAGCAGTTTCAGTACTCTCAGGTACCTGGAAGGACAGGTCTCTTGGAAAGCCGATTTAAGAGATAAGGGAGTAAAGGAAACTCAGCGGAAAAGAAAATACACAACAGGTTATTCCGATGGAGAAGAGAGACAAAATGAAGGCTCAGAAATCAATACACCTGCATAAGCATAGGGCAGAATTGAAGAAATATACAGAGAGAGCTTTGACAAAGCACTAGAGATAAGGAAATAGAAAATGTTATTTACTACCATAAATTTGCTAGAACACTGAAAATCTGAAACAGCAGCTGTCAGCAGTTTACTGGCAAAAAGAAAAAAAGATGATGGTATTTTTAAGTAGTATCTGTTGTATAGATCTGGTTTTGTTCAATACTTTCATTAGTGACAGGCAGAGAAAAAGAAAATACCCTTTTAAAATATGCACTAAGCTAAAAGGGAATTAAAATATTCTGGAAAAAAGTATCATAATTCAAAATACTTTAATAAACTGGAAATATTATCCAGAAGGCATTCCATGAATACAAACGTAAATTATTCCACTCAACGATAAAACCAAATCAATCCCACAGAGGTAGAGTAGATAGACTAGTAAGCAGAAAGACTGAGGAAGAAGTATTTAATCATTATACTGGACTATAAATTAAACATAAGGCAGGTTAGAAAGTTGCTAAACTCTGGAATTTTTCAATGACTGCTCTCACAGTCAAGTTAAAGGACAAGAAGACTGAATAGTAAACAATAAAGGTTTTCCCCAAAACACTAGTCTAACCTGTAAGTATGCAGGAGTTACTGAAAAGTATAAATTTCAACAAAACTCCTCTTTTTTCTTAATTCAGTGTTATTTTTTAATCCTTCTGATATTATTTTGTTAGTGCACATACTTTTAAATTAAAGACTCAATTCGTTAAGGCATACAGGGCAGAATGGCTGGGTGGCATTTTTCTGCAAAAGAGCCTGCCTTGAAAATTGTGTTAATAGACAAGCACATTAGCCCTCTTAATGATGCAAACACAAAGAGATTCTTAATTTTGCATCGTGCCTAATACTTTAAGAAGCACATTCCCTAGTAAACCTATTTTCAAATAATGTGTTTTGCTTACACTGATTTGCAAGCAAGCCTTGTGCCTCAACATGAGCTGCTAAAACCACTGTAACTTTTCTGGGTATATTAACAATTCTATCATTTGCCTGAAATGACAATCAGGGAAGGACTACTATGGAGGATGTAGAATTAAAACCATCCTTTTAATTAAAAATTAGATTTCTTGTAAGTGTAAATGAAAATTGAAAGCATGTACTGACCCTGGCAGGCTCTGCAGTAATTAATTCCAATCACTCCTGGAAGCCATTCCTAGTACAGTAATGAAATTTGCACAATAACTTTTTATTAAGACAGTAAAATTGATGCACGGTAGTGACTTTTTACCCTACTCTCACTTCCCTGCATGCATGTGTGTATTGCTGGCTGAGCGGCGGATGGCGGCCGGCCCCAGAGCCATCGATGCCCGCGGGCTCCGCAGCCTGGGAGGCGCACGGGCCCGCAGAGGCTCCTTGCCCGTTATCCACCACCATGAGAGCGGAGCGCGCCCGGGACGGCGTGGGAGCGCCCCCTGCTGCCGCACGGCCGCCGCCGCACCGCCCCGGGCTTTGGCACAGCTCCAGCGAGGCAGATCAATCCACAGGCCCTGCGGGGCATCCAGAGCTCCTCCGGGCAATCCACAGCCCCTCCGGGGCATCCAGAGCTCCTCCGGGCCACCCACAGCCCCTCCGGGGCATCCAGAGCTCCTCCGGGCCACCCACAGCCCCTCCGGGCAATCCACAGGCCCTCCGGGCCATCCACAGCCCCTCCGGGCCATCCACAGGCCCTGCGGGCCACCCACAGCCCCTCCGGGCCATCCGCATCCCCTCCGGGCCATCCGCAGCCCCTCCGGGCCATCCACAACACCTCCGGGCCATCCAGAGCCCCTCCGGGCCATCCACAGCCCCTCCGGGCAATCCACAGCCCCTCTGGGCCATCCAGAGCTCCTCCGGGCCATCCACAGCCCCTCCGGGCCACCCACAGCCCCTCAGGGCCACCCACAGCCCCTCAGGGCAATCTGATCCCGCCTAGGGAAGTTCTTCCTCACATTTAGGTGGAACTTCCTGTGCATCATTTTCTGCCCATTGCCTCTTGTCCTCCTGCTGGGCACCACCAAAGAGAGCCTGGTCCATCCACTTGACACCCTCCCTTTTACACACATTGATAGGGTCTACTCTCACTTTTCTCCTCTTCAGGCTAAACAGCCTCAGCTCCGTCAGCCTTTCCTTATAAATGAGGTGCAGCAGTTCCCTGTCTGTCTCCATAGTTCACCTTTCCACCTAAATAAAGGCCACGGAGCCCTCACACCAGTTGAAATCAGCCCAACAGTACCAACCTCCCTCTCCACGATCAGCCAGCAGTTCTGCACGAGCTCCAGCTCCAGGGCATGACCTTCTCTTCTACTCTTGCAGCTCAAACAAAACCCAAACTAATCCAGATAATATTATAATAACCACATTTCAGAACTAATAACAGTATTAGAAACCAAATCATATTGCTTTCCCTTTCTTCCTGCTGAAACTCAGAATTTATCTTAAAAGTAACTGTGACTGCATCTGAAATTATCAGAAGTATCATTTCCACTCAAAGGTTGAGTGAAACACACATGGGGTCTGCTCAGGCTTAGCACAGTGAGATCCCAAGGCTGGTGAGGGTTCTCAGCAGAGCATCCCTGCCTGGCATCTGCCATGTGCCACATCAGCTCTGGGACCAGCCTAATCTGTACAAAAACACTGGTTTCATTTACACTTTTTCAAGAAGTATGGATTAACATTATTTCTTTTGAATCCAAGAAGCAACTTAGAAACTGAGAGTGAAGAAATGGTTTTGTAGTCTAACTAAAAGAGATACAAGGATGAGATCTCTAATTTTAAAATGCCAGTTACCTGCTACCAAAAATGGAGGAAAGCAGTCACATCCAAGACTTTCTTACTACCTTTGCTGCATCCCATTTCAAAGACATATCATGCCTTCTAGAGCTAGGAACTATACAAGATACACTATATTTAGGTTTAAAGCAAAATTTTAAATTTTACTTTTGCACAACCCTGTTTCATTTTCACTTGTAACTAACTTGCCATCACACTTAGAGGTGACAGAAGTCACATCTAAAATAAATACATCCTTGAAAAGGCACCATCCATTAATTTCTGAGAACATTTCAAATTATAAATATTTAAATAGGAAATGTAAAAACATTTCAAAACTTTGTTGAAAAACTTAGATTTTGTAAAAACTAACCATGCAGACATGCAAACACCCACCGTGTGCATGTACACAGGGACTTGCAAATGAGCTGGCTTAACCAAGAACTCAGAACTAGCTGCTTATTACAGAAAAAAGTTAGATGCATCCAGATCACACCTGTAACAAAATCAAAAGATTAAACACATTAACTTAACCAAAGCTTTCTGTTTGGTGACTGAAAGCTGTCTATGGGCAGGAGGAATGCCTGGGTGACTTCAGCTGCAGAATCAGCTCAGGTTCCACTTATCTCATGACTTAAGATGATGTGAGTTCTCTGGAGGATGGGCAGAAGGCAAATAAAACCCTGCAATTATTCCTAATTTCACTGTAAACAAATGGAAGATAAGAAATTTTCTAAAAAATATTGTTACTCACAACACCAAAAGTCTTTGTATTGTCTCTCAATCTTCATCATTAATTTAACCAACCTTTAATGCAGCACTAAAACATGTCTGCAAACTGAATTTTGGTTTATTTTCCTCTGAGCCAATTACTATTTTAGTTGAAAATTATTCAACTGATTTACTAATAAAAACAGCATACAGAAAAACTTGAGAGATTAGGTAAAAATACATAGTGATTAAAGATTATTAGTGTTGGTGGAAAATAAAGGAAATTTACTGAAGTAAAAAAATGTTCAAGGAACAGAGTTCATGGACTAAAAAGAAAGACCTAAATCAATACACATTTCAAAAGTCAAAAAAGTCTTTTCCAGAAAAAAGCCTTTCAATTGCAAAAAGGATGATATTCTTTTTGTATAGACTAGATTTTTTTTGAAACAATAACATTAGAAAAAAATTATAAAATATAGATTTTATTCAGGAAATGATAACTTTCAATGACAGTAATAGAACAAGCATACCTCACCTTTCAGATTTTCCAAAGGAGAATTACAGAATCACTGAATACTGGGAGTTGGGAAGGACCCATGAGGACCACTGAGTCCTGCTCTCTATTTGAAGTGTGAAAAAGTCCAAGTACAGCAGGGCCTATCCCTCTCCCATTCTGGATCTATCAAACAAACAGTTCTTGAACTATCAGCTTGTTCCAGGTCAGTGTTTGCCCAGTCACCAACCAAAAGGCCTAAAGCAAAGCATTGCCTAAACCACCAAAATGATCACCTTACTATCAATTAATATTTCATTAACCTAAAGAATCAGTGCAAAGACTACTGTTTAATTTTTCAAATAAAATTAAATATGCAAATAAGATCCTTATTTTTCTCTAAGTTCAAAATTCTGTAATAAATAATTCCTACATTTTAATAAATTTAATAAAAAAACTGAACTAGCTGTAACAAACTTCTTAAAATGCACCTGATAATTAAGTTTCTTGAAAACATGCTACAGTCAACATATTCTAGGCAGGAAGAAAACTCCAATATACAAATCAAGAGAGCTGTCTGGCACCTGATTTGGCTTTGGAGCAGGCTGCAGTTAAGGCAGATATCCACTAAGTGGCATTAGCAACCCAAACACCTAATTTTGACAAAAAATAATCATAATACAGAACACTTTACCTCCCACAAACAAATCGATGGAAAACATTTCCTTTGAATGATTCATTTTATTCAGTTTTGTCATAAGCTTTGTCATAATTCCAAACAACACTAGCAATTTCTTTTTCAGATCAAGACATTTGCAAATATTTAGCAGGATGGTCAGATTAAACATAAAACCATAATGACAAACATATTAAACAAAGCACCTAAAATATGGGCGCAATGTGAGATCAAATTAAGACACATAAAACTACAGCAAGATATTTTAAAAGTAGTTGGGGTTTCATAAGTGCTGTAAATCAACAAGCCTGTTGTGAAGTGCAAAAGTATAAAAGTCACACCAAACATTTACTATACATAAACCTTTAAAAAAAAAGGTAATTCTAATAATTTAGGTATACTGATGCTACCTGATTCTAGGGAGTATAAAAGATTATGACAACTGGGAAAGTAAGAAAACTACTACACTAATTATTTAAGGACTTGTTTTCAAAATATTAATTAAGGGTTAATAATTGTAAATACAGAGTTCTGAAAATTGTTTACTGGAAAAATGCCTTTAGGAACAACATAAATACCAGAGAACAGAATGCTCATTTTAAAATAGTTTTACCCTATTCCTATTGTTTGTCCCTGGTCTTTTATCACTGTCAGTTTGTCCATACATAAACAGCTCATGAAAATAAAGGAGGTGGAAAAATCAGTATTACTGTATACAAGACTACAGAAAAATTAAATGAGCAAGTACTTCCGTCTCTCGGCCTCATCAAACTATATATTTGAAGTTTGTGAAATATCCTATATATGCACTCAAAATTCTCAGCATACTTCAATGCTACAAGGAGTAAGACATTCCTTTTCCTTTTTTTTAAGTGCTTTTTTTTCTCCTCGCTGGCCACAGAGGAATTGCATTAGGACATAGTCCTTCTTCCCTACATCCGCCCACGACAAACATTTGCTGCAAGTCAGCGACTCCAAAACCAAATTGTTTACAATTAACTCAAAAAGCCATTAAATAATTGTTTCTTTGTTCCAGTTGGAAAGAGAGACAGCCAGATGTGTGGCTTGTTGATCTTGCTCTTTGCTGACCTCTGAGTGTAGGAAGAACTGCAGCTGAGGAAGGAAGTCAGCAAGTTGTGTTAATGAAGGTGAACATTGCAAAAAAGGGCTTGCAATTTTTTTCATTAAAGAAAAATATATCTGAAAGACTTTTTTATTAAAAAATAGATAATACAAGGCCTTATTTTTTTCCACGGGTGAAAAATTAGAGCCTTTGTTTCAGAAGAAGTAACTGAGTTTGTTTATTTTGCTACTTCTGAAAAATTTTACCCTTAATTTCAAAAACTTCATGAAGTTTCAGTGAGGTGCCTGTAAATTAGCAGACAACCTCATCATTAACAGCTGCTGGAAAACCATCATTCTTTGAGGATGTAAAACTCAGGAAAAGCCTTTTAATTTTAGGCTCTGAGTCACAGTCTAGCACTACAGACCAAAATCTGGCATAAAGCTGAATTCCAGATTGAGAGTGTGCCCAGTTCTTGGGAAAACACATCTGGCAAACAATACAAGGCAACCCCTACAATCACCACTATACTTTTCTTCACAGTTTTCCCTGAAATACATTTATGCATTGTACCTGTAAAATACCTGGCAATGAATTAACTAGAGGTCTGTGTTGAAAACTTCATTACATGGTACTCCTCATAACCATACAGAACATGCCTGTACAAGATACTCAGTGAGATAAAAACAGTCTCAAAACCTGTACAGCAACAGGTGTGAAACCTTATCAACTTGTTTATAAAGGTTTAATTACTTTCTAAAAAATGTTTGAAATGCATTCTGAAATTCTACGACCACAGTGTTCCTCATTTTATCAAGATACCTGAGATGTTAGTAAGTTATCATGGCCTAAGGTAAACTAAGGACACATTTGTGTGTGAAGTACAAATTCACTGCAGAGATTCAGCTTTAGATATTAATTCTGGCACTCAACATTAATCCTTAAGTAGTTAGTGAAGCCTACTTCAGACATCCAACTTAATTGTCTGGATTAGGCTAAATGCTTGATCTTGCTCTCCCTGCATTGCTAACTTCATCTTAAACACTTCATACTACTTTTGTTGGAAAATGATTCCTAATTCTTGTCAAGCAGTTACTAATTTAAGAACATACTTACCATGTAAAGACCTGAATATAATCAGTTCATCTTCCAGCTGTCTGTTATGGTATTATTTAATTAAGAAACTTTCAAATGTATTCTTAGAAAATGGGAAATTGAAAATGAAAAACAGTTTACTCCCTTCCCACCCCATATTCTCCCACTCCCAAGGTCATTTAAAAAAACAATAGTAATAGATCACCATATAGACAAAATGCTTCGGAAAACAGTTATACTATTATTTAATCTGATAGGGACATTCAAACTCTGGAGAACTAAAGTAATAATTCATGTCACATTTTTCAAAAGTTGTAAGGGGCCATTTTAAAAACAGTCTACAAGATTCAATTTTCCTCTTTGCACTGACAGAAATGAAAACCTTATCATGTAAATTTCCCAGTACAGCTCAAACATCTCACACTTAAGAGCACAAAAAATTGCTTCTGCTGCTTTAATATTTAGAATTTAGTATTGGTTTTTCACTTTTATATTAAGATTTTATTTTCAGAACTTTTCCTTTTACACAAAAAAAATCTTCATATGTTTCTGCAGCTTGCATTTGGTTAGTCTGAAAAAAGTAATCTTTAAGATCAGCAAAGTCATATTTGAGGGCTTCATTTTGAAAAAAGTCTTAACTGTAAAAGGTCTAACAGCCAACAGTTAGACTTCAAAAATATATCAGGTAAAAAAAAAATTAATTTTCTTACCAGGTGTAACTCCTAGCAGTTTATTATTTCCTACCAATGAACTCAATAAAAACAGTGAACCACACTATAGTATTATTAACTTTATATGGAATAAATATTTAATAGTCCATAATTTAACAAATCTTTATTTCCTCATTGCACCCCTTTTTTTTCCTTCCCATTTCCTGTTTCTTCTGTCACATCAAGAATATTCATCTCCACTCCTACCTTTTTTTTTTTTTATTTTTCCTTTTCATTCTACTCATCCTGTCTCTAAGATCTCCCTTCCACTCATCTCAGACCCAGCCACTGGAGTGGATAAGTCCATGCTGAACACCTGGTTTTCAGATTCTCTCCTTTCTGGCTCAGGATCATCCTGGGCCATTAATCTTAGTTGAAATGCTATTATAAAATTTAATAGGTATGTCATGTACATAATTCCTATTTCAACTCCCATATGACTGTAACAAAATAGGAGGTTGGAAGTTCTTTTAATGGAGAAAGTAAAACCTAAAAATAAAATATGCAAAATAGCTTTGCTGGTTGTGTATACAGTCCTTACAAGTTCACATCAGTAGTTTAAAACACAGAGATAATTTTCTACCCTGCAGAAATTGTCAAAGCTCTGATTGCAGTCTTTCATCTTAAGTCTCTCCTGCCACCTCTCCCATCCACCTCCTCCCTTGGACCTGGGTGTGTTGACCCATCCAATGAAATGAAACAGGAATATTGCTGTCTTTCAGCTACGCTGGTTCCACATCCTTTGTGACATTAAAGTGATGAATCTCTATGCCTTCCACCACTGCAGGTGGCTTTATTTCTTTTGAACAAACCTCCACATGATCAGCAAACAGCTTTGTTTTGACAGACTGTCCTGACTCCACCTGGGTACTGATAGAAACCCAGTCAGGCTGCTGCTGTGTTGGGCTTGTTTTTGCCTGCAAATGGAAGTTTTCATGGTCTTTTGCCCATAGCACCACTTGTTGGATGCCTTTCACAGCAAGCTGAATTAATCACAGCATTCACTGTTACTAAAGCAGGGTTAACTTAAAGAATCCTTTCCATAGGCAATGGCTTCCATCTCTCTGAGAAACCACTGGATCAAAGCTACCATCTCGCACAGCCTTACTACCAACAGTACAGTTAAGTTACTATTGCCTTTCAGATTTTAGGTGTTACATGTGCAAGCACTCCAGGTCAAATATCCTGTGTGCTTCATGCTTCCCAGCAATCCAGGAAGGGCTGGCAAACAGCACAGTTTGGGTCACAACCAGAACTGATGCCCGTGACTCTCAGCCCTGCAGCCCCAGTGCAGTGCTGACCACAATTCGGTTGCATGTGAAGTGAGACAGAGATGTCCCTTCTGGTCCCTATAATCTTTGTAGAAAACACAAGAAGCCAGACTGGCACAGCCTCTAGTACGTCACGAAGTAGCTTGTTTCCAGTGACAAATTTTCTTTTAATTACATCTGCAGATCAAAACCTTCTAGTTCATCTCTACCACCCTCTGCTTCCCCCTCAGCTATTGAAGTTTGCAGCTGTTCACAACCTCTTCATAGTCCTTCTCATGTATCAAACCTTTTCTTGGAGCAGAGAGAAGTAAGAAGTTTAAAGCCAATAAAACAATTTGGTGCTGCAGATACCGGCACTGATTCCCTTGTGTTGATACCAGTACTTGTATGAATCTGCAGTGAGCTGATGCAGAGGTCTAAACTGACAGAAGAGTAATCCTCAGGGAAGCCTTTGCAATCCTACAGATTTTCAGCAGCAAATTCCCTAAACCATCACATCTTGCTGAGTGAAGGTGTTGAGGCAAGAGAAGGGGCAGTCAGTATTCAGCTAACCCCTCTAGATGGCAATGAACTAATAGAACAACTATATACCTGATCACAAAATAAAGCCCTGTACATATACTGACCAAGCAGAGTGGCTAGTGTGGTTTCTCTCAGGGAACATAGACATTTAGGACAAATGAACTATTAGCACTTAAAATCTCAAGTAACATTGGAGTCATTCAACAAACACATAAACACTGCATAAAGCAAAGCCCAGCAAACTGCACTCTTTAGCCTTCTCAAAATTCACATATAAAAGGAAGAGGGTACTTAACACAAACACACAGTTATGTCTTACCTAGAAATAAAGTGGTTCCAATTCACATTCAAAAATCCAAAGAGGTGATGCTAAACATTCAACGTCCGTCTGTCATGAAAAACATTCAAGATTACACTTGGGGTTGGCTTTGCTCTTCTCTGTCTCAATTTTGCAATAAAACTTTCTAGTTTAAAAAGAAATTTCCATAAGAAATGGAAGTTATTCTATTGAAAGTGAGATTTGTAACATCCAAAAATTTTTGTAGTCATACCATTAAAAAATGCAGCTGGGTTGAAAAGATCAGGTATTCAAATTAAATTTTATCCCATATAATTCTGCTGAATAGATTCAGCAGATAAGTCAGATTTTATAATGAGCTGTTGCCAAGACTGGTACAGCCAAAGGAAAATAATGTGCACTGATAATGGTATTCATTATATTAAGAATTAAAATATATAATAATGAACTAATGGAAATGGAATACATTTCCAAAACATTTAACAATTTAGTACAAAGGCTATATTTATTCAAAACAATATTTATACTGAAAAAAAGTCAAGTTAAACCAGTTCTAAGTTCAGAAATTAATTTTCCAATCTTTTGAAACAACTGAAATAAAGAATGTAATTTAAATGCCCAATAGTGATCATTTAATTTTCCAAGTGTTGGGGCAGGGGATGTCACTAGAAAAACAAGGGGACCAGGTCTTTCATAAGGTTCTATACAGACAGCTATTTTAATGTTACTTTTTCAACTCTCTAAATAAAATAACCTAAGAGAGATGCAAGCTTGCTCCCAGAGTAAAGGTGAAAGTAACAAGGAAAATAAAGCCACTAAGAAAAAGCTTGGAAGTGAACTTCAAGTTCAACCATTACCATAATAATGGTAATATAGCTCCACAAACACTTTTCCCAAATATTCAGTTTCACTATCCTCACAGCCTCAGAGGCCAAACCATCCAGTTCATAAATCAGCTTAATTCAGCTTCATTAGTTTTTGGCTTTGAAAAACACACGGTTGTGTTTCTGCAGCAATATTTATAAATATGTGACTAAAAACTGGGTTTAATCTAATTATGGACTTTTATTCATTTAACTTCAAAAAAGTAACCTTGATTGCTGCCTAAAGAGGAATTAGCTCTTGAAACTTGTGTGCTGCAGTGCAGACTGGGGCTTTTTTCCTAAAAATATGTTCCTTACTGCACATTGTAACAATTAATTTTAAAAGCAGATTAAATTATAGCAAAATGTAACACTAATTTCCCAAGTAGAACACCCAGACAGAAGCTAATTAGGAATAGCTCCTCTGTGTAAACAAATCTTTGAACCAATTAGTACCTGGTCAAGTCAAGGAACTCCCTCTCTTCTAGGGGAAGAACAATTTTTCTTTTTAGCATTGATTTATTTTGCTGCTGGCTGCAAATTCTCTCTAGTTCTGTAGCAATGCGTGGTATTTGCAACTTACATTTCAGACACTTTGATGGGAACTCAGTCAAAATTTGGAAAAAAAAAATGGTAGTAGAAGACCCATAAAAATCACAGAACCGGGACTTCAAACGGGATGTGAACAAATCCTGCTCTCTGCCTAAGCCAATTCTGTCCCAAGGGTTTAGACAGACCAGAACAATAACAGTGAAATTACTCAAAACAAACAGTGGAGTAAATGAAAAAATACATGGGAAGAAGAATTCTCAATTGTTGTTCTATAATGAGAAAAGCAAACAAATAAAAACCTCAAGGCAAGAATATTATGCCCAGATAGCATTCTGAAAGCATCAGTGAGGTGCAACAGTAAAACTGCATAAAAGATGGTATTCAATGAGGGCTGAGTGTTCATTTATCATTGATGATGTTCAAATCTGCTCCACAGCTGTTCTGTGCAAGTCTGAAAGTACCAGTTGACTCTTACCTTGTTGAAGATGATCCAGAGCCTTCCCAATACTTAAACAGAGGCTGCTACCTGTGGATTTTAAAATTTATTTAAAAGGATCGTTAATAATGAAACTGTTTTAATTAACGAGTAAAAATCAGAAAAGTTACTTAAATGCCTTCAATAGAGAATAACTTCCCTTTTTTCAAAGGCAAAGAGTACTCTGCAAGGTGTCTTCTACTGTGCATTACTCCCAGAGCCAAAGGTCAATTAATCTCATACTAGCGCACACCATTGTGCAGAATGACTGCTGCACAAACACCTCAGGACAGAGAAAGGACTGGCAGCACTGCACAGAACCAGACACTCACCCTTTCCCAAAGAGCAGTGTTAGACTAACAGACAAACTCCTGACCCTCCAGTGCTACAGGGCTGCAAATATCAGCTCTAAATACCACTGTTTAGTAGAGTATTTACTGCTGAACATGTAAGAAAACATGTCCCCTTGACCCAACAACAACAAAAATCACAGGTCTGAAATATTCTGGAATTCCAGCACTAATTACATTTATATAGAAAAACTAAATTTTGGAAAGAAAACCCCAGAAACTATCAAGGAGAACCTCCTGTTCATCTGAATTATAAAACCACAAAACCTTTGCAACTTACAAAGAATAGCTGTCCCTCAGCACAACTCAAGTAGCAGCTAGGACTGAACTAGATTTTTAATCAAATACAACATTCTGGAAGTCTTTTTAATATTTAAAAAAAAAATGTCTCAGATATCTAAATTTAGTTCAGTATAAAACAAAATGAAATACAAAATCAAATGGGATATAAAAACAATGTCAGTGTAATTTGCAGGGTTAATGTGATTAGCAGGTATGAAATGAGCATTAAAAAAAGACTACAAACAAATGCCAGAAAGCCTTTATTATCTGTGAGCAATAACTGCATGGAATGGGCTGCCAGGCAGGTTCACTGAGGTATCACATTTGGATTGAGAGAGATGCCATGGAGTGAGAAAGCCAATGCCATGGGCAGGAAGGAGGAAAAAACACTCTGAAAAGTTTAGTTTCCAGTTTGGTAACTTTAACATATTCCTTTAAAAGTGGAGATAAACATCCCATGATTGGACTCAGTTTTCCATAGGAAAGCTGAGGGAAGGAAGAGGAACAACAAATTTTTAATTATTTCAGAAAATAAGTATCAAGACACTTTCTTACAACACTGTGACTTAACCACAGGGTGAAGAAACATATTTATGAGTAACTGCTCTTGTTCTTGAGAGAATTTGCAAGTCATAAAGAAGGGAAAGTCATTTCTTAAACACCAGCCTGACAAAAATGGACTGAAATAAATAAGGCTCTCTGAAACTTTAGTAAAATGCTGCTCTAAGGGAAGAATATTAACAATGAGGCAAACCATCACATATTAACACAGAAGAGAAAATTCTCTTTTACTATTTTGGGAAGCTACAGCAATTCAATTTATCTCTAGTTAAAATGCATTTATACAATGAAACACGGGAGTCAGTTCGGTTGCCTTAGTGTAGTAGTCTGGGGGACCTGCTGGGAGTAAAGCTTATTATCCTCCCAGGGATTTGAGCAGTCGTAGTTCACAACCAATTTGACTTAAGGAAAAACACAGCTGCTATTTTGAAAGTTTCCTGCTGTGTAAGAAATAATTAAGGCTGTACGACCAGTATTCAACAAAGCATAAATAGCAGAGAATCTAAATTAATTCTATTTGGAAATAAGGAGTTAAGTGAAGATGCATTACAGAATGGACTACATAATGTTCAAAGGCAAAAGAGGAGAGTTAAATGAGAGGAAGTGTGCATCAGAGGCCAAACTCTCTATTAAAATTATGCAACCACAACATTATTTCATGTTTTAGAAGTCCTTTAGTCAAGAAGTAGAAAGTACAAGTTCCAAAATGGAGCAATGAGTTTTATTCTGATTTAAAATGCAAAAACAAAAAAGGAGCAGCAGCTGAACATTTATCAATGTAAAAACAGAA
This sequence comes from Anomalospiza imberbis, assembly GCF_031753505.1. Lineage (NCBI taxonomy): Eukaryota > Metazoa > Chordata > Aves > Passeriformes > Viduidae > Anomalospiza > Anomalospiza imberbis. Next base: position 12,273,566 of record NC_089683.1, on the reverse strand, counting down.
AAAAAGCACAGACTCATGAAAACCTCTACTACCAACCTGGTACTATTTAAATCTTACGTAGAAAAATGCAAGATATGGCAATGGCAATACCGGTAATTCAGGGCAGCTCATCCTTAGAGCATCCTGACCTGAGCTTCGATTCTCTCCCCACACAACCCTCAAAGCACAAACTGCACTGGGAATTCCCAGCCCAGGAATGGCACTGTCTGTGTGGGGACTGGGAGGTCAGTTTCTGATCACTGGACCACAGCCAGGTGGAGGAACACATGACAAGGTTACCAAGAAGCCTATGCCATCCCAACAGCTACTCCTCATGTCCTGTAGAAGCGAGGTGGTGAGACAGATGGCTGTGCTCCACAGACTAGAGTCAACCCCTGCGTTGTCTGTTGGACCAGACACTGTCAAGTCATTAGGATGCTAATAGCTTTAACACTGCTTAAAGAAAAAAAACACCCACACACAAAACTTCACACTCTACAGTTTTTGCTAAATGTAAGGTTAGACTTGCACATCCTAGACAGGAGGCAAACAGACAAGTAGAAGAGGGCTGAGACATCTGCTGATGACAGGGATTCCCCAGGGAAAAGCTAAAGATCATGACAACTCAGGTTTGCATTAGCACTGCTCCTTTAGCTAACAGAAAGCAAAGCTTAGGTCAGGGATATGTTTTACTCTACTGCCAGGATACACATCCTCAGGACATAGTAGATGCCATCTGTTTAATATTCAGGTTATTAATTTTGATTTAAAATGCCAGGCCATAATTCTTCAAATATATATATTTTTTTAAACAAGTGCTTTCAAAATGGCTGATTATACTTGCATATTCTCAGGGGCTTGTCTTATAAAAGAAATATGAAATTCAATTATTCCATGATTTTAAGTTGCTCTGGTTCATTTTTCCAGCTTCCCAGACAGCTTCTCACTTCCAGGCTTGAAAGAATTTTTCTTCTACCTTCCTAAGCACACATTGACAATGCTGCTACTGCCTCCCCAAAGAAGCTGCTGAATCCCAGCTTCCTGGAAAGCAAGATCTGTAGCCACATATATGTCAAAAAATAAAACAGCCCAGGGCACACAGCTACGTTCTGGGCTTGGAACCAGCAAACACATTACAGCTTGTAGCTGGACAGCTAAAATCCTATTCCTCCATACAGCCCAACCAGATCCAAACAGACTTTTGGAAACAGTCCATCGTCTCTCCCAACCCCAGAACTATGCTTGGGCATTATCTGGGAGAGTGTTAGTTGGCATAGAACAAAACTGTGACATGAGCAGGACTAAAAATGTAACAGTAGAGTCACATGCCATACCCACTCCTTATTTACTTCCTACGATGAACATGCATCACAAATACAGTACTCAGTTGCTTCTGGAGAACATAATTTTTAGAAGCTAATCCCATAACCAGCCAAATGAGTTTCAGAATTAAGAGATCACCCTTGCCTAGGTGGCTGTTGCTTTCAAATCAGGGGAACAGAACCACATAATCATGTAACATCTGAGCATTTGTGTTTCCACAAGTATCATATGCAGCATAAAGGAAAATTTACACTCTCTAGGTTTTAGACCTTTTTAATGTGTTCAGATAGACTGAACATGAGCATCTGATTTATTAATTTCGGCAAGCCTGGACTGCTGCCAGTACATTAGCCCTGATTGTCAGCTGGTATAAAATAGGCATAGCTCTGTCAACTGTGTTCCAATGCACAGCTGAGATTCTGCTTCTCCAAACTTCACCCACATAAGAGTGATGGGCAAGGAAGAAATTCATCTTACAAGATCAGCATTTTAGGAACAAATCTGAGGGTTTATTTCAATAATTCACAAAGTTATATATGTCTTCACAAATTGGTTTTGTTGGTCCAAGTCAGAATTCCCAAATTAATTACTTTCAAAAAAATTCATGCAAACCTGAATTGAAAACATTTACCCTTATTTTGCATGAAAAGGAACACAAGCAACAAGTTGTTGTAAAGACAAGAGAGGCACATAAAACTTTACAAAGGAAAACACAACTACCTTGGTGCAACTATGGATGTAAATATTGTACTTGGCAAGAATTACTGTGTGTAAAACTTTGTATAGATGTGATTATGAAGTGTCATAGGGAACTGAAAAATCTTTCTGACAATACAAAAACATACAAGCCTTTCACAACTGCTGACCCACATATCATCATCTTCAGTGCCAACTCCTGGAGTCTTAAGTGCAATGGCACTGTGTATTGGGTTTCCATGGCCAGGTTTTGGTAGTGGGGAGGGCAGTGAAGGGGAACAGGATGGGATGATACAACTTGCCACTGGCCAAGGCAGACCCCATCAGTGATGGTGCAACACCTCTGGGATAACTGAGTTAAGAAGGGGGAAAAAACTGCTGCAGAAGAGCAGCTGAAGAGAAGTGAGAGCATGAGCACAACAGCCCTGCAGATCCCAAGACCAGTGCAGAAGGAAGGGCAGGAGGTGCTCCAGGTGCTGGAGCAGAGATTGTCCTGCAAGCACCTGGTGCAGCCCATGGTGAGGCAGCTGTGCCCCTAGGGCCCATGAAGGACCATGGGGGAGCAGAAATCCACCTGCAGCCCATGGAGGACCCCACAGTGGAGCTGTAGGTGCCTGAAGGAGGCTGCGACCCTGTGGGAAGCCCATCCTGGAGCAGGCTCCTGGCAGGACCTGTGGCCCTGTGGAGAGAGGAGCCCACACTGGAGGAGCTTTGCTGGCAGCACTTGTGACCCCATGGGGGACCCAGGCTGGAACAGCCTGTTCCTCAGGGACTGCATCTCTTGGGAGAGTTCACATTGGAGCACTTCATGAAAAACTGCAGGCCATGGGAAGGACTCACATTAGAAAAGTTCATGAAGAACGGTCTCCTGTGGGAGGGGCCCCATGCTGGAGAAGAGAAAGAATGTCAGGAGGAAGGAGTGGCACAGGTGGGCTAAACTGACTGCAACCTCTATTCTCCTCCTTCTCTCATTTCTGAGGGAAAGAAGTAGAAAAAATGACAGTGAAGTTGAGCACAGGAAGAAGAGTGGGGTGGGAAAAAGGTGTTTTAAGACTTGCCTTTATTTCGCATTATCCTACTCTGATCTGATTCGTAATAAGTTAAACTAATTTCCCCAGGGTGGAGTCTGTTTTGCCCATGACAGTCACTGCTGAGGGATCTCTCTCTGCCCTTATCTCAAGCCACAAGCTTTTCATTATGTTTTCTGCTCCCTGCCAGCTGAGGAGGGCAGTGACAGAGCAGCTTTGGTGGGCACCTGCCATCCAACCAGGGTCAACCCATGTCAATATTGACAAAACTGCTTATTACTCTGTAAAATCCTGAGCACCCATTTATAACTGCTGCAATACCAGCTGCCAATCTGGTCCAGTGAGTCCACCTAATAATCTACCTAATAACCATCTGCTCCAACCTAATAGTCCCAGCTGAACTCCCACACTCTGATTTACCCATGAATATTTTAACTGTAGTGCCTTGAACTACAGGTACAATTTCAGTCTTCCAAAGAGATGAAAAGATGACAAATATATCTCAACAATGACATCAACACTCAACTAAAGACCATCACTCCAATAAACCATAAAACTGTCAGATCTTTCAAGAAAAACAACCAGAAGTCTACAACACAGTAAAAACCTACCCACATACGTAACAAATTTATTAAGTAACAAATTTATTAAATAACAAATTTATTAAATCCCAGTGATGATAACACTGCAGGCATAGACAGACATCTGTTTTTCATAGATCTTGGCCTACATCCTAGTTCTGATATTAAAAAAAAACCAAAAAAACACCCAAAAACTAACAGCTAGAGAAAAAAACAAATTACTTTAGATCCATAATTAGTATGGTCCTTTTGCTCACTCCCCAGGATACCTACAGTGATACTAGAAAAGGGTGATGCTAGGAAATGTAGGAAATGACTGTTCATTACTAGGATCTAAATTTTCTCCAGGTCCCTTTGGACTCCTTGACAAAATGCTTCACTTCATATGAAAGTAAATGTTTGGGTTGAAGATCTCCATTTTTCATAGCTGTCAAAGAAAAAAGTCTGGTTTGCACACACATTTTGCTGTGATTTCTAAAACATCTTGTGTTGGACTGGACAAGAAGAGAGACAGCTGATTTGTATGCCCCCATGTCAAATCACTTCACAGCATCAGTAAATAAAGGGAACAGCAAGGCTGACTAAACCCAAGCCGATCAATATTGTGAATCATCGACTCAGAGATGGCTTTGAACACACACACAGGACTTTAGCTGGCAGCATGGTTGGGAGCTGACCATCCTGGTGCTTGCTGTGCACCTGATTCTGCATCAGAATCAGGAGCACATCAAACACCATCTAGTAACCCATGCCAGGAACTGAGTGGAGTTCATTTGGAGCTGCTAATTGCCTTTGCTCTGTGGAGAAACTGTGACCCTCAACAGTGTGAGGACTGTGCTTTTTGTCAGAGTATGTCAAAGGAAGTCAGGCAGCTCTTGTTTAATTGTAAAAGAGTCACTGAGAGACTGCAGAGTAAGATATCTGAAGGACTTTGTGAAAAGGCACAGAGTTGTCCAGATTTGACCTCTGAGCAAATCTTCAGAGAATCACCCAAGTAGTCTGCTTTCTGGAAAAACTGGAGATGAAGCTTTTTAACAGTGCAAAATTAGGCAATGAATTCAGACATGCCTACCTACAGTCACTGGCACAAGATGGGAGAATAACATATACAGTCATTCCTTAACAACCAGCAGGAAAGTGTGCGCAGGTTTGGAGGACAGCCTAATCCCTAAGAACTGAAGTTATCTCCTTCCAAACTCATTTATATCCCTTCCCTTCAGAATCTCTCGTCCATACAGAAAGAAAAAAAAAATAAAAAAAAAAAAAAGAAAAGTTATTATAAGAATTAAATGTCTGATTTCAATGTCAGTTGAAGGAAATACTACCACATACTTTGCTAGTAACACCACATTAAACACAGAAAGCAGAATGTTTTGTATTATGTACAAGAAACAAAGCTACCTGAATAACTTCCCCCTACCACCCCCTCCCTCTGGCCCCAACCTCATCTCGTGATTCTCTCTAAAGAGAGTCATATGGCAGCACTTTTCTCCTTTTATGGGCAAAAAAAAAGGATAAAGGAAGTCAGCAGCTGAGCGGGACTGCAGTGCCACATGAATTAAGCAGCTCAGAGCTGTGCTGCTCCTCTCGCATCCCTACCTCAGTGCATTATGGATAGGTACTCTCAGAGAGGGACACTATGAATCAACTTCCACTTAATGCATATATAATTACATGTCACTGAATGTTTCACACTGAACTCATCACCACAGCATGTATTAAAAACCAAAGGATAGAAGGCATGTAATATATTTGCATTTGCTTATCTACCATCTCCTTCCTTTGTGTGAATGTCCTGTCAATAGCAGGCAAACCTCTTCTTTGGGAAACAGCTGTAGTGATAGTATGACACTGAGCAGCAATTAAAATTAAAGTACTTTCTGCTGCAAGAATTTCCATGTGTTCCATGCTGCCCCAGTGCCTACCACCCACACCCACACTGGTCCTTTTCACCAGCAGCTCTATAAGATGAAATTGGGGAAAGTTATTAATAGTCCAGTTTAGCAAATTTGGCACTTTTTTTGAGACAGAGAACTGTGTAAATTTCATTAGCTCAATGCAGGGAAAGGTAAATGACACACAAAATTCCCTATGTATCAAGAATAAAAGCCTTATTGTTATTTTATCAATGGAAAGAAAGGAATCGTTGTTTCTGCCTCAATAATTGATACTAGACAATATGAGGACTCACATCCATAAACAGCTACAGTACTGAGAAATTATATAGAAACCCACCTCCTCTCCATGAACAGGTGATGGGATCAAGAACTTGTAAGTACCCCCATCTCCCACCCAAGCACAGGCAGCAGGATCCATCAGCCAGAGAACCACAGCGTGCACATGGCCACGGGCACAACACCTGCTGTGGGTCTTGGAACATACCTGTCAGCCTTACAGGTACCACCACTGAGTCAGAGCCACCCTGCTTTCCTCCAGCTTTTTATGCACACTTATTCTGAGTTATATTTGATTATTACAACTTAATTTGACTAGTAGAACTTGACTACTTTGTTTGGAAGTGATGCTGAAAACAACTGAATTCAATTACATGAGGTAGGCTTGCTGGGTCACAGCCCACACACTTCAAAGCTAAAATGTAGATAAGCATTTCCAGGGTCAGAGGCCCTGTCCTTAAAACTTTTTTTTGGGTGGTTTTTTTGGGTTTTTTTTGTTTTGTTTTTGGTTTTTTTTTTTTTTTTTTTTTTTTTTTTTTTTTTTTTTTTTTTAGGAAGGAAGCAGTCTCTCTGGTTATCAGATCATTATCAGGTCAGATTAGACAGCCAAAACAACCGAGTTCAGTAAGGAATTTAAAATACTCCATTTTTTGAAGTCTAGCACTGCTCTTGCACGAAACATGGAATTTGTTAAATATATGCATATATTTCTTGTTGTTAAAGATTAACTATTTACTCCTTAGAAGCTTTCAAGTGTCATAACAGTGTATTTAATTCTCTATTGACAAATGCTATTTCTTTATAAACATGGACTGTTTCTTTAAAAAGTAGTATTTAAAATCTGTAGGTGTCCCTTTGCCTTATGAATAAATTAGAAGACACTGAACAACAGCAACCGACAAAGTACAAACACTTTATTACAATTGTGGTGACTCAGACTGTCAGGATTTGGCAGCCCACAGTGTTCTTCAGCAGCAGAACAAAAGGGGATTTTTTTTAGCAGTTTTACTTCTAGTTCAGTAAAGGACAACATGATACTGTCTGTGCCTTAATGAATCAAAACCTCTGTAAAACAAAGACATAAGTAGTCAGATCCCAATCATTTTCTGTCTCACAGTATAAAACATATTACCTATACATCTAGGACCTCTAATATGTGTGCTCTCTCCTTGTCTTTCAGGGAAAAATAAAATAAATAAAAGCAGGAAAATTATCTAGCTATAGAAATACAAATCAGTTCTACAGGCAACACAGTCCCAAAATACTTCAAGATCAGGAAGTATTTTCTGGTTTCCTGTTGAATACAAGAAACGTTGACAAAAAAATTCTAAGTGGATTTCTTAACACCTTCACTAACAAAAAACATAACCCCCAAAGACCTAAGTATTGCACTATAATAACACAGTCTCTAATGTATTCAGAGCATAAAACACATTTTTAGGGAGACTAGTTTTCTAGCACCCCCATCATGATCTCATCTGGAACAGCAAAACCATCCCTGCAGTTATTGGTATTACAGAGCCCTGCTGCAGCACAGCCTTGGGAGAGGGTGAGGGAAGCATTCCAGTCAGTCCTACAGGGCTTTTATGCTTTAATAATAAAAAAAAATACGATAAAGAGTTACAATATATCAGAACCCATTTCCTCTGCCACCATCAAGTCTTATGGAGAGGATTACAGACTTATTTCCAGAAGCTTCTAAAGATGCCAATGTCCATCATGAAATCTGTATTTGAAAAAGTCACCAACTGCCTACAGATGATCCATGAAGCAAAATACTGCAATTACAGAGCAATACAGTACAGGCAGACTGTGTGTATGTGGGTGGGACGAAGTACAACTGAGACAAAATTAGACTGTTCCTGGAAATAAAACATAACAAATTCAACAATCTAGCCTTCTCAAATCTAAACAGATCTCAACAACTCTGAGAAATGTTATCAAATTTTCCTCTTGCCATTGCTTCCCTCCCCAGTTTCCACAGTATTATAGCAATCCCCTCTGAAAAATTAGGACTAGCAGATCAACCATACCAAATAAATTTTACTGTATGTCTCCCATGGAGGCTATTTAAATACAATTTTGCAATCAATTTACTGGAGAGAGAATCATAAGGATCAGTTACCAGAGAGAATTTTCCTTCTTCTCCAAAACCAATTCTGGTCTGTAAATGGCACCATCACTCAGCATTTTGATAACAGCTAAAAAAACAGTAATGAATTTTTGCCCCACAGCTCCACACCATTATTAACATGCATGAGAGAAACCAGAAAATGAACTTTCTTCCCTCTTCCCAGAAAGCCATTAACTCAAGCTAACCTTCCAGATTTTATCTGGGGCAGCTGCAAAATGAAAATTATAATGATCAAGCTAGGTATTAAATACACTCACTATAAAGAAAATAAAAGAGAAAGCAGGTTTGCTCTGAAATATCTTTGAAAAACATGGAAACAACCCTTTCCTCCCACTTCTCAAAATAAGCACATACAGCTTAGGCAACAATAGTCTTAGGACACTACTGGGCTCAGTTCAGTTGCAGAGGCAAATAACACTGAGCTGTTTTGAAATATCCCAGTAGGTGCTCCATGCCATGGGTCTATGCAGGACACAGGTCTTCTGGCCTCCTTGTGCCTGCTAACCAAGTATAGATGCAACAGTTGTTGCAAAGCATCTCATCCAGGACAAAACATTTACACTGGACAACTGAATCAAACCAGACTCAAACTGGTCCTAAAACCAAAAGACAGACTTTCTTCAGAAGCCCTCAGTCTTGCCAAAGTCTGGCCTTCATCCCTTCAAAATCTATGCTCTTCCTAGATTTACTTATCCATATAAGTCTAGGAACCCAAACTGGACTCACAGGAGAATTTTGAGCATGGCTGCAACAAATTTGGGTATAGAAGGGAAAGTAAGACAACTGGGATAGCAAGCAGGAAGCCACCTAACCTAATAGGTAAGAAAGTTGTGAAGGCTGTACCTTAAACTGATGTCACCTATTCCTGGAAGCTGAAGAGGTACCTATATTATTAAAAAGGGTTGTAAAACCCTCAGGCCTCTCTAGAAGCAAGATACATTCCTTTCACAAGCTCCTGAGGAAAGGAGTCATTCAATTTTGCAGTTTTGGATGAGAGGGCAGCAGCATGCCCTCAAGCACCACCGAGCTATTGAAAAGCATCAGGAAAGCAACCACAGAGGAAGTAGAAGTGGGTGGTAGACTCCTGTCAGGTTGAGAGACTGCCTCCCAACCACATCTCTGCACACCAGGGTAGAGCCATAAACCACAGGCCATTGTCTGTCCTAAGACTATTCCTGCAGAAGTTATGAAATGGAAAAATATTTACTGGATGAAAGAATGAAACACCTATAGAAACCAGATTTCCCTCACCTGAATGCCTTAATCACAGGGCAGGAGTTTAGACCTCTGGCCTAATTACTGGTGGGGGTTTTTTTGGTTTTGTTTTGGGGTTTTTTTTTTTTTTGTTTGGGTTTTGTTTTTTTTTTTTGTTTTTTTTTTTTTTCCCAAAGGTTGCAGGTGAAATAAAGGACAGCTTTTGACACTCTGCTTGTTTCAGTCTCTTGGGAAGAGGGTGATGTGAGCTCAAGGTACTTAGAGCTGAAAAGGACAGAGAATAAAGGGTCCCACTTAATGAATGTGGGATGCAACTAATGCACCATAAAACATGAAGAAAGATTAACATAACTGCAAATGCTTTTACTCAAGTTTGAGTAAATAGCTTACACTTATTTCTCAGCAAAACAAGATTTTTTAATCCGAAGGGAACATTCCCATTTCTGGATGCCAAAGGCAGTGAGGTAGGAGAGAGATTCCGCTCTCCAGAGCAGTCTCAGTGATTAATAGCTATGGATGCATGCAGAACAGAAGCCCGGTGCATCTCACAGTAAAAAATGTAGAAAAGTGTGCTTTCAGACATGGGTTTTAGGACCATCAACCTCAGCTTTAAGGCATCTAGTTGTAAAATAGGCCACTCAAATAATTTATGAACTCAGGCAGTAATATACAGCAGAGAGAAGAATTCCCTCCCCATCAAATCCCATAAATTATATATTAAAAAGCTTCTAACAACTATTTAAACTTTAAGTTAAACCTGTGTGTATCAGAGAGATACAGGAGAGTACAGGATGACTTTTATCTAAAATGTCAGTTTAAGTCTACACATTCCCTTAAAAACACCAAACCACCTCGACAGTGTTTTTATATTGTGCGAACTTGCACTCTGTCATCTCGAGCTCATCACAGACAAATGGAATCAAACTCAAGATTTCAGTATGCTCCATGCCATACTCTAGACACGACAACTCCCATGCTGAATGGACGCTATGGATGCTCTTCACCAGGCCTGAGGAACACAGGTTCATGAATCATGTTTATTAACCCAAGACTTGAATCAAATCAGACTAACACTTTTGATAGGCACACTTAACACCACAAGCTGCACTGCTACTGGAACCTTCAAAATGAACGTTTCACACATTATAAACATCACAAATTCCTAACACAGATTTACTCAAAGGTAAGACTAGGACTTATGCATTAGCTTCACCTTTTCCACTGCTGGTCATCCAAACCATGTCGTTAAAATCTGTCAACCTGTCCATGATGAATAGCACTACAGAAGTACTGTCATGGACAGGATGAAAAAAAAAAAAGGTAAAATGCACAAAGAAGGCCCTCAGAGCACTGGTTTTCTAGTCTATTGACAAGTCCATAAATTAGACAAGAGTATTTCAGTTGTTAGCATGCCAAAGTAACCTTTCCTAAGTTAAGGTAAGGCTGAGTGATGTTTAACTAAATCTCATGGTTGCTATCTTCCTGTTGGCATCATTTCTAAACATTTTAAACCCACAATACTAAATAAAAATCTTTCAAGCACTTGTGTGTCAGTGCTGCACTGAGTCACACTAGTCCTGAAAGGTTCTTGTCCTATACCTATTACTGTTATTTTTTTCTGTAGGATCAACTACTGCTACCAGTTTAAATCAAGAACTTATATTGAGCAGTATGTAAAGATAGAAAATAAGACATATTTTTTCATTTTAATTGGAATCAGGAATTGGAATTTTGGCTAAGTAGAAGAATGGTAAATTCCTAGTACTTCATCATAATTAGGATCTGTACTGCTCAAATCATTCAGATTGCTCTCGTCATCATTCACATGATTGCAGAGCAGCTTCTCTTAACAATTTTAATTTAAACAACAAAATTCAAATTTATGACTACATTTTTTGCAGCTCTCAAACTGCCCCATATATTAAATATTTTAATTCATGCCTCTCAAACTGTTTTCTCTGATTTAGTGTTACTGTTTTGCATTCCTAGATAACATGAGTAGAAAGCACTGCTAAAAGAATGATTGATAATATTGAAATGGATCCAAATACATACTAAATTCAGTACAGAGAAAACACTAAGATGTTTGGCTGCTTCAAATTAGCATACATTGTTGTCATCCATACACCCGTATCCACTGACTTTATAGGTCCCAACAAAATAGCCTGTTTGTCTCCAGGGATTGTAACAGGAGACCTAATGATGTCTGGATCATACACAGCATTTGGATATAGAATAGCATTTTTCTGGTTTGTATAAAATGTGAACTGAATGATTAAGTTCATGTGCTACTGCATGTAATATACATCCAGTGCTCAAGAATGCCAGTAATTCTAAAAAAAATATTTTACAGTTTTTCCAAAAACTCTAATTAGAATGGCATTTGGAAATAGATAAAAATATGATAAAGAGATCTTTCTTATAGTATCTCTACACCTACAAAATATTATTTCTGTTAACATACAGGAATGGTTATTCATCTAAATAAGATATAGCATTTAAGCACATTTTTGTATATCACACAATGTGGAAATCTGCAACACAGTGCACATGCAAATCCTCAATGCCTTTGTAAGGCTGCCATACTGCTGAGGACAAGATATTTCAGCCTGACAAAACAGCATCAAAAATGATGTCATGAGGACAAGCTAAGCACACTAACAATGAATTATCTTCTCAGCACTGTAAAATTCACTAATAGACTCACTGTCATGGCAAAATGACATCTGACAACAGTAATTAAGCAACAGTATCCAAGATGATCACCATTTTTCCTTTCTGACTTAATCAAGGGGGTTTTATTCTAATTAATGGCATACACTGTCTTTTCAAACACTTGTTTTTTGTTTATTTTCAGTTTTTAATAAAGAGCAGAAGTTCTTGAGGGAAAAAACAAAGCATCACTGCAAAAGCAGCACAGGAGGGTACTGAAGAAGTACAGAGCAGAATACAGTAAAATACTGCACAGTCTTTGAGAAACCATATAAGCAACTCAGAAAGCCTTGCTTATACTTGCCATAGTTTACATCAAGTGAAACTTCAAAGACCAGCGGTTAAAATATACTACAGCAGTTTAAGTTGAAGAATAAAATTCTTAGAATTTTATTCTTGGTTGCTACTCTTTATAAAATTAAGTCAAACCTTTCATGATGTTCCCATAATCTGTAATTTAGTTTCATTAAAATATTTTTTTAAAGTCTACCACAGAAAACAGTAGGACTTTATCTTTAGTTTTTAATTTGGGCCTGGTGAGATGGGGGATTGGGGGTATTACAGGAGAGTAGAAAAGATATTTAAATGCGAGAAATTACACAGTTTATTTTTAAAATTACTTTTAAAAAGTACATTGCTGATGTAACAGTCTTCCTTACATGTTATAGAAATACGAAAGTTGCCATAACACAGAAAAAGGAAGTACCAGCTCAGTTCTTCCCTGTGTAATAGGAGTTGGGGTATTTTTGTAGAGCTGTACTGAGAATGTGAAAATCTTTGCCCACAAGGCAACCTCATGTCACGACAGCATTTCATTCCAAATCTCCCTCCTAAGAGTTCATTGCCAAAGTAATTTTAATTTTTTATGGCCTTGCAGATGGTCAAAACAGAAGAAGCAAAGCAAAGATATCTCTGTCCCCCTTAACCTACCCTTTCCCCAAACACATATAAACTGACTTTAGAACTGGTAACAAAAATAGAGTGCAAAGATGGTCTGTATGGCAATTAGAGACCAGGAACAGGCTGGAAATCAACTCACATCACCACCCTCGGCAAGTTATTAGCAGCACCACTGAAAGCCTGTGCAGTTAAGAGCCTCGCTGTGTTGCCAATGAATTACGGAGCATTCGATTTTACACAGTAGCACAATGTATTACTGAGACCTTAGCAAAACAAACCCCAGATAAAGATAAGTAAAACTAAACGGTCTTGGAATCAAATGAGGAGAAAAATAATAATAGGAATAAAAGATACAAGCGTGCTGTTTGCTGTTAACACCTCCCAACATAGCGATTTAAACGAGATGAATGCAGCATTACAGAGCCTGTCTTTCATCTCCTGTCTAGGTACATCCCTCTGAAAATACCACGCTTATGGCACCCTGCATCCAGCAATCACCAGCAGCTGGAATTGAAAGTTTTCGGAATAATCAAAGTTTGAAGCTTAATCTCCCTTTACCCCCCCAGGCCGCACTCAGACCAGCCAGGCACAGCGACTCGCTGTCTGACCGACACCCCGGGCCAGCGCGGAGCTCCGCCGGGCTCCCCGGGCCCTGCCGCGGGCACAGCCGGCTCCGCACCGGCGCTGCTCGTCCCTGCGGCCGCAGCGGCTCCGGCACCCACCGGCCGGCAGCGAAAACCCGGAGACTTCCACCCGGGAGAGCCCAGTGGCCGGCGAAGCATCTCTCCGGCTCGGCGAAGCCAATCGGGAACCTCCGCTCGGGCTCGCACCGCACCCGATGCCTCTCCAAGAGGGGCTTGGGGCGAAGCCAGCCCCCGGCGCTCACCGCCCCGGGGCCGCTGGCAGCGCTCCGGGGCCGGCGCTTCCCAGGCAACAGTTGGCCGTGTCCCTCCGGGTCCCCCCCGCCACTGCCCGCAGCCCACGCGGTGCGAGGGGCAGGGGCACCGCGAGGAGGGCGCCTCGGGGCCGGGGAGCGGGCACAAAGGCGGCTGCGGAGGCTCAGAGGGCGAGGGGAACGGGGAGACTCCGGGGCTGCAGCGCCGTCCCCGCCCCGCCGCGATGCGATGCGGGGGCGCCGAGAGAAGGAGCAGCAGAGGCGGTTCGGCCCCCACCCCGCGCAGCCCCGGGCCCCGCCGTGCCTCCCCGCTCTTACCTGGGCCGCCGGTCGCCGCTGGCCGCCGCAGGTACCCTCGTCCATCCCCCGCCGCTGCCTCCGAATCAGCCGCCGGCGCTGCGGCGCGGCCCAGCCCGCCCGGCCCAGCGCGACGCTGGCAGACCCGCCCCGCCCCGCGGTGGCTGCGTGCGGCTCCCGCCGGCGGCCGCCCCGGGCGCGGCTCCCCGGACCCGCCTCCCGCCGCGGCGGGGCGAGGCGCCCTCCGATGGGGATGGGATGGGGATAGGGATAGGGATGGGTCTTCCACCCCGTGCAGACCGTACGCGGGGACCCCCTGGCTCCCCAGCGGACAGGCCGGGGCGCTGGGCTGTCCGCTTAGCGGAATCAGGGCAGGGGTGCGTGTGACTGTCACCCGCGCTGCGCCCCGCCCCGCCCGGGGACATCGGCGCTGACCCCAACCCTCCCCGTTTCGCAGGGATCCCATCCCCCTCTCTCCGGTGGCCTCCGTTGTGGGATGGGGGGGAAGTGGGACGGGACGGTGTCTGTGTGACTCTGTGACTCTCAACCCTGGAGTTCGGAACTTCACATACATTTTTTGTGTTTCTGGCTTTGTAGAAGGCAGCGCTTCCTCAAGACGTCAAAACCAGATCTGAGCCCATTCACAGCTCATGAAAATACTTTGTACTTCCTCTTGCTGTGCTGAGGGTTAAATGAGGTTAAAGTCGCCAGAATGGCTGTGAAGCCCTTGGTTTCCCCCTTCCCCAAAAGCCAGTCTGTGCGTCATTTAGAGCGAGAAAGCAAGAAAAGAAAAACAAAACAAAAAGTGACAATATTAGAAGTACAGTACAGAAATACCTGCTCAATTGTTCAAAGGGCTTTGCTTGCTGAGCTCTTTAAATGTGAGAAGCTGTGATGCTGACCTCAAAGAGATCACAGCTCTGTGCCAGTGAACCTGAGAGTTCACAGCTGCGTTCTGCCCCGGGCAAATGTGCTGAGGAGAGCTGTGTGCTCAGAGAGGTGTGATTCTCATGAATAAGGCAAGTTTTGGAGCGCTGCGAAGTGGAGTGGTTTGGTGGAGCTGTGAAAATATAGGGCCTGCTGCTGCCTTGACCCTCTGGCCTGTCCCTCCCTCTGAGCAAGCACTCCAGAGCAGCATCACTTTCATGATTTAACTTCTTCCCTTTACCCAGGCTTGATCCAGATGTCCTTGAATTGTTCTTTTTTTGGTCTGAAAATTACAAATGGTCTAGTTAGAAAATAATTCAGGTGACATACTTAGTCTATTAAAAGGCTGTGTCTCTGTTGCTGTAGCACATTTAGTATAGCTACCCTTACAGCACCCAGCTTAGTAGAACACTGAGCTGCTGGCTTGCATTTTTTACCCACAAGTCTCAAAGTACCTTTTAAAAGAAGTAAATAGCATTGCTCCACTTTCAAGTGGGAAGAACAGTCACATGGAAAACTTGAACCAGGAGAAAGAACTAAACCTCAGATTCCCAGCTAGCAACGTAATGCCCCCTTTTAATTATTTTTCTGGGGCATGCATTCTGACTGCTTTATAATGGTTGTGTCTTGAACTGGATGCTTTTACAAAAGAAGACGCAGCTGCCACCCATCTTTTGGAAATATCCTGACTCTATGACTGCATGCTATCTATGTATGCTCTCAAGTTGTCTGCACTGAATACATCAAGGACTTAGCCAGAAGAATATTTTTATTCTGCATACCAGTAATATTTAGGAGTTAGAAAAATCCAACTTTTAAATCCTGCCAAAATAAAGGGACTGCTAGATATTGATGAAATGAACTGTAGAACATCTACATGTTCACATACTACCATCTACATCGCATACTACCATAAGACTGAAGTTGATCAGCCTGTGGGGAAAATGGCAGGCGAGTGATAGATTTCAGATTCTCAGCTTTGGACAATGATGTTAGAGGAAACAATTATTTAACTGCCTACTGGCATAGTAGCCAAGCCACAACTGTCTTTGTGAAACTGTTATCTTAGTGCTTGTGTGAGACAAGTTCAGTTTGCAGCACATTGGGTAGGGATCAGATTCCTCAGTAAAGTAATTTCTTATCACTTAGACTCTGTGAGTTATCTCACATATCACCCAGTTTTTCTTCGAAAAGATTCAGGATACCCATGATTTTCTGTCTTAAGTCTACCAGCCCCATCCCAATACCTCAAGCACCCTAAACTTTCTCAGGTGAAAGGATGTGCTTGCATTTACACTGCTGAATTATGCCTCTAAATTTGGGTATACAGACACCTCTATTTCTTAGACATTATTTTGGTGTCTAATCTCCCATTACAGGCAGTACTAAAGTCCAGGTCTAGTGCTTTCATGAAGTCGTTTCACACATCACAAGAAGCAGGTAGGCTTCTAAAATCAGTTATCTGGTGAGCAATGCAATGGGCCAGCCAGTAATAGTCTGGTTATTACAGCTTAGTAATAGTCTGGTTACTATAGTCCTGATCCAGGGGTGGGATAAGCACAAACATCCAGACATTTTGAAGTTTTCCTTGGGTATCTTGCCTTATTTTTTCTTGTCTTTCAGAAGCACATGTAGGTCCTGTGACCTGTAGATGTAGGTCAGAATGCCCATTGCTACCTAGGTGAATCTGTCATCTCTGCAGTGGAAATTTAAGTCACTTAGATAAAGACGCCTGCTGACAGACATCCAAAATGTAGGAGTCTGAATTTCACACTGAATCCCATCCAAATTGATTTGCAGTCTGAAATCTGAGGGGATTTTAACACATTTTATTTCACTGTTATAACAATGTATACACAACCAGTTGCCATGGCTCAACTGGGACATAAGAACATAGCATCAATCTCTGGATTTTTTTAGGTGTTGGCCTTAAAACATCTGCTGAAATTTAAATGGTGAAATAGATTATTTTTTTAAAAAAGAATTATTCATAAAAGTCATCTGCAATACTGGTAAATACTTGTATTTTTATCTACCTGGAACAGCGTTGTTTATTCTTGTGTAGAGTATGGTGCCTTGCAAGTCCTGAAATTCATTGCTTTATGCAGAATTGCATTTGAAATCATCTGGATGCAACCAGCAGTCAAAGAGATGGGCACATGAGTTTTCAGCTTTTGATGTTTTACTTGCTAAGCAGAACTAATGTATTTATCTAGCACTTTTCTCCAGTATTACATGTGGGAGTTTATTTGTAGAATAAAGGGAAATCTTCCTTAATGCTCATTTTAGCTCTGTGCAGATTGAAAGGAAACAGGTTATTACAAAGAGCATTTTGAGGAAAAGAAAGGTTTAGAGTTCTGTTCAGAAATTACCAAATTCAAAGGAGAGGGTCTTAATTTCAGTGCCCATTCCATCAGCCCCTTAATAATTTCCTCACTCTGAAAGCCCTTTATTTTTGTGGTTAACAGAAAACAAAAAAAAAAAAGGATAATTATATATTCTATAAAGTAAATTATATGAATATTCAGTATGGTCCTGTCATCACTTGTATAATTCACAGTACCGGTGATATTGTTTGCAATAGCAACTTGTGAAGAGGAAGCTCAGAGCCATTTTATAATTTAGGGACATAATCTTCTTTTTCAGTTACGTGACTGAAAACTAGGAGTGAAGCCAGTAGCTTCCAAGGCACAACAAATCAAAAGAGGAGAAGAGAGGAGAGGAGAGGAGAGGAGAGGAGAGGAGAGGAGAGGAGAGGAGAGGAGAGGAGAGGAGAGGAGAGGAGAGGAGAGGAGAGGAGAGGAGAGGAGTTAATCTATAATTTTACAACTCCAAATTGTGTCTGAAATTGTTTCCTATGAAAGAACAGTACTGCTGTGGCTTTGTCAGTATTTTTCTCTCCTATCAAAGAACCAGCCACTAGTAAGGGGGTAAACTTCCTCATCTCAATTGTCTCAGGTATCTTCAGCATGAAGAGGGTTTTTTCTTTAGAGCACACTGAGCCTCGACTGTAGTAACCCCCAGTTTCTCTCTTGTGTCAACCGGCACATGACATTGGCAGAGGCATGGGCAGCCAGCCCTTTGCTGACAAGGGACCAGCCATGGCAGGTTAGAGCAGCTACACCACTCACCAAAAAACACCGGAGTCTCATCTGAATACAGCTGGAAGGCTGATCCCTGTTTATCTACCTGTTTGGAAGTCAATATATAGAATACCTAATCCCCTTTTAAAGACATGTATACAACTTGAATGGCAAACAATAAAAATGTAATTATTTTATGCATTAAGTATGTTCATTAGGCATTCAATGCAAATTAAACAAATTTCCTCCAAAAAGTGATATAGTTTAACTTCTGGTACTGGCTTTAAAAATATTGATAAGCATGTGTACAGCTTAAAAAATTGAGATTTATAAAATATAATGCTTAAAATAAAAATAAATTTTATTTTTGTCATTTTTAGCAAGTCATAATACTCTACATTAAATAAGTGTTTGTCAATGTCATTGTATAGAAATGTGGTTAGATCCTAAGACTTTTTTTTGGATATGGTAGTCAACTATAAATACTTCACCCACATATTATGCATGGGCAAAGCATAATAATAGTGTTTCTATACACTGATAGATGCTTGTTTTTAAGGTTATAGCAGTGAAAATCATACAAACAATTAACAAGAAGCTTACCATTTAAATTCAAAAGTTTATAGAGAAGCAAGCATGGAATATTCACTTTGAATGTTGCTTTTACAGTAAAACCTTAGGGTATTTTAGTAGAATTACATTGTACAGTCAGTAGTTCAGACTTGCTTGAAGTAAAATTCCTTTTGCCAAACAAATATTAATAATTTTAATAGCTCACTGGATATGTAATGCTTCATTTATCACTATTAATGTTAATAAGAAAATGTCTAAGTTCCAAACTACTTTAAGCTGGCCGGCACAAACCCATTTTCATTATCATCGAGCAAGATGTATCCTGGCAACCGTATATTTTTGGATTTGTAACAATTTATTCTATTCATTTTATGCAAATGAGGTAACCAATACTGCAGGAATCACGAGAATACAAGATGGATAACTTCCATCGTTCAGAGCTATAGATAGATGATTAAGAATTTATGTGCGTTAGATTTTTAAAAAAAATTAATCTGTTAGACTTTTTCTTCAGTATATTTATCCAGCTTAAATGTGTATCTGGCATGATTCACATATTTTTTTACTCAAACATGGAAAGCAAGCCGCAACCCCACCTGAGTCACATGCCATCATGATTATCCCAAACCACAGCCCTGATTCTTCTCTGTTATTTTCTGTGCTGAAAATCCTGTATTTTTCACCAAACTCACATATAACTTATGGAGACAAGCTGAGGAGCAAAGGCTCCCCACATTCCCACACCTAGGAATGCTGACTTGAAAGCTTGAGGAGTTAACACAGCATCTACAGCAACATGAAGTTGAAGTGCTGCATATATGTGTTATATCATGTGTGAATGTCATTGAAAGGCCATTTTTCAGAGTGCTGTCTTCTGGTTTTGATGGTAATATGTCAGTAATTTTTTTACATTTGGTATAGAAGGCAGTTTACAGAAACGTGTATCTTTGGTATAGTACAGTATTACAAAACAAATTTTTAAAATGTTTGGTAAGATCTATGGAGTTCATCAGGGACAAAGATTGTTTATAGAAATGTACCATGTATAATACCCTATAAATGCAGAACTATTTATAAAAGTTGATTATTCTTTCCTGCTTTTTTAAATTAGTGTTCCTCAAGAGCTCTCAGCCTGGATCAAAATCACGGAGTCTGAATACTCTGAACAGCCAGGCCTATGTGGTTTCCTTCAAAGCAACAACAATAAATGAAGCTTTTTCTAGCAGCATGGCTGGTAAGCTGAACCACAGCAGCTACAGATACTCCTCAATGAACATGATAGCTATTGTTGTTCTACTCCTAAAATTATTTTCCTCAGCTGACCAGTAGGACTAAGTTATACCCAGAATAAATTCAAATTAGACAACTGAAATGATCCTCAGTCACTTTTCCTGTGCTCGTATCAGAGTTAAATGTACATATACCAAGAGAACTGTTTCTGAAGCAACTCCTGAGCCACTGAACTTTTCAGGTGGCCTAGGACCCTTCTTTCAATTTACATTCATATAACTACTGACCAACACAATATTCAGAATATGCTTCAGAAAATAAGCAGTAGAGCTTTCCTTGAGTACAGCAGGCTCTTTCAAAGGCGAGGAGGAAATAGCTGATGGAAATGGAAATTTCAGCTATCTAATTTTGCTCCATTGCTACATGGCAGTCACTAAACTTCAACTGAACTGAAATCTTTGTAGGTAATTTAAAAGGCCAGGCCTCCAATTTGAAGATGTATGAAGTGATGAGCAGTTGTTATAGGAAATTACACAAGTGTTTTGAAGTAACAGTTGGGTTGCTAAATTAGATTCCTGTATTTTGTAACAGGAAAATCCAGGCTTTGAATTTCCTATATTATATCAGTGTGGATCCAACTTTTGCAAAATCCATATACATGAATGCCCATTGTTTATAAACCAATTCCCCAAGCCTCTGCTTTTCAGCCAGAAAGAAGGGTAGGTGCTCAACTGGACTATGGGATATGTACATGAAAATCTTGATTCTGATATTTCATAATTCCTAAAATCTTAAGTTTGCAGCTTTAAATACTGTTTTTAGCAAATGCTATATGTCTGCAGTACCACTGTTTAAAGAATACATCGAACCCAATATGATCTAATACCCTGTCTTGCATAAACTATTTGGAAAGGATTTGCAGGATCCAGGCCCTCCTTTGCAGGAGCATTAAGCTATGAATGGATGTCATCTTCTCAGTTCCATTGTGTTGGTACCACCACATCACCACTCACAGCTTGCCTCTGTTTATTGTCCCCAAAGATTTGTGAGGGTGATTTGCTATTGTAGTCAAAACGAGGCAGGTTAGATTAAACAGTTTAAGTAGTAGTTCTCTCCTGAGTCATTCCATTTTGAATGAACCATATTAAGATGTGCTCACTCTGTCAACTCTAGAAGAAGATATGAGTAGATATGACAGCCTCCAGCACAGTGTGGAGAGAAATGGGCTGATTGTTCCTGGAGTGGGCATCTGCTTTGTGCCCAGCAAACTCAAGGAACTTAAAAAACTGAGTTCTCCTACAATTATTTGGCTCTTCTCCTACAGCAAATAACTTAAAGCACATGCTATAGCTTTTATCAAAGTCATTTGGATTTGTCTGTTCTTTGCTGTATCAGGATATATAAAAACCACTTGGTGTAAATCTAGTGAGTTCTTTTCAGCAGGACCCTTTTTTGTCTTTGTCCATGTTTCACAAAATGTAGAATATCTATACTACATGCAAGCCAGTAGGAGACTGGCCTCTCTCTTTTTTCTTTTTTTTTTTTTTTAATTTATCTGAGAACAAGGAAGATAAGTTTAAAACTGTCTTACACGTCATTTGACCAAAAAATCTTCACATACTTATAATTATTTTTTCACCTAAAATCTGAAGAATCATGAATGCCACCTCTTTAAAAAGGAGTGCAAAAATTCAAAGAAAATATAAGTGTGTCAGTACTGTTAGATTCCATTTGAGATAGTGCCAACATGAAAACAATTTAAGCCCTCTACAAATTAGACATTCCAAGCCTAGAGTATCATTTGTCTAGCATGTAATACAAACAGCACAGCAATAGAAGTGTTGGGAACATTGAGATAATGCTTTCCTCACTTCCCAAAAGGGCATTATTCTTTTTTCTGTCTTATTAGAATTAGCATGATTATAGCTCATATACTAGTATTTGGCTAGATGATGTTAAAACTACTAAAAAAAATATTCTTAGTAAAGTATTTTGGCCTTTTCTGGCATCTGAACTAGAAAAGTTGAACATGCTCTTCTCTGTTCTCTAAATAACCTTACATCTCTTCTTACAAACATTGAGTCTATGTGTAAATGAAATAAAATATCACTAAACTGAAAGTTAAATACAGTGGTAATTACGGAAAGTCAATAGTCAGCAGTCAAACAGATGTTTATAATGAACACTAGTTAATTCTGAGTGAAAGGATACATGGAAGGTTCATTTATATGTGTTGAAAAAGACCTGTGTCCACAAAAAAATTTAAAATCATAGGCTCACGGGATCCTGTTAGAAGGGACCTCAGGGAGTTTCTAGCCCAACATCCTGTTCCAAGTAGGGTTAAGTCAGACCATGTTGATTTGGTGTTTATCCAGTTGGATGGTGAAAGCCCTCAAGGAAGTAAAGTGCACAGCCTCTGTGTGAAAGCTGTTCTGCTTGTGACTGGCCTCGTGTTGAGGACACTGCCCTACAACCAGTCTGAACTCCTGTTTTCAGTATACATGTGTTGAAACTCCTCCACCTGCCATGCACCACTCAGGAGAGCCTGTCCCTCTCTTAGAATCAGTCACAGAGTGGTTTGGGTTCGAAGGGACCTTAAAAATCATCTAATTGCACAAGGCCATGTTGCTCAGGGCTCCATATAACTTGGCCTTCCAGGGATGCAGAAGGGATGGGTCTTCTTGATAAACTTCTCAAGGGCCTTAGAGAGCTACTATTAGTTCCCATTTAGTAGAGATAAGCAGCAGATAGTAAATCTTTGCCTCATTTTCCCATCAAATGCTATGATTAAGAAATATATATCTTATGCCATCTCACTTTCTTCTGTTTACCCAATAACATCACCTTTCCTAATCTAATCCCCCTCCCTGTTTTATCTTTGGACATGCATTCATCCCAAAGCCCACAAAGCCATCTTCCATGATGATGTTGCCTTGAGCTTTCATTCTAGGGAGAGGAGCTTCTCACCACTGGTGACAAGAACTCAGAGGGTCTCATTGCATTGGCATTGCTTCTTGCAATGGTCCTAATTAGACATCCTGCAGTTCTACTTGTAGAGTGATTTTGATTCGTCACTGCGTTACAAAATGAAGTATTTTTCAGACAACAGGTTATGCAAAAACTTTTCTAGGTCATTAATAGATGACAATAGAAAACTATTTCTCCTATGACAAAAGTTCTGTTCATACAGTTGTTAGAGGAGCAACTGGGCCCTGAATTATAGAACAATTGATTTTGCATAAAGCAAATGAAACATAAAAATGGAATGAAGCATATTATTTAAGTCTTTCAGTCTATTCTCTGCATGTCTTTGCTTAAAATAAGTGGTTACTGCTGCTGGTATCCCTTTTAGAAAGGATCTGTTCGAACCAAGAGCTCTGTTTCAGCGCAGCCTTAACAAGAAAATGCTTAACTGCACCACAGCTTCCATCACGATGAAAATTGAAAAAGGATTAAAAAATTTCCTAGAGAAGACAGCCTCTATGTCTCAAGGATGGCACAGAAGAAGTCAAGTAAAATAGCTTTTCTTGTCATCATTACTAGATCAAATCACAAGCAGATCTATCTGCATCACAGAGTTTGAAATTCAGTTAAAATCTGGGGAAAAAAGTGTGATTTAGTTGCATGCTAGTCTTCCTAGTAACACATGCAGAGCAGAAAAGAGCTTTGCCTTTTTCTGAGGTTCAAGATGAGGGAATGAATTTCCTTTCTGTGTGTGTTCTATTTGTGCAGCCATGATTACAGATGGTATTCTCTTTATCCTGAAAGCTCAGCAATAATAGAGAAAGCCATGCAATTGACAACACTTAATGTGCCATTAGAGTTTTTTTCCTTCCCAAGCATTAGTTTGTATCACATTTTGTGCTGAATTGTACCAACTCCTTCCCACCAAGTAAAACACAGCATAAAGAGAAGGCTTAATGCAAAAGAGTCACTGAGGTAATTAGTATTTTATTCAAACAAGTAGGTTCAATTCATGCAGTACCAAATAAGCATTTCCAGCTCTGCTTCCCTGACAGTCTTCACTATTAATTGAGCACATCTAGCTTGCAGTTTGCTGAATAGCACAAAGATGACGCCATGGGCCATGCTGCTGCACATGGCTTACAGTCCATTGATTACCCTACAGCAAACAGAGGAAAAAAAAAGGAGAAGGTTAAAAGTTGTATTTTAACCTCTTAATGGCCATGAAACCTACAGAGTTTAGGGTCTGTTCCAGGGTTTCAGCATCTGGCAGTAGCAGCTTTCAGATCTCTAAAGGGTTCCTCTGCCTTGGAGGGGAACTGCCCTGTGAATCTTGGGAAGAAGCACAGATATGCATATTCAGTCCCGGGCACAATAGCTTCATTCTCACTGTCAGGTCAGCAGTCAAGTTCAGTGTAACTCCTCCTTCTGTTTCTGAATCAGGACTTTATGGAAATGCTGAGGATTTTTAATAAAGCAATTCTGCTGTGAAACAAATCTGCCCTTCGTGACAGCTCTTTGCTAAGCAGCGCCACTGCAAAGCTTATTAAGTCAAAATTTTAAAGTTCAAAGGCAGCATCAGGTTTCAGTAGGCGTCTCTCCTCATCTGCTCTTCACAGCAATATAATTTGCTACCACCCATATTTTTATTACACAAGTAAAGTCTACAAGCTCTTGCTGTTGTAACACTCGATCTATTTTAGTAACTAGTGAACCATTCACACTTTTTTTTTTCCCCCGAAGCTAGAACTTCACATCTTTATATTGCTTCGCAGCCTTTTTGTTCCTAAATTCAGGTGCACTTAATTGATTTTAATTGTTGGCAAGCTCTTCCATAACCCTGGAAATGGTCATTTTCAGTGATCCGTACCATTGTGCAAAATTAAATTCATGCATCACTGAGCAGAGAAGAATATTATTCCATGATTCTAAACTCAGTCATTCATATGATCTGACTTATGGTCAAATCTTGCTTCACAGGATATGATTTATCATGTGGGTAAATGACATCCTTTTAAATTTTAGTATTATAGCCTTTGTAAAAAAATGATTGCAGGTGATTCTGGGGTGAAATCAGCATCCAAAACTTTCATTTTTAAAACATAGATGCAAAGCTTGCCATTTCTTGCAGCACTAAATTAATAGTTATTTTCATATTGTTTTCTAGAAACCCTAAAATATTTTTTAAAAGGTAGTCTTTGCACCAATTCATGGGAATTTCTCCTGGTTTTATATCAATTTCAGTGCTTTGAGTTGCAATCACATTGAGCCCAGTTTTTTAGTGCAGAGGACAGGTAGGACAGTTAAGTGATTGGAAAATTATTTCCCTTAAATTCCCAGTTCTTGTGGTGCCCATCTGTAGGAAGAGCAATTGTGAGCCCTCCGGTTTCCCCATTGTTATGAATCCAGCCTCTTGCTTGAATGTGGTGTCTCCAACACAGTGATTGTGTCTCTGGGTCCATTTTATGAGGATTTATTAATTCAAACTTACTGCTGTCCTTCTTTATCCCACAGTAATCCTATAGATAGCTGCTGAGAAGCATTGTCCAATGCCACTGGATGTTACTCCTCTGTCCAGGAATCCTTCCTCAGCCACTGCCAGAAAAATCCATCTTAAGTCATAATTAAAAGGTTTTGTAAAAAGTATTTTGAAGATAGCCAGTCCTCTCAGTGAGTAGAATGCAGTGGATTTAAAAGAAAAAGTGGTCTTTTTTAATTACACCCAATAATTCTTCATAATCCTCTGTGATCAAGTTCATATGTGATCAGTGGGCTCAGTAGAAACTGGGTGGGTAGATCTGAGGAAAGATCTCATTGATAAATTTTTATCCCAGGGTAAACTTATCTTATTGGGGGGGCGAGGGGGGGGGAAGGTTTGGTGGTTTTCTTTTGTTTGTTTGTTTTTTTGGGGTTTTTTTGGTCAAAGTTTCCATTTTCTGTGCAGGAAGTTTTCACTAAAAGAACTCCAGTGTCTGAAATGGCATGTGTAATATCATGGGAGGTGACAGTAGAGTAAATAGGATGCCTGCTAACGAAAGTGAGTTTCCTTCTACACAGTCATTACTTTTGTTATGCTAACTTTCCATATCCTGTAAATATGAATCTCACCTCGAGCAGGAAACACATGTGCACACATTCTTGTCATAGAAAAAATTGATAGAAGGCAAAGTTAGCTGGCACTGAACTTTTAGTCTGCAGTGTTTAGAAAAGTCACAAATATACCAAGAGGAGATTTTATGTAGAAAACATGAAGCATAAAGTTGTAAAGTAAGAACTGAAAATGAGCAGCAATATTAATTAGATTTTCTTAAATAAACCTGAGCATTCTGATTCCCTTTCCTTTGGGTTGTAACCATTTCTTGTGCATATAACAGAGCCCCAAAAACCCTCTAATAGTGAGAATTCATCTTTGAAATCTTAAAATATTATGATACTGTATCTACATAGTCACATAACTGTCAAGGGTATGTTTATGTTAGCGCAGGCTGATAAAACCCAAACTGCAAAGTACTTGCATGTGTACAATGACGTGTGTTCCTGTATATACAGAAATATTAAAACTACTTTAAAGCACAACAAAAGCCCATCAGTTCACAAACAATTGTTCTCAAGGGGACTTTATACCTTGCACAGAAAAACATTGCACAGATTGTATTTTAATAAAGTTTGGGAGTAGAACTTCAGGGAGCCATGGGAGAATCCAGTGAAGATCATCTCTGGTTGCTTTAATTACTACCTGCATGCAGTAAGGAAAAATGTGACTCCATCCCTGATTTCCCATTCACAGCTGGAGCATTAGTACTGTGCTGTGCTATGTGCATCTCAGCATGCAATAATGGCTATCACGGCCTGGATAAGTTGCTAAGAACAGCAATAAAGGGCTGGGATAATTGACATGGCTATAGCAGTGATATGTGCTATGAAGGAAAGAAAAACAAGAAATTTCACAAGGTGTTTCACAAAGTCATATTGTGATTATAGAATTTTTTTTTCCTGTAGCAGTTGTTACCTCAAAACATATAGGTGATGCTCGTAGTGATTAAGTGCAAGTTATATTTGTGGCTGAGGCTGAGATTAGACATCTTAATCTGGAAAGTAGTCCTCAAAATCCCCACTTTATTTCACAGATACCACAGTATTTCATCAGTTGTTCTTCCTATGGCCTTGGTTTAAACCTTTCCTTAAAATTACTATAATTTTAGAGCAAGTGTCTACAAATCAAGTCCATTCTAGGAACCAGGAAGAGGCTCTCTGCTTCAGCCTGGTGATGAGCACAAACTGTCAACACCTTCCTGGTGCCCACGGAGGGTGGGGGCAGAGCTCTGCCTGCCAGCCCAGCATCTCTTTGGGATCAAAGCTGCCCTTGGAGGTCCCCTGCAAAGGACACAGCATATTCAGCTTCTTCCATTCATCTTCTGCAGAGGGCACCTTAGGAAGGGCTGGGGGTCTCTGTGTTTCAAAGAGAATGTCATGGAGCAGCAGGGTGTGGGGCAGGGATTGGTTTGGGGAGCACCAAGGGTGGCCTCGCTCTGCCAGCACTGCTCCCCAGTGCCAGAGCCCAGGATGGGGGAACAAGGTCAGTCATGGCCCCTGCCATGGTGCCATGTGGCTAAGGCCAGCAAAATGCAGTCCTGTTATAATTATTTAACAGTATATTTCTGTTAGAAACATGAGGTTTAATGGAATTTAGTGTTTCTTAGGCTCAAGCAAAAAGTTTTCTGAGAAAAGCAAAGCTCCTAAATTCTGTCTTCCCATTGGTTATGTCAGAAAGTAGTAATTATTTTTCCTAACAGTTACTTAAAAATCCAGTGGCTCTTTTTTGTACATGTCTGTTCTAAATCTTCATCAGAGGCCAGTGTTTCTGTCAGACCTGCAAATGCCTGCAGGAGCATTTCATCACTTTTTGCCTCAGAGATCCATCTGTGGCACTCCAGATATTTGAATGTAGTGTGAGGTCTGTCGCAAGTCAAGTGTTTGTAGGCAGTTGTAAAGGCACAGATTGGTTCTTGATCAAACCTTGTATGGCTTTTCTTCTTTATAGATACACACTTGATTATAAGCATGCTAAAAGAAAAGGAACAGAGTGTAGGGCTGGTGGCCCAACTGTGACCAGAGAGGTCACTTGAGAGAAAGCCCAGCTGTTCAAAGAACTGGCAAATATGGGTCTTGGCAGCTTCTGTGCAACCAGTTCTAAAAAGCCTTTACAAAAGATCTAGTGAAATAGGATCTCCTTAAAAAAAAATTACTGCACATACTAAAGCACTGATTGTAGAAAGTGACAATAGGAACATTAGATGTTTGTGTCATAGTCAAAGAGGACAACCCTTAAGAGTCATTGCACGTTGTTAAAATGTCACTACTTTTTATTCCTTTTTTTTTTTTTTTCCCTTTGGGATGCCTTGTTATAGAGTAAGACCAGTTATGGTAGCAGGCTTAGGCTGCAGGAGGTATTCATTCCAACTGTGACAATATTTGTAATAGAACATTCCTGAGAGGTCTACTGGCTTATTTCAAGATGATCTTTTTTATAGATACTATCTTTCATTCGAATACATGTTCAAAGCTATTTTCCCTTTATTCCCTTTTTTTTTTTTTTTTTTTTGGTGAAAAAAGCAAGGAGGCAAAATTTAAGACAGTAAAATAAATTCAATATTCACCACTTTCCCAGAGACACAATAGTTATAGATAATATAGAATGCATGGAGGTGGAACAAAAAATACAGTGTTACAATATTCATTGATGTGCTTTAAAAGTAGAGCCAAAAATAATTCCTAAGGCACATAACATCCCTTTTACTAAAGACTCACATCTCCCTGACTACTGCAAACTACATGTTATTTTTGCTATCTCTTTTTCCTGTCTATGAAGCTTTTTTTTTCTGGGTCTCTTGGTTTTCCATTCACGTGAAAGAAATAGCAAGGTGTTAAAAATAACTTTAATCCGTTACTGTGGTGTCCAACTCTTGCAAGTTCCAGGCTTTGGGGATGTAGAACCAGGTCATCCAACTGGGAGTTGCTAAAGTGAGCAGCCTTCTTATTAAGAAGGCACACAAGCAAAGGTAAACAATACTGCCATAAAGGCTTAGAAAACACAGTTTTCATGTAAATACTAGTAACATTTATGTAATATTTAGATTCTAAAGGTTTCTCTCATCCTTTGTCTGACTAACTAATAGATACTTCACAGTCCTCTGGCTAAGGATATGAGTATACCTCCTTCAGTATTAAATATCCATGCTGCACAAGAACTGGCACAAATCTGAACTCATGAAGTTCTGAACTGCCTTTGAAGGATATTCAGGTTTAGTCCTCCATGTGTTTTCCTTCTTTAAGGATTTCTTGGTCCTCAACTCCATCTGGAAGGTATTTTCAACTTTCTTGTAATTTTGTGGTTGTGCTTTAGCAACTGCTAAATTGCTATATTTATATATATATGCATATGTCATGGCTATATGCAATAATTTATTGCCTAGCAGTAAATATGTGGCATTTTCTTGACATCAAAGCCAGTTTGACAATGAAGCTCCCTCATCCCCTTCATCCCTGCTTTCTACTCTTTCTTCTGCTCCTGTTTGCTGAACTTTTAGATGCTGCCAGTTATTTTTAACTTCAATAATTTTACTGATCTGTATATAATCCAGTTTCACTAGGAATTGTATTTGCATAAAGGAAGATTTGATGAATTGGATAAAAAGTGAAGAGAATTATTCTACACTGAACAAAGCACTTGCTAAAATATTCATCCCAGCATGGCCTCATTCAACTCTCAGTCTTTGTTTAGAGGACAGAGTAAATTTAGGTCTAGGACTCCTAGTACCAGAACAAAATAATCACATGATAATCATAATTATCTGGTATAAACCAGCTGTGTAAATGCAAGCATTTTTAAATGATTAATTTATGTGAGGCATGGACCTTGCACTGCTAGGTTTTATGCATAGTAGGTCATTGTCTATTTGGTCCCCCTTGTGCTGCATAAAATGCTTGCTGTTCTCCAGTGTTCAGAATGGCAGAAAGACATAAAGCAAAAAAATTTTGTGCCATATGTTTGAGACTAAAGCTGTGAAAGCATGATTATCTGCATCTTTTAAACCAAATAATTTTAAAATGCTCAGTTGAATATTGATGATTATAGACCTATTTTCCCATGGTAGAACTTTTCACGTATTGAGACTTACAAATAACAACATGCAAAATGACGATCATGCTTCATACAAACATGCAAGTGGAATTAATCTTTCTGACTTCTGACAACACTGTGGCGACAAGTCACTTTGGAAGGAATGCAGCTCCTCCCTCCAATTCTGTCCTTGAGGGATACCACACTGCATGATTCATCTGACCTGACTTTAGATGTGTACACCTGAGTTAGCCATACTGTATAAACAATCAGGAGAAATGGGCATGTGATTCATCTGACCTATTTTGACCATGTACTTTAGGATGCATTTAATTGCAGTCTAAAAATGTGTCATAGCCTCCTTGACTAGAAAATTATTCTACAAGATCAGATCATATAAAAATGTGTAAAATATGACAGATGAATGCCGTTTGAACTATCTGAAAGCAGAGACCAGACTATGTAAGAAATTCCACAAAAGAAAGGGGGAAAAGGAAGGACACTAAAGCTACTTGGTGCCAGGAAATTTATAGATGTTGGGTGCTTGCTGAGCCATTTTTGTGCTGTAAAGGGATACCGAAACACAAAATATTCTCTGTTCACTTGCTCACACATAAATATCCACTGCTTTTTTGGATGCCTTGCATATTTAGAAGCCTTGAAGACATGTGTCAATTACAAAGGTGATCCAGGCCATTCTGCAGTGGCAGGCAGGGATACGTATCTAGCAATCCTAGAAGTCAAGGCGTGGACAATCACATCAGCTCTCTAATGGTCTTCTAGAAATACATCTGGGATGGAATCCAGCTTGAGATGGAGGCACCTGTGCTTCTGTAGGAGTCTGTATGTGTGCTTGGTGTTTATTATTGTTTGACAAGACTATCCAGTCCAGAGGATGTTATCAATGAAAGAAAGTTTATCAAGTGAGGTACAGACACTGAACCCTCCCCAGGTTCCTGTCTAGGTGAGCTAATTTGTATTGTTCTGTACAGAGTTATATAGCAAATTGCATTGACTACATATTGACCTCCAGTGTTCCCAGTCAGGATGTTGTTGCTATACACCTACCTTGACATATTTAATGAATAAATAAAACTCCCATATCTTCAATAGCACCAACTTTATCATGATGGCAAAATTCACACCTTTTAATATATCATTTGACATATTAAAATGCTGTACTGTCTTCTCTTCTACTACTTTTTCATATACTGTTACTATCTTCTCTCTATTCTGTGCTATAGAATGCTGTTTCTATGCTGTAAAATTCAATCAATTATAGTGGACTTATTTGGTCATATTAAAATGTTACCAGTTACTTTAATGCAGGGATAAAAAATGAAAAAAGTCAAATTTTCAAGTCCAATAAATACTGGTTTATTCCTAATCTTCAAAACATTGGTTTTCCATTTTAAAATATTATTTTGTTTCTTGTACCTAGTTTTTAATGGATGTTGTGAATTACCTGAAAGATTTAAATCTAATTTGTGATATTTTTCATAAAAAATAAATATAATTATGTGCATATATAAATATACATGGGATAGGCGTAACATGTTTCATATTTGCATGTGGCAATTTAGAAGTGTACTTCTAACAGAATTATGAAATTTTTTTTCATAATTCAACTCAATTTATTTCTGGATTTAGAGTATGCATTTATTACTATTTATGTAAATGTTTCATGTAATTTAGCTCACAAGCACTGGAAAAAAGATGTATTTTACATAAAAGCATAACACAAATGAATATTCCATAATCCAGAGATTTCTACATTCTGCCAGCACTATCCTCTGCAAAATATCAAGAGGTGAATTTTTCAGGTAAAGGGCATTGCCCACAATCTTGAGCATTAGTCAGAACTCTGAATATAAATATTTCTAGATATTATATGAATATTGAAAAATAATAAGCTTTATGAAGGTCTTGAAGCCATGACAATATTTATTACCTTACTTACTGTGACAAGAAAGCAATCATTAAATAAAGATTCAGATCTGGCTTAAAATTTATGCACATTTGAGGCAATTTAGTCTCTGTTACTGCAAGTGCATTTTATAGATCTTGTTGCTTGGAGACATGACAAGGCTGGACTATCTGCAGAATAGGAACTCTCTACAAACACATATTTCAGAGTCCTGAGCCAATCTTCCAAACACTATGTCTGTTTTTCTCCCCTCCTGTCTCTCCTCCCTTCCCAGCAAACACATAAAGATCTGAGCTGAGAAACCCTTTGCCAAGATTCACATTTATTATTTGCTTCCTATAGATTAAAGTATTCCAAATCCCTGATGCTACTCCCCTTTTTTTGTTTTTTTTTTTGGCCGTTTTCCTTCTTCATGAAGGCTGCTAAAATAATGCCTGAAAATCTTTTCCCCAATAGTAGAGGTGAGTAGACTTTGATCAATGAAGTCATAGCTTTTCAAGACAAACTGTGCCAATGCACTTCACCACGGTGGGTGGTGGTGTGAGTGTCAATCTCTTTTCCCAAGTAATAAGGAACAGGATGACAGGAAATGGTCTCAGGTTGCACCAGGGTAGGTTTAGATTGGATATGAGGAAAAATCTATTCACTGGAAGAGTTGGGACTGGGAAGTGAGTCACCATCCCTGCAGGCATGTAGATGTGGTGCTTAGGGACATGGTTTAGTGCTGGACTTGGCAGTTCTGGGTTGATGATTGAACTCAATCTTAAGGTCTCTTCCAATCTAAATGATTCTACTATTAAGAAAGGGCTGGGAAATATTTTAGAATAGCAAATTGATACTTTGTAGAGAGGCTTCTAGCAATGCTTATCAAATTTGATGTTTCATACTTGAGGTAATATTGTTGTACACAGACACGCACATTTCATAGCTAAATATTTTCTTTTCCTGCATGTTCCAAATACAGAGGTAGAAAAAAATATAGGTAATATTTAAATAATCCAAAAAAGAAAGAATTTCAGACATAGTTTTAAATTCAGCATAGTTTTTCTTTTAATCTTTGGCTTTATTTGAAGTCACAAGTCTGCTTGTGATGAATTGCAACTCAAAACTCAGTCAAATGTCCTAGGCATGTTTTTCTAAGACATGCCAAAAAATATTGTAAATTGACACTTTCCCACAAGAGACAAAGTTGTCCTCCCCTGCTTTGACATAAAGACAGGCTGTACTGCAAGACTGCTAACCAGGCAAAGATTTAATGGCCCACATTTTCCCAGTGAAGTCAGTGGGAATGAATGCCTTCTTCCATAGGCCTTTGGGAACACAATGTTCCCTGAGAAATGCAAAGAAGGTCTAGGACAAGACCTTCCAGGTAAAATTGATCTTGACATTAATGAAGGAATGTGAGTAATAAAGCTACTTGAGCTATATGGAGCAACCCACTAATAGAAGAGGCACAACTTTTTAGGTCTGAATAAGCATCAGCTGTCTTAAGTTTCAACCAACAATACCAAACTGAAAGTATTGGGTGTGTCCAAGAAGTTATTTTGATCCACCTTTCTCCCAGCTTGAAACTAATTCCTGTTCTCTGGGATGGAAACACAGTGCTCTGTGTCACACTGTTGTTTTGGGAAGCTTGGGTACAATTCTTCTTAGGCCTGTCAATAATGTTAATAGACACACTCTGCACAAATGTCTAAGTGCCCATACTACAGAATTCCTTTCTTCTGCAAAATACTTTTTCTGACCAGAGAAACCAGTGTAGATTAATTTTATCTTTCAAAGGAAAGAAAAAGGCTGTGGAATGCTGTGGGGAAAAATATTTCCTCAATCTTAAATCTTACAATGGAAGCTTTAATACTAGACAATCATAATGACTTCTGTACTTCCAGGCCCTCTCCACCTCTGGATAATATTGAGGCAAATATGTAATTACTAAATGAGTTCTAGCCTCTTTCTACAGAATCTGCTATTTAGCAAACTTTTTTTTTTTCATTTTTTTCATTTATAATTATAATTTTATATTTTTAAGCCTATACATGTATCTTTTGCTGGTTGTATTTTATCATCTCTGTTAATCTATTAGTAGTTTTAGGACACTTAAAATCGAGCCGATGGTATGAAGCAGTGCCATCTTGTGGCACTCATCACTTGTAAGGTTATTTCCTGATTTTTCTGTTATATTACTTTATAAAGTTGACATTTTTAAGAGTGTTAATTTTTGTTGTGATACAATAAACACCCCTAATTTTAAGGTCTTTAAGATTATTCTTGAAGTGTTGTCTAAGAAAACAATAAAAGAAAATCTCCCTGTTTACACAGGAACATTTTTGAGATCTTTTCTTTCTCTTTAAAAAGATTCATATCATTAAATAGAAAGACAAAGTCCTTACAGCTTCTAAAAGATATTTGGAGGATTGGAAGATAAGCAAACTGTCTTATCATGCTGTGAAAATATGTGGTCAAGAAGGTAGTTTGACACGTTGCCCTGATAAAAATGGTGTTCATGGGATATAATTTATTTGCAATGTGTGAAAAGTGTTCTGGATACCAATGTATTGTACATAAACACTAAATATCTGAATTACAAAATGGTTAAAAAAACCCCTATTACATCCATCCACTCTCTAGCTGACTACTTTTATTCCCCAGAACTGTGGAACTAACCAATTTTCCCCCTTTTTTACTCTGTGTTGCTCCCAATGGTAGTGTTAGAACCTGGGTAGGAGGAATCTGATTCACTGTTTATGTATGAGTGTGATGTGCATGAATAAATTAAAGGATTAGGACTGGAGCCTTCTTTTGACTTCTGTTCTCTGCTTGACCTTGAGTTAGAAAAGGTAGCTTGGGAATTTCAAAAGCATTTAGCCTTGACCCACTTCTCCTCTAATTAAATAATTCCTAAAACTCCCACTCAGTAAAAGGTCATTTAGGCCATAACTGTGGACTTCAAAATTAGTTCAGTTGCTTATTTATGCTTCAGTTCCTCCCCTCTGCATAATGTAATAATTATCTGCTCTGTAGGAGTTCTACAAACTTCATTAGTGTTGGATAAAACTGACTGCAGCAGTGCAAAGGTGTGTGTGCTTCTACTGCAGTTGCATTTGCTGTGTCTTCCCACATGGCATTTTGTTGTATAGCTCTTAGGAGGGATTCTCCAGCTTACAGAACTTTGTTAAGATATCATCTTTAAAATAGATAACATGGCTTACATTTTATGTTTGTTAATTAAATAACAACTGCAATTAATGACACATTTTCTCTGGAAATTCATTTACAGTCCGACACAACAATACAATTATATTAGATCAACACAATGCCCAGCAGTGTTTGGTTTATATGCAACTGGTTTGTACGTATTGCAGTGAAATCTAAGAACATCAAGGACTGTACTAGTAAGACCACAGGCACAGGAAGAGGGATGTGATTGCTGCTGGCTATTCAGTGTAGCAGTCCCAAGACTGCCTTGAAAGTACTACATCCAATTTTGTGCTTCTCAGCACAAAGAAGACACTGATTAATTGAGCTGAGTATGGCAGAGGGCAATCAAGATGATTGGGGGACTGGCACATGAGATGTGGAGGCAGTTGTAGAGACATGGGTTTGTCCAGCCCACAGAAGAGCAAGCAAAGTGCTTTTTCTCCAGCAGTTTAGTGAATGTTTACAGTGATGATGGAGCCAGATTCCTCTTAGACATGTACAGCCT
The DNA here is from genome assembly GCF_031753505.1 of Anomalospiza imberbis. Taxonomy (NCBI): domain Eukaryota; kingdom Metazoa; phylum Chordata; class Aves; order Passeriformes; family Viduidae; genus Anomalospiza; species Anomalospiza imberbis. The sequence continues at coordinate 12,238,105 of NC_089683.1, read as the reverse complement.
CCAGTGCTGGGGGGAAAGGGCACAAGCTGCAGACAGTTAAAATCCCAATTAAGAAGTAAGACAAAGCCAATTACCATAATGAGGGTGATAAATCGCTGGAATGGGTTGCCAAGAGGGACTGTGGGATCTTGATCCTTAAATACAAAGTTTGACTTGACAAAGCCCTGACCACCTTATGGTTTCAAAGTTGGATTCAGCTTTGCAACCGGCTCTACTTTGAGTGGGAAGTTGGATGCATGACTTCCAAAGATCCATTTCAACCTATATTATGGCACAACTCCCTGATTTTACCTCAGTAAATGTGTTTTAATGTTATCAAATATTGTAAGAACATTTTCAGGCATTAAGAACATCAGCTTCCTCAATCTTTCCATAAATCTTAAATATTTTTGTTTCTACTTCAATTGGATCACAGTGGCAATAGTGCTGTGCCATCTGGAATAAATCATTACTGTTGATTTCATCTTTTGAGGATGGCATAAAATGATTTCTCACTTCTTTATTTTGACCCCAGCAATCTATTTCTTTGCTTATAAACCCCTGAATATTATCTTTTAGAATGCTAGAGCAACCACAATGGGACTAAGGAAGGAAAAAAAAAGCAATATTTTCATAATCTTTTTCATTTCAGAAAAGAAAGCCTCTAAGGAAATTATGGGGGTGTATTAACATTCACAGTGATGGTTCTTGATGAATCCTTTGCAGACACATACTATTATCTAGACCCCCATATTCTTCATATAGTCACAATAAAATCCAAAGTAGAAGGAATTTATTTATTGTAAACACTGTAGACGGTATATTTGATTAGGCCTATGTATCCTGTGCTACCAAAGGAAAAATAACAAGTGGAAATTGTACTGAAGTGGCTTCTGTTTGGCATGTGCTCTTCATGGAGTAAATGGCTTGCATTTTAGGACACATGGATAGAATCCCTCTCAAATATGATTCAAGACATGTTCTATTTTTCTCCTTCCCTCTGCACTAGTTAGTTTTGCCTTTGCCCTTAGCAGCATCTCCACTTGCCTCAGTGACCTACTCTAGTAGTATAAAAATAAATATGTCAGTTGCCTATGTTTTATGAGGATTAGGAGGATATTTATATAAAAGGTGGTGTCTGTATGTGGCAGCAGGGTCTGCCTCACTCAAATTGTGTGTGTGAATAACCTGTTCTCACTCCAGGGAGGGATATTAGTGCAAGCTGGCAACAACCAGCAGATGGTGCTCAGAACAAACAAAATGAAATATATTAAGGAAGAAGAAGAAGAAGAAGAAGAAGAAGAAGAAGAAGAAGAAAAGAAGAACAAGAACAAGAACAACAAGAACAAGAACAAGAACAAGAAGCAGCAGGGAAAGCATGTTGTTGTTTATATTTCCCTGTGACAAACAACTACTTTGGCGGGTTTTATGGGGTTTTTTTGTGTGGGGTTTTTTTTTAATGTGTTTGTTTTGGAGCTTTTTATGTTTGTTTTGGTTTGGTTTTTATATGTGGGTTTTTTTTTTTTTTGTTGTTTCTTTTGTGATTTATCATCCTACAACAAATATTATAATGTCACTGACATTTGATCATAATTAGTTTTAGGTGGTGGATGGGTGAGAGGGAGCATTGACTAGTTGTTGACATGTCTTCTGCAGGCTCCTTAATGGCATCCTCTGGGGTCCAGACTGCTTCGAAATTCCTATAAATTCCTAACTGCTTCATCATAACATGAGTGGAAAAGATTGTTAACTGCTCTGGAAAAGCACCAGATTTTTAAGGAGAATTTTTGCACATCCTTTAGAGGTCTAGTCTTAGTACAGATTGTTCATTATACTACCTTAATTAACATTTGGCAGAAGAATCACATCTGTTAATTGCTTAAAGTCAGTATCAACAAAAACCCTTGGGAATATTCCTTGAGATATTGATTAAAATAAAAACTAAGTCAAATATTGTCCATATTTACAAGTGACATGTTTCCAGTCATATTAGATATTATAAAGTAAAATCAAGGATATATCAGATATTTGTTTTGTTTTCATACAAGAAAGAAGAGCCTTGAGGTCTGTTGTCAATGGGATCTGACAATGGCTTGGAAACTGCCTAGCTGATTTTCAAGAGGCTGGGGCTGTGACATCTCCATGCCTAAGGGACAGTGCAGAGCCACTGGCAGCTGGGCAGAGTTGTGGAGTCCACGCAGAGGACAGAGACTGGCTTTTCACTGTCCCTGATGCCACTGTGGAGGGAGCTGTGCCCTTGCTGGCCAACCCAGTGAAAACTCCTGGCTGTTGCCCTGGTGCAGAACTGCCAGGACACTTCCTCAGGGATAGTCATTCCCTTTTAAGTGCACTGCTGTCCTGTCCCATGGCAGATCTAACTTCATGTTCAATTCTGACCTTCTAAACACATCACTGTGTTGACATTTGTTCCTCTTTTTATTTTCCTCCTCCATCAATGCAGAAAATAACTGCTATAATCCCAGGCCTAGGGAAAGATCAGGGGCAGATGTCCAATGTTACTGATAATAAAACTACAGCTCCTGAACCCTCTCCCTTCAGTGGTAGCTCAGATCTCACTACATTTTAAATGCAAGAAATCTTTATTTCAGTCTGTATCCTAACTATGTAAATAGCAGAAGCAGAATACAAAGTGTGGAACAAAAACTGTTATTTCTTTTGCTAAAATCTTTGGAAGCATGAAGCAGCTGTATCCTCCTCTTGAACTGAATTGGGGCAGAGTGCAGGATCTTCATGACAGCTCCTTGCTTTAAATAATATTGCTAGTGCCTAGGACCCAAGCACTGGATGCAGTAGATATATTGCTGTGTTCCAAAGCAATCATACAATTCATAAGGCAATTTAACCTGTGTAAACCCCAGAATCTGTCTACTCTCAGCAAGTGCACTGATGACATAAAAATGCTGCTAGAAAAATATGCCATTGTAAGAGCCTGTAGAAAATTGGGATTGTGACAAATTTTCCATAGACAATATGTTTTTATTTGCTAAGCAGTGGCTTTTCTCAGATGCAATATATGTATACAAGCACATATGTATTTTTCAAACAAAAAGAAATTATAAGATTTCCAGGACTGGCATCAACAATATATATAATTGCACAGAGGTAATTTTCTGTGTCTTTAAGGCCAATTCTAAGAAGAGTTTCACTGGTAGAAATGGATAATAATAATTTTTCCTTTGTTTTGAGGGGGTGATGGCAAAGGAGTAAGAATAAAGAGTAAATTAAACTCATTATTTAAAACACCCCCCAGTCCTGATCTGTCTCCCTCTGTGACAGACTGCACGTGACCCTATAGCTCAGCACTAAGCCACATGTTCACATCTGATGACCTTATGGCCCAAAAAAATCCCCATTTTTGCAGTTTTTCTGCAGGTATGGTGCAACCTGCCTGCTGCCTCGCATGAGTGAGAGTTAGGGATGCTTGCATTTGGGAAATGGGTAGATTCAATGATATTGCCTCCTAGCAGACAGACTGTGCCCCAAGATTGCCCTAGGATTTGTCTTGGAGACATATTGTTGGGAATTTCCAGAAACAGGCAGAGAAAATAACAGTGCTGAGTGTAGGAAAAGGGTCTCTGTGCTGCATGTCCCTCCTGGGACATTTCTTGTTCTGCAGTGCAGACATATAAAGACACCATGGAGAAGGAGGAAGAAGAGGACAAGAATGAAGAGGAGGCAGTTGTGGATTCAATATCCCAATAATGAGGTCAATCCACCAGAGCTGAGATGTCCAGATGAGGCAGCCTGCATGATAAAAGAAGTCAGAAATTGAGAGATAAATTTTCCTTATTCAAATCCTCCAGATTCTGTCCATAGCCAATGGAATGATGTGGGGACCACCATGTTAGTGGCTCAAAGTGGCGAGAGGTACAACAAATAGATGAAACAAAATCAGTTAAACAGACCATATTAATCAAATTAGAAGTATTCACTGTGAAGACCTTTGGACACTTCTGTATTGCAATGGTCATGCAGAGAGTAGAGGTCTATCAGATAAGAAGTCTTCTATTCCCAGAATCATTCATAGCTTCCAGGAACTATATCAAATATGATTAAAGCAGAATTTAAAAAGACTGCTATGGTAGAACTATTTTACAATTACAAATTACATTACATTATATTATATTATTCATTTAATTATATTTTCAACATCAATCGTGGTCTCACTTCACTAGGGAGAGTCTCAGTAGCAATAGACTTTATTTTAAAACCAGAAATAAAATGTTATTTTGGATTAAGGTAGAGAATGATTATGATCTGCAGTATTTTTTCCTGAATACCAATGTATTTAGAAATCTTCATTAGGGTATTTTATCACCTATTTAAATTACATCAGAAATTAAATCAAGCTAAAAGTAAGATTTAAAACCAGGAATATTCAAAAGGAGTTGCTAAATTAATTTAATGTGCAAACAAGGTCCTAAGAAGCCAGTAAAAAGGCAAAGAGCATCAAAGAGTGTGCTGAAAGGAGGGAAAGAAAATATTAAGTAGAAATACAAATGGAATCTGACAAGAGGTTGAGTCTGAGTATTTATAGGTGACAGGTTGTTAATGTATTATGCAAAAGGAAATAAAAAGCTGGTTTCTTTTTCCAGATATTACAACATAGAAAGCAGTTTAGTAGAAGCATATTCTACTGACAATGCCATGTTCCTTCTGCAGCTAAAATGGAGCAGTCTGAAGAAATGAAGTTTAAATGAACTTTATTATCCTGCATAATTCCTCAGGTGAGTGGGGAAAGGCTGGTGAGTGCATTTCCAGAGAAGATGCCTGAAACAGCATGACCATTATAATGCTTTGTGCCATTCTAGTGTTGACTTTTGCTAATCCATCTTCAAAAATCGGTTGACCTATTTGCTAACAAAGCTGAGTCTTTCAGATAGTGTTGAGGGGTTGATGCTTTATGACACACAACTGCAGGTTTAACTTTAGAGCTGCTTAGTGGAAGAGAAGTAGATGTTAATGTCTGAAATTGTGTGGCCAGTTACTAATGGACCAAATAAGGCATCCCATAAGCAAATCTTCTTCAACATAAAACTAGTGTTCGCATGTTGTGATAAACTACTTAAAAATTAAAAGGTCCCAGTGTGAATCTACCGGATTTATCATGCTCTTTATGTCATATGAAACATGCTGTAGTCTCATGCTCAGCTGTTGCTATGGTTCCCACCATGGTTTTAGGTGTGGGACAGAAAGTCATCCCATCCTTTCTTCAGTGCTCCCTTTCCCTGGTGGCAATTTATGGAACAAACTACGTCAGTGCTGGTATGAGACTTGCTCAAGAAAGGATTGCCACAGCTTTTGATGTGGATTCATATTCCAAGTAATCTGAAATCAATTTGACCCAGAAGTACACTTTGGAAAAACTATCACATTTGCCCTGCTAATAATGTGCAATTATTTTTTTTTTCAAGTTATTCTGTAGAGCTTTTCACTTTCTTTAACTCTAAGGTGAACATCCTTTTAATGGGAAATACGGATGCTATAGTTTTTCAGCATGTTTTCATCCCGTTTGATTAGCAATGTGAAAGCATACTGCATTTCTACATGAAAACTCTTATTTATACAGAAACAGTTTATCCAACTTGTAGATCAGACACTGGTCCTTGCTCTGCTTGAACTTCAATATGAGTCCAAGCATAGTATTCAGTAAATGCGTTTAGTTTGCTTCCAAGGCAAGCAGCAAAGCCTAAGACAACTGCCTGTCAGTAACAGACCTGTTAGCATAGCAGTAAACTGTGTTCCTGGAAGCTGGAGTTCTCAAGGTTGCAGGGGAAAGACAAATAGCTCTATTCCATGTCAACTGCTATCCAGAAAGATTTCTTAATTTTGCCTGAACATAAGCTTTGCAGGAGATGTGCTAACTTCTGCAGATCCTCTTGTGGGTGTTACTGCTAGCAAAAAAAAATACAGAAAATTCATTCTACAATGCCATAACACACTTGGAGTTAGAAATACAGAAGGAAAGAAAAATAGCTTGTATTTTTCAGACTGAAAAAATCATATTTTCTAATAAAGTACTTATCCTTAACCCAAAATTCTTTCAATGAACAACATTTCATGACTCATATATTCACTTTTTTTATCATCCTTATTTTTATCATCATTCACTTTTTTGGTATCATCATTCTCAGAAACACCTAATTTTCTGGAAAGGAACATTATTACCATCTTCTCCTCAAATCTCTAATTAAATTGTATATTTGTTACAGTTTAAGCATTGATGTGTATATAAATTGCAGTTCACTAAAAACACCGTGGCATGACAGTTTCTTAGAATCTTACCATAATCAAAGTATGCTGACCAATATATAAATAAATATGTAGTTGCTTGCTTCCAAGCACTGCAGCTTTAAGAAATCATGTGATTACAGGAAATAGCTGGCTTTTATAAAAGATGTAAGGTCTGAGCCCGCTTGATATTGGAGAAAAGGCCTAAAAATATGATGAGGTGCAACCAAAGGGTGCAAAAACCAGACTAAATAGAATGAGGAATACTGACACTACATTGTAGGAGCACTACTACCACATACAAACTGTCATATTGAGCTGCTCGTTTATGTTGGGGTCATCAGGATTTTACTTATGGTTGAATGTTTGAGAATATCCTCTACACAAGTATAATTCTAGGGCCAAGACAGAAAGGCTTAAGTATTTTAAATCCTTTTTGTGGCATGAAGCTTGCAGCCAGACTCACATGTCAGAATGTGAAGCCTGGAACTGTAGAAGGTTAGCAGCCTCTATGCTCTTTGAGTCTTTGATGTTTATTAAATAGAGTGAGTTTCATAGCATTAGTCTTCTAAAATTGCTGTCTGCTTTAGCTGGTCTCTTTCTTCAGCTTCTGTTTTGTGTGCTTTGATAATTCTGTTCACAGAGCAGCTTCATGAAGCATGCAAGAAATGTGCATATAATAAAGTTATCTTGAGCAGTTGCTTGGTAACTCTATGTGTTAAAATGCTTCTAATATTCAAGGGATACATGGATTACAATAATAAAAATACAGGAATACAGCAGGGAATCACTAACAGCTGTTTGGGATTTAACACCCACATCCAGATGCTTGAAAAAAACATGTTGTACTAATAAGCAACGGATTATTAGCTGTTTGAGTAATTGCTTTGGATTCAGCATAACGATGATTTTTCAAAAATCTTTTGCTTTTTTTCATACTACCTAAAATAATAATTATAGGATTTACCTTCAGTTACTGTACTGGATCCTTGCCTGGCTCTGGAGCTTCTGTGGAAGCACCACAGTCCGCGATGGGGCACCAGACCAACTCTGCAGGGTGGGGGTTAGGACAGGCCCCGGAGAAGTCAAACACCTGCTTTCTAATCCATGCTCCAAGGACTATTAAGGAATGTTTGTGCAAACCTGAACAGATCAGTGAAGAAAGATTAGGAGGATATTGTACACTAGTGGACAAGATATTATTGCAAATTAAAAAAAGCCTAAACTGGAGGAAGAAATTAAACTCTGTCTAACTTTCTAGCTTTTAAACTACTTATTTACTGGGACTTCAGTGCCAGCTTCAGTTTTTTATGGAAGATACAATTTTGTGTGGTTTATTAACATATTTGTAAAAATATCCAATAGATGTTTCTTCCCCAAAAGTTCGTTATCTTCTGTGTTGACATATCTGACAACAGCAACAGCAACACAAAAAAATACTCCAGTCCCCTTTTTAAAGACTTTCCCATAGGTCATTGCTCTTAATTAATCTCCAATGGCTTTTTCCTAGTAGAAGATGAAGTTTCACAATGGGAGGATATCCTTAACATCTACTGACTCTTTTGGGGAGACTGGGTGGTGGTGGTGCTTCTAATTTGGGTTCAATTTTCAAATTTGATATTATGAAATATTAATGTTTGAATAAATTTTTCCATTTTTGTCATGATGAACACATATTTAGTGGCAAGCATAGGCACAGAAGTCAACTGAATGAAATCCCTGAACTCTGCTAAATGGAGAGAAAGAGTAGGTACCCTCTCCTAATGCACTTCATCATTGTGAGCTTCATGGTTCAGACAAAGAGGATGAGTTATATTCTGAAAATGTTCATATGTGTGGTCTCAGTTCAGACCCCTAAACATGTGGTTTGGGATGTCCCACTCTGCCCAAACACCTGCATGGTGTTGACAATTGCAGCACAAGTCTTGGAACGTCTTGCACTGTTGTGTAGCAGCAGCTGGAGGCATCTCTAGGCTAACTCAAATGGACAGGAATGCTCATGCTCAGACAGCTGAATTGTCTGTCGTCTCTCTGTTTTGGATAGAGAGCAAATGTTTTGGATTTGCATGGCAGTGTTCTCATAGCAGAGGATCCAGTAGGGAGGGCTTCTCTGAGAAGCTGCCAGAAGCTTCCTCACATCCAACTGAGCCAAGGTCAGCTGGCTCCAAGATGGACCCACTGCTGGCCAAGGCCAGGCCAATCAGCAGTGGTGGTAACAGCTCTGTGATAACATATTTAAGAAGGAAAAATAAACTTAGTGGGCAGAAGCAATTGTGGACATAGAAGAGTAGAGTGGGGTGAGAATACATGACAGCAACAAGCCTGAAGATCCCAAGGCCAGTGCAGAAGGATTGGCAGGAGTGCTTCAGCCAGAGATTTTCCTGCAGCCCCTGGTGCAGCCCTTGGTGAGGCAGCTGTGCTCCTGCAGCCCAGGGAGATCCATGGGGGAGCAGAGATCCACCTGCAGCCCATGGAGGACCCCACTGTGGAGCTGTGGGTGCCTGAAGGAGGCTGCGACCCTGTGGGAAGCCCACCCTGGAGCAGGCTCCTGGCAGGACCTGCGGCCCTGTGGAGAGAGGAGCCCACACTGGAGGAGCTTTGCTGGCAGCACTTGTGACCCCATGGGGGACCCAGGCTGGAACAGCCTGTTCCTGAGGGACTGCACCCCTTGGGAGGGATCCTCTAGGGACCTGCTCACAAGGAGCTGCAGTCCATGGGAAGATCTCATGTTGCAGAAATTCTTGGAAGCTTGTCTCCTGTGGGAGGGACCCTGTGCTGGAGCAGAGGAAGGACTCCTCTCCCTAAGGAGGAAGCAACAGGAGAAACAACACATCATGAACTGACCATAACCCCCTTTCCACACCTCTCTGAGCTGCTGGGAGGGGAGCTGCTGTGAACAAAGTTAAGCTAGAGGGAGGGAGGAGTAAGGGAAAGGTGACTTAAAAGTTGTTTTACTTCTTATTATCCTACTCTGCTTTTGATTGATAATAAATTTAACTAATTTCCCAGGCTCAGTCTGTTCTGCCCATGACAGTCACAAGGGAGTGATCTCTGCCTGCCCTTATCTCAACCATAAGCCTTTTGTTACATTTTCTCTCCCTTGCCCAGGTGAGGATGGCAGTGATAGAGTGGCTTTGGTGGGCATCCTAAACACCACAGCAAGAGATAGAAGTCAGGAAAAATAAATCAAATTAAATGCATGGAGAATCAAGTGAAATTGGTCTGATGCATGGCAATGTTGTGTAGATGTGATAAAAGTCTTGTACCATAGACAAAAACTCTCCATTCTATCCCATGTACTTTTCCCAGAATTAATTATCTGATTACTTTAAGGTGTTTAACAATCTTTCATTACAAAAGAATGTATATATTGTTGTGATAGCAATGGAACCAGTGAATATTATGGAAAAAAAATTATTTCAGTTTTCTTAATTTTTTTCAGAGAAATCGAATGTCAGTAATATCAGAACTATAGAATGCTTTCACCTGTCCCCTTTTCTGATATTTAGTAATTATCCTTTCCCATTTCACTATTATTTTCTGTTTATAAATAGTACAATAGCAATGCATCAGTATTAGGCCTTCCATAATGCTGAATAGGGTGTAACATAGTAGACAATAAGAAGTAGAGGCCAAGATGATGTGGCTGAAGTGTAAAGGAAAGACAGAAATATAAGCAATACTTACCTGTCACATGTAGTCATCCTTTTAGAGGAGAGGTGCTATGCAAATCTAGAATACTACAGCAAAAAGAAATCATCTTAGCTGTCTAACTCTGATAACAACTACAATTTATTTACTCAAGCAAATAAGAAAATCAAGATTTAGTGAGCATTTACAGAGACACAAAATCTAACTTTTTATAATATTCTTCTGCATGTTAACTGTTAAAATATTCTACTGCTCCATTTTAATGCTTCTTGTAATGGAGTCCAATAATGTTATGTATACTAGAAGTTATGGACCAGATAATGAGACTATATAGAGAAAAACCCAACTTTGTTCTAAGAGTACTGAATTTTTATCTGGAGCTGCTAGAGCTCAAAGCTATTTAATGAAAGTATTTTCCTTTTATGGATCAAGTGATGAGAAATGCATCCTTGCACAACTCATTTTATGAAAGACATTGCTTACATTATAATATATAGACTTGACTGCCACAGATATAGCTTTTATTTGCTGGGCAAAGGTAATTCCCGTATAATTGTCATTAAATCAATCATAATATGGTAACAATAATTAGATATATTTTAGTTTAAAAATTATTCTCAAATAAAAACCCTTATCTTTGGTAACTTTATCAGCCAGATAGAATCAAGGAATTCATATCATTATAGCAACTACCATAGGTGGTTCTACCTTAATAAAATACTTTGAATGTAGAATCACAAAACTGTAGGATAGATTTGCTTTAAAGGGACCATGAAGAACATCTAGTTCCATCCCCTGCCATGGGCAGGGACACCTTCCACTAGGCCAGGTTGCTCAAAGCCCCATCCAACTGGCCTTGAACACTGACAGGAATGGGGAATTCTAAACTTCTCTGGGCAACCTGTGCCAATGTCTGATCAACCCCAGAATGAAGAATTTCTTCTTTATATCTGATGTAAACCTGCCCTCTTTCAGTTTGAAGCCATTTACCCTTATCCTATTGCCACATGTCCTTTTAAAAAGTGCCTCTCCCGCTCGTTAGAATCCCCTTTAAGTACTGAAAGGTGCCATAAGGTCTTCCAGAAGCCTTTTATTCTCCAGTCTGAACAGCCCCAACTCTTTCAGTCTGTCTTCATAGGAGATGTGCTCAAGCCTTCTGAGAATCTTTGCGACCTCATCTGGACTTGCTCCAACAGATCCATGTCCTTGTTATGCTGAGAACTCCAGAGCAGGACACAGTACTCCAGGTGAGGGCTAGTGAGAGCCTTGACCCACTGGTCACAGTGCCCATCGCAGACTCATTGAGGCTGGAAGAGATATTCAAGATAATGTAGTCCCACTGTCAACCTAGCATCAACATAATCACCCCTAAACCATATCCCCAAATGTCACATCCAGACACCTCTTGAACACTTCCAGAGATGGTGATTCCCCCATCTTCCTGGGCAGCTTATTCCAGTGTCTAACCCCTCTTTTATCCGCATTATCTAATCTGAAACACATAGTCTTTTGATACAGCCCAGGAAGTGGTTGGCTTTCTAAGATGCGAGTGCATGTGTCCAGGTTTTCATCCACAAACACTCCCAAGTCCCTTTTCCTAGGGCTGCTCTCAATCCATTCTCCACCCAGGCTGTATTTGTGCTTGGGATTGCCCTGGGCCAGGTGCAGGACCTTGCATTTGGCCTTGTTGATTCAACTTCATGAGGTTTGCACAGGTGGTTGCTCACATCACACAGCCTGGTGTCAGTTTCATTAGCAAACTGGCAGAGGTTGCATGCCATATATTTATAAAAGTATTTTCATTACATGATTACAGAAAATGCAAAGGCTATTTATTGATTGTAGGTTTAATTTTATTTGTGAATAGTTGACAAGTATTCTGCTTGTGATTGTTTTTTACTGTCATATTTGCCAAGTTTTGAGTTGTTTGAGTCTACTTTTCCATCACTATGCCATGTACAGTCATCAGATAATTATGGCTTGGTTGCCTGGATAAAGATATTTGTAATGACACAGAGAAGGGAGATTTAATTAACAGTCCATAAACCATATCATTTTGCCATTGCGATATAGTTACACTGGAAGGCTTTGAACTAATCTTAATTTCTATATACACCAAGTCAAGTTTCCTTCTCTTTGCCCAGTTACCAATTGTTTTGGTACTATGACAGATAATAATCAATCATGTACTTATAGTAAAAGTCTCTGAACAATTTCATTGCTGTTTTCACCTTCACAATTTCACACCTTGATTTTCAATTTAAATTGTTAAGAAATGTCACAAAAATGTTTCCTTGCGAGTTTTTAGTTGGATGACTCCTGCCTGCAAAAAATTTACATACATAGCAACATGGGAAACTCTTCTGGTTTGTGCATTTTTGTTTATTTGGTACACTTCAGATGGCTGCAGATAAAGAAAGAAGAGAGCCAGAAAATATAACCCCAAAGAATGGAAAATTCAGTATTATCTTTAAAAGTCATGCAGGATGTAATTTTTACTTCTGCAGTAGAAGCCAAAGAGTTCATTTGGCATTAACTGATTTCTAGTCACCTTCTCTCTTTCACTAAAAATCCATGTTCATATTTTCTCCAATACTTAGCCTGGCTAGGGTTTAACTAAGCTTAGGGAATCTTGAACATTGTTTTAAACAGGGTAGAGAATTCTGTAGCCAACCTACAGTATTAACTTTGGTCTTTCTAATCCTGATTATGTGCATTAATCATAACATTATCACTATTCTTATCGGCACTTTCTCAGAATTAGGTCTGTCTGAAAGGTGTCAAAACTGTTAATTAAAACCAAAGATAATCATGACAATCTGGGATCTTTGACAGAACCACCACCCCCTCCCATCATAACTCTTTTCAGAGGGAACTGCTGGGAAATGTACTACAGTTCTGCAAGAAACATTTCATCTATAGGGAAAAGAGAAATCATAAATCTTTCTTCATATTTGTCAAGGACCATAATTGCTTTTTTCCTTTTATTTCTTCTACTATGGTCTGTATATCCATGATATTTGACATTGAAGCTGTTAGTCATTTATCAAAGACAGAAAGAAATTACGGGAAAGGAAGTAGGACACCATTCTAGTTTTAGAGTGCTGAAGGATGGATGCTTTCTGTAGTTTGTGTCAAATTTACTGAATAATAAGGAAATTAATTCACATTTCCTTGGTTACAAATTTCTCTACTTAAGGCATTAGAATTTGAAGGTTAAGTGCAGACTAAAACAATACAGGTTAATATAGTCCAGACTGAATTTCTGGATCTCCTTCCAGAACAGGGTAAAAATCTATTTATGTGTTGAATCCCAGTCAGATTCTTCATAAATCAGAGGTCTAATATTTGAGATTGAAAACATGATCATTACCCTGTCTCAGGCAGCAGGATCATTTTGCTATAACCAAGGAAGTAGCCAAACTGGCAAAACAACTTGTAAATCTTCAGGAAGTCCCACTCATAGTGTCCATAACAAGCATATCATGAGCACCAGCAATACTGAAACAAATCAGAAAACAACAAATCAAAACTGAAATAATCTGATCTTCAGCAAGGTTTTCTTTAGCCAGTACTAAAGATAAGGACAATCAAGTGTGTTGGGGTACTGGGAATACCAAAAGTGTCTGAAAAATAGCTCTAGGGAGGAAAGTCCCCCAGCCATGCTCCAGGACTGGGGATCCTCTCTCTATCTGGGGGCTCATGGAGCAGGGAAGAGCCCATGAAAGCCTCCCAACTGGAACGTGTGCTCACTACCAAGGCTCCCTGCAGGACAAAGAGGTTGTGGACCCATGTTGGGTACCCATGTTAACCCAACTGGCTTCTCTTCCCCACTGCACCATCTCCACCACAGCCCAGGGAAGTCATCCCATTAGCAAAACTGCAAATATCTGTGATTTAAGTGCTATAGTATTCAAATATATTTATTGTCCACACAGTTATTTGTGTTCATGTTTGACATATGCAGGGTCTGATGTACTTAGAAAAAGGGGAGTCAGTGAAAGCAAATCTAATACAACTGCAAGCTCTAGGAGCTTAGAGAAAGGGAATGGATGGTTATTCATCACTTTGATCCTTTTTGGAGATGAATACTATTGAAAAACTCTCAGATCTGAGTGAGGAATCTGCAAGTGAAATGTGCTGACACTGTGACTGCTTGCACTTTGAGAGAAAGAAAAGACAATTTAGAGACATCTTTTCATGTGGCTGCTTGCATTAGCATGATCTGTTCAATACAAACTCAAAATTTTCCACTCTTTTGCATAGAAATGATTTTAATTATTTTTTATTTAAATGCAAAAATTCTAATGAAAAGTTTCTCAGATTCTACTTGACTTAGATAAAGTATATAATTAAGCAGGGACAAAATGCCAAATGAAATAGAAATTATCAGTGTGATGGAAAGCAATCTGCCTTTTACTCATCTAGCTGACCCTTACGTGTTGGCTGAGCACTATCTCTGAGCCTCTGGTATCTTATTGGCACTTGTAACCTTGCACAGAGAGCAGTAATTTGCAGTAAATCTCCTCACACAGGGTTATATTCAGAGTGAATTCTTATCTGAATAGTGCAGTGAATACTGATGATGAAATACCAAGCTTTCATGCTTGCCAATAAGAAATCAACAATTTCACAACTTCCCTCTAAAAGATAAAGACAAAATCAACAGGCAGGAGGAAAGAAAGAAAAAAAAGAAGTAGAGCTGAAAGATTAGTACCTAAGAAGAACCAATGGAAACCAACCAAGCAAGCAAAACAAAACACAAGCAATAAATAGATAATTACTTAAAACACGAAAATGTCCTTTTGTTGTTGATTCCCTTTTTTGCTTACCTATTTCATATGACAAATCAATCCTCTAGCAGCACACATAACGATACTACCATTCTTCTTTTTTGGCTTCAAACACAAACAGCAGGCCAAGTGTCTTTTTCTGATCCCACTAGCAAGTAGCTCAAATATTCCTCATTTCTTTCAGGCTGCAGTGAGGGAATGTGGCACGAAAGCAGACGCTGATCTAGGGATATTCATTTTAATCTTATACAAAACCTGATTGCTGTTAATGAAGTATTTGCAGGTCTTCTCACAGAAGTATAATTTTCACCTAGTGAATATTATATTTCTACAAAAACATTTCCAGGAGTAGGTTTTCCCTCTCTTCTCATTTGCAACATCTGTGCAAATGAAATAGATCAGGCGCATTTGTGATCATGATACAGTCAATGGATTTACAGCTTGTCTTCCTTATTTCCACAAGACAGAGAGTTCCAACCCAAACTTTCTATTGCTCATGGTCCTGGCAGGTGCTGACCTTGCAGCACATTCAGGGATTGTCTGAGGAAGCAGTGAGCTGGAGCGAGACTCATGCCATGGATCCTACTGGTTAAAGAGCTGGAATAATCACATGACAGAGTGACAGAGCTCAGGTTTATTCCCTGCTCAGTTTACCAGCACAGAAGCAACAAGCCAACTATGTTTTTTGTCAGAAAAAAATCCTAGAATTATCTGTATTGCCTATTCTCTGTAGAAGGATAGAAATAGAAGCATTTATGCAAAACTCCCTAATTTTCATTAGAAAATTATTTGGTAAGCTTTTATTAACTCTTTTAAGGTCTCTGTTAAAGTGTTTCCTCTATGGTTCCACTATATCTGCTCCAAAGGGAAGGAGGGGTCATCCAGCAAATGGGAATGACATTTAAACTGTTGAACACTTCTAACTGAAAGTGTCATTACTGCTTCATTTCATATTACTTCTGGTTTGGGAAGAAGGAATGACCATTCTAGGATATTATAGTGTACAAATCCTATTTTTGTGCGTGTATGTAGGATATACATCAAATTACATATGTATTCAAAATTTCTGACACCACTTGTGTAATATGTTGGCATAGTCTTGAATCCATTTTACAGACCATGACGTCTGGAACTAATGATTCCTTCAGTAACACGACTTTACCAGTGTCAGCTGTGACTTCAAGTTGTGACATGTTTTTAAAGAAGTCTGGTGTAAGGGAAATCACTTCCTGAAGATGAACATTCCTGGTGTCTTTATTCTGCAAACATCTAAAAATGCAGTGTGTAATCTTTGCTTCTCTATAAATAACAAGCATTTTACCCTTCAGCTTCATACAGGCAAAAATCCACCTGTTGCATTGTAAGTGTTGAAGTGAGCTGCTACCATGTGATGGACCAGTTTTATAGTAAACAAAATTGTAGACAAATTTAATGGACCTATATTTAGGATTGCCGAGTTTATCTATTCCTCTCCACTCAGGGTATGACAAAACTCAGCTGATCTGAGTTGCAAATATTTTCTAATGCTCTGTCTATTTAACTTGTAGATAAATTATCAGAAATTTTGAAAGTAGCTCTCTTTATTGGAGCATAGACAAGAAAGAATCTTTATTCAGTATACTTAATCCACTATTACTTTCATCCTGTCAAAATTATTGAATTGAATTTACTAAGAAATACAAGACAAAGACAAGCTATACAAGCAAATTTGCTTAAAATATAACTTAATGTGTGATAGACAGATACTTTGCAGTTATATTAAACAATAAGATAATTATTCTGTAGCTTAAATTCATTGTTTTCCCCTCCTACTCTAGTGGTTCTGCAATGCTATAATTCAAGGATTTTATAGATAATTTAAATTTCCACATTTGAAGCACTGATTACTGTCTATGGACAGAAAGTGACAAATGAGAGGCAGGTTTGTGTCATAAGTGGATTGCACACTGAAAAGCCCAAGGCAGAAATGTCATTTGCATTCACTGATATACTGGGAAAATACAGAAAAATACATAATACAGAAAAATACAGAAAAATACAGCTGGAAACTCCTTCAAATTCAAGGCAGAATCTTCTGATGCTGTATGCTGTAACAGCAAGGGATTTCCAGAATTATGCACACTTGACAGGAAAATGCTTTAAAATTGTCCATCTTAAAAAGAAGTATGCAATAAAAGCACAGAGTAACAGCTGGTGATGATGTATTGTGATATTATATTATATTATATTATATTATATTAATTATATTATATTATTTTATAATGTTCAGGAAAGTTTTGCATTAAAAGACATATTTGAAATTCCAGTGGCTCCTGTGAGTGGCTGAAATGAATTTATGAAACTCCTCTGTAGGAAAGAACCTAATTGAGTTGGAAATGCTTGGGAATTTAGGTGTTTGAGGGTTTTGGTATTTATAGCTGCTAGTATTCTGAATGATAACATCTCCTCCTCCAGATTATCACACCTGTTATGACTGAAGTGCATTTGCAAAACCATTTAGAAATGATACTATAGGAAAATCACTGACTTTCTAGAGAATGTTGCTGACGGTAAGTGGCCTTCCCTATCACTTGTGATTTCCATGACTACTTTTTTAAACATTCATTCTGCTTGAAAAGATCCTTAAGAGATGGCATTGGACAATTGTGTAAAATTTTTTAGAGTTCATAATTAAAGGGTCATACACAGAATTTAACACAAAATCACTAAGTTGGAAAAAACTTTCAAGATCATTGAGTCCAACCCATGCCCTAACACCTCAACTAAACCATGGCACCGAGTGCCACATCCAATCTTTTTTTAAGCACATTCAGGGATGGTGGCTCCACCACCTCCCCGGGCAGACCATTCCAGAACTTTATCACCCTTTCTGTAAAAAAACTTTTTCCTAATATCCAACTTAATAGTTAACCCTTGGTGCAGTTTAAAACTGTGTCTTCTGGTTCTGGCAGTTGCTGCCTGGAGAAGGAGACCAGCCCCCACCTGACCACAACCACCTTTCAGGAAATTGTAGAGAGTAATAAGGTCACCTCTGAGTCTCCTTTTCTCCAGGCTGAACACACCCAACTGCCTCAGCCGTTCCTCACAGGGCTTGTGTTCCAAGCCCCTCACCAGCCTCATTGCCTCCTCTGGACACGCTCAAGCATTTCAATGTCCTCCCCAAACTGAGGGTCCAGAACTGGACACAGCACTCAAGGTGTGGCCTCACCAGTGCTGAGTACAAGGGAATGATGACCTCCCTGCTCCTGCTGGCCACACTATTCCTGATGCAGGCCAGGATGCCGTTGGCCTTCTTGGCCACCAGGGCACACTGCTGGCTCATGTTCAGTCAGCTGTTGACCAGTGCCCCCAGGTCCCTTTCTGTCTGGGCACTGTCCAGCCACACCGTCCCCAACCTATAACGTAGCAGGGGGTTATTGTGGCCAAAATGCAGGACTTGGCACTTGAACTTATTAAACTTCATCTTGTTAGACTCTGCCCATCCATCCAACCATTCCAAGTCTCCCTGCAGAGCCATCCTACCTTCCAACAGAATGACACATACTCCCAGCTTAGTGTCATCCACAAACTTGCTAATGAAAGACTCAGTCCCCTCATCCATGTCCTCAATAAAAATATTGAACAGAACTGGCCCCAGCACAGACCCCTGAGGGACACCACTGGTGCCTGGCTGCCAGCTGGAAGCAGCACTGTTCACCACCACTCTCTGGGCCAGCCATCCAATCAGTTCTGAGCCCAGCAAAGAGTGCTCATGTCCAAGCCGTGGGCTGCAGCTTTTCCAGGAATGTGCTGTGGGAGACAGTGTCAAAGGCCTTGCTGAAATCCAAATAAACAACATCCCCAGCCTTTCCTGCATCCACCAGGCTGGTCACTTGGTCATAAAAGGAGACCAGGTTGTTCAAACATGACCTACCCCTCCTAAACCCCTGCTGGCTGGGTCTGATACCCTGGCCATCCTTTAAGTGCTGTATGATGACTCTCAATATAAATTGTTCCATTACCTTACTGGGTACTGAGGTCAGGCTAACTGCCCTATAATTGCCAGGATACTCCTTCCTACCCATTTTGTAAATGAGTGTCATATTTGGCCAGTTTCCAGTAATCTGTAACCTCACCAGTGAGTCAGGACTGCTGGTAAATGATGGAGAGTGGCCTCACAAGCTCATCTGCCAGCTTCTTCATCACCCTGGGATGGATCCCATCTCGTCATTCAGCTTTGAAAGACCTTCAGCACCCATTCCCCCATTATGCCCCATCATTTTTCTTTTTCTATCCAACCCACATCAAGAATATTCCTGTTACTGAGATGCTGTAGGATAAATTGTAGTTGAAAGATATTTCAATTATGTCTCTTTTTGTTGCACATAGGAGGATACTCAAATTAACATCTGGCAGAGAGAATTACTTGGAAGAATACCATATGCTTTAAACACAGATGGAGGAAGATGAAGATGGAGAATATTTTGAGGAACTTGAACAAAAGAATGTCCATCTCTCACTGAAGAGATATTTTTCAACAAGAACACCCACTATAAATCTAGGCAAAGGAGAACAGAAGTGAATTTTCTCACCTTTTACTTGCCAGAAGAGTCTAGATACCTTTTCCCCCACAGATAAATACTTTCTTGTGGTTAATTTTGCCTATGCTATTCTAAACTTTAACAAGTAAAAATTTTTGCCAAGCCAGGCGATAAATGCTGCTATTTCATTCCAGCAAGTTTAGGATTCAGTTATTGTTTTTGAAGTGGGAAAACATGGTGAAAGCATACTGAAAGTCTTATTCTGTGCCCTAAATAATTGCATCTTCATTTACAAATGAAGTCCAAACTGCAGACTATTAAAAATATATTGTAAACCTTACATTTTTATTGGGCAGAAATGCTTTGGCTGCTTCTCCCGTGCAGAGAAAAACCACCTGTGAGTCAGAAGAAGGGAGCCTCAGCAGAAGCCTCTTATATAGATACAGCTGCGCTGAGCATATTATAACTGAGTGGCAATAAACATCTAAAAAAGGACATTTCATTCCTCATAAGCTCCCAGATGCTCTGCAGGGCTAGGGACACCTGCAAATTTAATGTTTCTTCTTTTTAAAAAAGCATTGTCCTTTATAAATATAAATAAAATTTAGTGAATATATTCCTAATTTCAGGACTAGATTGATTCTTTAATTGATTTCTCTATGTAAAAATTATTTGCCTTTCCATAACAACATGCATCACATACTTATAAGGTTTTGTATTTCAGAAAAAAAAGAGAATTTCACAAAGGTTTAGAAACTAAAAACCTCCAAGGTAATGTGCTGGTAAATCCCAGAATAGCAAAATATTTTGTTATTGACAGCAATTCTTGTCCTTCAAATGTCAGTATTTTAGGCTTATTCACTGTAGAAACCAGAAGAAATTGGCGAGTAGTTATTGTTCTTTGTTCCGTTTCCATAGCAGCAACAGTAATAAGTTGGGGTGGTTTTATTAATTTTTTTATTTTGTCTTTACAGAACTCCTTTTTCCCTTTACAATACTGGAAGTTTCTGGAAATTATAACGTATCTATCCCCAAACATACAGTTGCTCTACTTCTGCCTAGGAGGAGCTGTGTTACAACAAATATTGTTTTAGTATTTATAGATATAGAGAATTTGTCACTGTATTGTAATGATCTTATGTAGGGACATGGTAAAATTTGCTGCTTATGAATCTACCACCATGCAAACATACTCCCAGGTGCTAATTAATGTTCCAGTTTCCTTTTCCCCCCGTGGCAAGGAAGGAGCATTGTTGTCCCATATTGTATCACAGGAAGAAATGGAATGAGATTGTGCAGCTTTACAGCCATCTCCAAAATGCTACCTGATGAAACTCAAAATGTGACAGCAGTGCCCTCAGCCTGGCTTCTGCAGAGCATGGCTTGTGCTGCTCAGCAGCAATCCTGTTCCACATGGAGGTCCAAGGTGAGCCGCATCCTATGCCCAGACTTTTATGGAAAAGAATTTGGGCCACAATGTCGTGTGTGGTAGTCAGATCCATTGGCACAGGGTAGAGTACAACAAAGGATTAGTATTTGCAACAGCTACTGACATTAAAGACCCACTCAGGGATAACCTGCAAGTTAATATGTAAATAAACTAATCAAAGCTGAGAAGGGAATAGGATGGGTATAAATATTCTTTTGTTTCCAAGTAAAACAAGAGATTTTGTGCTCCTCTACAAAACCGGCCAACTCAAATCTATGAATTTTTCTTATATTGACTAGCACCTAATTATGTTAAAGAAATAAAAAACCCTATGTCTTGAATAAAGGCAAGAACATCACTGCATAGTTGTGGGAGCACAGTCTGTAATTAGAAAAAAAAATATTTTGTATGATTTCATATCTCTGGTACATATTTCAAAACTTAAACCACATTATTAACAGTAGTATAACTTATTGAACCCCAGCATTGCTTTCTTCAAAGCAGCCCTGCAGCTTTGAAGTGCTTCAAAACACAAGCTTAAATATGAGCAGCTTAGGGAGTGGTATCAGGAGGGCTGTTTCAGTGAAAAACAAGCAGCTCATATCTTCTCTTCCTCTGTGGAATCCAAAACACATCCTGCTTCAGTGAATAATTTCCCTGAAGCTAATGGCTTTATTGACAGATGCAACTCCATCAATTCTTCTGGTTTATTGAAATGGCTTATATAAGCCAAATGTATTATATACACTTAAATTGAAAATGTCCTAGTTGTGTTTGTGTAATAGCCTATACAAATGCTCACACACTCAGTAGCCATGGTTTAAAAGGGGAACAGGAGAAGGCATTTGGCATCACTACCTTCAAAGGATCATGCTCTGAATGAAATCTGGGTAAGAGCTGATTTCTTGTAGTAAGAAGGAAAATCAAAGCTCAGGTCAAATCTCAAGTATTATTATTAAATACTGGTAATAGGTAACCTCAGATGTGTCCTGTTCACTTGGATGGGAACATACAAATAAGTCACCACGTGAATATGAGTTCAACAGACTGTTCTCTAATTTCACATCACTGTTGCAGCTGTGCACTGGGGAAAACAACCTCCTCCATTCTTTTGAAAGTCAGACCTATGCAGCACATTTAAATCAGAGGTTTTCTTAACTTGATATTATTTCTTTAAATTTTTTTTTTGCTTTTGTTGTGACGTCTTTTTCTATCTGTTATAAGCAACTTTATTATCATGGGTTGTAAAGTCAACACAAAAAAACTACAATAAAAACTGTGTTTTAACTGGCAGAGTTCAGTCCACATGGAAGCAATTGAATTCAGACAATGACTGGTCAGATTTCCCCAGCTACCTCCTGCCTCATGTAATCATCAATCTAAAGAGAAAATCCTGGTTTAGAACTTCTGACATTCCAGCTCAGGGACGGGAATTGAGAATTAATTTGCAATTCCTGATTGTGAAGCCAGGCTTTTGCAGAGTGCTGCAGATGTGGAAGAAATATGACTGAGTTAAAGGCTTTTGTGAATATCTTGCAGGTAAAAAGGGGAAAAGCCATGTGTAAGCTATTCAATGAGCAGTTCTATTTTCAAGGCAAAAGGTGTGTATAATTACACAGTGCCCAGTTAGCTGTTCTTAGATCAAATTCTAAACTATAAAAACAGGAAAAAAGCACAAGTTGGTACAGAAACCAAACTATTCCAAAATTTCCTGACAAACTGTATTTCCTAATGTCTACAGGTTTGGTTTTGCATCTTTTTTCGTCTTTCATTAACTCACAGGAGCATTTAATCGATTTATATTTCATAAACGCTTAGGAAAAAATTATGGAAAAATTAAGGTATTTCCATGTATAAACAAATGATAATTTAAAAAATGATAACAAACATGCAGCTCCCCAAAATTAAAAATCACA
This sequence comes from Anomalospiza imberbis, assembly GCF_031753505.1. NCBI lineage: Eukaryota > Metazoa > Chordata > Aves > Passeriformes > Viduidae > Anomalospiza > Anomalospiza imberbis. The sequence continues at coordinate 12,215,565 of NC_089683.1, read as the reverse complement.
TAATTCTGCAGATATTTTAAAATAAAACTAACAATAAACTCATCACATGCAGTCAATAGAAAGGCAAGGACAAGGAAGAAATGGGCTTTGCAGGTAGGACCAAGTGCATGGGAAGAGAGTTCACCCCTCTGGCAGCTCAACCCAGTCTCCATTTAAAATGTGCTTCTTGCTTTGTACTTGTATGCCTGGCTTGGGTTTTGCTGCTGTGCCCACTTTGGCCTGCAGCAAAAGAACAGCCCACATTTTGTCATCCTGTGCTAAACCAGCCTTCCAGGGCTGTGCCTGAATCTCTGTGGTCTTGCTGCTCTGCACCATTGCTTATTTCATGCTCAGATCTGGACAAAGTGACAGAAATGGTAATTTCCTTGTTATAACAGGGCCTTACTCCCATTTATATTTGCCAGAAATACCACTGGAGAAGAAAAGATTAAATTTTCCAATTTCTTTCAGTGATTTCAACACAAATTAAAACCTTACTAATGCAGCAAAACAAGGTAATAAAACCCAAACCCCTTCACATGACAGGTGCTTTGGAGGTCAGACATATGGCAGACATATTTTTGTGGCCTCATTTAGTCTTTAGCAATGAATTTCATTATCAAGCATTACCAAAATGCTGCCCTTACACAAATCAACAAGAAGCAGGAGGAACATCCAAGAGGCTGAAGAACTCTTCTAGAGAAGGAATTACTGGAGTGAGACCTGACTAACAGAAGCTGTGAAACAGAAAATGTAAAAGGAAGAAGGAGAAAGAAAACCAAACCCACCCCATGAAAGAAAATAAAACAAAAGGCAATATTCCTCACTATAAATCTGACAGCAGATATACACTCCCTCTTCCTAGGAATCTTCTGGTAAGAAATGTAAAGACATTTAATAATATTCATCCTAATATAACAAAATAACTTGTCTAACAGCACTGTCAGTTACACAGGGTCAGGGAGTGTCCATCACAACCTTTCCTGAACACCCTGTTGGCATCCTCTGACTTTAGCATGATTTTAACTGTATGTTTGTGCTCCCCAGTCCACAAGCCACCCTGTCTTGCACCAAATTTCTGGATTTATTTCACATCCAGTCACCCAAAGTAACCAAGAATGCAAAATTTAAGAGTAGCTCTGGTAACTGGAATCCACTTTGGCAATTCTTACACATCCAAATGGACACATTAAAAGCAGCAATTGAGCCACTCACATAAACAAAGATTACACATGATTTCAGGAGATGCAGCCAAAAATCCTCTGAGAGGCTGCAGGCATGTCACTTTTTCTTTCTAACTTCTATTTTTCAAATGAAAAGAACACAATGATAAAGCCAAGTGGGAAAATTAAGGCATTAGGAATGTTGTGAGACAATGAAAGGTAGAAGAATCTTGTCTTACAGAATAAATATCTCTAAATTAAGTGTTGTTTTTCCTTCTAATCACATCCTAAATTCTCTTTTAATCACATTGAAAATGATCCAGTCCATTTATTACTTGGGTAAATCTTCTCATTGCTCTTTCTCTATTTTTTTAGGTTGTTTTTTTTTTTTTTCCTAAATACACAGCTGAGATTATTAATGTTTGGATTTTTCCCCCCTCAGGAATGAAATATTATATTAGAGAAACCGAACCAAACAAAGAAACAAAATCAAACCAAAACAAAACAAAAAGTTCAACTACCATGCAGCCATTAATAACAACAGACTTACATTATTATCCAGTATGCAGCTCTTGAGCAAATGTATGATTTATTTTGAAAAAGTACTTTTTCAAATTTGAAGCTTAGAAATTTATTATTTGTATCATCCATTCCAAACTATAGTTACCAGAAATCTCAAAGCTGTAAGTGTTTATGCAGCTTTTCTGGGGAGACAAATTTGGTAAGTTTATGTAGCTTTGTATTTTTTAAAACATCACTGGTATCAAAATATTTAGCAAGTTTTCATCAAAAATCAATAAAAGTCATTCAAGTTTCTCCAAAGTTTTAGAAGGAAAGAGAAAGAATTATTTTGTGACAGGTTAAGCCACATCATAGACGGAGGCAGAGAGGATCAGAACTTAGAAATCTTGACTGTATTTCCCAATCTTTTCCATTGCTCTACCAAGTGTTGCCTACAGGACTTCATAACATTTGCAAGTTGTTTTTGGCTAAACACTAAATGAGTTCTTGGTCACCTGTACTCTAGATGGACCTTTTTCTTTAACTAGATCACAAAGAAGAGAGACTTTTTCTTACAAACTACATAAGGTTCTATCGGAATCACTTTTTCCTCAAGCAAAATTCCTTTTTGGTGTATTGAATGGGTGAAATGAAATGACAAGCTCATCTAGTCTTCCATATGTAGCCTCATGCTAGAGCAATGTGAGGCAAATGCTGAAGGCTTACTGACAGCAGTATAATCTCCCCAATACTGAGATTGATCTGGTCTGCAGAGAAAGGGGTGGCTGTGGTGCATACAAACGAAGAAGCAATGCTTTTGGAAAGGTTACAGTGAGTCTGATCTCTCTGTCAGCAAAGCAGTGAGGCTGTTCACTAAATATCACAGCCTTCAGCTTGAGAAACCATGTATAGGAGGCAGAAAAAAGATAACAGGAAAGATGAGTGAAGAGAAGGAGCAGCTATGATTAAAACACAATAGAGGAAACCATTCAAAGGCCAAAACTGTGACAGAAACTGGGTGCAAATTAAGCAACGTGGACAATCGTGTTTGTGTTCAAGTGTGCCCTTGCTTCATGCAGTGTAGCTCTACACTTGAATTCAATTTACTGCAATACAGATAAAAATTCACAAAGAGCTGCTTTGCCTGAAGTTCCTCCTGAAATTGCTCCATCTTTTCCAGAAAGAGAACTGGAAGAGATGGAGCAATATTTCCAGTTCTGCCAAACTGTCACCATTTTTGGGCTACTACATTTCAAAACATAAAACGCATTTGTTTTTTAAAAGACATATCTTGTGGATATTTCTCTAAGCAGAGCAATTTCAACCCCTGTGGCCAGATAGCTTCCTTAGTTTCCCATTTATTTTATGTGTAAAAGTTCACAGGGAGCTGATTTGCAGAAATATCTTGTGTCAACCATTCCATATATCAGGAATAGTGTGTTCAGCAGGACCAGGGCTGACCAGTGATTGCCAGTGTCCCTGTACTTAGCACTGGTGAGGCTGCACCTTGAATCTTGTGTTCAGTTTTGGCCCCTTAAGACAAGAAATATAATGAGGGGATGGAGCAAGTCCAGAGAAGGGCAATGGAGCTGGTGAAGTGCCTGGAGCACAAGTGTGAAAGGAACAGCTGTGGGAGCTGTAGAGAGACTTCACCACTCTCTGCAACTCCTTGAAAGGAGGTTGTAGTGAGGTGGAGTCAGCCTGATGACAGGATGGAAGCAAATGGCCTCCAGTTGTGTCAGCATGAGCTAGACTGGATATTAGGTAGAAAATTCTTAATGGAAAGGGACATCAAGCCCTGGAACTGGCTGCCCAGGGAAATGATAGATTCATAATCTCTGGAGGTATTTAAAAGGTGTGCAGATGTGGCACTTAGTGACATGGTGGAGTAGAGTACTTGGCACTGCTGGGGTAATGCTTGGACTTGATGACCTTAAAGGCATTTTCCAAGTTAAGTTATTTATTATTCTATGCACTTCACTGCAGCTGTACTTTGAAGTGCCTAATTTTGTCCAGACCATGTTCATGTATGGAATCCTCAACCTTTGGTTTACTCTCCATGTGACTAATAGAGGGGAGTATAATGATACATACCCATTCTAATTTTTTTTCTTTATCTGGACCTCACAAATCTACAAGATTTTACACAAATCTCCAGTGATGAACAACACAATCCTCTATTTTCTAGCCTTTGGCATATAACTATTTTATTCTCTTTCAATGAAAGATCACATGGTCCATCATTTCTAAAAGGAGTTTTTTTTTTTTTAATAGGAAATGAAACTTGCTTTTACCGTAGTGTGAAGAACAGCTGGAAGCAAATTGAAAGTTTCTCAGCCAGGAAAAGCTGTATCTGAAAAAATGAGCATCACATCACCCCATCACAAAAATGCCTTATACCTGTATTTCTCAAGTACAATCAAATGAATAAGAGCTCCCTGTTTGCCAAATTGGGATGTGCTGCATGACATCTTTTGACATTAGAACTACAGCAATTATTTATTTCAACTGTAATGTCTGTATTATCCCTTTATAAGTGAGCTGTCGGATCAGTGTAGGATCAGTGGTGAGCTACAAACCCTTGTTTCACTGAATTATCAGTAACCCTTGGAAGACCTCTTTGACTCTTAGAAGGTATAAAGAAAATTCTTATGCATGATGACTAGTAATGAAGGTGAACAATGTTGTTCTAAATATTTGAAATTCTAGAATTTTTTACACAGTTTAAAGGTTTGTGGTTTTTTTTTTTTTTTTAATTTAAACTTCAGAAATCAGAAGAACTGATGTTAAGAAAGTGGTAAAATTTTGGTTGTCATAGCAACTGAGCTCAGTGTGTAGAGAAGCCAGAAGAAGCTAATTAACTTTTTTTCTCAATGTGCAAAACCTTTAGGGTAATTTTGTTCAGCAGTCAAGTAACAGTGAATCCAAAACTAAAAAAGGAAAGTAATATAATACAGGGAAGAAACATATATGCTAAAGCTTAATCTTTAAGTCAGACCAAACTCCTTTTGATTTGTGATCTCACTGAATCATGGTTAAGATTGTAAAGATTTTATCCTGAGAGGCTGTACAAAGTTATTTTGAAACCAAAGAAGAGAAAAGCCCAATACTGTTGGCCTGTTTCATTAAAGAATCAGGTTACTTTATCCATACAAAGGGTCTTGAATTTAGTATTGACAGGAAGTCTTGTCCCTAAACCACATAAATTATCTTGACTATATTGTCAGAATTCAAATTTGCCCTCAAAGACGTTGAGGCAACACCTACACATCTACTTAATCTTCTGCAAAATCTTTGCACAAAGGAGAATAATAAAAACATTTTAATTCAGCAGGAATCATTGATTTCCTAGGATAAAAAGCTGCAAATGTGCCTACAATTTTCATATAATTTGTTTTCCTCTGTGCTTCCATTCCCACTGAAAATTAGTCCAAATTTAGTGACTGGCCTTCATGCTATCATCTCAGTTACTCATAATCCACAGTTAATAATAAACAGAAGAAAAAGTGTGCTTATATTTTTCAGTAGACAATGTAGTAGTGCATTAAACTGGGTTACAGCACACACCATAAATCATCCTGCTGCTGTATTTTATTCTCTCACAAGTGAACATCGCTGCTGCTTGTGGCTCTGCTGTGCTCTGTGTGGAGAGGAGGGGATTTTCCAGGAGGGCAGCTTTCACTGCTCCAGCCAGCCCACACTTGAGGCTGTGTGACACAGAGCAGCTGAGCTCCCTACAATGGTGTTATCCCCAGCAGGGGAGCCCTGAGGCACCCAAATATTGCATTACATGCCAAGGCTGTCAGTCACTCCAGGCTCTTCCAAACAGTGAGCGCACAAGCTGAATTTACTCTTGTCTCAGGCAGAATTCTAATGGGGATTTAGCTGCTTTTCTTCCATAACCTACTTCTGCTCAGTAAGTCTTTCTGTGCTTTCAGTGCCACCTAACAATACATTATGACTCAACACGGTACCACACAGATGACTCAACAGATCTGCTCAGGCGACTGCCAGTTCATCAAAGTAATGCACATCATCCCTTTCATCATCTCCTCTAAATAAATATAAATTACTCACTTCCTTATTTTTCGATCCCTGAATCTATTTCTGTAAGTCCCTCACTCACAACAACATAGGATAAAGTAAATATTTTTTTTTAATTTTGGATTATTTTTGTTGCCAAATACATCCTTGCTACTTCACACCTCAGTATCTCCCTCTGTGTGATCATTCATGCATCCTCTCCCCCCACTTCATACAGGGGAAATACTTTTTTTAGAAAATAAATGTCAACAATTATCTTTAGGAAAAATCCCATTTAGGAACAGGCATGTTGTATATACCTACAGGAACTGCAGATGCATTTGAAGTAAAAATGCTCCTCACTAGCTTAACATGAATGAAGAAGGAATAACATATTCTTTGATGTTTTCTGGGGGAACATCAAAAAAGTGAAGCAGTCACTTTTGACTAGGGCCCAGGAATGATCATGGGTGATAATTTTTATTTTCAGCTGATGTTGTACTGTCTGAGGTGGGTGGATTTTCAGACTTTTGAGTTTTATGACAGAAAAATACATTGACAGAGTAAAATTAAACTTCAAATATAAGACTTAAGGGAAAAAAAGAGATTAATTTAGTAGCTACTAAAAATATGCTAGTAGAGGAAAGAAAAAGTAATCATACTTCATTTTCAGTGCTTCTAAGAATATCAGTAGATATGGTATTGAATGTTGACCAAGAAATCAAAGCAAACCCCCAGTTATTCCCATTCCTCCCTAAGACATCTCAAGCTTATCTGACATTTAACATGGAGAAAAACCAGTTTGAAGGGAAGGAGATGTAATTGTCTTACTCTGTTGTTTAGTGTGGTGTTGCAAGCCCTGAGACTGCCTGTCATTGCCAAATTTCCAGCAGGTTATCCATGGCAAACACCTTCTGTGCAGATCAGGCCGGGCTGAGTGCAGCTGCAGAGCAGTGACCCTGAGCAGGAGTTAGCCACATTGCTCAAGGCACCTTAAACTCTGGAAATTATGGTAGTGATGAGGAGCTCAGACTGTACATGAGACGTGGTTCCAAGATCCTGTCTCATCAGTAGAAATGACTCCTGGTGCTGAGGAAATGAAGCAGCCATCTCAAAGTCAGGTATTCAGTTTTTTAGACTCAGAATTCTAAGTCAACACAGGGAGAGAAGTTTCTCTTCCCTCCCATTAAGGTAGGTGCTTGTTCTTTGTAAATGCCAACTTCCATACATTGATTAGAAAGAAATAATAAATGACTAAATCAAATCTTAAATTTGTTTTCGGCTAAATTTCAATGTGGTAATTCCCGATCAAAACTTACTGGAAAAATTGCACCTTACTCTTTTATTTTTCTGTACTTTGCTGATTGATTTAAATTCTAATTTTTAGTTCACTTGCTGACAGATATTTGATACAAACAAAGTTAATTCCTTTTCCTTTAGGATATGACAGGTTTACCTTTCAGTGAGGACAGGATTTAATGGATATTTTGGACTCACCTTCAGTAAGGGAAATAATACTTTTGAGATACCAAGGTTGACATGCCTGTCACCTTTTCCTTTATCATCTAATCAGTGAATGGCTTCAATCATAGCAGCATTTTCCGTTCACAAAGCATTTTAAATATTTCCTAAATGAACATTTGTAGTGTTCCACCTGTTATTCTGTTCATGCATAATTGAGGATACTAATAGGTGAATTGGCATTATAAAGTGGCTGCCAATGGGGAATTTAGATGACAATTAGTTTCTATTTAGTACTATAAAAAGCTTGGAGGACAACTTTCACAAATGCACATTTGTATTTGCAGCTGCTAGTAAAATAATGAAGGACTCCATTAATTATTTTTCCAATCTACTTAGAGAACTAGAAATATTTATCAGCAAAATTGCAGGATAACTCAAAGCAACACAGGTAGACTGAAAACACTGTAGATTAATTACTTTGACCTTAGAAGGGCATCTGGCTCAATATGGTACCAGCAAACCAACAATCCACCGTGAATCCGATGCTGGTCATTATTGTTGAACTTACTGTAAAATAGGCTCAGTGCTGTTTCACCACTTTAGTTCACAGAGAAGTATGCACATAAAATCGAAAGCTGTTTATATAAGAAAACACTGATCTCTGTCAGAGGACTTGCTGTTGGGTCTGAGATGACAGATGAGTGCTGGTTGGTGGTGCAGTCCTGGCTCTGCCACCCACCACAGTCGTTCCACTACGGAAGGAACAGCTCCATTGCAAACACTCAGGTACATAAGCATTTGCATGAATTAGAATTTATTCACACAAAAATATATTGTAGGACTGGTTTGTAACCTGCCAAATAGTTCTTATGAATAGCTTGTTAAGAAACATCATAAACTGTTGGAATTTCACATATCACTTTTGCAATTTAAAAGCTGAAAGTTCAATTTAGGCTTATCACTGACGCTGCTTTTATGGTCAACAAGGGGGAAGCTCTTCTAGAAGCTGCATATTTGTCACCCTGATCTCTAGACCTTGACAGGACAAATCAATCACTGAAGACATTTACATCTTATCTAACCTGCTGAGGATACATGACTTACTTGAACTAGACTGTTTGAGAGAGGATGGTGGGTAAGACCAATGCCTCTCAAAATGAGCAAACATGGTGGGCTAAAATACACAGCCTCATTTCAGTATGAATCAAGACAAATTTCTGTAGTTGTTAAATAGCAAAACCTTGTAGCTAAGTTTATATCAGGATAAGACTCATTAAGATTTTCCTCTGTAAAAAAAGCATTTTCACCTGCATCTTAGTCCACCATAATAATGTAAGCTGAAATTTCCCAGGAATATTTTGAAGCTTCAACCAAGAAAAAAGTCAAGGTGTTTTCAATAAATCCCTATTGCCTTCTTTAGGAAAAGCTATATAATATTGCACTGTGTTGGTTGGCGTCAGGGATGTCATTGACTGCTGGCAGAAAAATATCACTGGATTTGCCCAATTTATAAATCTCTATGTTGGCAAACTGGGTTTTGACATTTTGTAACTTTAAGCACTGGAACATGTTACAATGCTACTTCATTAATAGAATTTTTAAATCCTCATCAATCAAAATATCAATGACAGTTTTAATTACTTAAATGGTAAAACACTGTAGGAACTAGTGGTTGTTTCTTAGATTTCTCAAGACAGAAGAACTGATGAATATCTGTCTCAGGCACATAATTGCAATATTGTATCTACATCGTAGGCTTTTGAAAGATGTTCAGCTTTGATTTAAAACTACAACAAATGGTTTAGGGCTAGTTTGTGCAATTAATTGTCTTTGATTAAACTTTTATGTTTCAATATTAATATGAATCCCTGCAGCTTCATTTTTCAAACATTGGATGCCATTACGACTTTTTCCACTGGAGTATTAACTATTATTATAAATTTCCCTTTCTTGAGATGCTATGTCACCCAGATCATTCAAGAGCATTAATTTTCAATTCCACATATAAAGGTCCCCTTCATGTTTGCAAACTATGGAACTTGAAAATGCAACGCAGCAAAGGCTGCCTATTTTTTTTTTGAAGGGGCTGAAAATCCTTAATTACTCAATTACATTGTATTTTCAAAAGCATCTTATAAATCATGAATGATTCTTGCAAAAAGAATATAAAAAGTATCAAAATAGCAAGACTTTATTTGCCAAGGCATCAGTGCAGATCACCCACTAAACACAGAAGAGTTAAATTACAAATTGGAAAATGCCTAGATAAACTTAAAGGAGTTGGTGATTCTTTTTTCTAATGTGAGGGTCAGACCAGGAACAGCTTCCAACAGGGGATGGAGTGGCTGTCCAATTATCAGAGATTCAAGTCATCTACCTCTATATTTAACTTGTCTTGTGTATTTTATTATTATATATATTTGCTTACAGAGGGTATTTTGACTTGTTTTTTCTATAATTTTTTATGTTTTGTATCTCTCATTTTCAGAGAAAAATAAAGTAAATGACAACAAAACTGGATTTGATAGCTCCTGATCCCTTGATAGACAGATGATATAATCCATTTTGCTAGTCTATCCTGGATCAGTGGCTGAGCCTAGGGAATAAGTAGATCTCTAAATATAATATTATACAGAGATGTTTCATGAAACACAACTTTTATTTCATTCTGAAGCGATGGGACACTAAGTCTTAACAGTACAACTGAATTTCTAGATGTAAGTCAGGTTGAATTACAGATAAAAAAAGAACAATTCTTGCTCTATTGTCAGCAATGATCCTCTACACAGTGGCCACTTCTGATCTGATTGTTTCCTCTCATTTGTGAATTTACCTGGCAGTTATAAACGCTGACCCCTGCAGCCGTGAGGTCTCCTCTTTAATTGGGTAGAGGTTTATTGTCACCAAAATTTACAACAGTAGGCTTTTCCACTTTTCTTTCTTACTTTTAGATTTGAGAAAACAACTGTATCATTACTAGCATTTCACTTGCTGAGGAAGAAAAATTTAATATTTTAGCTTCAGGTTGAAAACCAGCAGACAAAGCTTTTTTAAGTGTACCTTCCAGTCCTTTCTGACTCTGAGGCACATAGAACATCACAGCAAGGTGCAGGGTAAACAGGAAGAAGCAAATGGCTAAAAGCCCAGAAAGCCAGAAAAAAAGCCCCAAAATTGTCTTTGCCTGTCTGTTTTATAAATATCCTTTGGGCAGTTGATACATTTTCCAGACATTAAATTATCTTCTATTTGGTTTTATACGTATCTCTAAATGAGACAAATCTTTTCAGATTATGGCATTTCTAAAAGCAACCTGTGTCAGAGTGCCATCTCTGTTGCTGAAAAGGTTGCTATTTTTTACCTCTTTTCTTTGACTGAAAAAACCTGAATGACTGGTTGTAACTGCTGGATAGCAAAGCAGAACTATTTTTATTCATAATAGGTGGGCTGCTAAAGTCTATAATACTGAAAAGCTAAAAATATCCACATTTTATCTGTGTTCTTGTAATTTCCTCTAATTTAAGGTAAAAAATGGTCAGACTTCTATTTTAGAATGAAATATGTCTGCAGTGCACAATGTTGCTCCAACAAGATCAAACCAACCACACTCTGATATCCACATGGTACCATAGTGCTGGAAATAAGTTTTACAAATTTTCCTTGGATGTACCACCATGCTATTACCAGTCTTTGTTTCCTTTTCCCAGAACCAGCTTTCCTGTAACTCTCTTGAAGTCTCTGGACAGCACATATTTCCCCCATGTCTGCAGCTGCGACTCCACAAGCAGAGACTGCTGAAGTTTGAAGATAACAGGAAAAGCCCAACACACAGGTTTTAGACTGGTTGGTTGGCTCCCCCTTTGGAAACTGGAACATCTAAAATATTAAATGTAAGTGTTTTCCAAGATATTTCCAGGTAAATGCAAAAACTGATTTAAATTTGAAGCAAAAGTCCAGAAAAAAAAAACAACTGAAAGGCAAAATGGTAAATATTTCTGCTTTTGTCCCTATTTTTTGGCAAGCTAGATACATATATTATTCATCACACTTAGGTATCCTAGTAAAAGAATCTCAAACTAAAACAAATTGCTGTATGTTCTCCACTAACAGGTCAGTGCTGTTAGAGATGGGTTTGGAGCTGCCAGATAGGAGTTTGGTACAGCTAGCCATTGCCCTTGCAGGCTGATTTTGCTCAGTCTGTCTGCAGACCCCATTCTTTCTTTTGAAGGCCATTCAATGAAAGAACTTGTACAGCTTTTTTTGCTTGTTTTCGGTGATATATCATTGCAGAGGACACATTTTTCCAGAAGTATGTGAGCCAACTACTTCCCAATCATCTGGAAGCCCTGAGATATTTTGTGTAAACTGAGGTAAAGCACAAGACAAACCTTGTCAATCTGCAGAGATGACAGCAGTATGGACTCCCATCTGAAGTTACCTTTGAATTTTACTTAAAAGCTGATTTTCTATGTGCTTTATGCTAAATGAGGCCTTATATTATCAGAACTCATTTAAAGCAGACATGATCTGAATTTTTGGTTTTCATTTTTTGTTTGAAAGTGCAATGAGAAATAGCAATATGAGATTACACAGAGGTGAACAAGAATGTGGAAAAATGGTATGAACTGAAGGATGGTGAATAGTGTACCTTTTTATTGTCTAGGAATTGTCTACCAATAACCTTTACTCTTTGATTTCCAGTAAGAGAATAGTCACACAGATATTGGCCAGTATTTGTGGCACAGAAATACTCTACTGCACTCCTCTATACCAAATGAATTAATGGAGAAACAAATTCCTCTTCATGTTATACAGGAGGATAAACAGGAGTAAAGTGACTTAGTCAAGGCCATGATACAGAAGTCCAGACTTAGGATTATTGCCTATGTTTTCAAGTACAAGAGTTACACAGATGCCAGGGGAATTGTGTTCTTACGCACACACACAAAAAGGTATAATACTAAAGAGCATAAGAGGGATTACAGTAACACTTTTGCCTCTGTCATTTGAGCACTTGGAATTGAATATTCAACAATAGTAAAAAAGTGGATTGATAAAAATAATTGAATATTTTCTGAAAAAATCATAAAAAATAACCCCACACTTCATCTATGTGAATGCAGCCTTGCCTCAAGCCCCGCGTGCAGTGCTGGGCACCACAATATCAGAAAAATGGTAAACTGTTAGAAAGCATCCAAAGGAGGGCAATGAGGATGGAACAGAGTCTGGAGAGGAAGCTGTGTGAGGCTGTTTAGCCTGGAGGAGATGGAGGGAGAACTCATTGCAGTTACAGCTTTCTCATGAAGGGAAGAGGAGGGGCAGGGACTGATCTCTGCTCTGTGGTGACCAGGGACAGGACCAAAAGAAACAGCATGAAGTGAGACAGGGAGGTTTAGGCTGGATATCAGGAAGAAGTTTTTCATGCAGAGGGTGGTTGAGCACTGGAACAGGCTCCTCAGGGAAGTGATCATAGCACCAGCCTGACAGAGCTCAAGAATTGTCTGGACAAGGCTCTCAGGCACATGGTGTGACTCTTGAGGTGTCCTGTGCAGGGCCAGGAGTTGGACATCAATGGTCTTTCTGTGCCTTTTCCAACTCAGGATATTTTATGTCCCTATGTAATTTAATTGAGTGTATCAATATTCTCCAGAGTTGGTATAAATCTGTAAAGAAAGGCAAACAAAGACAAGCAGGTGTGTAAGAATAAAAAGTTCCTTTCCTCAACAAGACTATGAGAATCCTTCCAGTGCTGATGATTCTGCACAAAATTCAGGTGATGAGTGATAAGAGTAAAGCTGTCTGAGTGGGCAGAGGAGATAGCAGTGGGCTGGCATGACAAGAAGTCCAAAAAACACAAGGGCATATTGAAAGAAAATGCCAAGGAGTGCACTAAGAGCAATTCTACAGCCCCATTAGCATTTAGATAAGGAAAACTCCTTCATCAGGATCAAAACACAGCTGTGCTAGTCATCTATCTGTACAGGGTCCTCGATATTTTGGTGTTTTCAATGACCTAAATTGTGCTGCATTGAATTATATTTCATACACTTGATCATTTGGATCCATTTGTTCAAATACTGTCCTGGCTTATATGACAGACTTTCTTTTTAACAGGAAGACTTTCTTTTTATGGCATTGGGGTTATGTTGTTGTGCAAAATGGTAATACAAATAGACCATTTATGTCCTTTCCTTTTGAAATTTATTCTTTTATGTAGAGTACAGTGCTGAAGGATGAAACATAGTGTAAATGTAAAGAAAAGATGTGAGGTCTGTCTCTATCTCTGCCACAGCGTTTTTGCACCATGCAGGGAGGTTACATATTATAACTTTAAACATATCACGTAAGTTATCACCTTTGCTGTTTGCAGAACTGGAACAGGGCATCGCAAGATCTGAAGCTGAATTTTGTACTTTGCAGACACTCAGAGATTCAGTTCTGCATGTCAGATCTGCCCCATTTGAAAATGGAAGATGTTACTTTTCCAAAGACAGTAAGAGATTAAATGCTTCACCACTAAGGAGCAGAAAGGGAAACACGTTTTTTTCCTAATGTAAGTACTTCTATAAAATTAGCATCTCTAGTGCTTTGTATACCAAATGCAGACTATTAGATTTCTTCCACGAAATGATTATGAAATATTATTATCTGGGAAAAAAAGGGCATTGATGTAAAGGTAATTCAAAGATCCTTGCTATGAAAAAGTCTAGTACTTGGCTTATTAACCTTCTCCAGAATTACCATCTCTAAAGTACATGACTGTATGAGGTAGTATAGACAGTATAAATTGTCCTATTTAGGATCAGAATCTTGCATGAAAAATGTGAGGTAGAAATTTCTGAGTCTGATTCAATGGCTACTCTCTTTCAGAGTCTCTTTTGGCCTTTTTTTCTAGAAAGGAATTTAAACAGGAGCACTTGTTAAACAACACAGAAAATCTTAGACAGCTGTAATTAATGTAAATGTACCTGTTTGTACTTTGAAATGAAACATCTCAACCTTAAAATGGAAATTCATGTTTAAACACTAAATATAATAATGATACCTTCAGCAGCATCTCCATAGCTAACATTTCTGTCAGGATGGCCCAGGTTTGCTAATCTTTTTACCTTCAGGTTGTGAGTTTGTCAGAATTAATACATAACTATCAACTTGAAAGACTGTGAATGACTTCTGTTATGGCTTTCACTTGATTTCTTAATGGTGTTATGACCTTGGAGCCTTGTAACTCAGAATAAGAACAGAGGAAATCTGGAAAGTAAATCTGGCATCAATACCAGTTACAGAATTTTACGTTCAGTAAAAGTACCAAAGTACTGGCCAGTTTTGCATAGATTTTTCAAAGGCCAAAGTAGCCATGCACTCAAAATAATAACAACAACAGCAACAACAACAACATCATTCCAGTCTGATCAATTTGAAATCAATACTTGATTTTTGATTTTCACTGTTTTTTTGATTCCATATTCTGCTTCATATGAATTTTTCAGGTGAATATACTTCTCGTGGCTACCATTTGTGCTATTCATTCAATTAGCAAAAACTTTCACATGCAGTTTTTGTCAGTGTCAGTACATGTTTTCAACTCCAATTTTATGTTTGAGAGTTTTTGAAAGTGTTGCCAGAACTCTGTATAAAACATTTAATCACTGAGAGTATCAAAATAAAATTGATTCTCTGTTGGGGTGCTATTAGCATTAATGCTCCTGAGCTAAAAGGAGATGCTATGGGACATATTTTCACAGTGAGCTAGATGGCATTTTAATCTTGCAGTCACACTGAGTATAATTGGAGACAGGTGGCTAAAGCTCCACATTCTATTTCAAAAACATTATGTTCTCTCCATTCAGATAAGCTTAACAAAGCCCCAGATTCATCCTGTTATATTTTGCCAGCTGAACTTTGCAAAATGGAAGACAACATAGGCTGTAAAACCTGTGCATTAATTTAGCTAAGCCCACGTGGATTTCAGGTAGTTTAAGATCACATAGTGCGTGGTTACAGCATTATGTAGCATAGATTTTTCACCAGAAAACACCTCAATGGCCATCTATTCTGAACTATCTTTTTCCTGAACATAGCATTTCAGATATATTTGCAGTCGAGAGGTGATTACTTCATTTTGTAGAAGAAAAGCTGATTTCTGGGGAAGATGGTATTTTGCTCAGAAACTAGATTTATATTTTACAAAGTGGATAATTAAAAAATGAAGCATGTATAAGATAGTACATAAGAGGAATATGATATTAGACAGATTACTGTATAGCCAAAATCTGCATGATTTTGTACTGGAAATGATTATGCATTGATGTCTCAGATACAGCATTATGACATTAAGATTCTAACACTGCTTCCTGGCAGACAGCATGGTATACTGATCTGTTCTAAGGTGATTCTTATGTTCTTAACAGGTGATTCTTATGTTCTTAACATTAAAAAAGGTCTTAAAATCATGTCTGGATGAAGAATACTTCCTGTCCTGTGAAACAGCATCTAAAAACCGTTGGTGCACTAGAAACTTTTGGTGCAATATTTGCCAATCTTTGAATTCTGTGATAGAAATGTTTAAAATTGCTTAACAAGGGAGACCATGTAATGTACATTATTGTTAGACTTAAGCCATCTGTTTCTCATAGAAGCCATCTGAGAGGTATAAAGCCAGACTTAAAAAATTTAAATCTCAAACGTGAAAAATGACTTGCATTTTAAAATCTAACATATTTGCTTTCAAAAATCTGATTTTAATAACCCAACTTCATTGACTAGTCATGTCTAGTAACTAGGCATTCATTTTCCAAGTCTGCTGAGACCTCTTCTACCTGTCCTAGAAAACTTATATTTGATTTGGTTGGCTGAAAAACTCCCTACAGGGATCTACTTTTAAAACAGCATAAATATACTGCTCACAACTTTTATTTTATAAACTATGATTTAAAGCACTTATCCTGAAGAAAAAACACCAGTTGAATTCCCTTTTCAGCCTTGAGGGGATTCAAGCCCAAAATACTTCCATGGTCTTCCAACAGTACAATAGGGCTTCCAATAGTACATGGGCTTCCGATAGTCCCAATAGGACTTCCAATACTACAATCCTAACCAAAAGCCTACTGTTTGGGTCACGTGAGGAGAACCATTTAGACAATTATAGCCCAAATCTTACCAGCAAGGTCTGCAACAAGGTACAAGGTGTGCTTGGAGCCTCTCGTTCTGGCTCTCAATATGTGAGAAGCTGCATCCCAGAACAGTTGGTTAGCTCACAGCTGTCCCATTGCAATCTGATGTCCCACTGTGCCATAACAATTTTTTCTCCTCTGTCACATATGAATAAATCTTTTTGCTGTACAACTGACCATTTTTAGTGAGAGCAAGGCAAAATAATCCTCTCTTTTTTTTTCATTTCAGAATGCCCTGAGGGAAACATAGTCTTTAATAGAGAGATTTGGGCCTTTGAGTTTTTTCAGGGCTAACAAATGTATTGAACTCACCAATATTCTTTTCAAGAAAATGATCTTTGAAATAATTAGTATATCTTCAAACATGATAGCCAGAACTTCTTTAAAAAAATTCAAAGACTTTCTCATCCTTATGCCTATATCCTTACGCCATTACTACATGATAGAAGAGGACAGATTCCAGTTTTTCCCCAGTTCCCATTTTTTTGAGTGGCTGGAGTATTGGACAGTACTTGTCAGGCACTTCAGTCTTTGTGAAAGGGGGCCACATCCATAATAGAACAAAAATACAGTGTTGAACTGTTGGCAGAGTCCATGGCAAAACTGTGGCCAGTGTAAACTCATGTGCTTTCCAAACACTTCTTGGTCACTGCTTAAGGGTGAGGAGGGACTGAGGAGTGTCCAAAAGAAAGCAGACTGGATGCAATTATCCTGCTTTGGTATGGAGGGACTAAGCATACTTGCCTGAACGCAAGCCACTTGGTGATACCTGCCCAGTCTTCCTGTAATGAAATTGCAGGTGGGTGCCTATCCTGGGCAACAGATTTCTTGTAAGGTGGCCAAGATTCATAATCGCAGGTGTGTGACTGTTATTAGTCTGTGGCCCTTGGTACATCTAGCACAAGTTCAGCACAGTGAACAGCTCTGTTCCAGGAGTGAGGGTGAGCTTGCAAGGTGACTGAAAGGCCTTGGGCCTTCGTGTATCATTCAACTTTGCTGTTGACAAAAATCTTTGCTCGAGTCCTTTTATGTTGAGAAATGATGATTAGCACCAATTATCTGAAATTGGTGGATTTATGTACTGATTAAAGCACTGCTCAGTATATTGCTAATGAAAGCCTTCTTCAGCAAATTGACTAAAGCAATGTTTTCAATCTTCCTAAGGATTTACAATGAAAAACTAACCAAACAAAAGTCAATTAGTTTTAACCCTCACTGGAAGTTCTTTTATCTTAAAACTTGCTTACTGCCAGCAAGTAATCTATGCAGTAATAAACAGATAGTTCCTTACTAAATTTATTTCAAAGCTGTTTGTGTATACTCAATTTATCAGTCACATAAGGACAAAATGCTTTCATAAAACATACACAGAAATACATTCTAAGGAATGCATATGGTTTTTTACTTCATAGAGGTCAAAATTGAGACTATCAGATAATGGTTTACCTTTAATGAAAAATATGCAATATAAAAATATGTATCATATATATACTTTGTTTGGAAATTAAGGAGAACAAGTAACACTTGCTTTGATGTGAAAAACAAAATATACATCTTATCTCCGAGACAAACTACATATGATCTTGACAGTCTTTGAAGCTGTCAAATAATCAGAGCACAATCTGTAGCTGTTCTGCCAGTCATCAAGCATTTTCCCACAGAGATGCTGGCTACATATTCCTGTGCTACATATGGACTGGGCAACGGCATCCTGCACTCGGCAAACCCAACAGATGAGGTGGGTCACGCTGTAAAGGAGGACTAAGATCTCCTTTAGAAAAGGAATTCTGCTCCCATTGATTTAAAATGTTTGATTTGGATTATGTATTTTGAATTTATTATTTTTAATTTTATATATATATATATATATATATATATATATTCTATAAAGTATATTTTATAGAAAAATAATATCTAATATTTCATCTAGTTTGCCCCCCTCCCCCCCAAATGAGTTTCAAAACTAAACAAGAGATGGAAATTTTTTACTTTTCTTGTCAAATGTTGAAATAAACATATTCCATTGAAACACATTCCCATTTGAAATCTGGTAGGACTCTACTTTGATTAAAGAAATGGTGCAGCAAATGAATGATCATTTAAATCCCAGCATCTAGCCATTTAAATCAGTTATAGTCCAAATTGTAGTGGTATAAACTGTCCATCTTCCTTCAATCATAAAATACAAATAATTCACTATGTCCCATTAAGAATTTAAAATTTATAAAAAGAGGGTTTTTTATTAATCTTTCCTATTTTATACCTCTTAAAGATTGGGAAGGATGTATTATTTCATTGTGGAATAATAAAATAACAGGAGTGTTGCCAGCTCAAATCTTATGTTTAAGAGGAACACTTTCGCAGTGAAGATCCAGAGCAGCAAATACAGTGAAAACATTCTCCTCCCTCTGAACTTTATTGAATTTCATTTCAAAATTCTAATAAACAGAGATTGTCTTCATTCTAAACTTTCATTTGAGAATAAAAAAAAAAAAAAAATCTTTTTGTGAGCCTGGGTCCTAACTTGCTATTCTCCTCGAAGAATATATGTTAAGTTCCTACTCATAAAACAAAAATAATCTTGACCACTGTCCTTTTTGTGACCTTAGTTTCTTCCCTTAAGCTTCTTAAGAAATTCAATTAACAGTCATCCACACATTCTAATTTTCTAGTGCTATAGGATGCATAGGATACAAATATTAATAAAATTATTATCATCAGACTGGTTAACAGAATGTAGAGTTTGTGATTTCCAGGTTTGCATCACACATGAGTTCTCATTTAATAAGCTTTAAGTTCCCATTCAGTTTTGATAAATATACCATTATCTACCCTAACTATATTTTGGGATCCTAACAGACTTTGAAACAGGCTATGTGAACAATGTTGTGTGCACAAATGTTCCTTATATCCATGCTATTAACATCAGACAGTGGCTAACACTGTTATAAATGGCACTATCTAAAGGAGCTTTATTATGTTTATACTTATTAGAAATTTGCAGCCAGTGATGCTATCTTAAGAGGCTTAATTATTTTTACATTCATTAGAGTTCCACAAAGCTAGCTCTTATCTAGTTACTAGCAATTTACAACTTTTATTATTTTTTTTTCATTTAGAAGTCTGTCTCATCAAGGTCAAAGCCCTTCCAGAGTCACACTGTTCAGCCAGCTCCCCAGAGGTGTGTGTAGATGAACATTTGGATAAGTTCTGTAGCTCAGAAGAAATCAGGCCCAGTTTTTGAACCCCTGAGATTTTCTCATATGTGCAAACAGCAATGTTTTAATGCTGCTTAGATGTGAATAGTTTCTACAGAAAATATTTTCCTCTTTAATGCTGCTACACAACAAATAAACGTAACACGATTCTGCACACAGTGTTGATACATATCCTTTCAAATTGCTTCATGACTGCCAATTATTTTTATAGTGTTATATAAATGTACTTCAGGACATAACTAGCATTAAAAGTCTGGAACCCTATGATTCTCCAACAGCTTCAGTGTGTAACATCTCTCTGGTAATCTCTTTCTCCCTCCCACTTGTGATGTGAGAACACCTGGACCAGGCAGAGAAATTGTTCAGATGAACAGCAATATCAGAGTTATGCAATCCAGTAACTTTCCTCAGGACACCAGTGATTATTCTGTCCTCATTTTGGGGACTGCTGTGATGACTAGAACAGTAACAGTAATAATAATTAAACATGTACTTTAATTTGCAGGAGATGAGAAAGAAATGTAGAAAGAAGAAAGATTAAAATAAGAAAGTTTTAAAAATTTGTCAAAATATTGATTTTCTATATTCTGAGTATGTTTGGCCAGAATTAGCATTGTCTCAGTTTAACATAGGAAGGAACTCCGGAATCACATATTCATATTAAGAGGAGACACTAGAAAAAGTAGTTGTCATAGCCAAAAACCTAGGGGTTCAGAATAAAGATTATGGAGTTTTTTTCAGTTCTTTGATTTATACTTAACCATCTTTCTTTTTCAAGTACCAAAATCCTTGATGTCAAAGTCTTCATCTAATGGGCATTAGTAACACTTTACACAATATTACTAAAAAAATATAAAATCTGAGGCCTTTCAGGGGAAAAAATGCCTCAGTCCAGTCCTATGGGACTGGAGTTTCTTTACAAATACCTAAAAAAATCTGGAGTAAATGTAAGAAACATTGAGTTTAATACCAAATTAAGAGCTGAGGAACTGAGAACTGTTAGCCATGATTCTTGGAGGAGGTATTTTAAGCTTAAGATGCAATAAAAGACAACACATATTATCACCAGCTTTTTCTATATTCAGAGTTTCTAAGGAAGTATTTCTGCCCAGTGTCTTATTTTGATACAGAGTAAATGTATTGACAACGATAAAGCCCTCAGTGAGTGTAATCAAATTATCCAGAAAAACATGCAGTTGCAGCTAATCCTTCAGCCATGGCACACATTGGAATTGTGGCAATCTCCTGTCATAGAAGGAACATCCCTGCCCCTACTCTGGCCAAAGAACTGAATGAAAATTAAAAGTCAAAGCTCTAGATTAATTACTAAAATTTCCAGTAGTAGAATTAATTGGGGTATGTCTATTGCAATAAAATGTCAAAACTCACACTGAGTACTACTTATGATGAATTATTTAACAGGTTTTGCTCAAGTGCACGGTCAGCAGGTCAACTTATGTCAAAAGGTTCACAGGCTGTTTAAACTGAGTTCTCAAAACCTGGGATATTTACACAAAACTCAGGAAAAAATATAGCCTGTGTATTTAGTTTATAAGCTATAAATTTAATGTCACAATCTAGGATATGAGCGATTAGGATATGAGCAATTGTCTTCAAGATGCAATATGCAGAAACTGTTGCTAAAAACAGAAGTATTTTAAACATCAGAGAAAGTTAGAGCTCTAGTCAAGAAAAAACAGAGAAAGAAAATTGATCAGAAGTAGTGGTACAGTCACTGAACAAAGTACAATTTCCCCTAAATTGCCCCAAAATAATTTTATAATGGTGAGGAGCAATTCTGTTGTGTTTTTAATACAATCTGCACTCTCTGAGCATTAAGTTCTTTTTTTTCTCTAATTAAAGCAATGCATTTTCTTAACTATATTTCAGATAGCAGCTTTTAAAAGTGCAGCTCTTGCACAGTGATTCAGACTAAGTATTTGGTGCAAATATGCATAACCTGTGCTAGCAAAATGTTCAAGTGTTAAAAACCCCAAGATTTAATTAGTAAAATCTAAAGCAAGTGAAAAAAAGATATTGCCTCATTACTGAAAATGCTAATAATATACATTCAATATTATAATTTACTCCCAAATAACATAATTCAGCAGATGCTCAGCTATGTTTGAGTTCCTTTTCTTTTATATGTAAGGGAGTATTGTTAAAGCAATATATAAAGCAGTGAAGGTAAAGCAAGAGACTAACAACCCAGATAGTCATTGCCTGCATTTACATGAAGTTCAGGGTCCACATGACAGGAAAATCCTACCCCAAACTAAAGAATGGTCAGAAGTTTAAACTCAAAACTGGAAAAACACCAGCTCATGCATGTGATAGATGAGTAACGTGATGGTTTGCTCTCACAATTAAAAGGCAGATATTATGTATATGTCAAGAGAAGTTTTATAGTTGTGCTTTACCCCCTCTTGCGTTATTATCATGGGATGCCCTGATTTTGGGAAATTTGGGAGGGCCAGCTTGTTACTATGGCAGCACCTGACCTCCAATCAAGATGTAAGGAAGTGAACTCCATCACTGGACAGCGAAGAAGCAGTTGATGGACAGAACTTTGGGAGGGGCTAAAGAGTTAAAAGTCTAAACATCCATTGTGTGGATGAGCACATGGTGGGAAAAATCCTTTGCTCCCAGCACTGTAATATTTTCTCTATTCAGTCTTCTCTCATATTTCTGATAAGGTTTTAACAAAACTTTTAAATTTTTTAGAAGCGAGTATCATTCCTCACATGCAGGAATTGTCCCTGAAATAGCAATTGCTTTAATCAGCTGCCCCAGACCCCCACCTCATGTTAGACCCCATATCAGCCCCTGCCCAGTGGTGCTGCAGCAGGGCTGGTTCCCAGCTCCCTGCAGCCCAGCCCTGCCCAGCCTCGGTCCCTGCTCAGGGGATGGGTGCTGGGGCCCAGGGCTGGGGTTGCCACCAGCATTCCTGTCCTGTCCTGTGCTGCTAGGCTGGGCTGGGCTAGGCAGGGCTGGGTTGGGCTGGGCTGGGTTGGATTGGATTGGGCTGGGCTGGGTTGAGTTGGATTGGGTTGAGTTGGGTTGGGTTGGGTTGGGTTGGGCGGGGCTGGGCTGGGCTGGGCCAGGCTGCATTGAGTTGAGTTGGGTTGGGTTGGGCTGGGCTGGGCTGGGCTGGGCTGGGCTGGGTTGAATTGGGTTGGGTTGGGTTGGGCTGGGCTGGGCTGGGCTGGGCTGGGCTGGGCTGGGTTGAGTTGGGTTGGGTTGGGCTGGGCTGGGCTGGGCTGGGTTGAGTTGGGTTGGGTTGGACTGGGCTGGGCTGGGCTGGGCTGGGCTGGGCTGGGTTGAGTTGGGTTGGGTTGAGTTGGGTTGGGCTGGGCTGGGTTGAGTTGGGTTGTGTTGGGCTGGGCTGGGCTGGGCTGGGCTGGTCTGGGCTGGGCTGGGCTGGGCTGGGTTGAGTTGGGTTGGGTTGGGTTGAGTTGGGTTGGGCTGGGCTGGGTTGGGTTGTGTTGGGCTGGACTGGGTTGGGCTGGGTTGAGTTGGGTTGGGCTGGGCTGGGCTGGGTTGAGTTGGGTTGGGCTGGGCTGGGCTGGGTTGAGTTGGGTTGGGTTGGGCTGGGCTGGGTTGAGTTGGGTTGGGCTGGGCTGGGTTGAGTTGGGTTGGGCTGGGCTGGGTTGGGTTGTGTTGGGCGGGGCTGGGCCGGGCCAGACTGGCCTGGGCCAGGCCAAGCTGGGCCTTGGCTCCTGGCCCCAGGCTGCACTGCTGGCTCTGACTTTCAGTGTGATCCCTAGCATGCACAGCGCAGCCACAGGGATGAGGTGGCTTTACTGAAGTGTTGCAGTAGACAACAAACCCTTTACATCCCTCCCTCCATTTCTGCTGCCTGTCAGCCTCCGAAGGGTTGCTGTGCCACACGTGGCACACGGCTGCCTTGTTGGCATGTGCTCAATCTGCTCTTGGTGTGCTGCTCTTTTTTTACCACCAGCTGAGCTCCCGAGTGTGATCACATCACCCCGTCCCAGGCAGGTCCGCACGTGGAAGTCAGAGCAGCCTGTTCCAAAGAGTGAGAAATGCTGAAATGCCACATCTCGTCACCTGGAGTGGTGAGCTCCTGCAGAGAGCTTTGGACAGGCCTGGGTTTACAAGAGTCAGAGGTTGGTGTAAAATGTGGAGAAAGTAGCTGAAAGCCAATCCCTTCTAAAAATAAGATACAGTTTTAGAAAAAACCTCTTAACAACTTGAGGTGTCACCTGGCAGGCTGCGTTGCTTCTTCATGAACCTATACCCAGTTTTAAGATAAAATAGATCTCTTCAGGTATTCTCCAAGTGTAAAACAGAAAATCTGAAAAGCACAGTAAGAATATCATTGAACATTAGAAAACAAGGATTAGTGAAATTTTGAATCTGCCAATAGAGTGAAATGAAGCCTGACTAAACCCAGAAAGAATAAGTAAGAATTTCAATTTTTATAATAAGCCAGATCAAATAAACTCCTTGTGTTTATTTGGGAAAACAAAATTGTTTCCACAGAGCCATCTGATACCAGGAAAAATCAGTGAGTGAAAACCCTCGTGGCAGTTTTATTCTCTCATTTGAGCAGAACACAGCAGCTATATTATCAAATTTATCATCTGGTAACATATAAGGTATTCAGATCTCTGAAGTAAGCATGCACCTCTTCATTAAATCAAATTAAATGCTTGCTTGATCATAAATTCTTGGAGATAGCAATTAGAGGTCAGTGGGTGAAATAATTAAAGGTATTTTTAGATGCCACATTTATTTTGGAGGGAAGAAAGTAGTTTTATACATCTAGCAGCAGAGAACATAGTTTTGGGCTTTAATGAGAAAAACTGGCTTTACACATCTCTTGAGTAGAAAATAGGTGGAAACTTATTAATTCACACAGTTTTAGTCAGCTGCAGGAAACTGCATGGTGCATGACTACTGATTATACCTGTAATCACACAGGGAGCAGGGGTTTAGAGGTGGCTGCTCCTCTAAAGAGGAAACTCCTTGGGTTGCAAATATGTCACCACCAGAGGCTGCAGCCTGTAGCCTTCCCTTGCTAATTGCTGTTCCCTCTCCTCCTGCTCGGTGCCCTTTGTGCATTCTGCTGCCACCTCTGCTGACCTGAGCAAGTGCTGCCATTTGGAGAGGCTGGAAAAAGGAACAGGTCTTTGCTAGCTCAGCTTATTTTGACTGCAGCAGTGGAGGAACCATTCATAGGATAGGGAGGTGATTTCCACAGGGTCTGGGTCAAGGCAGTAACTTGTCAAGCTGCTGGGTCTAATTGAGGTCTTCCCCTAGCAGTCAGTCTCTTCAGCTCACTCCTCAAAGGTTGAAGTCTCTTGTCTGAAGCAAGGTTCAGACATGAAAGCACAAGACAGCTTTTATTTGCCTCTGTCTTTTTTTTTTTTTTTTTTTTTTTTGACAGGTATAAGAAATTTAAAAGAATAGCTTGGTTTTTTCCTAAAAATTTCCAGAAAAAAAATTGTTTATTGCAAATTAATTGTGTGAAAACATTCAACATTCAGCAGCTCTGCTGTTTTAAATCAGGATAATTTTCTATAGATAATGTGGATGTTTCCATAACTAAAACCTGGAAAATACTATAAAGTTGACACTAAACATGGTCTCAGAGGTCTTTTACGTGGAATTTTGTGTTAAAAATATACAACCCAAGATTTAATTTTTCTTCTACATCATTATAGTAGATGTGATTGAATGGTCAAGAAGGAATAAATACAACAAAATCCAGCTGCTTGTTTACTGAAAACTAGTAACTTGAATGATGTGACTCTTCAGGGGTTCACAGAGCTGCAAGAGAAAAATTACTGTTATGGAAGTGCATTTTTTATTTCTTCCACATAAATAAACTAGGATTCAATCCCTACCACCTTGTAACTTCTCTGGCTTGGGGGAAACTACAAATGATGAAAACATAGGAAAAAGAGGAGAAACACAAATCAGAGTAATATACTTTATATACTGTAGGCAAAGGGAGAAGCATGAAAAAACCCAGATAGAATAAATGCTATTCATTTTATTTTTAATTTAGTAATATGTGTTATGAGATATAGGAGTGGCACGATAAATATAAATGAAAGAAGTGGGGAGAGGAGGATTCCTCACACAACTGATTGATTGAGGTGTCTTTCAGCATAATCCTCTCACTCTGATCATGCTGGACACCAGAGGTATCTTAAATGCATTTTGTTCTGTAAATGGTTTCCTGATCCATATCATTTTCATATTTTCCATAAAGAACCTCAATCTAGGGGGAAAAAATCAATCTGAAACATGCTGGTCTTAATTTGATGAACTTCAGTATGTAATCAGGCCTATGACTCAAATCACATCCTCCAACAGTTTCCTGACTGGGGATATTACCTGAATGAGTCCTGGTGAGCCTTTTTCTTTCTCAATCAAGCACCCATGGCAGTTGTGTGCAGCCTTTTCCCCCACATTCCACACACACCCCCACCATTTTCTCCCCTTTTTCTGATCAGTACGATCCTTTGGGTATTCACCTGTTGGAAATCTCCCGTGTCTGCCTAAGGACCCTCTGCATTAACGAGGGATGGAAGGGGAGAACACAGGAACTCACAGGGACATTTATGCAAGAGGATTTCCAGGGAGTCATAGAGGTGGGCAAATATCCAATGATGGCTCGTACTGTGGCTACCTCCAGGCAGGAGAAAGAGGAAAGATGATTACCTCAGGTTCAGGAACCACCTTGTAAAGAGGACTTTCTCTGTGTATTCATCAATACTGTGGTGTCTGAATTATTCCAGAAGTGTTTGTTCTCATTTGAGACATATGTTAGACTAGATGAATCATCAACAGATATGTCTGTTTCTCTTTACTAAATTTAAAGGTAAATATGTTGGGACTTCAATATTCAATAGCAGATTTTTTTTTGTTGTTGTTGTTGTTGATAAGACCTTGATTGATTTATGAGTTAGATGGTGATTTGAAGAACGAAAAGTGTAACTAAAACTGAGTTAAACATGGCAATCAGGTTTTAAATATTGTAAAGTCAAGTCTGTTTTGCCCATGACAGTCACTGCTGAGTGATCTCTCCCTGCCATAATCTCTACCCATGAGCCTTTTGTTATATTTTCTCTCCCCTGCCCAAGTGAGGAGGGCAGTGACCGAGCAGCTTTGGTGGGCTGCTGCCATCCAACCAGGGTCAGTCCAACACACTTTAAAAAGTAACCCAATAATGCTGGACCTCTTATTTGAGTGATTCATCAATCAGGATTCTCTCCTTTACTCTTTGTTCTCAAATATGTACAGGTACTTTACCTTAGAAATAAAATGGAGTTCTGTTTTCATATGTAGTTTCTGGCAGGGGGATTGGGGAGGGAGAAGGAGAAGAGGGAGATGGATATTTTATGCTCTTTCATTTTCTTCCATATTTACAGCACCCTCAATTGCAAAGATTAATCTTGAAATTGTCAAAGTTTTTGTTTTTCCAAAGGCAAAATGGACCATTAAAATGCACATTTAGAATAAATGAACCAAGTCGCCTGCAGACCTGCTGTGGACTTTAAAAATGATTAGTTTTGCTGGTGTTCTAAGCACTGACTTTCAGTTTATTGAAATGCTAATGAAATTTTGATTATAATATAAAATATAATTTTTTCCTCTATAACATTATTAATGCCATTCCAGAGACGAATGTTGCAGCTAGAATGCTTCATTTTTCATTAAGCCTCCTGTTCAGGGTCTGAATTTACTTATAAATCTCCCCTTTTATCTAGTTTATGTCTCACAGCTCCACCGAGTTTAAATTGTATCTAAAATTTTATGACAGCAGAAGTATATTACTGCAATTAAAATACCAATGAAGTAACCTATAGCAGCATTTTCATTATTTTTTGTACCACTCTGCAAGACACGGGACTAAAGTGAGCTGGGCTCTTCTATGATTTAACTGTGCACAGGGAGAATCTAGCCACAGTGTTTGAAGAGAAAGATCTGATAGCATTAATCAATGCAAATAGAACAAAAGAAGAATGGATACTGAATCCCATTAATCATAAAATTAATTTTCACAGTACCCTTTTTCCCCTTTCCTGTCACGATTAGGCTATGTAACGAGGATTAATTTTGTTACCACGTCTGTATTGCTTCTAGTTCTGCTCTCGCTATCAGCACCTAAGTTCTTGCCAGTTGTTCTTTAAGAAGCCTAACTACTGTTTACCATCTATTTTTCTCTCTTACTCTCACTAAGCCAAGGAAATATGGATGAAAGTGTGTTTTATTCCAGAAAATTGAACTTTTTCTCAGAGGACGATGACATTCTTCCCTGTGCTTAATTTGGATTCACATTGTGGCTTTCAGAATTGTTACCTGCTATAAATCCTGCTGTGGAGTTGGCAATGTCAATGCAGGTTCATAAAGGTTTTAGCTGTCTTACATATCCGCAGAGTAAGCTTGGGGGGAAAATGTTGCATTTTTCTTGATCTGTTTCAGTGTTTTCTCTTGATCTCTCTAGAGATCTGACTTACTTTTCTCTGACTTTTTTTACTTTTTCTTTGACTGCCTCTTATTGTAGTGAAAATTGCTTGAAAACCCAATTCTGTGCTGGAGATGAGAAGGACTGTGTGAGTCATGATTTGGTTACCAAGACTCTTGCATATCAACACAATGATTCACCAAACTCCTTGACTTCTTGTTCTGTGGGTGGAGTCTTTTATCAGGTATTGATACTTGATTGTTCCCCACTCCACCTTTTTGATCAAAAACTAATTTGAGATGTACATGCACACACCTAAATAGCCTGATGAGTTCAATCTGTTCTAGTGTTTGTCAAGCTCACTGTCATGTCAGTAAAACTTGGGTAGTGAAATACAAAGAATATTTTTACAGAATGAGATGTAGTTTTTCAACATCCAGTGTATCCACAATGTATCTCAAATTCTGAATTTAAGTTTTTTCCTTTGTGCATTGATGACAGAGAAATATTACCCTGACAGCACTAATTTGCATGTGGGAGGCATTAGGAAGATAAAGGATATTTGATGGAGTGATATTTGTTGTCTGTCTTCAAAGTCAGACACTTGAAAAGTTTTTGTAATGGTAAAGAATTAAGAGCATATGTTTTCCAATTACATTAAGTCTAATATTCTACCTTTTATTTATCTAATATTTATCTAATATTCTACCTTTTATTTTACCACACACCCTGGATGTGTTTAAAAAAACACTAGAGGAGTTTTCCTCTTGGATAGGGCTTTTCACCTAAACCTGGCAAGTTGCAATTCATGATAATGCAAAATTCTACCAGGATTCGTATTTTTAGTAACAGAAAGAGTAATTTTTGGTTAAATTTAGCTTGATTTCTTTTTTTCTTTCCTTGTTTTTCACAGATTTTTCTTTATAAAAACTAATAAATTGTCCCACTGATGCACCAAATTTGTCCTAGAACGCTCAAGATTCTGATTTAGGTTTATATGAAAGAATTGAAACTCCCACTGACCTGAGAATAAAAAGTCACTTTGCTGCTACCAACTGTAGGATATTATTTATGTTGTTGTTATCTGGGAGAACGAGCATATTTCTAAGATTAAATGCTAAGGCATGGAGTTATTGCAGAAAGCATTACCAACTTTTTTTTAAATGTAAATCTTTCATTCTGTGTGTGGTGAATTACTGCGCAGCTTTTAATCTTAATTTATTTCAAATTGTTTTGCATGTAAGTGAGCATTCTTTGGTATTTTTCCTTTCTATTCCTCATTCTTCTGTTCTGCTGCTCTGCTGTATTCTCCATACTGACTTCTGTCTTGCTTACAGAAGCTTTTGTTCAGCAACTGCATTTCATAGGACTTCATGAGTATCTGCAACTGGGCTCACAGATGTTTTTCTTGGTGACCCAAATAGCCAAGGGATGTATGGGAATGAAAGAAAAGAAATCCTCTCTTTATTTGTACTGTTGTGATGGATCTGCTTCATACTTCAGTACAGCCTTGCAGCTGCTTTGTGCTCCATGAACAGGGCTTAGGATCCTGAAGGAACTGTGCCTCTACTTGCTCCCTCAGCTTTTATGGCCTCTCTGTTATGTGACTGTATTCAGAAAACAAACCTGCCGCTGGTATTTCCTGCACAAAATTCCTGATTATCTGTAACACACATATGATTTTCCTCTCACCTTGCTCAGTCCTAAAGCATTGTCCTTAGGACCATGTGAACTGCTGAGGTTTCCCCAACTAATGTGATTCTAGAGACTATATAACTGTGTCCTTAGAATTATTCTCTATAATTTTGCTACAGCAATACCTGCACTAGTATTGAAACCAGAGAAGAAACCTGCAAATCAAGAAAAATTAGGAAAGAAAGCAGATAAAAGGATTAATCAGGGTGGGTTATTAGAGGCCTGATAACATAATTTTGAAGAGTCTCCAAAACTAAATTTCATGAAGTGGGAAATAGAGGTGAAAGAATCTGATGGAGTTGAAGTCTGAGGAAAAAACCCCAAACTGGTAGATGTTTAACAACCCATCTAAAATCTACTAACTCAGAAGGATCAATAGTTTATTTCCAGGTTTGCAGGAGTTATATTAAAATCCCGGTAAAGATGAATTCTAAGGACAGAAAATAAATAACATGTGGCCTATACTTTTGAGGGATGAAGTAGAAGAAGTCTCACTAAACTCAGCATCTCCTCCCAGACAAAAGAAAGCACATGAGTAGATAAATAGATCAAAGGAATATGATTGCTTTCTGTGGCTCCTTCTAACATGCTAAGTATGTACACTACAGAATTTTATGGAGTTCTTCTCTCAATTAAAGCTCAAACAGTAGACTGTCAGCACCACATCATTTTATGGCATACTGCTGTTGCTGTTTTTAATTGATAGATTTCTCTCAGTAAGTTAATTCCAAGAGCACTTTCTG
The DNA here is from genome assembly GCF_031753505.1 of Anomalospiza imberbis. Classification (NCBI taxonomy): domain Eukaryota; kingdom Metazoa; phylum Chordata; class Aves; order Passeriformes; family Viduidae; genus Anomalospiza; species Anomalospiza imberbis. The sequence continues at coordinate 12,185,166 of NC_089683.1, read as the reverse complement.
CTATGTCACTAGCAAGAGCGTCAGTGTTCTGTTAACAGTGTAGCTGCAGGAATGACACACACTTGTTAATTCTGGCAGCATTGCACGTGCTGGGAGCATCTTGCTTGTCTGCCCAGGGACGTGGAGTCACCATCCCTGGATGTGTTTTAAAAAAGATTGGATGTAGCACTCAGTGCCATGGTTTAGTTGAGGTGTTGGGGCATGCGTTAGACTCAGTGATCTTAAAGGTCTCTTCCAACCTTGTGATTGTGTGATCTGAAATGTATATCATCCCATCTGGTCCCCTGAGTTAAGCAGGGATGGTATAAAACAGTGCTTTAATGACAGACTTTTTATAAGAATTTAGGGCCTTCAACTCAGTGGTGTGAGCTGCTTAGATATTCTTTTTTTAAGAGGCAGTAGCAGATGTGCAGTGAAATAGCAGGTTTCTTTCTGTCTGGTCAATCTGTGCACAAAATATCCCTCTGCAATCTTGTGTCAGAGATGCAATGATGGAAACACCCTCATCATTTTAATCCCTCACCATGAAAAAAACCTCATAATGAAAAAGGATTATTTAAAAAACAAAGTGGAGAGCCATCACAAGAAATATCTGCAGGGGAGCTCATTCTCTTACACAAGCTGCCTCTCAGGTCTTTTTGCTGTGCAACAGATTGTGCTACTCATCTGAGACATCAACACACAGTGGCACCCCGGATGATTATGAGATCCACGTGACCAACTTCTCATTGCTTCAAAGCCTATTCATTGCCAGCACTTTTGACAATGAAATGTACTGATTCACCAAGTTTCTTATCACACTCTTAGAAATGGAAAGAAATAATATCTTCAGTTTGAGGCAAACTGGCTTTCAGTTAATGCTTTCATTTCCTTACTAGGAGGATTTAAATGTTGTACTTAAGAATGAGCTTGTGGAGCTGCATCTGCACAGCACCTTGTGGAAGCAGACTAGCAATCTATGATATTTAGTTGTACTTTGTAATTATAGGGTTATATGAATTAATCCAGGGTCCCTCTCATCCCAGTGAGAGAGCAAGGAAGCTGCTCTAGGTCCATGTTCTCTCTGCCCCAGTGGGGCTGAGCATGTATTCCCTGCTGGTGCATTTGCACACACTCACACATGAATGCATGGCCAAGCTCATAAAGCAGCACAGAGAAGAGATTTCAGCAGCCATAAAAATACCCACAGTGTTCACACTGACATGAAGATCAGAGATGGCCTCCCCTGTTTATTCTTCCAGGACAGCTGGGATTGGAGTCAGGGTATATACACACCCTCACTCTGGATTCATAAACACACATCTTGATCCTAACACACATTTGAAATCCATCCAATATCCCTGGCCCATTCCCACACATGGACTGCAGCCTTAGGTATTTTCCTCTTTGGATCTCTTCCTGTCAAACTCTGGTCTAATCTTAAATTCAAGAGCAATTTTCACACAGAGACTCAAAGAGTTACCCAAACAGAAAATAATTAGAATGTGGTTAATACAAAGTTACAACAGGCTGTGTTAATCAATCATCTGATTTACCAGGCTTATGCCTACTTTTCCTTTTTATTCCGCTTTTTTCTTGCTGACCCAGCTTGATCCATCTCTTCCCGTACTTTTGTTCCTCTAAATGTTTCACATGTTCTTACAGACCTGTTGTAGACAACTCATAGTTTTACACCATCTTCAAATTCTCTCTGTTCTCCCTCAAAACCCTGTTCTGCCTGCATCTCAAAGTAAGTACTGTACTCCTTTGGAAAATCATCCCCCTTGGTTTGTATGGTATTCCAGGAAGAGAATCTTTCCTTGAGTTTTCTTGGCTGGTAGGACGAGGGATAATGATCTAATTATTTTTCTTTGACAATCTTAAGATATCCGATTTAGTGTGTACCATATTCACTTACCACGTTACTTGCTGGGTGCCTTGGCTTTCTATTGTTCCTTGGATGCTTGCTGAGTCTTTGTTTCCACTGTGTTTAGATTTCTAAACATAACCTAATAAGAGCAGGTGGTCTCATCTGTCATCACAAAAATATATTTAAATATAAAATATATAAGTTTTATTAGAGGGAACAAAAACAAGCTGTTATTCACTTGACGAACATTCTTTTTACCACTTTTAATGCACAATTTTCCAAGAACTCTATGTCTTAAAATGTTGAAGATATTTTGAAAATCTTGTCCATATGAAAGTGTTTGTCAATGTAGAAAGGTGTTCTGATAATCACTGTTTTCTGGTCAGACTGCATTCATTTGTTCTTGGTATCTTGAACTTGATAAAAATAATGGAATTCAAAATTCGTGGTCTCTTCAAAATCTTCAGAAATTGTAAAACTCATGCATTTTCAATTTTGAGTTTAATTCATGTTACTTTTATTTATCAATACAATCTCCTATACAAATATCTTCTTTTATAATTAAAATGAACATTAAATGCATTTATGTCTGTAAAATACTTATATCTCCTTTGTATGAAGGAAGATAGAATAAAAATTAATTGCTTCAAAAAGTTAAAAAAATAAAATTGTTCATGCCGGTTCTGAAATTTTTCATAAGTCTAATGAAATACAATGAAAATGCAAGACTGTGACTGCATAATTCCTACATGAAAGGGTGGAATAATGTATGAATTTAGACCGTCAAGCAGAAGATAGCAGCACAAATGACTGCCATATATCAAAACAGTCTTCTCATGACTGCTGTACATCCTCTTGAAGCTCTCTTTTCCTTATACACTAATTATGTAATAACAGCAACTTTGGTTACTATGGAAAGGCAGTCTTATTTTATCTTGCAAGCCTGACAAATCAATCAACTTGTTTTTAAGAGTCTTAATTCAAAAATCCTTGAGCATGTCTCTTTTTTAATTTATGCAGTGTTTCAGGATTCAGAGACAGAAAAAAAGACTGCAGCGCAATCCCCAGTGAATAACTGATATGCTCACATGCATTTAGGTCAATGAATGCTTTTTAGAATTTATGCTGGTGTAAAAAATATTGACTAAATTTAGCTGAATCACCACTTCATTCACTATTCCTTTTTATTCTTACATCAGACATAAATGAATACAGGCATTTTAAATGTGGTTTTCTTATTTTCATAGATGTACCTTTTGGATTTCATGCTTAATATTTTTGTCTGATACATCTGTTCTAGCTTCCATTGGAAAAGTACACTCTCCAGACACCAAGGGGGAAAAGCCCCAAAGGGTTATAGCAACATTGTTCTTAAAAAGAAATCATCTGCAAAATACTGCCCTTTACACTTATGTTCAGTGTCAGATTTTATTGGCAGAATTCAGTTCAAAACTAAAATGTCTAAATTTAGTTTAATGCAGTTCATTCTTCTGACAAGATATTATAGAAAGTTTTCTGGCCAGACCGCATTCATTTGTTCTTGGTATCTTGAACTTTACAAAAATAATGGAATTCAAAATATTTAGGGCTCACCATCAAATTAGTCTTTGGGAAACTAGATTCACAACATTATCTTGAATTTTTCAGCTGTCAATTTATACCCCCGTATCCATAATTTAGATTCAAAAATTCATTTTCAGGTACCATTCAATTCTAGAAGCAGCAGAAGCTCTCCAGTTTCCAGAATTTTACATCGAAGTCATATAAGCTATTTTCTCTTGACGGTGGGCATCAGTTTCATGCCCACCTCCTCAAAGTTACAAACATCAGTATATTTTCTGCCCAAATCTTCTGACAGACTCAGTGAAGAAAGGTTCTTAGAGCTTCCACACCTAACAATCTCTACACACATTACTGGAATGAAGGTGATATATTTTGTCCAATACACTCAGTGATTAAAAGAATGTCAGAGGTACTGCTTCATTCCTGTCTGGAGCCTACTGGCTCAAACTGCCATCTCACATTTCTGAAAGAAGATGAATCCTTGTTCCCTCTTGCAACAGTAGAGAAGGTGCTTAAATCCTAGTACTGTAGTTGCTAAATTGCTTTTGAATCCCATTGAAATCGTTCCCTATTTCCAGTGCTGGAAATTGTCTTGGTTCCTAGATGACTCTCCTCTTTGTTTCTGTGAATCAGTGTGGTTTTGCAGTAGTCACTATTGCACAGCATAAATATATCTTCTTGTATCTGCCCACAGTTTTGTTTTGTAGGTAGATAAATTAAATAGCTCAGTTTATTTCTGCACTGTTATGTCCAAGAAATGAAACACTGAAAAAGCCATTTAGTACCATGTTGCCTCTTCAGAGCAGTGCAACATTATTCGAGATCCTCACAGTATATTTCCAGCAATAAACTATATGTTCTTCTGTTATACTTGTAAAATTGGTTCATTCCTATATGCATGACTATCCTTTCATGAAAAATATTCTGAATACTATTTACACATCTAGAACAGAAGGATTAAAACCAAATAAATTTACTAATTTAAATGCTCATGGTAGTTAAAAAAAAAAAAACACTGTTAATGGAATACATATATTTTTATGCATATCTTGGAAGTATGCCTGTGGTTTTATACCAAGGAGGCAAATGAACATTTTTCCAAATGAAACTAGTTTAAATTCTTTGTAGATCAATTATTTATATAGCTTGAGTTTGGCCTGTAATCCTTTTCAGCATTTTTCCCCTCTTGCAACACAAAGCATGGTAGAATTAAAATGAAAAAAAAAAAAAAAAGAGCAACTGATGTATTCAGAAGCAGTTTCTGAAGCCAAAAATAAGTTTTCATCTATGTCATAATGTAAAAGAGAAAGTGTTTATATCACTCAGTGCATGAAATGACAGATTGGTGACCTTTGCAGTATACCAATGGTCCCACATTTATTAAACTAAGACTAAATTACTCAAATGCATCTCAAACAAATCTGAAGGGGATTAGTGTTGCTTGTAAAATATTTATAATTTTCTTCAATCAGCATGCGAGAAATAGACAAATTGCTCCATTTGAGAAAATATATTCAATGACTGGTAAAACTCATTCTGGAAAAGAGCATGTTGACTGATGGGATGGAGGGGAAATATTGGTTATCTATTTTTTACAGTTATCACTCCCATAATAGTTCTTAAAATTCAGAAGAAAAGCGAATAATGTTTTTGACCCTTTCTTGTCACAAATGTACATAGAAAGAGAATTAAGTGTACCACATGGTTCCTGACTTGTCTTGAATATATATTGCAAATAACAGATGTATTTGTAAAGGCACATGGAGATTGAAAAGATTCCTCTTATAAGCTTAGCACTTGAATTATGAGAGTTGAAACATTCCAAAAAAAGATAGCTCCTTTATATCCATAGAAATTCAGTCTGAAGGGCTGGACTGATATAACAGAGAATCTCAATAGAGAGTTGAATCAGCTTCCACTGAAATATGTCTGAATGCCTCAGATACATTGGATCTTAATTACAGCTGGGTTTGGCTTTGCTAATGAAAAACATATATAGAAAAGCTATAGATGAAATTAAAACAAAACCTGTTAACTTTATGAAATAAAGATATCATAGAATAATTTTGATTGGAAAAAGGCCTATAAGATCAGTGAGTCCAAGAGTTTACTTATAACTGCCACATCTACTACTAAACCATGTTACCAAGTGCCACATGGAACCATGGAATTGTTAAGGTTGGAAATCTTCTTTAAGGTCATCAAGTCCAACTGTCAATCCAGCATCACCACTATGTTCACCATTTTACCGTGTCCCTAAGTGTGAAATCAACGTATTTTTGAACAGTTCCAGGGACCAAGATTCAATCATTTCTCTGGGTAGGCTGTTCTCTGGGTAGGTGTGCTTTGCCACCCTTGGAATGAAGAAATATTTCCTAAAATCTAATTGAAACCTCCCCTGGTGCAATTTGTGGCCATTTCCTCTCATCCTGTCAGTTGTTACATGGGAGAAGAGGTTGACCCCTATCTCACTACCACCTCCTCTTTCTGGTCAAGCAGGACCTACTTTGTTGGCCTTTGTTCTTATCCACAAACACTCAACTCTGTTCTTCAACATCATTAACCTCTAGGTAATGAAAACACTTCCTAATTCTCTCCCACAATTCCTCTCACCTTGCTTTCCCTTTTGAAGAGTTTATAGCCATCCATAGCAGCACTCCAGTTGTGCAAGCTAAAACCTAATTTTACATTATTAAGGAATTTAGTTGCCTGAAGGTAGGTATTCAGTAGGATTTAACCTCCCAGAATTCTGAAGGATTTCCCCAGGCACCTCTGGTACACCCTTGTCTGACAGGAGTGATGCATACACTCCTTAGATACCTATCTTAAAACTAATTAAATTGACCCCAAGGGTAAGAACAATTTAATATACTTTTGGACATTTAAATATAAGACAACTAGTCTAACCTGGTCACCTAGGCAGTAATTGGTAGAGGAACAGATAAATAAGGTGAATTACTCATATCATATGAAGGTATTTATTTTAGAAGTGTGAGAAGAATTCCCTTTCTCCAAGGACTATTAAGGGAACTAAAATCCCTAAATGAGACAAAATTTAGATAGTTACTTTTAGGTGAGATCAATCACTCTCTGACTGATAAATGACTAGTCTATTCTAATCTACTAATGTAATTTGTTTTAATTAAATCTCTGTACTCCCCAGTGGTCTAGTTGTTAGGAACTGGCACTCTCATTGCTGTGGCCCAGTTTGGTTCCTGGTCAGGGAAGCAGTCCTTTGTGGAGACCAATGTATGTGGGGCATGAGGAACATGCAATGAGATACTTCATATTCTACATCTGTCTCAGAAATGTAGTCCCTTCTTATCAACACTTACACAATACTGTCTCTGTAGACATTAATAAATTCTCATCAACAACTATCCCCTGTCCCTCAACAGAGGGACATGAGCTTCCACCACTCCCCTAGATGTTCATAAGACTTGGATCCCATCTGTCAAGGCAGGTGATCAGCACAGAAGATGCAGCATGTTCAAGTGTTGGGTGCAAACCCCAGCTTGGCTTGAGGCCCTTGCCCAGTTCCTTGAAAGCTCACTCTGCATCTATTCAAGTTCTTCCTGCTACAGTATTTTCTACAACATTGCACCCACATCACAGACTATTTTTCCTCCAGACTTAAATTTCTTAGAGGCACAAACTGGACCTCCCGGTCCTTCTGCATTAGTCAGCAAGTACACATGGGTCCTTGAGAAAAGACATGGTGTTTAATGATAAACCAGTATTTAACAAACAATTAGGTGTACTGTTATTTTTCATATTTTCCTATTTTCCTTTGTCTGTTTCTTTGGCTTGTAAAATTACCATTTGGAAGACAAACTGATCATTCCCTCTTTTCATGTTTGTGCTTCATGCCTCCTTTGTAGATGACTTGCAGGCAAGAACAATTTACAATAAAGGAATTAAATTATCAGTTTTCATGCTTCAGCAGTTTCTATTCCACATTCAAAAGCAAACTATGTCAAGATGAATCACAGAATTATAAATTCACAAAACATGCTGAGTTAGAAGGGAACCATCAGGATCACCAACTCCAACCCCTGGCCCAGTGCAGGTCACCCCAAGAGTTACACCATGTGCCTGAGAGCCTTGTCCAAACACTTCTTGAACTCTGCCAGGTTTGATGCTGTGACAGCTTCCCTTGGTAGCCTGTGCCCAACTACCCTGTGGGGGAAAAACATTTTTTAATATCCAGCCTTCCAACCTACACCTCTCCTGGCTCAGCTTCCTGCCATTTTCTCGAGAAGTCCTGTCCCTGGTTAGGCAGTGTTTGCCCCTCTCTTCTGCTTGTGAGGATGTTGAAGGCTGCAGTGAGGTCACCCCCCAGTCTTCTCCAGGCTGAACAGACCAAGTGCCCTCAGCTATATGGCTTCCCCTCAAGGTCCTTCACCATCCTTGTGAAGTTCATTTGGACACTCTATATTGACTTAATAGCTTTTTTTATATTATGGTTGCCAAAACTGCACCTGGTTGTCAAGGAAACAGCCTTGAGGGGGACATAGCCTTATGTTATGAGACCAGGGCTTGAACAGTTCTGTGACACTGTGTGAGCTGTCTGTACTGAAGTGGGCCTCATAATTTTGTTTTTTGTGGTTTTTTTTTTTTTTTTTTTTTTTTTTTTTTTGTTCCTGAATCCTGAGGCCTAGCATGATAACCCAAAAATATCATCCCAACCAACATTCTTCTGTGTTAATGAAATAATTATTAATATGGTTAAGACTTTGCTAAAGACATAGTCATAATTTAGTTGGTCTTTCCAATCATTAGTTTATGCTTTTCTGTTATCCTCAGTGGCTTATTTGTTACTGGAAAAAATGGAACCAGCTCTCTCTTCAGCATTCTGTTTTCTCACCACTGAATGTGGTGAGAAATTTGTCATCAGCACACGGCAAAAAACCTATTTTGCTATTCTTTTGTGTAATTCTTAGTGTTTGATGAAGTTATGTTTTTGTACTTCAGTTCTTGTCACCATATTTTATTTATTGCGATATTTTAAAATCTTCAGACTTAAGAAAAAATCTATTTTCTGTTGTTTCTCCAATTCAGGATACTATTCTATTTCAGTTCAATCATGACACAGTACTAGAGATAATTTGTATAACTAAACTGACCTGAACAAAAATTTATTTGTTAATAGCTTGTTAACTTTATTTCAGGTTTGTTAGTAATTGTTATTCATACCATCTAATATGTCTTCCTGAGAACCTTGCTTCAGCATCTGTTTTGGTTTAGCTTCTCTAATAGGAGAATTTGGGCTTTTGTTTGTTTATATTTTTAAATTTTAAACCTTTCATGCTGGATCATTGGAGATAGCAAGTCTCCTTTCTTTTTAGGATTTTGTGTATATACTGCATATAGCAACTAAGGGAGGAGATACACTGTCCGCAAATCTTTGGCCTTTTATTGTCACTCCAAATCCCACAGATTCTCTGCTTCTGTGAGTCAGTCTAACACTGGTCTCAGCAGCAAGAGTGCACTTGTCATTACTACTCATCTTCTACTGCTATTTCAAGCCAGGGTACTGTAAGGGACAGTCTGAAGTTCCCCTCATTTTTGCCTCACGTTTGCCACAATGGCAGAGACTGAGATCCTGAAGACCCCAATTGGAATTCCAGCTTGGAGAAGTGGATGAATATTTGCAGGTGTGTTTGCTCTGCCACCACGGAACACTGCTTTGAGCAGGGACTGGCAAGGACCTGGCAAGGAGCAGCTTGTTCTGTGTGCTTACATGTGCTTCATGATATCTGCTCAACCCATGAATTTTCCCACCTCTTGGCCAAATGAACTTTCTGGGGTAACTCTGGTGATGTCCCACGGAAGACCCCTCATCTGCCTCATGATCACCGTGATGGACAGAGATTGAAGCCCCCTCCCAAGGATTGAGACTGAGACCCTATCACAGAGGGGAGGCCTGGCCTGATCAATGCGAGATGTTTGCCCAGGTGTGGTCGTTGGACCGAGAAGACAATGGCTCTCGCTCACTGCTGATAAGATGATCTGTTCCCCCTCGGTGTCTTCAATGGGCTTATTCTTCATTGTACCTGTTCCCCCAAACAATTTCAATAGACTTTCATTGTCTTTTGCCTGTTCCCCACCTCAACGAAGGACTATAAAAGACCCCTAGTTAACCAAGAATTGGAGCATCTCCCCAACGCGACAAGATGGATCTCCATTGTCCGGACCAGTGAGGATTTCATCTGTGTTGGTAGCTATACTTATCCTCCTCTTTCTCTCTCTTTCTTTTATCTCCTTTTCTGATCCTTCTATCACATTTGCTGTTGGCCCTTAATAAAGGTGCATTTGTTGTGATTAAACTGATGGTCCCCTGCTGTTTTACTTTTTGCACTTTTGGGATCAGTAAAGGAACCATCACAACACCCCACTTGTCCTAGTGGATCGTGACAGGTACAATTTATGTGGAAAACCTTTGTATGTTGTTCATGGAATAACACATACAACATGTGAGCACTCTGCTCTTGTTTATATTACCTAAAAAAATCTGTACTTCCTTCTCTAGTTGCCCACTATTCTGCCATAAAATGTTCTGGAGAGTAGCATCAAAGTACAGTTAATGATGACTAGCAATTTACTCCCAAGATTTCTATATGATTCAAAATACATACTTTTCCCATTTTGAAATTTCATACTTTTCATTTTTATTTCCTATCTCTGGATTCTTCCACTGTAGACAATGAACTGTCAGCAAAGCTCTGCTGTGACAGCAATTGCAGTTTGGCAAGTATTTGACTGCAGCAGTTAGACATTTAAAACCACTGTAGTTCCCACTTTCTCTTCCTTTCAAACATTGTTTCAGAAGTGGTGTATAGTCATATTTTGGTCACCTTTAGAAATTTGTTGCACTTATTGATAGGAGGTTAATTCAACTTCTGAGTAGAATTTGCAGTTACCTTTTTAATAAATCATTCAGAGAAATAGATTTGTGAAGCAATGGGAAGATTATCCTGATCTTTTCAGAATCCCTTGAAAAAATACCCATTTTATGCATTAATCACAAGGGTAAGCATACTGTCCCATTCTTTTTAGTATCAATGATCATTTGCTTTGCCAGCTATGAAGGTTTTCGATGTTTCTGTTACTTTTAATATTTGTAGGCTGCATCATTTGCTTCATTAATTTGGTGACTTCATTTCCCCTCACTATCATATTTGCTCTTTGTACACTGAGAGATTCTATTTTTCCATTTTTTGCCTCCTTAGTAATTTTTCACATGCCTGAGTTATGTTTTCCAGAAGTCTTATATTTATTTTGTAGGTTTTCAAACTTTTTCTTTCTGTTTAATATTTGTCTTATGACTTGGTAATCTTGCATTACCTGATTTCTTGCTAATATCATGACATTTTTAATTTTTAAAATTTTTCTTCCTGGGGCATATGGTGTAATTATGACGTCTGCTATCAAAAATGGTAGCAGTATTTCATTCACTAAATGTAACTATGCATCTTTTGGCTGTTAGTTCCATCTTCTCCAGTCTCAGTAGGTTCCTTGTTTACCACCTTTCTCTTGGATTGCCCATTTTACATTTTGCTGAGCACATTTATGACAGTCCCTGCTAGAATGGTTATCTAATTTTTATAATACAAATAAGCATTTTATAAAACTGTCATGTGTAAAAAAGTTAATTATTGTATTTTATGGGATCTATGCCTTATTCAGAGCTTATGCATTAGGCTAATAAGAAATCAAATGTGATGGCTAGGCCATTTCTCTAGTTTATTGAAACAAACAAAGCATATAAAATGTTTTTTTACAGCAGCAGCTTATTTTAACTTACTATCTAGAAGTTGGCTTTTTCTTTAACACTTGAATGCAAAATTTGAATCTATCCATCACTTTATATTCCAAGTTTTCTACACTAAGATAATAGTGCAATGTTTGTGTAATAAGAGCTCGCAGAACTCATACAGAAATCACAAAATGTGTCAATAATATCAAATATCAGAAGGAAAACTAGATGTTAATTTGGAGCTGATCCCAAATTGTAGAAGACTGAAAAACGATCAAGGCAATTATGCAACTCTGCTTCACTGGTTAAGACATTCCACCAAGAGTTTGTACACCTAAAACAATGCATACGGAATTACATGGTCAAGGTGTAAATTAATGATAACTTACCCATGTGGCTTTTTAAGCCACTTTGCAAAGCCAAAATATTTAAACCCTGCCTATAAGCACCTGCTTCACAGTATAGCTTATAAACATCTCATTTTTTTTAGCATGCTGGCATTTTGAGATTATAATTATTTATATTACTGAAATAAATCAAAAATTAAGTTTCTGTCTGAGCCTTATTGATTCTGTTCCATTGCCATGGTATTCCAAACACTTGTTAGTGCACAAAACATCCTTTTTTTTTCTTTTGAATGCATGCCTTAGCAACTTAAATATCTTACTGAATGTCATACCTCAGATTGAAACCATTATATTTTTCCCAAGTCCTTATACTGTGATTAGAGTATATATATCTGTATCTATATATGTAATCTATATGAGATGTAACATTCAGGAAATGTGTCAAGAAATACAAAGGCATTTCAGTCCATGCTCTTTTCAACAGCAAACACTGACTAAACACTGACTGAAGAACATGGATTGTAAAATCCTTACTTCAGTGTTCACTGATGTTCTCTGGGAACAATTAGCCATTTTTTTCCTGACATTTGCATATTTCTTCAAATACACAAGTTCTTGCATGTGTATTTATACACACATGTAAAGAAAGACTAGTACATGACAGGTGAAAGTGACACCATGTGACTAACATGGGACACCCAGTGCTTGTACTAGATAAGTATCTAACAATCCCTGGAAGATCTGAGCTTTGCTTTGTAATATTTAAGCTGTAATTATTCATTTTAGAATAAAAAAACCTGACTGATCAGTCTGTGTGCTACAATGGTGGCAGGCACACTGTGGAACATATTTACCTACATCTGAATAAAAAGACCAGTTGCTAAAAGCTAAATTCGTTATGCCAGAAGATTCCAACTGTCAGGGAAAAAAAGACAAAAATATTGATCAGGTGATGCAGCATTTGATAGGAATTGATTTACACACAGTTTCATATTGGGGTGCCTGGTGCTTGCAGTTGTTCGTCTCCATTTTTGTTGCATAGAACAATGGAGAAATGTTGCTAAAAAACTACTTTTTCTGATTGTGTGAAAAAAACTGTATGCGAATTTATAAAAATCTGTCAGATTTCCTATCCAAATTAAATATTATTTTTCATTCTTCATAGCATGCATATATCTAAAATTTTTAAGACAAAACATTAAGTGCCTGTAATAGCAATGCTTGCATTTCAGCATTACTGCATAAACACTAAAATTTCACAACAGCAATATTCATGAAATGGTTCCTTCATGATTGAAGACATTTGTAGATTCAGCAAACAAAATGCATTGCTAAAACAGGTGAACCTTATTAAAAAAGCTTTTGGCTTGTATTAGTTCTGTCTCTAAGCCTGTTGTGAAGTCAGAATACTTGTTCTTGTTAAGCATTGATCACTCTGCAGGATTTTCCTGCTATGGAATGTCTGACATTATTTGCCTTTTTCTAAGGAGTCCTTTGCTGGCTCCCTTTACATAGAGCTGACTAGCTTATTGCAATCAGTTAATTGTCTCCTTGTCATCTATTTAATATAATATTAAGAAATAATCGTGCTTGTGGCATGTTTTCATAATGTATTGGGCTTCTCTTATATCTCTTCAAGCAAATAGAAATCTTGTCCATTATACATTTCAAGGTACAAGCAACTTTAACTGTTGCAATATATATCTTTGTCAAGTCTCCTTTTTGGATTTCTTTTTGTTTATCATTTTATCAGTTTTTTATCTTAATATTTTCAGTATACTTCTGTGTTCATGTACCTGACTGATATAGAATTCCCCAAGTATCTAGGTAGGTTCAGATACATAGATTCAAATAAATCAAAGTAATTACAGATTCTCATCACTTCACAATTCTTCAAGTCAAGCAGAAATGTGCTAATAATATTTGTAAACATTCCAGTTTCACAAGTGTGACATTAAAAAATCCCTTATCTTGATTTAAAATATTTGAAAATTCAAGGAGTAATAATAATGATGTTGTAATTGTAAATATAAGGGAAAAGTTACTGATACTTTTTTTTAATAAAAGAATTGTAATAAATTTGTTGCAGCCTTATTTTACACTGTTTTACTTAGTTCCATCTTCCTCACATGGTGCTCAGACTGAATGCAGAAACGCAATACTACAAGCTGACATTTTAAGAGATTTCAAGAGTGCTGTACAGCTTAGATAAATCAGATTTTTCCAAGATGCTATAAACTAAAAAGTCAAATCGGACAAAAATGTTACTATATATGATTCAAAAGAAAAATAATTCTATTACTTTGTCTGTGTTATTTATCAAATTTTCTTTTATGAGAAAAGTATAGTTTTTACTATCTTGAAACTTGAAATGAAGACTGATTTTACATAAAAGAGAAAATTTGTTTTCCCAGGAGATATACAGAAAGGTTCTCTGAATCTTTTATAAGTTAAATAAATGCTCAACAAATCAACAATTTTTATTTGTAACAGAAGTTGTGTTTAGACTGAAAAATACATGCTTCAATCTAAAATTAATGCTTTCCAATTTATCTTTAACCAAAATTTGGTCTGAAAATCTCTAATACTGAGTTAATATAATTATCTGTCTCAATTAAAAAAAATATTTTTATTGCATGCAGATATCTGAGTTATGGTTGATTTATTTAATGAAACAATTTTTTGTAAGTTATTAGTCATAATTTTCTGTAAATATTTAATTAAAATTTTTAAAATAATATCAGTTTAAAAAATGGCTGCCCTGCAGTGTTGCGCTGATAACAAAATCAGGTTACAAAGTGTGAGTTTTCAATCTCAGAAAAACTAATCTAAGATGAACTGAATAGTGTAATATAAATCAAAATAAGATTTCATCTCTTTTCAGGTTTGAAAAATGGGACCCAGTTTAAATTTCACCAGCTTTCAAGGCAGTTTGAGACATATGTTTATCTTTCTCCCTGAGACTCCCTGAGAATCCCTAAATTTAGATTTAATTCCACAGGATCATTGTAAAAGTTCTATTGTTTGACATATTGGTTGTACCAAGCTTTTAACACAAATAATTAACTCAAAGTAGCTCAGCTGTAAGAGCTCTGTGAGCCTTTACTGTACTTTGAAAGCCCTGCAATTATTAGACATTAATTTTCTGTGCATCTGCATGAAAGGGTTTATCCAAAGCTTTATCAAATGTAATGCAAAAGTTCACACTAGTTTCAGTGAAAATTGAGGAATGCTCCGAAAAAGGTCAAGATGAGCAAGCATGCATTTAATGTGAGATACATGGATAGCAACATTGAAGGCAGAGGAAATTGTTCTCATTCTTGAAACAAGTATATGCTGGAAGAACCAGCCTTACACTGCTTTAATCTTCTCTAGGACTTTGAGGAGCAAGTAAAATGATTGCATTCTGAAATAAGGCATTGATAGGATGAACCTGGAGAAAGATGCAGAGGCTCATCAGATGCATGTGTCACCAAATACATGGAACAATTCTCCGCAACCTTCCCCCTGAAAGAGACTGGGAACAACTCTCAGAGAAGCTCCACAGCCATAAAGTTATATCAGACTTAATGTCAGCCTTGCTCAGCTGAGCTGCTCTAACAGCACACACAGGAGTAACTGCAGAAAACAAGCAACTCTCATTCATTCACTGGCAGTCCATCACTGTCTCCCACTGCTGCACATTTGTGCCCTTATCATTTCTCCTCAAAAAATGACAGGATGTACATGTACAACAAAAGATTTAGCTCAACTGCTTCTGTTCCCTTGTGTTGGGATGCCCTTTCTGACAGTACATATCTGACAAATAGAACTCAGTGTCGTAGGGTATATTTGTGGAGCAGTATAAAATTTTCTTGAAAAAAATGTGCTGTAAATAATATGTACACATAGCAACATTGCAAGTGACTGCCAGGCAAAAGAAGATTATTAACAACTTTTAATTAACAAAAAATCAGACAACAAAACAAAACAAAAGCAAAAACAAAAACAAACACAAACACAAACAAAAACAAACACAAAAAAAAAGCACAAAAAAACCCCACAACCAACTCACAAAACAAATTAAAAAAATAGACAGAAGGAAAAAAATGTAAAAAAACCACACTCCAAAACCCAAAAAAAAGTTAAAAAGTGGTCTCTTCCAGTTGAATTATTTTCACAACGTTTGTTATTTGTCTGGAATATGGATAAACTGATGCTACAAGCTGAAGAGTGGGAGGAGAGAAAAAATAAGACAGCTATAATCAGTTACTGGAAACTTCAGATTATTCCTTGCATCTGTTGTGCAATTCTTCATGTGCTCAGCCTTCTTAGGTGAATGTGTGTTCTCACAGGTGTCAGTGCTGTCTAGCTCTAATAACAAGGTACAGGCCCATGATGCCTTCTCATATTTATGATCAAGAGAGGCTGGTGCAGGCCAAGGCTCTTCTTGTCAGTCAGGAAAAAGAAAATACAACTCCAGGGAGCACAGCAGCTCAACAATAGATGCCACTGAGGAGACGTTTGTGTCTTCTAGATCATCATCATCCTTCATAGCTGAGTGTGGCTGAATGCAAACAGAACAGAAAGTTGGCAAAATCCCAAAGGCATTTGACAAGACTGGATTTGCCTTTTATGAAGCTCATACACAGGAGCAAGGAACATGATTGAACCAAGTCTCAGTAATTAAGAAGAGATGGTGACAATGACCTGAGAAGTAGCATTTATTAATTAAATAATAGATGCTTGTACTCTTGGAAAACAGCAGTGTCAATTTAAACAGGCTGTTTTCCAGTAAAGCCTATAGTCTTAATATGCAGTTTTGCTAATGTCTCCCTGACCAACCAACTAAAACAGAAAGGCCAGGATCTGAGAAACAACTCAAGGGTTTTTTTATGTTTTTCTCAAGATAGATAAAAAATACATGCACCATATAATATGCATTTATTTCCTGTATTGTTTCCTCCAGTTTTTCCTCATTCAGAATGACCAGAAATTCCCTCAGCACTGTAAAAAGCCTGCTGAGTAGTGTAGTCTCCAGTGGAATACCAAAATGAGTTGATTCGTCACTTGTAAATTTGCCAGTTTCCACCAGAAACTTCAAGAGAGTAATAAACATTTTGTGTTTCTGATTTTGACACCTCTAGTCTTGCAAAGGGAGACATGAAGAAAAAACGAGAACCAGAGATCAAAAAGAGGCTTCACAATTATGATCTCTTTTCCACAGGGACAAATAATACTGTCCCCACTCCCAGCACACTAATGTCATTAATATAACTACTTGGTCTCTCTGGTCCTGCACAATTTCATAATCTTATTTGGACAGAGTAGAAATTCACATATCACCATAATACGAATGAAATGTAAATGAAGGCATTAATCATCAGAGATCCAATGTAGAAGACCATATGCTTGTACAAAGCCACGTAAAATCACACTGGGTAGAAAGAACAGGATTTAACCATTATGTGATTGCCAGAGGGATACAAAGATAAATGTTACTTAGAAATCACAAGAGAGCAAATGATCCGCTGAAACATACAATCATCCAAACCCATCAGGATCAGCTCCTACTTCCTATTCTCATCTTAACAATCTCTTTATCCCTGAGATGCAATATGGGAAGTGAGAGGGCTTGTGTGTGGAGAGAATTAAAGCCTTTACTGTTCCAACAATACTTAGTCATAGCTTTTTGTTTGTTAAATAGTAGCACAGGTCAGCTCTTCTCTCTCCTCGTGTGGTCAGAAGCAATGAGCCCACTGCTAGGACTTAGCCTAGAAAATATAACATTGCTTCCTCTCCTCCCCACTAGCACAAGCAGGCATCACTCCCAAATCTATCAAAGATAAAGCAATCGCCTGGTCTTAAGAGACCTGCAGGGAAGGCATTTTCAGAGGAATTTCTGGCCTCTGAAAGAAGAATTGTTAGCATTGATTTTCCCCACAGCAAAAGATGTGAATATACAGCACCCTTAAAGCTTCATTTGTTCCGTACCTTCGGCAGTTTGCCGCAGCAGTATTCAGAGTGATGTATAATGCTGCCAGAAGGAGCCAAATTTTCCATAGAAATGATGAATCTTTAACACAGGAAGCTTAAGGTTTTGAAATGTAGTTTAATATTAGCTACTGATTTCTGCTGACCTCTTTGTGCTTTCTTGGAAAAGAAGTAAAGCTCGTAGAAATACTTCTTGTACTACAGGGAAAAGTAATCCCCTGAAACAGGGAGCTAGCTTTGACTCTCAGTTCTTCTGTTTTTTTTTTTTTTTTTTTTTTTTCTCTTTAAGCCAATCAATAAAGAAATTAATCCTCTGTCACTTTCAGGGTCACGTATTTCACATCAATTGAAGTTTGCGGTAATAGGTGAAAAAAATAAAAGAACAAACTACAAAAGTGAGAGGTCAGAGACCTCTGAGGCAATTTATTCTCTCAAACTACCAAAATGACACAGAATATTTTTAAGGCAATTACAAAGATCATAATGATTTGTAGTTCTACAAAAGAAGGACAAGCAAGGTTCCTGTTTCATTTTTGTGTATGTGTTTAAATCTACATAGAAGCATTTTACTTGTTTAGATCCTGAAGAATGGAACTGTTTTTCCTCTAGCTGTGTCTGGCAATTTCTCACCTTTTGTTTTACACCTTCCTTCTGCTAGTTTTTCATTGCAACGCGACACAAAGAATGTCAGCTGTAACAGAAGACATTGCTGGTTCAAATGCATGAAATTTAGACAGTGACCAGATGTCATCCCCACTGCTCAGTCTTTGCAGTTAGCTCTGGTAATGTCTTTTGTTTCACTTTATTAAGGGAGACAAGGTTGTAAAAGCTTCTTAAGTAAAGGGTAAATAATGTATCTGGCTTGAAATGGATAGCAGGAGCAGAGCGCCAGAAAGAGCTGTTCTGTTCTTTTCTTCTGTTGAACCTGTGGAAGAAAAAGAAAAGTATTATCCAAAATGCTGATGAAGCAGTTATGTGTTCCTACAGACAATATAAACCAGTATTTTTGAAAAGGACACAGTGCAGATTTTTAAAATTATATGTAATATCAATACATATAAAAATATATATAATTATTTATATGCAATGCCAAAATAGATATTTGACAATACAATTGCCTTATGCTGGATTCCTTCACTTCCAATTTAGAATCTAATTTAATTTAATCACATTACAAAGAGGTGCCAGATGCTCCAGCTTCCAGTTGTGATCAGGCAAATGATGGACTACCATTATTTTTCTACAGATAAAAAGATTTTTAAAAATTTATTTTAATCTATACTTTCCAATTATGTTTATATGTAAGCACTGATTCATATCCTTCCTAATAAGTATTTTTGTTGACTTCATTAACAAAGCACGTCTCACAGTAACAAAGTGCCCACAGAGCACATGGGATTAGGAGTGGAGATTGTTAGACAGGCCTGCATTTCTGCTAGACACTCCCACAACATTCAGATTAAGTTAGCTCTATAAGCAAGTAGATTTATATATCTTAAACTGAAAAATTACAAGCTAATTAGTGGAGCTCAAAATATAATGAGAATGAAACCCCTCTGCATCTACATTATGTACTGCCCAAAGACAGTACAAGGGTTAGTTGCTGTCCAAAGCCTCTTTTTACAAATAAATTGGAAGAGAATTTAGGACAATGACTAACACAGACAGGACTGTTGGGTCCCTGAGTTATGAAGTGAAGACCCACAGACATGTAGGCAGATTTTATCAGTTGGAGGCCAAACGCTTCAGAAGAGTCATGTTGAAATTAAGGAGCAGGTTATAAAACTGAAGTGCAGAGGGCTTGGTAGATAATAATTGAACAGTGTGAGACAAAAGCCAAGGGTATAACATAAGATAAAGAGCTAGTTTTACATATGCTGGTAAATAAGGAGATGTTATTTAAGGATTGCCTCTACTACCAAAAGAGAAATCTGGTTCCTCCTCTGCAGTGTTAATAACATCCTTCTGCTCCACTGGTACTAATGCTGCAAGGAATCCTAGCCAGGCAACATGGATATGATTGTATTTTATCATGCCAGAATCTGTATTCATTGGAACAGGGCTAACTATTAATAATTTCTATGCCTGTGCTTCTGTACATTTTATAATTCACTGACATGAAGTAGCATATGGTGGATAAGATTTTCCAATTACTTTAGTTAAACATTGTAAAACAAATGTAAGAGATGATGCTTCGTGTTGCTGGACAAAACACATCCCCAGCCTGGGAATAAATAAACCCTAGGACAGATGTTCTATTATAATTGATTAAAAAATTCTGGGGTTTAAGATAAACTATTCTGCATCCTCTGACAACAGGCTGTTATTTGCCTCTGGTCTCAAAACTGCATCCAGATACAGAGATATTTTCATACCCTCTCCAGGGTCAGTTGTCTCCTGACATCTGTTAGTTGTCACACCATTGGTTAGGTACGAATTCTTGTTCTGCATCGCAGTTCTACAACTGCTAAGAACTAACTTGCACTAACCTGCATAATTATTTCAGAATCCCTAAAAAGTCTTTCTGCACTTATTACAAGTTGCTGTCACCAACACATAGGCTCTTTGATGAGTTACACCTATACTTAAAATATTTTTCTCCTTCCCATTGCCCCACATATCTTTGCTTTTGTTTTCCAAGCCATGCAATTAAGACAAGGAGAAGATCATTTACATTTTGCAAGCCTTGCAATCAAATATGATTTGTTTGTATTCACCTCCTAGCCTCTCTTTTTTTTCTCCTAGCTGACAGCATCCTCCTGACAGCATTATCCTGAGGAACATTGTCATGTGTAGTAAATCAGGTCTAAAAAGCCAGAAAGAATGTATTAAAAGAAACAGAGAAGTGAATGAGACAGAGAAAATTGCTGAAAAGAAAAAATCTTCTTCCTCTTTTTCTGAAAATTCTGGACAAGAGAGAAAGTAAGTGCCAGAATTTTAAAATTATTTGTTGAATGTGAGCTTGACAGTTCCAAAGTATCGTGGAACTGCATGCCAAGAAGTTGGTCACTATCAGAATTGCACTTTAATCCTTGTTTCTGAGTCAGTTTTAAGTATGGTCTTTATTACTTACTCTTTCTGTGATATGCCTACACATATTATGTTCTGTAGAACACATATTATGTTGTGGTATTATTCTTGTGTGCAGGGCCTGATCAAGCTTTTCATAAGCAGAATTTGGATTGCAGCAGCAATTTCACATGTTGAAAATTTCCAGTACAGAAATGGAGCTGTACAAGCTGGGGAGAAAGTAGATGTTTAATAGAGCTGAAGATATGAAGATACAACAGAGTCCCTTGAACCACCTGACCATGTGCCCCTCAAATGGTTTGTGGTGTGGCATTTTGCAGCTCTGACATCCCTTTAAAACTAGATGACTGTTTAGGAAGGGTCATGAGGTTTAGGAAGTAGACTTCAAAATCTATTTAATGGGCATTTTAAGTCAAAATATCAAATGTGAACGTGATATGACTACAAATATGTTATGTGAATGAAGGTATTGAGGTGAGAATAAAAAAAAAAGAGAGAGAGAAGATAATAAATAGGTTTATACAATAAAATTTACATGAATGTTATATTTCTATTCCCAAAGTTGCATTCCATAAATTTTTTGTAATGTGAATTCCTAAACTTGAATGTATGTGAACTCTCAAAGTACCTCACTGAGTATGTTGAAAGGCAACTTTTCATCTGTAGTTTTACATCTAGCTACACTCAAAGTCAACCCACTCTGTAGTAGGGCAGCAAACAGAGACTGAAAAATTAAGCAGAGTGGCACCTTTGCCTGTTGAAGACTATATTGAGTACTAACATTCATTGCAACACAAAAACTTCAGTGTCATCCACTTTTATCAGAACACTGTTCTATGAGAAGCAGAACTAGTGGTGCCTGACAGCGAGGAGATGTCTCCTGTGTACTCTGTATTCCTAATGCTGTAATTCTAATGACAAACTCCTTCCTTTAATTTATGCTAATAATTTACCTGTCTCCTTTATATCTCCTGCTTCCCTACTTTGGCTTGCTGCCTGATGTCATTTGACATATACCATAGCTACTTTGGAATCACAAGGTTCTCACTGATGGCTCAGGTTCTGCCAGCCTCAGTAGCAATTATTTAAGCAGACATTGGCAGAGGTGATTTGTAGTAGTCAGCATGGATATAGGAAAGGGAAATCATGCTGAACCAAACTGACAGCTCCCTATGTTGATATGTTTGTGTTGATGGAGAATGGGAGAGAAATTGATGTTTTGTCTCCACTGGATTAAGGCTTTTCACAGTTTCCCACAACATCATGCAGAGAATTTGTTCAAATGGTGGTTAGGGAAATGAGCAGTGAGGTGGACTCAGCTGCTGGACTTAAAGGGCTGTGATAAACAGCATCAAATCCAGCTGGAATCTGGGCACTAGAGGTGCACCTGAAGGGTCAACAATGGAGCCAGTACTATTTAAGACCTTCATTATTTGGTTATGGACCTCAGCAACTTTTCAAGTTATACAAAACTCTGAGAATCTGATGATACACAGGAGGGTTTTGCTGCTCTTTAGAGGGACCTTGCTGTCACGATCCGCTCGTGCGGGGTGTCGTGATGGTTCGTTAACCAATCCCAAAAGTGCAAAAAGGCAAAGAGCAGGGGACCATCAGTTTAATCACAACAAGTGCACCTTTATTTAGGTACCAACAGCAAATGCGATAGAGAGGACAGAAAAGGAAATAAAGAAATAGAGAGAAAAGACGGGAAGGGGAATATAGCTACCACTGTTGAGAGGAGGTCCTCAATGGTCCAGCCACATGGATTTGTCATCGTCTGTGGGGGTTAATCGAAGTCTTCCCAAAAGGTTACAGTTTATATAGACTTTAACCAAAGCGAGTGGCATCTGGCCAGAAGGTGGGGAAGATTATGGGCCGTTGTGAAGAGCCCCTTGGACTGTGAAGCAGGTGCAGGCATGCAGGGACAAGCCACCACTTGTCACAACCTGTTCGAATGCAGTGTTCTGTAGAAGCACAGCGAGCGCACCTGCTGACAGTCACTTGGCAAACAATGACCTCGGCCAGGCCAGAACTCCTGTCAGGGGTCCTCAGGGTCCTTGCGACGGTCGTGAGGGAAATGAAGGAAACTTCGGACCATCTCTCACACTTGCCAAGTTGGAGGATGTGGTGAATAGGAATCTCATGAAATAATAAAAAGAAATAACCCCAGGCACTAGGGCAAGCTGGAGCCCAACTTGTTAGAAAAGATTTTCAGAAAAGGATGATTGTGATAGTCAAAATGGTGACCAAGGGCCAGCAGTGTGATCTCATGGCAAAAGTCTTCAACAGCATCTTCAGCTGCCTGAGAAAGATTGTCATGAGCAGCTCAAGAGAGGTTACAGCTGTGGCACTCAGCCTGGGGTGTTTAAGTCCCTCTTTAGAACTGGCCTGCAGGCTGAGGCTACAGCTATCCTAGTGAACTGAGAAGAGCTGGGACCCATTCCCTGGGCCAGCTGGCAAAGGCAGGCCACAGCCACGTGGCTAAATTCTTTTGACCTCCTGAAAAAGATATGCTGCATGTAGGACTTCTATTAAGAATGGTTCCTTGCCCATCTTAGCCCACAGCCTTTCCAGAAATCATCTGGGGCAGTGTGATTTGCCCACAGACAATGCTGTGACAGGAACTGTTGTAATAATTAAACAGTCCAGGTGGTTGGCACTATTTACTCTATGGGTACTGCAGTGGAACATATGTAGTCTCAAATAAATTATTTTACGTAATTTCAAGACCAAAGCCTAAACCAATCACAAGAATCTCCCTTAACCTAAAAGGGACAGTGGTAGAAAAATCTTGTTTTAAGTTATCCTCTTCTCACCACTGACTGTGGTGCAATTTAGGGTGATTTAGAGTGATTGTCTGAGATCAGAAAACTAGTCGTGGTCTCTTAATCGGGGAAGACTCACATGCTTGGGGCAGATTGTCACAGAATATTAAGGTGTTAGAGATGTGATAGATGGTTTGTGAGAGCTTAAGAACAGACAGACCCCTTACATCTTTCCAGTCTCCTATAATCATTGCTTAGGAACAGCTTCTAGTAAATTGTATCTTGGGTTGAGCATGAATCAGAAGTAAAAACATATCATGGATCACAATTAATCAGTGTTTCATTCAGAAACTACACAGCTAGAAAATAATGTGACTTCAATCAAATTCGATTAATTGCAGGCCCAGAAAATAAGTTATGTGAATGAGTCTGTTAGACTTGCATAAGTAGTGACAGAAAATGTTATTTGTGTTGGTCTGCCTCAAATTCCATCAATGAATAAGGATTGTCTGGAAATGTAGGGGGGATTATAACTGACAGGGGATTAATTTCAGTTTTCTTGATAGAAAGCCCAAACAAAAGCAATGACAAATTAATCTTCATATGTTACATGTTCATTTTATTAAGCAGAAAGGATGATCCCTGAATATCTGAACAGGTCATTTTTATAAACAACATCCTGTAAAGACAATTTGTCCACAGGTGCAGAGAACTGATCCCATTTTTTTGGGAAATGAGTTTACAGTGTTTCCAGGGACCCCATGGTGAGTAAATAAATGTGATGGTAGAAGTAAGTGTATAAATACAAATAATTCATTATTTGTTTCAACTCTCAAGGAACAGCATTGTGATTTCCAGTAGTGGATCTGGATTCTCTATTCAAGAGTTATCTGAAAAAATTACAGAACCATTGCTGATAACTAAACTCACTCCTAGGTATGAAAGATTTGTCATATGCACATTATTTAATTTAAAATTTTATTGCTATCTGGCGTTAGAATAATGACAGTTCTACTTTTCTATCAGTATATCATGTTTGAAAAAAATTAACTTAGTTAGTAATGACTTTTGCAGCTTGTCAGGAAGAGAATTTGAAGTAATTTCTCATCTAGTGCAATTAATTGAAATTTGGAGTGATATCATATGTAAATGTGATTTTTCCCTATTAATTAGAATCTTTAATTACTTTGATCAGAGACTTTATTATACCACTTCTGGGAAGCCATGCAAATAGGGAAAAAAAACCCCAGATTTGAACAGGCCAGTTATTCTAGTATCAAAAGCCTTTTTTTTTTTCTTGTTTGTCCTTATAGCAGTGATTAAATGCTTTATTGGATCCAGATCTAACCTCCTGTGGAAGTAGATTTCATGCCTGAACCATACTGAATCTGGAATACATTTTTGAATGTATTTAATGTTGTTTTGTTATTTCCCATAGCAAGAACAGAACATCAAAGCATCTTAGAACTTATGGGTACCAGTAGAGATTGCAGTCCTGTGAGGAAGACAGAGTATTAAGGTTTTGTGATCTATATTTAGTTTCTGACAGACAAAGTTTTCTTGTGAAACCTCATATTAGCTACTTAATATTTCTTCACTTGGCCTCCTGTGCAGAAGGATAATAGCTTTGTCTCTCCCCTTCATCTGACTTGCCCTCTTAGAATAAAGTGAGAAGCACGGCACACTTGCACAGGGGTTTGTGCAGTGGCTCAGAGCAGTCTTGTGTGGAACAAAAGGCAGGGCAGAGAGGTCTCTACAATGTTGCAGATAAATGGCAAACAGGGCAGGAAGCTAAACAGACAACTATTTCATTAATGTGCTAATGACATCTTAGTGAGGGCTTAGATTGCCTTAATTTTTATAGGCACAGTGGTGCATCCCATGTAAAATCTTAGCATGGATTAGTTATATGTGCACACAAGACAGCAACCTCCCAAAGGCTGTACTTAAATCCATCTGTAGATGTATCTGTGTGGTTAATACTCTTTATAAGGATGGGAGGAAAAAAAGATATGTGTTCTAGGATATTAGAAAAAAAAAAAAGGAAAAAACCCACAATTCTGCTGTTTTATATAGTCCTTCACAATACTGAAAATAGTACCATATTTTTATTTCAAATGAGTTCTTATTCTCTTCAGTTGTTATTATAAAACTTGTGTTATCCATGTCATCCAAAACTTTATTTTTCTTTTAAACCTGTGGCTCCTGTTTATCCATCTTGCAAAGGTCTGTAGTCCTTGTCTGCATTTTAATGAGGTGATCTATGGACACTTGAAAATTTGCTGAATACAGTCAGCAGTAATGAGAAGGTTTTAATAGTACCCTACAGCAGCACATGTATCTAAATGCTATGGAATTTAATATTTACAGGGACTAGGACATTAGACCAGATGCAAACCTGTTGTTTTTCTGTTGTGATCACATCAGTCAAGTTTCTCTTTCCTTTTCTTCTGAGACAGCCCAAAGGTTTACTTATCTTTGCTAAAACATATAAATGAGATATTTTTCTTAATTTGCATGTCAAGGGGCAAATATATGGTTATGATGTGAAGGAGAAAATGTAAACTGCATTTTAGTTTGGGGTGAAATTGTATAGCAAGCACAAATGCTAATTCCCTGTATACCAAATATCAGTATAATGGCTTAAAAGTTTGGGAATTTTTTCCTCCACATGCAATTTGTTTTATTACACATGATTAGGCAGAACAAAACAGCTGTCTCTGCCAAGCACCAGCTGTGTACCATTATCTTGAATTTCACCATCCATCCTTCAGTCATAAAATATGAAATATTCTGATTGTGCTTCTGAACTACCAAATAGCAAATATTGGTTTAGGTTATGATGAAAAAACTGGGTCCTATTTAGTCAGCAGAAGACTTGCAACTAGGGTTTGAGCCCTTAAACTTTGATCTTCTTTGTTTTGATTTCCCATTAGCTGGAAGGGATATTGAAATAGGTACAGAAGCAGAAGGTACATTAAAAAAAGAAAAGTTTTCGATTTCAGTCAGTGGTTTTCAATCTTTTCTAGCTTTCTGGCAACATTACCTGAGGAGAAATATGCTGCCAGCAACATCTGACCTTGCTCTGCATAAATATATTTCAGCTTTACCAGCAACAGCTTCTGTTGGCCTCTGGTGTTGGAGGATCATGCAGAGAACAGATTGTCAACAAACTATATTTAGAGCCATTGATAAATGTGAGTTTGTTTTGGGCTCATCTAGCACTCTGCCTTTTACAAACATGAGTGCAAAATTCCTGTTTTGTTATACACTAGCCATAAAAGCTCCAGGGTAATCACATTCTCTTCAAAAATCAAGTTAATGATGAGCAAAATTCAAATACCCTTTTTGTATAGCCTGGGAGAGCAAAAGGTGAAGTGTTCAAAGTAAAACTCAAATAGCTGTAATTAAAATCAAGTGTTAATTCCTTCTTGCTTTGTAGTCTGCCTCCTTCAAATATTTCATAATATATGCATATTTTCCCAGAGATTTTGTTAAGTGTGAATTCAGAGCAGTATTTATTTTCTGCACTGACTTTGTAAGCAAAAATTTACCACAATGTGTTTTTTCCCCATTGTTTTTCTGTTTACATCTTCAGTGCAAGTATTATCTCTGAACAGTGCTTAAATGCCTTCAGCTATGCTTAAGTGGGTTGTACCTGGCCACACGTGTAAGTATTTTCCTGAAAGGGGAAATATGTTGAATGAAATATGTTGAATATTATACACTGCAAAATTGCTTAGAATTAACAGGGAGTATTGACAATACCTTAAATATAGTCATTGATTCCCTTCCAAAAAAACCCACCTTACATAACCTGAATTTTTCAGCAAAATACCAAATTTAAAGCTGAACATTTTTGTTATTTTTATTCACTGCAGATAAACCTAATGTTGTACATGGTAGACTGTGGCTACAGAAGAGTTTAAATGAGGCCAAATCTCATTTCATGTTTACAGTTCAGCTGGGCAATCAAGCTAAGGCCTCTCTGTGCTTTGCAAAATGTCATGGGACATGTAGGGCTGAAAGTAGCCAAGAACTTAATTGGGGAGGTCTTCCAAAGTATCTTCTGTCCTTCTGCTGCAGTAGCTGCAACTTCTGGTATGAAAAGACATTTCACTTAACACTGGTAATTAACACTGTCTCAGTGGAAATGGCAGCATCCATCCAAGCAATAGGAAACAGTTTATTAGTGAAGAAACACCAACACTGCTCACACTCAGAGCAGTCAGTCTCAAAGGAAGATAAAGAGTGGCTAAGCAAAACCCCTGGGTGTATGTAAAATTATTTGATCAATACATTTTCGATTTTTATTTAATATCCAACAGCCATGTGGATAATAAACATATCTGTGATACCCAGTGCACTCAAGCAGTTAATTGAATTCTTGGATCATTCAATTAGCTGTCAAAAGAAGGGCTAGTGTTACATAACAGACTCTTATTCCACTTAGAATTGTGTAATTAATAGTTTATATTTATAGTCTTTACCTATGCATATAAAAATAATTCTATGTGTTTATGCATAAATATATTAAAAATTTAGGTGTTCATTTTTAACCTTAATCAAAGTGTGAGTATTACAAATCAGCATGCACCCCTGTATTCAAATCTGGGTGTGCAGAACAATCTAATCGAATCAGAAATCTTTGCATCTCCTGCATTTTAATGACTGTCAGCTGTTTCATGTCATCAGCAGACTGTGGACATTGTTTATCAGATTTAAAGCTTTACAAAACTATATCTACATCTCAAAAGGATTATAAAGATAAGAAAAATTGGTTTTCCAGGATTAAAATTCCAAGATGAGACCTTCATTTACCCTTTTTTTCATAGATTTGGGGTTTTTAATTTTGTAGTTTTTCATATTCAGTAAATTGCTTTTTTCTGATGATAGCGCATGAATATCAACATGTCAGCATCAGAAGGTATTGCCTAAAATAGGAGATCAAATGATCTTCTTGATTTTGATATGAATGGTAATAAAGAAAAACACAGAGTTCTTTATGAGAAAATAGGAACTTTCTTAATTTAGATGTTTCTGCCTCCCTGCTCAAGGTCAAGGGCAAACTTCAAGGATTTCTGATTTAGTCTGGAGATATATAACTAAAACAGTATGTAGTCACTTGAATTTTTTGGCCATCAGCATATGTAATCTGTAAAACAAATTTCCAGATGCATCTCCAGGGTCCTCATGGAGGTTTCTGCTGTTTTTCCTCTAGGTATATAGAGACAGAGACAAGTGTTACACTGAAGGGAATGCTCCTTCCTCCGAGCCTCTAGTCAGATACATTTTTCTGTGGAAAATCAAGTGGAACATTGTCACTAGGAAGTACAGGCTGAAGCAGGACAGTTTAATTATCTTTGGCAAAACATGCAAAGATGCCCTAGAATGTAACTGGTATTGTTGATGCTTTTGACACTTCAGTTTTCTACAAGGAGGAAATTTTTTTTTTTAAAAAGTAGATTAATTTATGTGTATGCAGATGTTGGAAGTCATATTCTTATTGAAGGAAAATTTTGCTGGTTAAAACAGAAAGATTAAGTAATCTAGGAAGTTTTGGTCTTTTTCTAGAAATGCTTTTAGTTTTGGTCACTTGCAAGGTTGTGTTGCACCTCTAACAGACTGTTAAGAAACAGTAAGTAAATAAATGGAATCATAGAATGAATTGGGTGTGAAGGGGCCTCTAGAGATAGTCTGGCTCAACTCCCCATATAGGATATAAGTATTCAATACTCTAACTAGTAAAATGTATCTAGAATGGGAAATTTTGAATAAATGAATACACAAAGTAGGACATCCACGTTGCCAGGCTGTGTTATATGAGGCAACAATTAGAAAGTAATCCACGGGTTTTGTCTATTGCCAGCTGTTATATTTCTTAAAATAAAGGCATCTTATGTCTCACACTCTGTTCTGAAAGCCTGAGACTCCATGAAAAACTGTTCACTCTCTGACCAGAGAAGCACTTAAAAATGTAGACTGTTTATGTGGTCCTTTTCTTTCTGACTCTATCTTCATAATACGTACTATGCAGTTATTCATAGTCGATATACTACATTCTTGTCAGTCATTTTATTGCCAGATCTGAAATTGCACTTCCAATCCTATGACCTGCCTTATCAGTTATTGGTGTGTAAAATAAAATAATATATTCAGTTGGGTTGGCTCCAACATAACAAAGTAATTATTATTTTAGTACATTTACCATAGCCCCTGTTACTTCCGCCATCTTTTTAATGACAATGAATGCTAGACTTTACTTGTGTTAGTATATTTTCTGAGATTATAAATTGTACTTTTCCCAACCTGGTAACAACCACAAGAGGGTTATTACGTTTATGTCAGATAAACTATTCAACTTATTTAGTCACAGGGTCATCTCTTTGATTTTAATACAAATGTCAAAACATTACACATTTTAAAAATAAAAAACCTTTACTGAAAGAGAAGAAAAAATATTTATATCTGTTTTATTTAGGCATTAAGTCCAGACAGACAGATCTTGTTGTTCTCATACAGCATCAAGTCCTTTGTTTCTCTCTCAGCCCCTGCAGTGTTTAAACTGGGGGTGCACAATCAGTTGGTAGGAAGAACAGCTGGGCAGATTACCTGAACTCACCAAAGATGTATTCCATATCACATAACATCCTGACAAGCAATAAAAGGGAAAAGAGAGAGGTTTAGCATGATTAGATACCTTTTTCTCAGGAACTGTTTGTGCAAGAGTCTACCCATAGGTGAGTACCTTTTCTTCTCTCTCTTTTTTTTTTTGTTGTTGTTTTCTCTTATTCCACTTACCCACCACTTATCAAACAATTTTTATTTTAGTTTTTTCCTTCTTAACCTTTTAACATTTTTTTCATTTGTTCTTTGTTTTCTCTTCCCCTCTTCCAGTGAGGCTGATGGGGGGGAGGTGAACAAGCAGCTTATCTGACCACCAGGGTTAACCCTAACAACTATTTATAATTGTCACACAGAAATAAATATACTCTCAAACCATCAGTACCATCAATAAAAAGATCACTAACTATACCAATCATTTGCAAAGACACGTTGTTCCAAATATCTGCAGACATCATATTCACTTTCACTAACTGGAGGTCAAATCTCTCTACAATACACTTGTTCATTTGTTCAATCTCATACTGATATTTCATGAATGTTGCATAAAATGAACTGTATGTCTGTGGCGTTTGCAATAACAACACTCTGAAAGCTAACAGAAATCTAATTAAAGATGCAAAAAGATTGTGCATATTTTCTGAATGTAATGCAGAACAATTAATTTATGTTTTATATCTGTAGATGTGAAAATTATGTTTTCTTGAAAAATCTCTTGCTGTTCAAGAAAAAATTAGTTTCAGTGAGATTCTCATGTCTTGAATATATTTGGAACACTTCCTATTTGGTTGTTCTTATATAGTGCTTTGAAAAATAAGTTTTTGATTAAATTGGTCCCTCTTAATAAAATCTGAGATCATTTGCAGAAAACCAAGAAAGTAAGAAATAACTGTTTGCTTTTAGAAAACAGTGGTGAAAAACAAGATAATGAATGAATTACCTGTGAAAATTTGAAACTGGATCTTCTAGCTGTGCATAGGTCTTGCCAGAACTGGACACATTCTTTACAGCTGTCTGGACAGAGTTGTGATAATGGCTCTGTTGTTCCTTGTTTAGAGCAGATCATTGAGCACATCTTACAGTCACTGGGCTAGTGATAGAAAACAAAACATTGTGGATGGAGGTCAAAAGAAAGGGTAATATTTCAGACCTGACTGCATATTTGCCAAAGTTGTATCATTTTGTATTTCATTTAATTCCAAGTTTGTATGTGGAATACCTACCTACCTCACTGAGGAAACTTGTCTGTTGTAGTTAATAGTTTCCACACACTGCTTACATATCAACAGGAAAGTAAAGGAGTTTAATTTTTTTTCCTCCAAAACCTCTAAGAATTGGATAAAGCATTGCATTTGGTGAGATCTGGCATTAATTATGCTAGTTCAAGGTTTGAATCAATTAGTCAATCTGCTAAAAGGCTTCCTTTTGAATCAATGAAGGGAAGGAATAAATAAAATACTGCACAGGAAGATTCCTCCCATACTGAGAAATGTCTGTCCAACAAGATGAACAGCCCTCCAGCAGTGCCTCATTACCTCCATTGGCGAGGGAAAGATCTATCATGCCTTGCTTTAACAGGATGCTAACATTTAGTCACTTATCTTTCAGTAAGAGAAAGATCTGAGGAGCTTCTGCCTCTCCTAGGCCGCTGTCTGGTTGATTAAGTACCTAATTATGTTTGAAGTTCTACTCCTTGGGTCTTGGAATTTCTACAGGAAAAACATTTCTGGAAAAAATTGTTTTTCAGTACTGCATCAAGGAAGTGCTGTTTTCTATCAGTTCATAAACTTATTATCATGCATGAATAATTAACTTAAGGCTGCTTTTCTTCTCAAAGAACTATGAATTGGTATTGTTGACTTAAAAATTAAACAATATATATACACCTTATAGATGTATGTATATGGACAAGCACTATCAACATTAGTAGCAACAGATGTCACTTTACCTTAGGCAGCTGATTCTAAACCCATATGAATTCCAAGGGAACCCTTCAAGCTCTGAGTTATGGCAGATACAGGGGTTTTTTGGCTGGATCTAGATATTCTGTAGAGAATCGAGGTCATATATAGGATGTTATGCATTCTTTTTGGAGCATGAGACAAAATAGAGACTGTTGATGTCTACCTGGCTTCATATGCAGCTTTATAATTTTGGCATTATCAAGAGCAAGATAATTTTTACTACTTTAATGTTTTGTATATATTGATAAAATGCAGTTTCTGTGATGATATTTTATGAAAAGAGACTGACAAGCAACCTTCATATTTTTCTAAAATTACTTGTAATTCAGCATGCATCAGGAACTGCAGAATGGCAACTCTGTCCCAAACACAGAAGATCCTCCTTTTTTGGCAATAGTGTATAACTAGAAGTGCCCATGTTCCAAAGTAGGAATTTCTACCATCATCTTGTTTCTGTCAAATACCAATTGACAAATGTGAGTGAACAGAGTAGATCAGAATAGATAAGATTAGACTATTTTGTACGTGGCCTACAACAATCATCCAGTCCAACTACCTGGACCTCTCCAGAAGTTAAAGTATGTCCTTAAGGATTTGAACACTGACAGCTCTGGAACTCTGATGACCTCCATAGGAAGCCTGTTCCAGTGTTTGCACACCCTCTTAGGAAATTAGTGTTTCCTCGTTAGGAAAAAGTTCAGTCTGAACCTGCCCTGGTGCAGCACTGAACTATTCCCACTCATCCTGTCACTGGGTACAAGGGACAAGAGCTCAGCGCTGCCCTGTCCATCTCCCCTTCTCAGGAAGCTGCACAGAGCAATGAGGTTGTCCCTCAGTTTTCTTTTCTCCACATCAGGCCAGCCCAGAGCCCTCAGGACATTCCTTCCAGCCTCTCATCAGCTTTGTTGCCCTCCTCTGGAGGCATTCAAGGACTTCTATATTTTACCTAAGTTGTGAGGGCCAGAACTAAAGAGTGCTCAAGAAAAAGTCACACAAATACTGAATACAGATGAAAAAATCACCTCTTTTTCTCTTTTACCAGCTGGTTATGCTGTGTTTAATACACCTCAGAATGCAGTTGCAGACCTCCCCAGACACCCAAGGCCTTGGGCAGATGATTGAGAGAGGTTCTGCTGTAACCTCTGTTCACTGCTTCAGTACTCTGGGATGAATTCCATCAGGCTTTTAACTGATGCAACTGCTCCCTTACAATATCAGCATCCACAAATGAAAAATCACTGTTCCTGTAGTTGTGGTCCTTGGAGGACTGAGCAGCCCAAGTTTATCTGTATTATTAAAGACTGAGGTAAAAAAGACCCTATATAATGCTTCAGATAGCCTGAAAATCCATCTTAGATTTATCACATAATCTGGACCAACCAGGAAGGACAACAGTGAAGTTAAAGAATAAAAAAAGAGACTTAGCTTCCCCTTTTTATTCACCATGCAGATGTATGCTACAGTTTTTTAGCATGAATTACTATTTAGAAGGCATTTATTTGTCCATTGGTTCTAAGAAGGTACTTATTATAAACTATTTATAAATGAAATCTAAAAGTATGAACATTTGTTTTTAATGTTGAACTCTATACCTCATCAGGAAACCAATGACTGTCTTGCAAGGTGTTCACAAAAGATAAAAATCCTTGAAAACAATTACATCTAGAAAGTAGAATTAGTACATATTTTTTCAATTAAATGTAGAATTTTATACTGATTTTTTTATAATAATAACTGCAAAGGAGTCAATGCTGTAGCATTTACATTTATGCCAAATTCTAACAGTGATTATGGATTACCTAGGCATTACCCTTGCATTACCTCCTCTAACATATGTTGCTTTGTTAATACAGAAAAGATAATTGCCAGTCTTAAACATTTTACAAAATACATAATCTTCAAATGAGAATACTGCTTGCCTAATGCTAATGTTTCCTGTTCCGCCTGAAAAGCTACGTTTTTAGTAGTTTTCTCACTCAAAAGGCAATGTTTTCGTTTAATTTATTTTCACTAATCTGTTGCTGCTAGGGATTAATTTTTGATTGATTGTTTCCTCACACTCAAAGGCAAGTTATCACGGGAAAAAATGCTACAGCAAGTAAAAGGCATTTTCAGTAACCCTTTTTAATTAAAAATGAGCTATTAGTCAGTTATACTAAGTTTGGGAAGTTTTGTGACTGTAATAGTAAAAGTGGAGAGAAATTTATCCCAATTCATGTGTTTGGAGGTTATATCAGTCTTTGTTGGTGGAAGATGTAAATCCTGCTGTAACTGAACCAGCATAGCCCTGGTTAAATTATTTTCTTTTTCATTCAACTAATACCATACAAGTCCTGCTCTAAGTGCAGGTATTCAAGTATTTGGAGAATACCTGCACAGTTCTGTAACTCAGTTACAGAATAGTTGTCTAAAACTGAAAGGGAATTTGGGAAAAAAAAAAGGGAAATATGTCTTTTCAATAATTTATTAACAGTCTTTTTTATGCAGAAATTTTTCAACTACAACAGTATAAGGCATTTCTAGGGGAAATATCAGGTGGGCAGGAGGAAGGCAAAGTTGCTGTTGTTAGTTAACAATTCTGTATTTTTGAGTTTTACCCTTTGGCTACCATCTCCCTTTCCTGACATGAAAGTCCAGGCTCTGAATGAACAATCTGCTGTTCTGCACTGGAAGATTGTCAGAGACCCCAGGTGGCTATTCCAAAAAATTAGGTTTTGGAATGCAGATCTGGTGACCTGGGAAGTGAGCTACAAATTTAATAATTATCAGGTTAAATGTACAAAACTTACAGGTAATCCTTTCACAGCCCAGATGATGGATTTTTTTTTTCTTTCCTTATAGATAGAAGAATTACTATTCTTAGACCTAATTTTCCCCTGGTTTTATGCAGGTTTACAGTGTGTATTAGAGGGAATATATCTTTTCCATTCTCACAGCTTTTGCCAGTGCTATAAAATAGGGTCTCAGAAAAAAAGTAGATTTACTGCAACCTGATATATAGAACAAAGGCTGTGAAACATTATCAGGTTTGATTTTTTGGAGGGAGGTTTTATTTTGTTTCCATATTCCTGCAAGGCTGACACTGCAAAAAGATGTGGATGAGCAGAGAATCATATCAGTGTTTCATCTGTGCACTTCAAGAACTGCAGGAAGAATACAAGAGCAAACAACCTCAAAAATATGATAATGAATGCACTGCCTACCCTTCTCTGTCAGCTTTCTGATCTTGCAAGGCAGAAACCTCCAAACACTCCTTTCAATACTGCAGAGGGAAGAAAAAGTCAATATAACCCACAAGTAAACAACCTTTCTTACCTCTCCTGTCAGATTTGCTCAAATATTTTCAGTGGGTGGGCTCCCAGTAGTTAGGTGAAGGGTAAATATAATTGTCTCTTCCAAGAGAGAAAATATGACAAGGAATGTGTTTTTAAAATGAGACTTACATAGATCATATTTTCTTGGAAACTTACTGAAACAATAAAGCTTTTGAGGTTAATCTAAATTGTTCTTTAGCCTTCCAAAGTATTTGCAACATCGGAATCTTTTTATTTTGTTGTTTGTTTCACTCATTAAGGATCCATAGACCTGTCTCTGTCCAAGGGAATAGAATGTACTTTTAAAATTGAAATTATGAAATTACATTTTGCCCCTCAGCAGCATTTCTCATTTTTTGTCATATTTAATTTTGCAAAGTTTGCCAGAGTGACTTGCTTTAAGGTCTAGAATGTCATGTCTAAGCAATCTGAGAGAATCGACTGAGATTATAATTCTCTTGGTAAAATATTGATGTACAAAGTGTCTCAAGGCACTTAGAAACTCAGTTTTGCCAATCTAATATTTAATTCTTTCTCATGTTTTGTTAATAAACAAGAACTAGAAATAAGAAGAGAGAAACTGCAGCAGCTTTTATTATTCCACAGGCACACAGTCTACTTGGGATAGCAGAAATTATTTACTCACTCTGAAATGTTTAGTGCCAAGCCTTATGTGACGTGTGTCTCTCATTTGGAGAGCAAACAGACCTAGTACTTATTCTGCTTCTGAACTGCAGTTTCTGGATAGTTTGCAACACTCATGAGTTTACAGAAAATTATGGGTGTCACCTCTGTGTCACCTTCCACAGTTCTCTAATATTTATGTTAACTTTTGGTGCCTGGTCAAAGAGTCCTCTTGAGAGAACTGTTCAAAGTCTTTTTTACTGTTGGTTGAGAGATATGGTCATCATTGACAGCTTTTGTTTACTTGCTCAAGTTGAGCTTTATAGGCTAATGAGGAAATTTTATCATTATGAGACTTCAAAGACATCTCCAAAGCCTGTCTCCATTATGCTTTCCTGTTATCTGGTCTGGCTTCAAAAATAATTTTTATTTTCCCTTCCAAGTATCTCCTTTCAAGTGTCAAGTGTCTTGTATGTATGGCAGAATATAAGATTTTTTAAGTCTTCTTGACCAAGTAAATATTAATACAGCTTTTAGGTTTTATGAATATTCTCCTATAAATATCACAACATGATTTTTATCATCACTGGAGCATGAATTTAAAATATGCTTACATGTACATTTGAAATTAGACAAGGCATCCACCAAAAATATACCTATAAGTGATGTTTAGAATTCCCTTTCAATTCCATAAACTGCTAGTCACTTCAACCATTTAGTTCCCAATATGGGCTAAACCTTAGTAATGCTCCTTATTTATTTTGCAAAGGAAAAAAAAACCTCTCACCTTTATATCTCAAGGCCATCTTTTCTTGACCTTGCTTTAAAAATTCAGCAAAACACCATAAAAATGAAAAGCACTAAATAAAGTAATTTCAGCTAATCAAGTCTAAGGCACATAATTTGGGACCTTTCTATAGAAGGATAAGAATTTCTAGAAGATTAAATAGGTAGCTAAAGCAAATGTCATGAATTGTTCCAGGGCTACAGCTGTTTTGCCATGTTCCATAGGAAAAGCCTTTGTCATCCTAGAAAAATAATTCTTAGACTTTTCAGGTGAGAGGAGCCTTCAAAACCACTCTGAAATCTCAAGGATGTGCATTTTTTTTTACTTATAGCAAGAAATCTAAATCCAGTTTATTTTCTTCTTTGGTAAAATATTATTTCTTGTATATGCTGCCATACATAAACTGACTTCACACATATTGTGTCAAAACTGTCAAGTTTTATTCTTTTTTATCAGGAAAATTGTACAAAGATGAGCATGAGAAGGAATTTAGAATTTCATTTGAGTATGATTTGCTGATACTGTCTTATATTATAAAAATATTTTCTTTAATTTGGATAATAGTTACTAACAATTACTTACAATACAAATAGTGTAGTTAAACATTAAAATCAAGTACCTGGATATGAAAATACAGGGAAGAGAAAGTACAAAAGTTCCAACCTGCAGGTGCTACCACACAATCCCAACTAAACTGTGAATACAGTTAAATAAATGTATGCCGTGTTTCATTAATAAGAACAGACACATAATAATATTATTGTCATTAGTATCTTAAAAAATGTCTTTTAATAATTATACTTTTCTACAATTTCCATATAAAGTTAATACTTCAGTCTGAGAGCTTGTCAATATTTTGATTAGCTGATGCCACATTTCAGCTTTAAAAGCTTTGATGTTATTGACTGAGCAAAGTCATCCCAGGCAAAACATGATCATATCCTGAGTTGTAGAGGTCTTATGGTGTGTGCTGGATTTATTTAATCATGTCATTTGCTCTAGCTTTTTAATAAAAATTGAAAGACAAAGGAGAGTTGTTGAAGCTTTGCCAGTCTCTCAGTTCCTTCAGGTTAGCAATATCCCATGCATCTGAGGATTCACAGCAGTTTTTACTGTTTTATACTTTAGCATAAAATCTTATTGATATCTTGCTTTCACCATGAGTAAAACTTATGTTTTCAGAGATATTAGCAATATTCCATTAATATCTGTCTTTCTGAGATTTATAGACATTTTGAAAGGAGGCTTTTAAAGCTTCATTTTGGGACCAGTATAAAAATTTATATTGAATAATGATTTCTCATTCTGTTCCTGTGTTAGATTTTGTGATAAGACGGCTGCTCGTTACTTTTCTCGGCCCTGGTCAGCTCTCGAACACCCGGCTTGGGCGTCTCAGCTTTTCGTCGGGGCCGGGGCTCGCCGCAGTTCCCGGGCGCTTTTGCTGCCGCGCTCCGGGGTGGGCAGTTGGCCACGCTTCACCGTCAGCGTGAGGGAAGAAACAAAGAGGCAGGGAATTCGTCCAAATCCGTCCGCGTGGTGGCTGGATGCTTTATTGGCTGCAAGAGCTGCGGTGGAAAAGCTGCAGCAGCTCCCAGCTTCGCACGGATGCAAATGTCGAGCATGCCGAGGAGTGGGGTGATATAGGGAAGGGACAGGGCAGACGGGGAGCCCTCCCGCCCAATGGGTACAGACATCGTGGTGATGACGTGTACTACAGCGACCAATGGGAACACGGCAGGGGCGGACACGAGACTTTGGGGTGAGTGGGACCGCGAGAATGGGGAGACAGGCATGGAAATCGCACTAGGGGAAAATCTGGGGGATGCACGAGGGTACAGAGAACTGGAAAACTAACAAAGAAAAAACCCATAATTTGAACCCGAACCCAAACCCAGGATGTAACAGTAAGTTCTCAGGTATTTCAAGAGAGGCAAATGACTGTAGGGAAAAAAAAAGAAAAACCTAAACTCTATATATTTATTGAAGAAATAATGTTATCAATTAGTATTCTATTTCAAGAATTTTCAGCTTTTTGTCAGTTTGAAAAGTATTAAAATTACTTCCAAGTTTGCTATGAATTTCCTTTTCTTTCTTTCATTTTTGTCCTTTGTTTAGGAGAAAACAAAGGTAGGGAAAAGAGGGATCAAAGACAGATTCACCCAAACCACAAACCAAAGATTTGTTATTTCTGTTTCAGTTTTAAAGCTGAAATATGAAAATTAGTATTTGGCAAACATTTTCAAAAATATTTTTTAATTAATGAATTTTAGAGAGAAATACAAGAGGCAGAGAGGCCTTTCAGAGAGACCTGGACAACTCAGAGAGATGGGCAATCACCAACCATATGACGTTTCACAAGGGGAAGTGCTGGATTCTGCACGTGGCACGGGGTAACCCTGGCTGTGTGCACAGACTGGGCAATGAGAGGCTGGAGAGCAGTGCTGCAGAAAGGGACTTGGGGGTCCTGGCTGATGGCGAGTTGAACATGAGCCAGCAGTGCCCTGGCAGCCAGGAGGCCATCCCTGTCCTGGGGACATCAGGGACAGCATCGCCAGCCAGGCAAGGGAGGGGATTGTCCTGCTCTGCTCTGCACTGGGCCAGCCTCACCTCCAGTGCTGGGGGCTGCTTTGGGTGCCACAATATTGACTATTAAAACTATTAAACTATTGCAGAGTGTCCAAGGAAGGGCAACAAAGATGGTGAAGGGCCTTGAGGGGAAGCTGTGTGAGGAATGGCTGAGGTCACTTGGTCTGCCCAGCCTGGAGGAGACTGAGGGCAGATCTCACTGCAGTTACAGCTTCCTTGTGAGGGGAAGAGGAGGGGCAGGCACTGATCTCTGCTCTGTGGCGACAGTGACAGGACCTGAGGGAATGGCCTGAAGCTGTGTCAGGGGAGGTCTTTTTTCTGTGTCCAGAAAAAGACACTGGAATAGGATCCCCAGAGAAGTGTCACAACACCAAGTCTGGCAGAGTTCAAGAAGTGTTTGGACAGCACTCTAAGGCACATAGTTTCATTCTTGAGATATCCTGCACAGGGCCAGGAGTTAGACTTGATCATCCTGATGGTTCCCTTCCAGCTCAGAGTATTCTGTGATTCTGTGAGATACCAGCATTGACTTGTTATAGCTTCTGTTAACTTTGATTTCCTTCTCTAGAAGATATTATTGGCATAAAATTCTTTCTAGTACAGGTTTAAACCTCTTCTGAAAAAATATGGTTTCTGAAGAAGACCTCAAAAACAGTCTTAACAGTCATACAACTGTATTCATGTTTCCTTGCAATATCTTTCTAAGGAAAAAACTTTGGAACTGATATCCATCCCTGGAATATATCAATGAGAGATTTCTGCCAAATTTTCTTTCTTTCTTTCCTTTTATTTGACCCAGTGCTAGCCAAAAGTAAATTTTATCAAATGAGGAGGAAGCTCTACATCCTCTTTAACTTCTCACCCGGTCATTAACCTCATTTTGGGAAAAGTGGTTAATAAGGTTCAAATTAAAAATTAAATGCCTGAAGAGAAATACAGTTTTGAGGCTCATCTCCACAACAGATGACTATGCCCTTTTTCAGCCACCACAACCCAATTCACCATAAACAGATTGGTTCTCCACCTGTTCACTCTTCCCTTTGTAAAGATTCTTGTGCTTACACCTGCTGAAGTTGTACATAACATTTCAGAACCTCTTTAAAAGAGTTTGGGTATTCTGTATCCTAGCCACTCTATAAATTATTATGATAAATATTTAAATATATACAGTACATGTTTATATAAGACATAATGACTTTAAATTGGGCTGATTATATATGCCTGACTGAATGTACGTTAATAATTTATTTTCCACCAATTTGTTCCATTGCCTAGAGGGCTCTGAGAACACTAAACCAAAAATCCTAAAATGTTAAATAGAAAAACAACTCACTTTATCTGAACAATGCATGTTTGTTCAAAGTAAATAAACACACCCGCCTTCGTAATAGATTAATCTGTTCAAAATGCAAACAACTAAATAATTTGAGATCAGACCTCTAGGCAAACTGTAAGTGAACAACAGAAGAAAGAGGGTTTGAGTGAGTATTACCTTTTTCATACAATGCTGTGAGCAGGACTTTACCCAGTGTTTTTGACCAAAAGTTTTTCTGCTCTCTGGCAATCTTGGAATATATAAAAGGAGCCGGTCAGAGATTTTCTCAAACACAAAATACCGACCTTCATTTCAGTTAGAGATTTTCCATCCTGCAGTATATACTGCTGATCTCATTAATTTTGCTATTCTGAATAAGCCATACTAGCAACTTTGAAATATATATTTAGACAGAATTTATTCATATTAATATCAAAGTGGACTAAAAATTTCAAATAGGAGATCATGTAGTTCCTGACAAGTTCATTGCTACTCAGAAATACCAGTCTTTGGTAGCAAACTATGCATCTGAAATGAGAATGTGTATAGACACTGCTGATGAAAGTCCAATTTTTCAATTACCATGAAAAAAAAGATATATAAATAATAATATTGGCTTTTTTCTTGCCAAGTCTTGTAGGGTTTAGCTCCTTGCGAATTCACCTGGAAGCATTACTGGGTACCCTGTGTACAGTCACATTGTCACTTGCTCTGTATCAGAAAGCTCACCTGGCTTCTAGCTGATTTTCAATAAATCTTGTGTTATATATGTGAGTCCCACCCAGAGAGGTTTCACATCCTAAAGCATTTCATGTGGCATTACAGATGTGTGTGTGGACAACTAGAAACAGGTGTCAGCGTTCACAAGTTATCAGTCGATGATCAATACAGTTAATGAGGCCAGTGTTCATTTCAGCCAGTCAGTGACAAAAGGCTCAATTCAAGTGCTGCAGCACAGATGCACTTGTGCTGTCTGGATGTGTGGAGTGCCTGAATTCTCCTGGAGGCTGCTGAAGGCCTGGAGAGATGCTGTCAAATATTTACAATGGCATTAGCTTCTAAGTTAAAGCAGGGAGTTTAGTTTAGGAAGCTAAACTAAACTGTGTCTAAATGGTAACGTTTGTAAATGTGCCAAGTGTCCAGACAGGAGGCTGGTTCTGCATGAAGGCACTTAGGGATGTTTCTCAGAGCTCCTGTGACATTGTGTGTCACCCCATCTCTCCCCTCAGGAAGCATGACTCTAATATTTTCCCTCTTCCACCTAAAAAGAGTACTGTGATTTATCATCCCTGCTCCTAGTCCTCTGTAGCCACTAGAAAAGTACCTAAGAGCACTGTATATTTAAGACCATGGAGAAACTGTTTTCCATGTAACATGGGAATAGGTCTGTGCATTGCTGAGCAGACACTGCACAAAACTGGCTCCTGGACTATGGGTAGCTGCTGAAGAAATCAAGCGACAGATTATTTTAGGAGACTTTCTTATTAGCTTACCCCTAAGTTACTTGTTATTGGATATTTTCCAGCCCCAGACTTAAGGTATATAACTGGACTTCAATAGGTTTAATATTTTTCACACGCACAAATAAAAAAAAAAATAATTTTGTCATGTTTTATGAAAAATGGGGAGAAAACTGACTAAACTATGGAAATGTTACATCAGTGACTACTGCCTCACTAGTTCTTGTTCTTTTAATACAGTTATTTTTTTGCAGAAGCACCTCCAGCCTTGACTATCCCATTTTCATGTTAAAGACCACCCCACAAGTAAAGCTACCCAGCAAGCAGGACTCCTATG
The DNA here is from genome assembly GCF_031753505.1 of Anomalospiza imberbis. NCBI lineage: Eukaryota > Metazoa > Chordata > Aves > Passeriformes > Viduidae > Anomalospiza > Anomalospiza imberbis. Next base: position 12,142,869 of record NC_089683.1, on the reverse strand, counting down.
AGTTCTGTCCTTCCTCAGCAGGTGAGGAACATGATGCCTCTTTGCACCTTTAGTCATCTCAAAGGCTCTCCATCTCCACTGATGTGAGTGAGGGAAAGAATAACAATGTGAGGCTCCTCCCTCATGTAGTTGTCAGCTCCCATGCAGAAGTATGATAAATCTGGTTTTTTTGGGTGCAGTGGGGCCCAAAAGTCTAAGAGCTGGTCTGGAGCAGATTCATTGGAGCAGACTGACTGTTCAGTATTAACTCTCAATATTAACTAGTGACCCTTGCAATGCATCTGGGGTTTTTCTTCCAAGGGGTTTTTCTGAGGGCATCTCCTATGAAGATAGGCTGAGACAGTTGAGCTTGCTCAGCCTGGAGAAGTCTCTGGGGACACTTCATTCCTTCCACAACCTAAAGGAAGACTACAAGAAGGCTGGAGAGAGATCTTTTTTATGGACAGACAATGACAGGACAAGGGATACTGTTTTTAAATTGAAAGAGGTAACGTTCAGGCTAGGTGTTGGGAAGAAATTCTTTACGGTGAGAGTGGTGAGGCACTGGCATAGGTTGCCCTGAGTAGTGGATGTCTCATCCCTGGAATTGTTCAAGGCCTGGCAGGATGGTGCTCTCAGCAACCTGGTTTAGCGGAAGGTGTCCCTGCCCATGGAGGGGGCTTGGAATTAGAAGGTCTTTAATGTTCTTTCCAACACAAACCATTTTTTGATTCTATGATATGTAAAACGAGCAACCTCTCTCCAGTGTCGACTGGGAGATTCAGTTTTGCTCTCATGCCATGAATTGCCAGGGTACACAAGCCATCAAAGTAGGAAGCATTATGCACACCATGGTTTGCATCTCTGAATTTTATCCCTCTCCATCCTTCCTTTCTACTCTATTGTTTGCTGTTCCCTATAAAGAATTAAATTAGCTCATTAACCAAGGACCATGGTAAAATTATTTTAATAACACCAATAAGTGCCTGGATTTACACTGAAAAATATTTCTTTCAGGTTTATTTTCAGGGTCTTTTTCAAAGCCATGAGTCTTGATTCAAAATGCAATATGTTTTTATCATATGAAATATTTATCTTTCCCTCTGTAATACTTTTACTTTTCTTTTAATTTCTTGGTATAGTACTATTTTTAAAAACTCCATGCTTACAAAATTGGCTCAGAAATGAAAAAGAAAGAAACCAGGAAAATGGAATTTTCCCTAAAAGAACACAACTTACTGGCCCAAAGCCAGTGAAGTAGCTCTTAACATTGCAAAATATAATGAGTGTGCTCTGGAAAGCCAAGTTTCACTGCAGCTACTGACATCTTCAGGGATATGAATCTGCATTATTAAAGCAACATGAAGTAATAAGAAAATATCTGGCTGTCTGTATTAGAATGAGTTGGTGAAGATGATAATCATGGTGGGGGGGACTCTATTGGGTTTAGATCTTTGGCTTTGTGAAGTGTGCTGACAAATGTGTAACTATTTCTATGGCAACTCTGCAGAGCAGGATTCACAAACTTCACTATGTGGTGATGAAATGTGTTTAGCAGACAGAATAAAAATTCAATGGGACCATGGGCAGCTCTAAGTTAATCAATCTTCACTTTATCCCAGATGTTGCTAGAGGAATTTCTCTTTTGTTTAAAATCAACAATATTTTTTCCCTTGACTTCACTGACTGTAGTCACATGTAATCATGTCAACACTAAAATACAGATGCTTAAACTACCTTTGTGCTTATCCACAGTAGACAAGGATTAGCAAAATCCTTATACAAAATTGTATAAATAAAATAAATGTATCAGACCGCACAGTATCTCTATGATAAATCTTTTACAGGATATCATTCAGTAAATGGCATGGGAATATTCTGTTTAACCTGCATTATCTTTCATATGCTTCAAAACCCTAAGTTATCTCTACTGGTATAAAGCAAAGAAAATACTGAGGTATTCCAGAATGCCATCACAGGTTATAACTGGCAGAAAAGCAGGATTACCTGTCCAGTCCAAATCAGACTGAAATGAAAATTTATGAAATTTCACAAAAAAAGTAATTTCAGCACTTCTGACAGGAAATGCAACCCCAGGTTTCTCTTCAGCTGCTCCATGAAATTGATACTCTTTGCAGTTTCACCAAATTGCAACTTGGAATCCCAGGCTGTATCTGTCTGTACAGGAAAAGAAAATAGAGTAAATGGACTGCATTAACCTGCTTAACAAGCAAGCTTTGTGCTCTGTGCAATGTGCCATTACTGTGCTGATTTAATATCACGATGTTTACCTTACGAACCTGTTTCTTTTTCAGCAAACTCTTTCTCATAGTTAATTTTTCTTATGGTAGGAGTAATATATCGCTTTTTATAAAACAATCTTATTTGCTTGTGTTTTCCTTTTATTTCTAAACAGTATTTCCAAAGTAAGTAATTTATTACATTTGCTTATATGATTTATTTATAATAAGCCATGGAAGATCATCAGCTTGTTCATTGTTGGTAGCAAAATAATTGTTTTATTCTTTTATTTTAGCCCAATTGTAACTTCTGCCTGAAATTATATTTTGTGTGTGTGTTCTCATTAATATTCAAGAAGGCTGTTCACTGCAGGCAAGGTTTAAGGTCTGTATAATTGTAATTTTTCTCACAATATTCTACAGAACAAGGAGAATTCCAGAAAATAAAATTAGACCTTGATATATTGCAACCATTTATCACTTTTAAATTCCCTTTATTTCTGGAGTGAAGGAAATGTAAATCAAAATTCAGGCACAGTGCTGGCAAATTGTGCCAATCTTCAGTTTCTCAGACCTCATGTCCCTGTGGTTTGAGACTACTGAAAAATGGCTAGTGCATACCAAAAGTAAGAGGAGTGAATTCCTGTGTCTCTATGCTATTAGCATAATTCTGCATTGCAGGTCTGTTTTGTACTCCGGTTTAATTAAAAAAAATTATACTAAATTCTGGAGGAAGGAGAAACCGTTTCCCTCTGAAGGAGCTGCAGTGCAGTATCAAAGGTACAGAGTCACTGGTTTTGCTTTCCTGGCATCAAGCTTTTCCTGGCTCAGCTCTCTGTTGACTCCAAGTCTTGAGAATCTGGGCAAAGGCCCCTTTCCTCAGTCCCCCTGTCCTTTCTGCACCCGGATGGATGGATGGATGGATGGATGGATGGATGGATGGATGGATGGATGGATGGAGCATTCTACCAGGAAGGAGGAGACATGGCTTGGGCCTTCCCAAGCTGGAAACACCAGCATGGTCTCATCTTTACGTGATGGTGGCACCATCACCATCTCCTGCAGGGTGGGTCCACTCTCCTTCATCCACTGCCAGTTCTCACATAACCCCTGATGGTTTTGAGCAGCCCTTCCTTCTGAGACAGTCTCTGTTTCTGTGTGCTCTATTGGTACATAGGTAGTTGTGTGATACACAGGTATGAGATTCATAGTGGAAACATAGACGTGGATTAATGTACCCAGCATTACACTCTGTCATGAGAAAGCTCAATTACCATCCTAAATTAAGAAAATCCTGTGCTTGTGGAAGCAGGATGGAAATATCCATATGGTAGCAGAAAAGTTTCCTCTTTTTTCATTTTTAGGGATAATAGATAAGAAATTACAATGCTTAATAAGCACTATTTTAAAACTGTGCAGTCAGGTGAGATGGAATCAGAACCTTATTCTTGGAAATTAATTATTGATTCTAATTTAAAGATCTAGGCCACTGGCTTCTGCACTACACTATTTCCAAACTGTGCAATATCATCTTATATGTTTTCCAAAAATATTAGCAAGCTGAATTGACTGTCATACTGTGCTGCAAATATCCTGAAGCCCTTTTTCCTCAGTGCTGCTCCCTGCTTTGACTCCAGGTCCCAATATCTCTACAGTCTGATGCAATGTTTCATAATCGGAGCTGCTTTACCTCTTTCCACAATGCAAAAGTGTCATTGAATGTGTCCACCATAAAAATATCTCCCGCTTCTCAGTGATTTTGGAAACCTGAGCTAGTGAGCATGCTTGACCTTGTCAACAATCTGGAGAATAAGAGCCAAATGAAAGATTGCTAGTTGGCTGATCCAACTCTTAACTTGCTTCACTGAGGGCAAAATATTTGATGTTGCAATATTTTAGGTCATAAGCAGTACTCAAAATATTGCCTTTTTACTATGCTTTTTTGTTTTTCCTGGATGCAATCTTTCTGTCTTGGTTGGTGGTTTGGTTTAGTTTGGTTTGGTTTGGTTTTTTAACAGTGAATAATACCTAGTAATTTTTGAGCTCAACAGATGCTCAAATATCACCAAAGCATCTTAGGATTCACCTGTCCAGTCATGGCTTATTGACAACTATTTCAGGTGACAGGGCAACAAATACTGCAAGGGAAGCATAAGCAGAATCCCACTGCTTTATCTTGTTCCTTCCACATGTGAAATGTGAGCATTGTGTCTTCAAGGTTAGGTTTGGATGTCAAATTTGGTAACCACTTATAGATTAGATAGTACTATGTGAGTAATAAGTATTTTCATGTCTTATGGCTGGTAAAAGACTTCACAGTTTTCATAATGGAAAAAGGATGGAACCTGTGTCTTGCTTCAGAAATCATAAGTTCTTCAGCTTTCAAACATGAAAACTCAATACTCACTGATTATTTCCCAGCATAGCATAATTATGTGATGGAATTAAGGGTCCTGCAAGGACACAGTATATTGCTGAAAGTTGCTTGAAAACAGCTTAGTGGGTTGATTTGCCTTCAGTTGCTTTTCCTTGGGTGTCATGGAAGCATCTCCTCACAGACATTTCCTCACTGACCTGCTTCCAGACTCTTTGGAATGAAACAGTTGCAGGAATTCCCACTGCAGTTTCCTGGCACTTCATACATCCATGTCTCCAAGCTTCCTGACATTTCAAGTATCTGAAGGTTTGCACCCTAGCAGGGAAATTCAAGCAAAAAGAAAAAATTAAATTTGTAGAACTGGAATTCTGTTTATAGTTTTGCTTTGTTTTGTCGTGGTTTTTTTTTTATGTTGGATTTTTTTTTGCTGGTTTGGGGGGGTTTTTTTTGTGGGGGATGTTTGTTTGTTTAATTTACTTTGATCTTTTCTCCCACTTTGGAGACATAGGTCATTAAAATTTAAGGTCCACTTATTCTGAAGAGTAGAAATTCTACATTGCATCAAACTCTGGCAAGCTGTGCTAAAGGACAAAAACATATTAAACAGCAGCACTGTAGTATTTTTGTCAACAATAAAGTAAATACATTAAAATCCTCCTTACTTAACTCTTAAATAACTGTCTAAAACAATTCTATCCACTACTGGGCAATGACAATGAACTTCTTCATTTACAATTTTGGTTTTCTATATCTATAGTGGTTAATCTATCTATCTATATCCATATCTATATCTATCTATCTATATCTATATCTATATCTATATCTATATCTATATCTATATCTATATCTATAGCTAATCTATATCTATATCTATATCTATATCTATATCTATATCTATATCTATATCTATCTATCTATATCTAATCTATATCTATATCTATATCATCATCTACAACTATATTTATGTTTATCTTTATCTATATCTATATTTGGTTTTCTACATTCTATTTTTACACATTGTAAATTATTTTTATGGAGTTCAGAACTAATATCAAAAGGAAAAAAAAATATGTGCTATATTGAGTCTTGTGTACATGGAGCCTCTATACATACTTGTCATTTGCCTGAAAATAACTTCTGTCCCTTACATTAGAAATATTGAAAAGTAGTGATTTATTTGTTGAAACCATCTCTCTTTTAACTTTCAAATATTAGTTACTGTGAGACGATTTTAAAAGTTACATAAAACCCAATAAATATTATGAGAAATAAATGCCAGGGCAAAAAATAGAAGTGCATACTCTGTCCTTACAGAATATTCTGTGTGCACTGAAAACATTTCAAGATGTTCAGTCCTTTTTCTTATCTGGCATAAATACAGTTTCAAAATAAGTTGAAATATCTGGTTGAAAATACGGTGAAAGATTATTTCTGCTTACTGTAACATCTGTGCCTTCTAGCCTGAAGGCATGATAGACTCTTAAAAATATACTCTGATGGTAATATAGAGTGTCTTAATAGGTCAACAGAGACAGGAATGAAAAAGGAATTTAAAACTATTGTAAAACTAATTGGTTTGTGAAAGTTAATAGTTTAACTATTGACAAAAGAACACTGATCAAAGAACACCATGAAATCAATCAGCTGTTTTAAAAAGGTAGCACAGAGACGTGCATAATAAATAAAACAACACTAGCAGTAAATCATGTGAACATCAAAGATGTCATCTGAGACTAAAAGAGCAATGACATTAGAAATAATAACATAGCAAACATGTTATAAGCAGCTGCAGATGTGTAGTCAAGGGTGATAACAGCTTCGCTTTTCTGTAGTACCCTTTATCATAGGAATTTAATGTATTTTAAAACCCCTCGCTGTTTTACCTATTTTGTAGATGAAAGTGGATTCAAGTTAGGAGTTGGATATCTTGCTGCTGGGATAAAGATAAAACACTACAGGTTGGATCTTTAACTCTAAAAAGAGTCCTCTACCTTAAGTCATCTGGGCCCTTTCTGCAGTCAATGCAGGCAAATAGGGACAAAATGATTCATATTACTTGTTTGCCAAACTGATAAAAATTATAAAATTTAGATGTAGTTACAATTTTTGAAGAAGGGTACTTTCAGAATATTCATTAACTGTGTGATAAGAAGCTGGGGTCCTTCCCCTGGATGCTGATGTCTACACTGCAGAATCTCCTGAATTCAAGGATATCAACCTCAGGTGCAAGAGCTCAAGTATCAATCACAAGGCATGAAATACACCAAGATCCCTCAGAGAAAACTATACTCCTTCCTTTCTGGATCTGTCTGACTTTAATTTTTTTTCTGTCAAAGCAGAGGGAAGAATAAAAGTTCATTCTCTTATGGCGTTTAATATTAGGTATGCAGAAGCCTTAAGAGATGAATATGCAGTTTTCATCTGCATATTTGATTTTGTTTAATTTAAACAAAATTTAAATAGAACCTTTTACATTACTGATCAATATTTTGATCTATCATTTTGGTTAACAGTCTTGATGAGCTATTAAAAACTTAAAAGATAGAAACTGATAAAAGTGTTTTGAATTTTTCATTTTTCTATGAAGGAAAATGTAATATCAATATGTGTTTTTATGTATATGTACACCGAGCTTAAGTTGTTTTGTCAAAATTATACAATCAGCTTAAATCCAAATTATTTTCCAAATACCTTTCACTCAAAACACATAATATCAACCATTTCTTCTAGGGATCAAGACTTTCTTTGTGTACGTGTGTGTGTATGTCTTGCCTTAAAATTTTTAAAAAATATTTTAAAAATATTTTTGGTAAAGATTTTTGAAATACAGAACCTTTAGGTTAAACTTCTGTCTTTTTTCCTGCAGTGACATTTTCAAATGCTGTAACGAGGTATGTAATCTCTTGTTTTATTTTATTTTTGAAATGGAACTTGTCTTTTCATGCTCTTAATTAGACTCTGAACTGGAGACTCCCTGAATATTTTCCTCTCCAATGGAACTTTTTTCCCTCTCTATCTTATTGTCTTATTGTTACATAAAATGCCTAACCCTGGTATGGTCAAAGTTATGCCATCGTACAACTTGAACAGTTCCACATCATACTTTTCCTTAGCTTCATTCAGGCAAACTCTGCAAATTTAACCTTCCTACCAAAGACTGACTCTTTCTTAGGCAGTTGATTTAAGCATCAGAACTGTGACCAAGACACACTTCAGGTTTAAGACAAATGTTTTCCTCCATGACCAAAGCATGAGAAAATAAATGTAACTAAAATAAGCTCATTCTTAGTGAAAAACATAAAGAAAATGGAGACTACTTTTCATGATGGGATATATGAAAAATAAGGATTAGCTTTTGTTCTCTTCACTTCAGTCCTGTGGAAGACAGACAAGAAAACTATAGGAATGTATAACATAGAAATACTGTGACAAAGAGGCTACTTGTATTGTGATAAGTAGGAACACTATTCTACAGAGCAGAGATCCATTACAGATCTTAATACAATTAAAAGATAAATAAATTTATTAAATCTCATTAAGACATACAAAGTGATGGTCATTGAAAATGACTTTGTAGGCTCAGACAACTTTTTGCCCATATTTATTTGGCAACACTCTCGAGGCTCCAAGAGACAGTGCACAGAATTTCAGTGTGTCCAAAATACTCTCTTTCTTCCTTGTCAGCAGCTGCTGGACTTATGTGTAGATCAGAACACTCACTGGCTATTTTCTCTTTGCTTAGGGTGGGAATTTAGGAAAAATGTTAAGAAAATTAATGAGCATTCTCAATAGTGCAAATTTTCTTGTCATAATATCCTTCTCAAATATGAAACAGAATACACAGTGTTTGCAGAATTCTAATAACTTCTTTAATAGGAGCGTACATAAAAACACATTTTATTTTTACTAGTCAAATGCTCAGGAGTGTTTTGTTGGTTTGGTTTGTTTCTACCTTATACATTTTGGTATCAGAAACATAAAACCTGGAAAGAGGGTTGGAAAGCAGGTACAGTGTTCCTCTAGAAGAAATAAAAATTGAGGCCATTGGTTAATACAAAAAAAAAAGAGCTTTTGAATTAAAATTAGAAATAGTTTAATTTCAGTGAATAGATTAGTAGATACTGCATTGACTGGAAAAACTGGATGAGGGATTTGGCTTTAAAATGCAGCTATATGAACCAATGATAGTGATAGAAAATACTCTTCACAGTGACAGATCAACAATTGGTTCTTAGGCACTTACTGTAATTCCCTCTAATTCAGATCTGTCAACTACCAGAAGGCAAGAAGAAAACCAGAAAATTTAAACAAGGAAGAAAAGGTCCAAGGAATTAAGTGACAATATTTCCATTTTGGTATCTACTGAGGAGCCCTCAGGATCCATCACATGCTGGTAGATATATTAGTATGATGCTTAATTAGTATGTGAAATTATAACATGTAAATTCTGTGTCTTACTCTGATATTTACTCATTAGGAAAGACCCTCCTGGCTGCATTGGTTGAGTCACTGCTGAGGTGCTCTGCAAATCAATGAATCCCATCTGAAAGAGTGGGTATGGAGAGGCCACCAGTGCTCTTGGAGGAGCACAGTCTTGGTGACACAACTCTAGGAGTGCCAAAGCTGTCACATTGCTACATGCTTTTTACCAGATACCCTGTGAGAGTTTTCTAGCTCTCATAGCTCCAATGATTTGGATCTAAACACATGCAGTCTAGTCCTGAGCTTGTGAGAACATGAAAATTCCAGCAGGCTGTGGCAGTAGCTGAGCTTTCCGATTTTAAATATAGCAAAGATGTTTGGCTCCTAAAATCTACATACCCAAGAGGTTTCAAAGATTCTGAAAAAGCAAAGAGGTTGAAAAAAGGTCCCAAAACTCATCTGTCTTATTTGTGCAGCTATCAAGATGTACTGACAATAGAAGGAATATATTTCCTGGAGAGTAGGCAGCATTTTAAATAAATATGATAGCTTCACAGATGGTGGATATCATATACCACATGAGTCAATGAATGTCACTTAACCTGAAGTGACAATACAAACTGATGTTTGCACCCAGTTTCACACTAAAAAATGCACAGTATTTTCGTAGAAATAATAAATGCAATATATGTTCATTTAAACTCTCATAAGCGGATGAAGGAATGTGTGGCTATGGCACAGCTGACTGTCTATAATTTCAGGATTAAAAAGAGCATTTGAAATCTTAGAAAATTAGTAACATTTGTTCTAAAAAATCCCTACCCCAGCTACTATGAAAGTCTCAAAATTGAGTCACTTTAGCATGCAACATGCCTGTGGCATATTCAACATATTTGACATTTTCCAGACTACCATAATGTAATATGACTGACAAGCTCCATTCTAGAAAATTGAGCTTGAAATAAACCTATATTTTATTAAGTGACACTATAGGCAAAAGAATTGTCTGTACAATTGTACAGTCTGTACAATTCCTAAAACATTACTCACTGAAGGCTGCTCCCCATCAGGTTGTTGAGATCCCTGCTTCACAGTCCCTGAGGAACAAAATGAGGCAACAATGTGTGCATTACTGTTAAGAGTTGTGTTAAGATGTTAAAGTTATTTTCATGTGTGGAAATCCTTTTGCTATTTATGTGAATATTGTTGAGTTGTTAATGGTTTTAATTTAACAGTTTCATGGTTCTTTTATTTTTTTCCCCAAGTGTCTTGTTAAAGAATTAGATAATCAAAGTAAACTCCACTAGCAAAATTTTGATAATTAATCAATATGAACAGAAAAAAGCCAGAAACAAAAGCATTTTCTAAGTCATACTAAATTTCATGAATACCACTTCTCTTTAGTTACTGAGACTATTACTCATAAATCCAAGCTGCAAGATCATTTTCATTGAATTAATGGCAAAGATAATTATTTTTGTTGCTCCCAAAAAGCAAAAACTTACTGCCTATTTTTTTTTTTTGTTCTGATTTACACTTGTAATTTCTTTGCAACAGCAAAGTAAAATGACTAGCAGGTGTTAAATGTAAATATTACCAAATATATCTGCTAAAAATATTAAAGAACCATTTGTCAAAAATTTCTATTGATATTACAAGACCTCTGATGCATTTATTTATGCAGCTTGTGCATGTTTATATGTCATGCAATACGATGTCTTCTTTTTTGTCTGCTTAAACTTCAACTACCTTATATTTTCATGTATTTAAAATATCAAAAAGGTCACAGTGACTTTCCAAATATTTTATGAAAATGTTTTAGGGTCACATTGACTTAACCAGAGGAACCTCAGGAAGCTGGAGGACTGGCCAGCAAGAACCACATAAAGTTCAACAGCACCAGAGGTAAAATCCTGCACCTGGGGCCACTCTGTGCTGGGATACAGGCTCTGAGCCGACTGACTCAGTGACAAATCTGCCGGAAAAGGTGTGGGGACCTGGTGGATGGCAGTCAGCAGTGTGCCCCGACAGCAATAAAGTCTAAATATGTGGTGAGCTGAATTACCAATTGCATAGGCAGACAGATGGCTAGAGGACATGATTTTCCCCCTTATTTTACACACAAGTGGTTGCACCTGGAAGAGTCCAGGTTGCTCTTCTCCTCTGAGTACAAAAAAGATATTGAGAAACTGGAGAGTCCAGTAAAAGGGAAGAGAAATGAGTGGGGGCAGAAGCACTGGACATAAAAGAAGCTGGTTCTTCCAAGTATCCTCTGCTTCATTTAAAAATAAAGGTCCTTTTGTGGAACGTTTGAATATATTAGTAAAGTTTAATAATATGAATCCGTGTTTTTAATTTCTGGTGGCAGAAAAAACTGATTTCAAACACTTGAAGTGAAAAGTTGCAAAGATGTCTTGAAGAATTGAAGAAAGTTGCAAAATAACCTGGAGAGAATATTTTTCCTCCCATTACCTCAAAGGATGCCTTTTCATCAAAAGGTATTGAATTTTTAAAGGCAGTAAATGACTACTAAGAATGAAACTTTGTAATTCCTAAAGCAAGACTATAATGAGTGCTTTTAAATACTTAGAGATATTATGTAGCTGTCAAAGCTGCTAAGCTTTAAGACCAAAAAAAAAAAAAAAAAAAAAAAGTGAGAAATGTTGTGCAGTGAAAAAAATAATTATCAGACTCTGTGGGGTGAAAAAATGCTCACTGGTGGTTTAAAATTCTCAGCACTGCAGACCAAGAATTTTGCTGTTCTAAAGAGCAAGAGCCTAGACAGGACTGAGCTGTCTGAATAAAGGGAGGGGTCAATGCTAAAGAAATGTCCAGGGATTAATGCCACTGCAGACCTGAAGAGATGGAGACTGAGTTCTCTTCATGGACCAAATTCAGAAATAGCCACAGGTCTATATTGTCCCCAGCAGCAGGAACCCAGCTTTTCAAGATGCCAGTACTGGCACAAGAGATCCTGGGAAACACAGTACTGTACATCTCTGTCAACCTGCTCCCTTTTCACTGCCGTGTCTTTGGTTACTGGCTGTGAGTAGATTTAATCCTATGACTCTCTAGGGGTATTTCAGATACTCCTACACCTTATTTAAGAACTGATTAAAAGGGTCATGTTACAGGTCTCTACATTCCTTTCCAGTTTCTATCTACAAGAACTGGCCCAGCTAGGCACATACTCAGGAGCACTAAACTAGGCTGGAATATTCCACTGAGCTTTTGATATTTCCTCTCACCTTACATCTTGAAAAGGTAACATTTATTCAAGAGGCTTTGTTCTTGCCTTTATCTGTACAAAGATAAGCAATGAGAGTAGCCAGAGTTCTCTCATGTTACCTGTCCTGTGAAATACATGTTGTACACATGGTCACTAGGGAATGCAGGGCCTCAGCTAGATCTAACAGTCCGTGGTGCTGAAATTCATTTTCTTCCACACTTGTGCTGTGTGCAGCCCAGTGGAATTTTTTACTGATACTTTCTCTCTGACTACCCAGTTTACTTCAGCTTCAGTTGCTGCCATGTACCTTGAAATAGATAAAAATCAGCATATTTATCTTGTTGGAAATCTTCATATTTGAGAGTTTTCAGCCAGAAGAGGGACAAAATTTGTGAATTTTTTAGTTGTCAATTTTATTTGGAAAACTATGGGCATTGTCTCTGGCTCTACTGCAACCAGCCTGATTCTGTGTCCTTCCTTCATCATGCACTCACTCAGAACAAACTACATGAGGCCACTTGAAAGAAAAACCTGGCACGAGACACAGTTGGTCACTCATGAATGCTTTGTAGAATGAAAAATAGAAATAAAACAGATGTTCAGGTTCACCTGACTAAACCATGAGAGCTAAATAACTTACACATCACTACACAGTGGATGCTGTGTTTGGCTAGAAAGACACCTGACAGATCTCCATGTATTAAAAAAGTTAAGGTCTGAATAAAAAACAAGAACTTTCACCTTGTAGTCAGCTGAACTAAACAAAAAACCTCAACTACAAAAGGAGTTTATAAGGATGGTTTCTGCTTGTGAATGGTTGCAGTCTGAAAATGTTAGCTTCTGGGGATTTTTGAATAAAAATCATCTGGTAAGTCCAGTTCACCCATGATCTTTCTTTGACACTTGGAAAATTAATAGACCTTTCTTACTGAGTAATGAGGAAAGGGAAAACAAATACTGTGTTACTTTTTACCTGGTGTATTTTTCAGGAGCTGAGCTAAATTCATCATTTCCCATCACAAAAAGTTTCCACATAGAGTAAAAGATTTTCAGTTCAGATTTTTACCTATTGAGTATTACCACACATCTGGCTTTAGAACTGGTATGAAAATATTTATGTTGGGTTTTCAATTCTTCTTGAGGTGAGGAAAGTTAAACATTTATTGAAGAGGATATATAGGACGTGTATACTACGTAGATAGGTGTGGAATAAAAATAGATGGGAAGGTTGTATCTGGAAATCCACTACTTGCTTAGATTCATGTTTCACTCACTAGACTCAGGGTTATTGCACTGATGGTATGCACAGGGAAAATCTAAGTGGGAAATTGTGATAGAAAAACATTCAGGCTTTAAACCTTTAATAAACTGACATGCTGATAAATCTCAAAATATAAGGGGTAATAGAACTTCAGTCTGTGAAATCTCCAAACAGAATACAATATCTTTGGTGCAGGGATGTTTAAGCAGGAAGGCAGAGATTTCACTAGCTTGGTCTCTACATTATGTACTTACAAACAGGTTCAAAAAGTAACTAAATTCCATTAGGTTTAATTTAAACTAGATGTAAGCTCCTGAGTGCCATTGAGAATCTGAATCCTTAATCTTATTTAAAGTGAAGCTTAGACACTTTTGGATTCAGAGAACTAATGACTATAAGTCTGGGCTGAGTTCCAAGATACAGAAAGGTTGGAAAATATATATATATATATATATATATATGTATATATATATATATACACACACACTGTTCCCATTAGATTTCCATTTCCCAAAGGATGTTTTATCCTGTTTGATGCAAACAGAATATTAAAGCTGTTATTTAACTTCATACTGTCAGTGAGTAAAAATTTGGTAAAATAAAAATAGTGTATATATCTCTATACAAGAACTGTTGCTTTGAAAAAAATTAGGGCATACTAAACAATCCTATATCTCATGAAGAGAAAAATACTGCACATTATTCTATGAAGATTTACTTTTTAAATCCTCTTTTAGTCCTTTCTATCAAGACCAGGATAAATAAGAACATTTGTTTGTAAATTTGTATGTATTTACAGGAGCCAGAAGTGTGTCCTTGGAGTAAAGAAGGGAAGGGGAAACCTGGGCTGCATTAGCCAAAGCGTTGTCTGCAGGTTGAAGGAGTTGATGCTTCCCCACTACTCAGCCCTGGTGAGGTACATGTGGAGTGCTGTGCCCAGTTCTGGGCTCAGTGCAAGAGAAGACACCGGAGGGAATTTGGTGAAAGCTGACAGAAGTGATTAAGGGCTGGCGAACCCCTCCTGTGAAGAAAGGCTGAGCAAGCTGGGACTGTTCAGCCTGGAGAAGACAGTGCTCTGGGGGATCTCATGACTGTATGCAGATACCTGGACAAGGGTGCAAAGACAGCCAGGCTCTTCTCAGTGGTACCCAGAGACAACACCAGAGGCAATGGACACAAACTGAAACACTGGAGGTTCTGTATGAGCATCAGGAAAGACTTTTCCATTGTGAGGATGACTGAGCTGGGGCACAGATTGATCAGGGAGGTGGTGGAATCTCCATCCTTGGCAAAAGGCATCTGGACATTACCTTGATCAACTGGCTGTGGGAAGCCCTGCTTGAAAAAGAGAATTGGAAAGGACAATTGTAATTCCAATTTCAATCTTTTGTGTTTATGTGGAAAAAAAAAAAAAATATATATATTAATAGAGGGGTTGTGTATGTATGCACAGACACGATTAACATAAACAAGCATATATCACAATTCACCTAAGTGAAAAAAAATATATATGCATATTTGTACCTCAGACATATCTATATTGTAGATATACAGAATAGGCTTAAAGAAGTACATATTTACAGGTTCACATTATATTCATTGTTCCATCTTTATCTATATATATATATATGAGTTATGCTATTTTCTCCCATTTACATTTTGAACTGGATAGCAGTGTTCTAAGGGAATTATAATAAAAAGATGCAAATTTCATACAGCTGGTTGAGTTCTATTTTTATTTTTTATGCAGATACTAAATATTAAGCAATTATAGACCGTGCCCATATTTCAAGCAGGAATACATATTCTAGCCGAGCTAATGAATAAAGAAATAGAATATTATGAATATGTCACATATAACAGCTGCATCTTATATTTGTTGCCAATTCTGTCTAAGGTGTGGTTGCCTGGGAGATACCACTCTGACAGTGTGAGCTCTTTCACATTTTCATGGACAAATATCTGCAAATCACCTTTCTTGAGTTTGGGTTGTCCTTTTTTCTCTATCCCCTGCATATTGGCCTGAACTTTTGCCCATGATGATATCTAATTCAGCTGTGTAGAGTTTGATCTGCTTTTGTATACACTACCCAGAAAAACTGTTTCTCTATTTAACCACATAGAAATTTGAAATTAATTTTTTGTTCCTTTATTAAGAAAAATGCCATCCTGTGAAACTGATTTTTTTTTCCACAGGAATAAAATTACCCACTAGTGATAATTTTAGCAAAATATGCTTTTCTTATTTCTAATTCCTCTTTTCAAAATTAACAATAATCTTTGGTAGTTAGAAAGTAATCAGTTTTACCGGATCTTCTATCCTTCCCCAAGGAAAGGAAAAGGAACAATTATAAATAAGAAAATCTGCTTTTGATTGACTCCATCTAAATTCTGACTAGATGACTTCAGTGAATTCTTTTTGAAGAATGCACTTTATCTGATTTAGGTCTATTGTGAAGGACCTCACTTCCAGCCCTTGTAATGAAGTACATACTTTGCTATGTGTGTCATTCGATTTGCTCATTCCTTTCACCTGTTAATAAATATTCAGAGAAATGCTTCATTGAAAGGAAGAAGGCCTTTCACTTAAATAAAAATATTTGGTCCATTTTCTAAAAGAAAATTTGTATTTGTACTGCATGGATTTGAAAATGCATACAACGATGTTAGTTTAATGTAGTCATTTATTTCAAAACAGACATTCATTCATTAGACATCATTATATTCATCTGCTCCTAATTCACAAGTTAATTGCAGGTTTAACTAGTACCCATTTTTCAGGAAAACTCCCACTTCCTCAAGGCTTATGTATTGTTAATCAGTTTTCTCTTTGGAGATTTCCTGTCCAATCTTTTGCCATAGAGCATTTTCATACTTTAAATTGCAAGTTAACTTAACTTCCTTTTATCAACTTTTCACTCAAAAAAGGCTCAAACTGAAACAGCAAAGGCAATAAAGCTAATATAATGAAACCTAGCTATTGTCATTAAATCCATCCTTATTCCAATCATGAAAGTCAAAAATGGCAAGCCTGTGGATAGCCACTCCCTTTTGTATGAAATGAAATAATTTGAAAAATGCTTGGTGTTCTACATAGCTCTTAGTTTTATTTCATGTATATTTTTGAATGAACTATAAAAATATATTCAGGTTTATGTAATATAACGTCTTGCTCAGGATCTCCACCAGCATCTTCCCACACTCCAGGACTATATGGAGTTCATCATAAGAAATATAATAGCTTTTGTACTCAGGGTTTCGATGATAAGTATTAGCAATACTATTTAGAATGGGTCTTCTCCTTGCCAGACTACAACATATAAAACTATAAACTGGGACTGTTTTAATCTTTTTTTATAGGCTGAATACTGTGTTTTCCTGTACAGATGTACAGGCTACTCTCATTTCACAAAAAGAAAAATGTATCTGGAAGTGCATTTGACTACAGCATAGAAGGTGTTCACCTATTACTTTTTTACATATTCTACTTGATTATTTAATTACTTTTTTTTTTCCATTTAGCTCTCAGGATCATTTACTTTACTAATAAAGGTTAGGCCAGTTAAATAGTTTATCAGATAGAGGAACTACACCTATTCATTTTGTCTAGGGAGATTTTTTTGATGGCCTTTTGTACTGATATTCTGTGAGTTTATGAAAGGTGCTATTACTTGATTCTTTGATTGATTGGTGTAGAGTAAATATACATTCAGAGAGTGAGATGAAGGATATGGTGTGCCTAAGGCTGGGGAGCAGCAAATTTAGGAGCACAGGAAAGAATGTCAAATTTTATGAAGGATTAAGACAAAAAAAATTAGGGAATATGACTAGTATCTTCAAGTAAACAAGGCAGAAACCTCATGTGAAATAACAGTTCTGTGAGAACTTCATGCCACATTTTTTCTAAGCTTTTGTCACTAAAAAACAAACCTCTAGAATTCTGTGATAGTTTTGCTATAAATTTAACTAAAAACCAAATCAGTTATTTAGATTTACTATTTAATTAATCTTCAGAATTTAGGTCAAAATTTCAGATAGGAGCATGGAATGGATTTAGTCTGTCCAAATTAGGCACCTCCTAAATCAGATTTTAATATACCTTTCCATTTCTTTAGTTTCTCAACAAGGGCAACAAAGGCAGAAAGATGTGAAAGCAGAAGGTAGGAACTGTCTATTCCAGCTGTAAAGAAATTTCCATGATCCATAAAGAAGGATGCTTCTTTACTTGTCTTGAACCTACTGTTCACCTTACTGGCTCTTTAATAATCGCAGGCTACCCAGTCAAAATAAGCAGTTACTTCTGTTTTGAAAGCTTCAGGACTCGTATTTAGTATTGTTTATACAATTTTCAGCTGGCCAATTTTCCATAATTTCTATATTATCAATTTAACTTTAGGGGCACACAAAAAATTGTATGGGTCTGTTTTTAGAGGAAATTGATGAATTTATAAGCTGGTGAGCTGCAAAAATAATTTTATCCCATTTTCAGTCATTTCAAAATCGCAGTTGCCTTCCAGCTGAAGTACTGACAGGTCTATCAAAAATACACCTGGGCCAGAGTCACAAAATATTTTTGGGCTGAACTGCATAGTGGCCAGAATATAGGTATCTAAGCCAAAATCAGGAGGCCACAAGAATCTTTCCCAGAATTTACCGTAAGCCAGCTGAGGTTCACTTGCTCTTGAATGCTCTAGAGCTTGAAGAAGGGATGCAGACAATAAGAGGCACATGGAAATTCACTGATCAATCTTCTTAAGGTATCTTGATCTTGTCTTCAAAAAGCTGAAGTTTGAGAAGTATGAAGTGCCTTAACATGGAATACTTCCTCCCATCTCAAAAGCAGAAAATTTCACAAATATATTTATTTACACTAAGGCACAGTATAAGCAGCATTAAATGACTTGGTTTGCTTTTGTTCATAACACTTTTGAGCTCAGCCCTATGCAAAGTGATCTGTTAGGGTGATGGGGAATAATTGCATTATTTTAAAGGACCCTTGAAGCTTCAGAAGTCTCTAATTTACTTGTGTGATGAATGGACCCAACCCATGGATCTCAGTCTTGTAGGATGGAACAGAAATCCAGAGATTACATTGCAGAAGACAAGCCTAATCTATCGGCCCATACCAGGTGAGTCAGGTGGACAGAATTCTAATAAACCAGGCTTAAATCTCTAGTCAGTGTGATACATGCACAGATTTACTCTACATGGAAAAAAGGGTTGGTGGGAGTAATGCAACAATTCAGACTCCAGCAACATGTGCTGTGTTGCCTTGGAACACAGTGTGTGGCATAAGTCATGGCATTCTATGTGCTAGTTTCCTTCTTGAATGAATCCTGTTCAATTTGCTGGTCATTCAGGTATTAAGCACCACATTGTTTTCACCTGGCTGGGCTTTCTTTCCAGTGAGTCACCATCCATGGGTGAGACATCTGCTCAAAAAGAAAGATCAAAGTAACTATAGTGTCAATCTGTATTGTAAAATAATTGTTGTGTGAAATTACTTCTGGTCATTTACATTGATATGAGGGTATCATTCGGTTGCATGTTGGAAGATGTTAAGAAGGAAGCATATAAAATAATTTGAACTGAAAAAAAAAAAGAAAAAATTAGTTGCTTTTTTTGTTTGTTAGCTGTAGTCAGATCATAGATTTTTAAGTTCAGAATTTTATTTTTTTCTGTTGTTAGAAGATAAATCTTGATCAGGGAAGAAAAGCGTCTTTTCTCAACAAGAGGTTAATTAAGGTACTAATACAGTTCAAGTGCAAACAATAGGACAAAATCATGTTCTGCAACATAATAAAGTAATTTAATAGTATATCTCAGTAAGAAAGCAAAAAAGCATTGTAAAATAAAATTAAACACTTATCAAGGCACAGCATACACACAAGGCAACTAATTCACTGTCCTTTTCAGATTGATATTTGAGACACTTTTTGCACAGATTTCTTTCTTATTACTGGATTGGATTGGATTGGATTGGATTGGATTGGATTCATGCTAACTTTATCATCATGACCTTGGCTGAAAATTTTGTAGTATTTGATGGATCTGGTGGGGAGCATTTGCTATTACTTATTTTCTCAGATTAGGGAAACAGGTAGGAAATGGGCCATTAAAACCAGTAATATTCCTCATAAACATTTCAACTGATCTATGAAACATGGATTACAGCCCCCCATAGCAGGAAAGTTGCAACTAAATGATCCTTGAGATCTCTTCCAAACCAAACAATTTTGTGATTCTGTGATTCTTAAAGAAGGAAGAGGCTTTTATTGTTCCTCATTCCATAATATTTTGGAATATTTTTCATACTGTATGACAAACAGATGACAAAAGCCATTTTGATCTCTGCTTATACAGACAAATAATAACTTTCTGAACTACAGGTGTATTAAAGCTACATTTATATTTGTAGTTGCTTCTGAGAGAATATCTTAAATCAGCACTGTATGAGCATTTCAGTCTAATAGCAAAGTGCTCATAAAATGTTTTAGTTAAAATTCTCTGATTCTGCTACTGATGACACTGTTCCCATTTGTTCAGTTTTAATGTTTCCTCATATCCTCTAGTCTTTAGAAGGAACTGTTGCTTTTAGGATCTGCTTTTTGATCAATCAAAGTTTTTGACAGCTTCTTTCCTCCCTTCCCAATTATGTTAAATTGAAGTGGAAGGCAGAGAGTGTTGATATTAATGGGCTTTCCTTTGAATTTGAATTCCCCCATTGGGAATGAGTGCTAAAGGTCTTTGTAAGAGCCTTCATGCACTACAGCTCTGCAGAGAAGGGGTGCCCAAGCTATACAGCAACAAGCAATCCTTGTCCTGTAGTGGTCACTGGCTATTTCATTGTCTATTTTTGATTAACTTTATTTCAGTATTTCACTGGTCCCATCTTTCTTTCTGCTTGCACTTTTTGTTTTTCAGCTATATTTTGTTTGTAAGCACTCAGGGATATGAAACCTTTTGTTTTCTTTCAATACCATCCCTATAAAACAACAGACTTACAAAGAAAGCAGAGAATATGCAGAAATATTATGCAGATATTCTTTTTGGCCATGTTTTCTGGGAAATCACTCAAAACTTCCTTTGTATTACCTAGTCTGCATTCTGCTAAACCAAGACATGTTTTTTCATATTCTTGTATTATTAATTCTGCCAGTTTTACAATACTGAGAAATTCCTGATGATCAAGTTTCTTCCTCCATTTCCCTGTAGGTACAAAGTATCAAGCCACATTTTTATCATCTGATTAAAAAATTGCTGTAAATCTCCCACTAATCCTATTGTTTGCCACGTTTGCAATTACTGAGATACTTCTCTTTCTTGTTTAAGTTAGGTCCCCATTTTCTCCATTCTTGTTTTTCTTTCAGGCCTTCCTTGCATAATGACAGCTTGTGCCAATTTGCAGCACACAGGCATCAAATACAGGATTAAAGGTATAGGAAGGCATATGTTTTTCTTGTTTAAATTTAGAGTTACAGGAAGGCAATCACAGTCCTTTCGTGGCTAAAAATGAAAAAAAAAAAAAAAAACAAACTTTAACTAGAGAAAAAAACAAAACTCCTGTAGCTATGGAGAGGCACCATATATTATCCCATCAGTGTCTCTCTACTCCTTTGTGGTGGAGCAATATTTTTCTTAGTTTTAATTATGTTTACTTAGAAAGAAAAATATGAAAGTTTTCATGAAGTAATAATTTGTTCCAAGGAAATAAGCTGTGAACAGGGAAAGATTTTACTTGATAAATAATTCTTAGTCACTATCCAGTGATGATACTCAGTGGCCCAAGACGCCATTGACAGCAAACTGCTAAGGAGGAGATCATAAAATTCATTCTTTTAGGCAACATTTATCTAAATATTGAGGTTCTTCTATGAAATGTAGGAGGAGCTGGACTGTATAAAAATATTAATCTATTAAATAATTAATAACTGTGTCTACATCAACACAATATTTTCTGTACATTACTTATGCAAGAGTAGAATGCCATTTCACTATTTCTGCTTGTAAAAACATAAAAGCTTTTAGTGTACAAACAATCCTCGCATCTCATTTGAAAATTTATAATTTTAAATTTCTTATTATGTAAACCCAGTACTATATATTCAATTCTCTTCAAGAAATTATATTTATGTAAAACATTATTGTAAAAACATAGCCTGCATGATAAGGAATAACAAACTGTGTGGAATTTTACCTTAAAATTACTGTAATGTAGATAAACAGAGTTATGATATATGAAATATTGTTATGAATTGGTAATTGTGTTTCATTTTTTCTTTGGTCCTAACTCTCTGAATATTTCTCACAACTAAAGACATCAGGGTTCTTCTCTGGACATATGGAATGACAAATATTCACAGATCTGCAGGCTTTCCTGAAGGTGGCTCCATTTGATAAAGGTTAAATTAGACAATCCAGGATCAGATCAACCCCAAATTCTCATCAGAGTAATTGGTCAGAGGAGGAAAACCAGAAATAATTGTTCAGATAACAGGTATGAATAATGCCATAAGAATTTCCATAAGATATTTCTGAGATTTAACCAACATGTTCTTGAAATTTATCAACTGGGCAAATGCTCCACAGAAAATAGAGAAAACAATTTTTGCCTATTTACAGCGCATGTGTCCATCTCAATTCTGAACTAAGGACTGTCTTAACTAGTAATTTTCCTTTCTTTTTAATTCTGGCTACTAAAAAATACAGGTTCATTTGACTGTATCTCATTCACACAGAGTTGTTTCCAGCCTCAGTGAAATAGAGAACAAAGCATGTTCAAGAAAAGGCTTGTTTATTTTAGGATAGTTCTCAATTCTGCCTCAAATTTCTTCAGCTCACGATGTAGATGAAAAGATAAAATGTACAAAGCTTCATTTCAAAAGAAATTCTGAAATAGAAAATGGAAGAGGAAATTAACTTTCAGTGTACTTTAGATGAACTATAACTTCAAAAACTTTGAAACCCAGGGAATATGATTATATTTGTCTGGGAATTAAAAAAAAAAAACACACAAAAAAAACCACCAAAAAAAAAAGAAAAAAAACCAAAAACCAAAAAAAGAGTAGTGGTGAAACATGTTCAGTCAATTTAAATTCCAGGTTACTAGTAGATAGCAACTTCCATCTCCATTACCAAATAATTTTTGAACATTGATGTTTTCTGTGATTTTCTAATGGCTCAGAGACAAAGGATGAATTATAGAAAAAAGGACATTTTTCCATTGCAGAGGACAAACATTTAAAACTCTAGAGAAGCCTAAGATATGTAGACAAGGTGTTCTGAAAATCTATAGATTTCTACAAGGTTATCTAAACTAGCATTTGTCTAACAACTCAGGCACAGCATCTTTGAAACAAAATGCATAAATGAAATGTTTTCTTTTTGATACATTTTCAGAAAAAGGCTTTAAACCTGCTTTAAGTACTTCAACGTTGTTCAAAGTATCATATGCAATATTTATACATGTTCTAGCTTCCCATCAGCAAGAAATGTCCTGTACACCTCTCCCAAATCACCTTTCTCAGAGTTTGATCATAAATTAATGATGACACTCTAACCAAGCAGTTAAACTTGTACGTGGAATGATTGCATATGAAAAAGTGTTTGTCACGAGGAGTTAGAAAAATCAGAAAAATAATATCAGGGCTCATTGTAGATGGCTAAGTATATTTAGAGGACAACACAATCATAGTTTCATCTACAGCAAGGGGCCAGAAAATTACTTTCTCTGCCCTTCTAAGGACTTTCAAATCTTTAAAGTCAGCTCCATTAAGATAAATATTAGATGCTGTCTACTTATACCTTCATGTATGCGTATACATTGGAATTCAGTATTTAAAACATGGAGCACTAATGGTATTTTAGCTTTCAAATCAATGTCACATAAAATTCATGGGAAAATATCATAACATTTTACCAGCAGATGAATCACTTCAGTATGAAATCCTTTAGAAAAAAAATGCCTCTAAAGATTTTTCTGCCTTGAGCTGAAATATGCTACAGGCATAAGATTAGTTATTTAAATTAAATAAGAATAGATTTTATAGAATGAAAAAAAGCTTTTTGGTTTCTAGTTTTCAAAACCTAGGGAATAGAGTCCCAAATATAAGAATCTTATCCTGCACTCATGAAGGACTCCTTAGTGTTCAGTAAGGAAGAAAGTGTCACAGGTGGGGTAAAGAGATGAGAACTGGGAATTAGAGTGTATCACCACAGAAATATTAGTTGTTCTAGCTGTTGGTAAAGCAAGGTAAGAAATAAGAGAAATAAAAAAGGTAGCAGCCTTTCCATGGCACAGAGACTTTGGAAAGGCTGCTACTTTTTAACAAATTTTTGTGATTTTTTTTTTAAAGAAATCTTAGAAAATTCATATTCCACATCTCTCACCTCTGTAAGGATTTAGGTAAGCTTGGAACAGTGTACATGCTTATTTCTGAACCTGAAGACAGTTTTCTTTTTCTTCCTGTTGAAAAGTTAAAATAAGAATTTAAAAAATCATTGTGACTTGATGGAAGTTCAGGGCTTCCCTTACCTGTTTGACCTGCAGCACAGGAGATGCTCTTTGTAGATGCTTAAGTTTACTTATTATTTTAAATTTTTGGGGGTTTTTTTTGTGTTTTGTTTGTTTGCTTGTTTTAAATACTAAAAAATAGTTAAATATTTAGTAGTTCAGTGTCTTTTGGTAATTGTTTTTCTTTAGAGGAATAGCATTTAAAATGTCTCCTATTCTCCATATGAATGACTCTTAAGAAAATGCATACTTCTTAAAGCTAAATAAATAAGGAAAATTAGAAAAAATATTTTCAGCAAAGGCTTATTGACTTTACTGGCTTCATGTAAATTCTATCCAATGACAGCATTGTGTGGTCTATTTCTATTTTAGTGGTACAATAAGTGCTGTTTTTAGGGGGAAAAATAGTCTGAATTGGTATGAATAAGCTTTTTATATGGAAAAAAAACCTTACTCTAATTTTTTTAATTTGACTTAAATATTTTCTCCTTATATCAGGTTATGGTAAACACCAGCAGAATTAAAAACTGCCAAAGAATTTTGATTTTTAAAATACCTAAAAAGATACTTCTTTCTATAAAAAAGTATATATATATCTATCAAAATCAACTTATTTGGAAAGAAAATACTAAATTCTTTCAGAGTAATTTAATTGGCAAAATGAAATTCACTAGCATATAGAAGTTTCAAATAAACATAAATTTTCCATAATTTTAGTTTCTAATTCCACTTTGCTTTCAAGTTTTTTTGTTTTTCCTCCACTTTGTCTAGCCTTTTTTCCTTATTCTACTGTGAAAAAAGGAAAATATCAAAGTTGGAATATAAAAGGACTTTTAATTTTTCAAAAATAGACAAAAAAATTGTCTTTTTAAAAAGTAATACTGCATTTAAAAAGTCAAATTTTGATATGCATACAGATTTGCAAAGAAATGTTTTCTTCTGTCTGTGAAAAATTATCCGGAATAAAAGTAAAGAAATATCTTTTTGAATTTCAGTACTAACCATGGAATAGTAAAGAAATTCCAATACTTTTTTTCCTTCTTCCTTTGGACACGTACTCTACTTGTATATCCCTCTTTTAATGGTATTTTAAATGCCTTGAAGATAATTTTGTAATTCAGAAATAAAATAAAATATTTTGATTTTCTTTCCAAATGTGGGAGCAGGAGAGTCCTCTTTTTCTTCACTTTCTCTCTGTTGGATTATAAAAAAATATAAAGATTTAAAATTATTCATATAGTGCTAAAAACAGAAATAACATTTTAAAAAATTAAACCAAATTTGAGGGGAGATTACAATGGAACAAATATTTGTCAACTGTAACTACAAAAAGGAATGCAATCTTAATGAACACAGTTCTCTTGCTCTTAGAAATAAACTTTTTATGCCATGTCATTGCTTTAAGCACCAGGTTTTTTTAATTAATTTCTGCCTTTCATGGTCTGTAGAAGGTAGAAACTAGGGACCCTCTTGCTTGCTCAGGGAAGTTAATGCAATTTATTTTCCAGATCATGAAGGCAGCAACAAATCCACCCTGAGGTCAGGAAGCACAACAAAGTCATTCCTGAAGGAATGCTATCCTAACAGAGATACAGCTAACCACCTAAACACACCTGGAAGCTATTTTATGCTATATTATTATTATGCTATATTACTATATAATTATCATTATGATATATTATTATTATTATTAATATTACAAAATGTTTTCATCCTTTCACATTAAAAAGCTGAACATGATAACTAATTTTTCTTAGCAGATGAATGTGAGCATCCTCACTATGTTCCAGCCTTAGCCAAATCACTAAAGGATCTCAGCTAAGGTGGGGGTGCTAAGAAAACATGGTTTGCATTTGAATTTTAAAGGGTTTCATTTTCCTGCGTGGTGTGAGAAGCAGCTGACTGTGCCACAGCACCCATCTCCATTCACATGCTCCTCTGCAAGCAGATGCTCACAAAGCCCGGCTGTCTGGGATGGTGTAGGACACAAGTGGACATAGGTTTGATGCAGCCACAGCATCTGCGGCATTAATTTGGAGCTGAGGAGCCGTAAGCAGCACAAGCTGTGCCACCACCCCCAGTGCAGCTCAAAGCCAGCTCCTGCTTGCCCAGGAAGGAGCACAGGCATATCCAGCTTTGGTTATCACTATATCCATTATAATCATTTAGTTCTGGAAGTCTGAAATTATTCTGACATCCTAAGAAATAAGAAAAAAACACTGGTTTTTCAGAAAGAATATCAGCTCTATAGTTTTAAGTTTGTGGATGAGAACAATTTAATACCACCTGAAATCTACATGAGCCTTTGCTCCAAATCATTTGAGCAGAGAATTTTAAATAATATCTCCATTCTAATTAGAAGAAAACATAATCATCAATGTTGTGGTAAACAAAGCTGACAATATCAGTGTGATAATTATTTTAAAAAAATAAATAAAACATGTACTGTCATGCTTGACAAATTTAATTGCAGGATGTTTTTTATATGCAGAGGTTGCAGACTCTTAGTAGTAATCAAACTAATGGTTTGTCCTTGCCACTTAGCAAGGTTTATTTTATGCAGTGAAAAACATAAGGTAAGCATAGCACTGGCATTTGTGTCAGAATACTGATGATGTTGATATCCTTCCTACACAGAAGGATGAGACTGTTGGGAATATTTTTATCTGGTCACCATTCCTTCTTCAAAAGATACTCAGAACCTGAGAAGAAGGTAGAGATGTTTTGTCCTGTCTTACATATCAGTGTAAATTTTGAATTCCTTTCTTGACTGAATATGCTTTTCATATTTGAATATAAGCTATGGGGAAAAAGGAGAATTAATGCTCCAAATCACGTGATGAGCACTGGGCTTTGAGAGGAATGCATGAAAAATCACAGTTATTAATTTGTTTCATCTCATTCAAACTTAAAAGTCCCTAAAGGAGTTTCCCCAAAAGCTAAAGTAAGGATGGCTTAAGTCTGGTTTCTTTATTTTCTAACTTGGAACAGAAAGCAAGATCCTTTGGGTTGGTTTCTTTCTCCCTATATTTTTCCTGATCTGATATAGATTGTTTTTCCTACTATTCTAATGCAGCTCTATGCTGACTCCAACTGAGCACTCCACTCAAAAGCACTGACCACTCCTGTCACTTCAATGTTGGGAAAAGACCTTCTCTTGGCTATACAACTCAGTGCAAAGTAGCTGAAATGAAAGTGGATGTTATTGTTCTTTCATATCATGATATACTCACTATTATTTCTTTGTCTTACAGTCTGAATTTCAGCAAGCACACCACTGCAATAAAGCACCTTTCTCTCAACTATGAGTGGCTTTGATTTGAGATCTTTCCTTCATTTGTAAGGAAGAGCTGTGTCTTTGACTTCAAAATTTTCCATCTTGCTGTAAATAGATTTTTTACTGCTAAAATACTACCCATTCCCTTTCTTCCCTGTTTACTACTTCCCTTTCAGGGAGAAAAAGGAAAAGTAAAGGAATGATGTGATGGCTTGGCCTGCCAATGCTTACAGATTCAGAGCCAAAGAAAGATGCTGTATTCACTGCAGCTTACATTTTGCCTTTTCTGCAGAGCAATAGGGAAATCTTTGTTCAGTCACCAGCGGGTACCACGTCTGCTGAAATGTTCCCATGGAGACAGGGCATAGCTGAACACAGCAGCAGAGATGCACCTTACAGCCCTTCCATGGGGTCTGTGGTTACGTTTGTAGTTGATGCAGTGCACAGCAAAACATCTCCCTTCTTTAGAAACCACATTTTGCTAGGAGTCAAATGCTCATTTCCTAAAGAAGCCTCAAAAAACTATAAACTACATAAAGGAGGAACAACCAAACAAGTGTGTAAGCATTTCACACAAATTTCACAGAATTCCAGTGATGCTTGCAGAAACTTGAAAGCTCTGTATAATTGAGATCCTTTTTTTTTTTTTTTTTGCTTGTTTGTGCTTTTTTTTTTTTTTTTTTTTTGTGCTTTTTTTGTTTTGGATTTATTTCTAGATTTGAGATCAAACACATGCTGACTTTAGCATGAGATGACTTGGACCCAAAGAAATACTACTTGAGATGTAGGTATTTAGTTTGCTGTTTGGTTGTGGTATTTGAACCATGTTTCATTCCACAATGCTTGCTGGAACAAGCTGCTCCTAGGAGAAAGACATTGACATTAAACCTTGGGTTGCACTTCCTATACCACAGGCAGGAAAAAAAAAAGTGTTTTTTTAATAAGTGTGGGAAAGATTCATCAAAGTGTTGGATTCATCAAAGTCAGTGGTAAAACTGTAGCTTGACTTCTTTAAGGTATTTTTTTAGAAAAAAAAAAGATAATAATACTGCTGTAGAAAATACTGATAAAAATTAGCTTGCAGTAGTTCAGATTTTTCTAGTCACTAACATTGAAATTAACTAAAATTGAAGGTTCCAACAGAGTGATATATGATTTTGGAAAAATACTATAAGACACTGAATGAGTTTGCTTGGTTTAATTTGATGAGGCAAATTTAAAGATGAGATATGCCAATTCTATGTAATTAAAAACTTCAATAATTTAAAATAATTTCAAAACTACAAGCATTTTTAGGACTTAATTCTACTTTAAACTTGGTGACATTAAAAACTTTTACAGTGTTCAGCTGTACAGATGTTCAGCTGCTTCTCCAGCTCAATGTGTTAAACTAATTATCAGATACGGGGTCCAGAGGAATTTTTTCTCCTAATTAGGAAGAATTTCTGCAGAAGCAAAATTTACCTTTTTTTTTTTTTTTTTTTGTAGCCTGGGTCATCATCATCATCATCATCATCATCATCATCGTCTTCTGGGAGCTTTATTGACAAAAGTCCAGGAATCTGGGAGGCAGATAATGCTCTCACTTCCTCCTGTTTTCTTCCTGTGGCACGTCATTGTCTTTTGGAGCGTCAGAAAGCATTTCCTGGCTCGTGGAGATATGTGGGTGATGCTGTGATGTCCCCCTGAGCCAGCTCTGTTTGTGTGTTAGCAAAACCAGGCCCTGCACTGTGACTCAGTGCCTCTTGCATGCCCTGTCACTGTGCCCTGATCACTGTGAATATGAAAACAAAACCACACAGCAGCCTGCTGGGTCCCATTTAAACATTATCTCCATCTCCACGCTGTGAGTCACAGATGTGGTCTTTGCTGGAATGTCTCCAAAGGGAGGCAGGAGAGTTGAATTCAGCCTAGTGCAAAAATAGGAGAGCCCTAAGGCACTGACTTTTTGCAAGTGATGCTTTCCCCTTTGTGGTCACACAAGATACCACGCCTGAATTCAAAGTGCTCTGGAACCTTGTGAAGGAAGTGAAGGAACCTTGAGAAACATGACCCTGTGAGAAATTCCAGGTTTGATGCCTGTCCTAACACTTGCCAACATTTCTTCCCCCACCCCAAAGAGTCATAGTTTGCTGGAGCTGTACTTTCATTTGCAGTTGAAAACATCAAGATTTCTCATCTGTCATGCTCTTTTCTCATGCAGTATTTGCAGAAAACTGTATTGCAGCTACTTAGGATTCTGTTGTAGAAACCCTAATATTGTCAACATTTATTTGCTGCACCTTGACATCTCCCAGAAGTATGAACGGTTGTGATTTATGAAACAAGTCTGTGTTACATGAATTGGAGAGTCGTTCTGCTGCAGAAAAGGCTCTTAAAAATCAGAACTGTCTTGATGCAGCCTGGCAGGTATGTCAAATCCATGCTGCAGTCAGAGATGTACCCAGGGTTCAGTGTATCCTGATCCAAATGTCACAGAATTATTGGATCTTTATCTTTGCAAGACAACTGATCTGGGTCTATTCCATCAGACTTAAAGAGCCACTAGTCTGACATGGAGATTAAGAGGGACAAATATATTAAAGGAATCATTTTGATCCAAGATCTCATTCTGAGACCTGTGAAGGTACTATAACATATTAAATGAAAATATCTCTTTGTACAAAGTGGTTATTGCCATGCTTACTTGTTCTCAGATTGGTGAGTCTTGTGGACACCAATGTGCATTAGAAATACAGCTGAGCAGAAGAGGACATTCAGAACTATATTTCTCTTGAGATGAAGACAGAAATAGGTGGGACAATATCACAGCAAATTTTATCTTCAATCACTTGTAGGAGATTGAAATATCTTTCCTGATTTTGGATGGCATAGATTTACTTTTCTTCCTAGCTGCTGGTAGAGTGCTGTTTTGGGTTTGGGACAAGAATAATGAAAACACACTCATGTGTTAGTTGTTTGTAAGTGGTGTTTACACTAAATCAAGGACCTTTCAGCTTCTCACCCCAGCCCACTGGCAAGTAGGCTGAGGGATCACAAGAAGTTGGGAAGGGACACAGCTGGGACAGCTGACCTCAACTGACCAAAGGGATATTCCAGAACTGACTGAAGAGATACTCCAGGCCAGCTGGCACCATGCTCTGTATATAAACCAGGAGGTATTCAGAGTCATGGCATTTTTTGTCATCAGTCAGTGTTAGGTGTGATGGAGCCCTGCTTTCCTGGGCTGAACTAGTGCCTGTCTGTGAAAAGTGGTGAACGAATTCCTTGTTTTGCTTTGCTTTGCAATTTTTGCTCTTCTGATTATATTCTCCATTCTGATGCGTGGGAAGGCAATGAGTGGAGCTGTGGGACTTGGTCGTCAGCTGAGGTCAAACACCATCCTGTTTTCAGAGTTTCTCTCTGAAAGGTAAAAGAAACCAAAGAATTAATGACAAACAAAATTGTACCTTTCTCTTCCTTTTTACAGGCAATCAGGTGCAGAGAGTGCCTGACCCTTGTGTCTGTTTAGTGTGGAAGAACTGTGCCTTCATTGTTTGAACACAGACATGGTTTCTGCTCAGCTTTGCAGTGGAATTCAACAACTATCTTGAGCTGAAAAATTACACAAGGACTTCCAGGATCAAAGTTATTATGCATTCAGTAGCCCAATACTCCATCTGCTGTTTCCTTGTTCCATATCCCATTAACAAATGCCAAGCTGCAGATTGTTTTTCACCTAGTAATGAGCTGCATAGGTATGTAAACAAAAGTTATATATTTCTGTTAGAACAAGTGCCAAGAGCACCTCCTGTTGCAACACTACTAATGACAGGATAGTAACAGTGGAATAAAAAGAGTAATTTTCAGTATTCCCAGGTCAGCTGCACACATGGTTTCTCCAAAATAAGTAAGTGAGGCAATTTATTGCATACTTACAATGCACCAGATTCATTCCTGCTTTAATTGCAGTAGCCTCAGTGGATCTGTGTCATGGAAGAATTTGGCCTTGCGGTTGGAAATCTTCCTAACGATGGTGGTAAAAAAAAAGGTGAACAGCATAAATAATGTCATTATCCCAATTAACTGGAATTGATTAATTCATCCATCCATTTCCCAAGTGATTATCTCCAATTAAAATAATTGCCTGGATAACATTCCAGTGCTAGATCCCTGGATGCAACAGAGATTTCTAAACAGCATTTTACTCATATTCCAGCACAACCACCAATACCTGGCAGCAGGGAAACACTTTGCAATTTGCTATAGTTCAACACAAGGACTGAGGAAGGTTTGGAATATCTCTAAGAAACACAGACTCGTGTATTATTATTTGTGTAAGAATAGTTACTGTGGCATGGGACTTGAGTTGCAGAATGCAAGGGGATGGTGCCTGCTGTAAAGAGGTGATATTTATGAGCAAGCACAGATGCATGAGGGGCACAAAGAAACCATGAGATAATATCAGTAGGCATAGCAGCCTCTCACTGTTGTATATTTTTGTAGGCATCACAGTACAGGATGTTTTTTCCAACCACATCCCTGAAGGTAGCCAGCTCTGTTGATGCT
This sequence comes from Anomalospiza imberbis, assembly GCF_031753505.1. Classification (NCBI taxonomy): domain Eukaryota; kingdom Metazoa; phylum Chordata; class Aves; order Passeriformes; family Viduidae; genus Anomalospiza; species Anomalospiza imberbis. The sequence continues at coordinate 12,111,023 of NC_089683.1, read as the reverse complement.
TACAAAGAGATCCTTCCAGCTGTGAAAGTGATAAAAAGTCTGATGACACCTGTCTGAAAACGTAAAACATGGGCAGAGGAGCCTGACACCACAGTATGACCAGAGGCAAGATTCTACTTTCTGATTGTGATTAGAAGATGATGGGTGTGACGAGGATGCCTTGAAAAGGCAGTTTCTGAAATTGTATATGAAGTGTGAGAGAGATATAGAGTAGTAATTTAAAGAAAGTGATAACAAGCTCAAATGAGCTGGGTATGAGGAGGATGCCTGTAGCCACAGTATCGCATCTGCTAAGTTCAGAGAAAAGGCTGTTCTAAAAAATGTGAGAGAATGCTTAGATGTATGCATAGATGGAGATGAAAAACTGTATTTAAGGGATGTTTTGTATAGAAAATATGCAAAATTCAAGTACAGTTTGAACCCAAAAGCCTTAAACTCAGAGCTGAATATAATGTTAAATTACTGGACTGCTTAATTACTCAGTTCAGTAGCTGGGCACACTTTTATGAAAATTAGCTAGGGGAAATGGTAACAGCACTTCAGGAAAATGATAACACTGCAGGAAAAAGTTGTTTTTTGGATTTGTTGATTAGGAGGGATGAGGTAGTGAATCATAGAATCATAGAATGTGCTGAGTTGGAAGGGAAACATCATCATAATTGAGTCCAACTCCTGGCCCTACACAGGACAAGGATCTTAGCCCTCCCCAGGCATCCCACTATGAGCCTGAGAGTATTGTCCAAACACTTCTTGAACTCAGGCAGACTTGGGACTGTGACCACTTCCCTGGGAAGTCTGTTCCAATGAGTGCTCAACTTCACTCTCCGGGTGAAGAACCTCTTCCTGATATCCAACCTAAACCCCTTCTGACTCAGCTTCATGGCTTCAGGTCCTGTCACTGTCACCAGAGAGCAGAGATCAGTGTCTGCTCCTCTTCCCTTCATGAGGAAGTTGTAACTGCAGTGAGGTCTTCCCTTGGTCTCTGTCAGGCTGAGCAGACCAGGTGACCTCAACTAATCCTAATGCAGCTTCCCCTCCAGGCCTTTCACCATCCTTGTTGTCCTCCTTTGGATTAAGCCTCCTAGTGGCCTAATGTATTTTTTATATCCTCTCCCTTGCCTGGCTGGCATTTCTGTGCCAACCAGGACAGGGGTGGCCAAGAAGTGAAACAAAACATGCAAATAAAAAAAACCCGTATTTTATTTTTTTTTTAAATTTTGCTAGAATAGAGTTGTTTGTTGTTCATAATATTAAATTCCCAAACAGTATTTTGTGAGCAGATAATGTCAATGGATTCATCGCTAAACAGAAGAAGGAATGAAAGGGGTAGCTTCATCAAGAAAGAAGCTGAAAAACTTAGAGGCTAAGCTTTTGTATTGGGAAACCTGGCTAAAATTCTTTGTCTGCCTTAGGAAAATGAACCAAGGTATCCTACCATGCAACTAATGGTCTAGCACCTTTTGCTTGTTGTCATTTTGGTTTATTTAAAGACTCCTCATTGTCTACAGCAGAGATTGAAAGCCCTTAAGCTTCAAGGTTGGAGTCTTAACTTCTCAGTCAGAGAGGCATGGAATAAGAAACATTTTCACCAGCTGTGAAGGAATGATAGACAAGGACACAAACCTGAATGCATCTCTAGAGCATTCTCTAGATAGGTGGGAGGCTCCAGTTCAGATCTTTGCCCATAAACAAAGTTCAAATAACAATTAAATTAATACAGAATAACTATATAAATAGCAGAAGTGAATTGACATTTCTTTGGGTGAAGCAAAGCAGGTCAAGAGGAGGTGTTCAAAAGCAGTGATATTCAAAAGGCTGACTGGTGCTTTTTTCTATAGTTTCAGGAATACGATCACAAAACCATCTTCACATAAAGCTGATATCCATTTCAGGGCAGCTGAATCTGTATTTTTGTGCCATTGCTATTATTACATTTTCATGGGAAGTACCCTGTTCTAAATAGAATAATTTTTCAGACACTTGAAAAATGTTAGTAGCACTTTTTGCTACCTAGAAACTTTTTTAGGGATTTGAGGAAATGTGCAGCATTTTTAATATGATGCCAGTCAAATCCTTTTCTTTTATGCTGGGCTTATTGTAAACAATTATTTTATGTGCCCAGTCCCATTGTTTGAGATAACCTCACTAAGTTAGGCCTCACTGACCTGAGTCTCCTAAAAGCTTGATCATTTCTGTCAGCATTTAATCAGTTCTTGATGGGTGAGTGCTGGGTCAATAGTTCTCCACCAAGCCTAAGTAAGTCAGATTTTAAGACATTTGTCCCAAAGTGCTCAGGACAGAGGAAATTTAGACATAGAATCAAGAGTATCTATTTAAAGACTCTTAGTAGGTCTATGAGCTTCATACTAATAAAAATAAGGCTTTTTCTGAAAGAAATCAAAGTGCACTCATGCACTATAATTGTGAAGATTTTTTTTAATGAGAAACACATAAGATCAATTAAACTTGAAAAAACCTTCATCACATTAAATGGATGAAGATTAATTGGTGGGCTTATTTATTTATTTTCCTTACATAAAGACATAACACAAATAAGCACTCATTAGGTAGCTGAAGCTCGAAGATGAGAGTAATATATTTTGAATAAAAAAGCTAACTAAAGAATTGAAATTACTTTTACCTAGGAAAGAGAAAGCATGTCACATAAGTAGCTTGCCTATCTAAACTAAACCTTGGGATAAATTTTAAGGGAATCAAGGGGTAGAAGTCAATGGAATCAGATATATTGTTGAATTGCCAAAGATACATCATGTTAAATTGATCCAATATTGTTCCTGACAACTTTTTTTTTTTTTTTTCAGTAGTATGCATTTTAAATTACCAGGACCTTACAAAGAGACCTAAGATGACGTAAATGAGACAAGAGGGAGAGAAATTCAGAAGTGGCTGGAGCAGAGTTACTATCAGGGTAGAGGAGGCTGGCAGTGGGTGTGTGTGAAGGAGGATTTCAGTGGTGAGCAGGAGTGGATTCAGGAAGATGCTGGTTTGAAGGTGAATCTCAGTAGCTATTTCCTGAATGTAAGTGACAGCTAGAAGTTACACTGCCACTTCTAAAGGCATACAACCTTTCTTAAGACAGTAAACAGTATGACTCCTCTAACATATGTGAAAGCATAACCCTAACAATATATTTTTGTTCGTGGTCCCCCTTTTAGAAGAGTATGCATTGCTTCTTAAAAAACATGTTATCTCTGAAGGTTTTATTTACTGTTTCTTTGTTAAAGAGTTCTCAATAAATTGACTTTATAATTTTTCATGTATATATGTAACATATATTTTGTGTTCTAATATGCAACTCAGGTTAGCTCTTCAGGAACAGCAGGTTTCATGTTTTTTAAAGAGTAACTATCCATTTCCAAGGGTATTATCTTGTGCTGATATTTGGGTCAGGTAAAAGAAAATCTTTGGCACCTTTATAACATAACTTCCCAAGGGAAAAAGCATGTTGTCTGTGATAAAAACAGAGGAGATTTCTAAAAGATCTAGGATTAAGAAGCATCACACCAAAAGGCCAGTATGAAATGGCCCTTTCCTGGCAACTTAGTTCTCTTGCAATTCTGAAAGTAGGAGTTCCTTATTTTTTTAATATTCCATGCTAATTTATAATGCATGGTTAAAATGTGTTGTTGAGAAATCATTTATAAAATGTGTTTGGAAACATGATGACATTGGGTAGCTGTCAGGCATTTAAATAGAGAAAATGAGTGTTTCACATACACCTGTGGGAGGGTGGGAGGGCGTCACAGTTTGTCTGATTTACCATTGCATTCTGCATCACTTGACATCATGAGCTTGACTGAAACATTTGGTGACAGACAACATTTGGAAAATTCATTGTCCTTGTTTCTATAAAGAGGCCTAAAGTCCCGAAGTGTCTTTATGGTAGTAAGACTGAGGTTGTACATTCGCTTCCTAGTTCCTTTTTCCCTCGTTCAGAAAGGAGGGGTGGTTGGATAGTTTTGTTCAGACAATGCTTTGAATACGTCTACTCCCTCCTTTCTTCAATAATATTTCTTTTCTTTGAAGAGGAGCCACCAGATATTTTTCCATCCTTTTGCCTGATCCAGGATTCTTCTGATTTTGTTACAAGTTACCCAGAATAATTTTCTCTTAAAAAAACCCTCCCCCAAGAGACCCCATTTTCTTTCTTATTAGAGAATAATATAGCTAATTTTAAAGATAGATTTACCAATTTATTTTTCAAGCCTTAACTTTGCTGTGACCACTGTGCCACCATAAAAGACATGCAGGTGGTCCTCTCCCACTCTTTCTTAATAGGTGCATTTATTATTTGCTCCTGCCAACCAGGTCCACTTATGCCTGTGGGAAGGCTGCAAGAACTGGTCCTGTAATGCCTTGTCAGTGAGCACTGTCTTGCAGATCCCTCTCTATCAACCTGTGCAGTTCCTGCCATTTCTGCTTTGTACTGCTCATGTCTCTCCTACTCCTGCTGCCCATGCACACTTTAATGGTGTGAAAAACCAACCATGAGTGTAAGCCATTTCTCACTTAAGTCAATTTTGAAATTTGATGTCCTATTTTAAGCAGTTATCTCCGTCAGAAAATTCAGGATTATAGTGTTGTTGTAGAACAGTGTTATTACTGGCAATGAGTGGCTGTATGGGAAAGCATTTCATCATGGCCACATCACATTAAACAAAACGTAAGGAGGAGTGGAAAAGAACCACAAGAAGAAACTCCTCTTTCCTGTATACCTTGGGAAAGATTTCCTTAGAAGAGTTTATTTCATGGTTGTAGTCCTTTCCTGGAAAGTTGTTCTGATTCTATGTTCCCAAAGGCTGATGATTTGCTGTGGAACTCCTCTATGCTCAGTTAATTCCCTTTGCTGACACTAAATGCCCACCCATTTTCCCTGTTATGACACTCACAGAAGGCTGAGTATACATAAGGATACAGCATCAGAAACCCTGCATGCAGAGTTTAGGTGCTAACTGAACAAAGTAGAAAGATTTTTCTCCCCCTACCCTCATCCAGGAAGCTGGAGAGAGTCAGAATCCAGTCCTGAGCAGATTTAGTGAATTGGGTGGAAATAATAGATGTTGTTGTGGTGGAGAAGGCACAAGTGATCTCCAAACCTGGGAGGTGACTGCCTGTGCTTCACACAGCTGTGAGCAGCAGCAGACAGAACAGGATGTCACTCCTGATCTGTAGATGCTGTCAACCATTTTTAGAGACCCCAAAACACGAGAATATTGTCAAACAAGCAAAAGATCAAACAGCAGTAAATTTTCTGTCTCTGAGTAATAACCAATTAGAATGACAGTGAAATAATTGGGAAGAGTGAGGCAGAGAGTGTAGAAGTTGGCATCTCCTTCAAAATGACCCTTTTTTATAACAGCAGCCTCTTAAACACCCCTGAAAATAATGAGCTGTAAGCTGCAATTAGCATGAAAAATAGAGTTATTGCAGGGAACAGTTTGAAACAAGTGCTAAAGCAAGGGCAACATTATGAAAAGAGTCCTGTCAGAAGCTGTTTTTTCTTAGATGGAAGAGTTTCTAGCTAAAATTCCTTGCTCTCTATTGCTAGCTGCACAGAGGAGTTATGCTTGTTATTAATCAAGCTAATTTTCAGTGGGAGACAAAAGAGGAATAGATGCAAACCACGTGTTTGTAGCACACAATGCTTTGTTGTTTGGATTGTGAACAACCCCTCAGCTGGCGTGTTCTGGGCTTGGTTGTGAGTCAGTGGCGCGAGCCCCTGGGGTGCTGCTCTGCACTGCAGCGCAGCCGTGCCCATTGCTGGGCTCAGTGAGGAAACAGAACTTCTTTGAGGGAACTGGTAGAATCCAAACTATATTTAAAACTAAAACTAAATTCTAAGTAGAAAGCAAGGGCTTTAACTACAAAATCCTGATTTTGAGGTGTAACACAAAAGAATGAAAAGAAATTTAAAACATTGGGCTATAAACAGCATCTTAGCACAATTTGTCATGACATGATGATATGTAGGAGGGAGCTGCTTGGTCAATCTGACAAAAATTTCAGCAGTGTTGAAGCTTTAGCACACAATAGCATTCTTATTTTAAGGCAAAAAATATGATGTAAAATTATTTTACTGCTGGAAATTAGACTCTGCTCATTTTGCACATTTCACTGACCCCTTTTGACTACTCTCAGCTCTCCTGAAGTCCTAAAGATTAAGGGATAAATATAGATTGCTTCCATTTTTTGGCAAAACACCATGACAGATGAAGCAAAAGCAGAATTTGGACCTCTATTTGTTGCCAAAATAAGAGGAAATTCTCTAAATTTTGGTAGCTAATACCACCATGTCTTGCTGAAATTGAGTCCTACAAAATACATCAGTATTCAGACAAGAATATAAGCAACAAGTTAAAACTATAAGAAGAATAGAAGTTATGACCCTGGTGATTCTCTGTAAAAAGTGATATTTGATGGTACATTTTCAATAAAATACATATACCATGGAAGTGACTGTGCAAATTATACATGCAGAAAACTAACTGCCTGCAAGAGTCAAACTGTGACATGCCAAACATATATCAAAGATAGAAATCTGAATCTCTCAAGGACATGCTGATTAAAATCCTTGAATTCTTCAAATTACTCATAATCATGAACGTAAAATTTGTTTGGATATTGCTGTAATCTTTTTCCATCGTGAATATTCCTTGTTTAATTTTCCTGTAATATGTTTCATGTTCCCCAAAACAGAGGACCTTGATTATCTATCATTCCAGATAGATAGAGACCAGAGAGCTCTTGATTATTTCTCATTCTTTTACACTCTGAATCTAGTTAGATTAGGTCTTCAGGCAAAAGTCATAACTTGCTTTCATTATTTAGAAGCACTTTGCTCTTCCACTTGGAGATTTTTTTATTATTTTGGTTTCTTAGTTGACTAGAAAGAAGTCCCATTGCCATCCTGAATTTAGCCAAAATAAAGACAAATTTGTCAAGCTCCATTTTTAGGAATAAAGGGCATTAATTTAGCTCCAATTGATAATTATATTTTGTTAACACCACACTCCCTGTGAAGTTCAACACCTTTTTCAGGGTCCCTGTGGTTAACCCAGTGAAATCATGAGTGTCTTCTTGCAGGTGTGAGTTTTTCTATCAGCATATGTTTGATTGAAAGCATCTGATTCACAGCCTCTGCCAGGACAGCAGATGCTGTGCGAGTCATTTCAGAGTGATACAGTGTGTGGAACTCATGACTGCAAAAGTAACATCTTTTCTCTGAGATCCTATTCCAACACACTTTTGAAACCACTTCTTTTTGAAAAATTTTACTTAGGAAAGTTTTAGAAAATAAGTGTTTTGCTTATCCCTTGAGTCAGTACTCTGTTGCTTTCTGATATTCATGGGATGTTGAATGCTGCAGAAAGTAGTGGGTTAGGGAACATTTTGGCTACAGCTTATATGTGGACTTTGTACAGGAATGAACTTACATAAATCCCACAGATGCAGTCTGTTCTGGCCATCTAATTCAAGGTACAGACTTCTGACAGACTGGGACAAAGGTACAGCATGAAGGCAAAACAGTAAAAGTCTTCTTCTCCATACTTACCATGGAGGAGAAACTGCCAAATGGAGGGTTCTAGATTAGAATCACATTGTAAACCTAAGATTTTGTCTATTCCCACAGAAATTTAAAATTGGAGGAGGCATTTAAGTAACTGAAGGAAAACTGCTTTGATTGTAAGGCAATTGTCATCACTGAAAAAATTTCCAGCTCTGTTCAGCTCTGCTCAGTTATGTCTGCAGCTGGTGTGAAGTGCAGAGATTTAGAAAGGTCTTTGAAGTAAGTGCTAAAAATGTCAGCTCTATCCAGCTATACAAGGCAGTGCAAAACTGAGTTTTCTTCCTACTCACACTTTAGGAGTTTAGGGCTAAAAACTGTTCCTCTTGTAATATCTGATCAGCTGTTGCCTATTCTAGAGAAGGCAAAGTCTCCATGAGTGCAGATATGCTTAAATTTTAGATTCCTAATGTACAAGTCTCCCTAAAGCAAATGCCCAAAATGCTTATATAATGTATAGCAAAAAGTAGGTGCTTTTCACAGTCTCTTGTTTATGCAAACATAGACAGCTAAGCTGAATAGAGAGAGAGAGCAGATGAACGACAACTTTTGAGCTGGAAATAACAAAATCTGCAATTCCTGACCTGTCCCACCAGATATTGTGTTATTAATTTTATATTTTTATAAGAACATGTACCTTAATCTGGTGCAGCTTCTAACTCCTGAGCCGGTAGATAAAATGACAATCATCATTAGCTCCTCTTCCATTAACTGGAAATGTAGGGGTTTGAAAAATAGGGCCACAACCCCTAAAAGTCTGTTTGGAATAGCTTATGACCTTTTACCATTGCTTCTGCTTCTTAAAAGACTTCTGTCATTAACCACTTGTGTAGGTGGTCATTTATGACATTTTTTGGGTGATTACCTCCTCCTATTCATATTCCAGAGAATTTAGACCCACATTCAGACCTCAGTTGAAAATTTTAGCTGTATTTTAGCTGGCAATGGCTGTTTGCAAATTCCAAACTCAGTGAATAAGAAATCAGAGTTGGCCAAGAACCCAAAGCTATCTTCAGTTTTAATCTTTGTGCTAGAGTGCTGCTGCCATGGCTTTAGTTATTAACTACTCTCTTTTTTCTGAACTGCAATCTGCCACCAGTACTTACACACTACATAGGAGAGGAATGGAGTGGATTGATAGTGCCTTAATAGAGCTGTTAAACACAAATCTATTCATAATTATTATTATCCAACCACTGATTTCCATCTACAGGAAAAAAATTAGTCATGCTCTGCTATAATTTACTGATTTTCACTTAACTTGACTGGGGCATGATCCTCTCTGTTTGCAACTGAACTGCAAAAAAAAAAAAGATCTTATTTACTTCAGAGGGATTTTTCGTCAGTAGCATATATTACATATTCTTCAGAGAAAGTATATTTTCCTTGCAATGAAATACCTAAAAAGGAAGCTCAATTTCTTGTAGATTTTAGATCTCAGATGACAAAAAAATCCACAGCTAAAAGAAATCCTTCTACAGTTAACTCTCCAGCAGTCTGAATTTATTTACATATATAATAATAGATATGTCTGCTTATCTATATCTATCTATCTATCTATCTATCTATATATCTTTTTTCTCCTTTTTTTTCCCCCAGGGTTATGCAAAATCCCTGCATGCTTGCAGGAAGAGTAGAAGATTCCCCACCATCTGACCAGGAGAATAGGGCTCATCAGGCAGTTCTAGTGAAGGAATTGCGGTCCCCATATTTGTAGTTTTAATACCTGGCACACACTACCTGCAATAGAAAACAGATACTAGAAGTAAATGGAAAAGCACATAGACTTGATTTTTTTTAAGCATAAAAAAAACTAAATTTGATTACATTTGTTTTCTTGATATAGAAGAAAATTACATCCATTCTTCCTTTTCTTTCTGATCTGATTGGGAAATTCTATCATTTCATTTCTCTGCTGATATTTGCTCCTGCTAATATTCACTGCTTTTCGTTCTGCCTTCATCTGCAATTTATCCAGCAAAAATTCATAGCATTTAGGTTAATGAAACTTTTCAGATGCACTTTTTAAAAATAAACTGAAATTTAGGATTAAAAGAAAAACGAAACAGAGTACAAAGCTTGAAATCTCTTTGAGTTATTTGATTTTGAAAATGTCTGGAACATCAAGTCATCCAAGATCATTGCAGCATCAATGCCAAGACTTATGGCATATCTTTATTGTGAAAAAATGTCTATTTTAAATGTTAACAATTTATCAAGTCAATGCTTTCACATTGCCTCAAGTTTAGGGCCTGATCTCAGGCCCCTAAAAACAGTTTTAACCTCCTTAGCAGACTTTAGAAGACAGGAGGAGCCTGTTTCATTGAGGAGTCCCTGGAGCAGAGATCACAGACTCCTGACCTGGCTGCCCCTTTCCCACAGTCAAGAAAGTGGAGCACCACACCTGGGTACCAGTTCTTGGGCTGCCATTGATCCCAGGCTGTGCAGCAACAAAACCTGATAGCAGGGCACCCTGCACTTACCAGGCACTGAACTATTCACACTCATCAAAACTCAGCTTCCCGAAGTCAGTACCAGTCACACTCACAAAGCCTAAATTCCATGTCAGTCTTGGCTCTTTCCTCTCACCACCACCCCACATTTCAGGAGTTTCAGTGAACAGAGGGTCCATCAGAGGTTTATGGGTCTGTATCTTTGTCCCAGCCCTGGTGAATTCCAGCAGACTCCAGAGAATTGTTAATCAGCTCTCCAACTGCTGAGGAACTGCTGAGGTCCTGCTCTTTGGAATACCCTACTCTGCCATTTGGGTTTCCAGGAATTCAACACAGTGACTGACAGCTCTTTGAATTATCAGGGTACCAAGGGCTCCTGATATTTACAAGGGCTTTCAAGAAATGATTATACATGATTAATGCATAATAATTCCCCTTTGCTTCTTAACAAGCTTGGCATTTGTCAATGAACATTTACACCAGGGAAGGATACCAATGACTTGTCTCTTCAAATCATCTGTTAAATACGAACTGATTCTGAGAAACTGGCTCACATGGGCTGCTTCTAATCTATAGAACATGCTAAGGAGGTGGAAAACTTTAAAAATACCTGTAATTAGAAATGATGTAGAAACACCCACCTCAGAGGAAAATCACATGCCCATATTTTCACCGATCCGTCAGCAACTTGCCAAGTATCTTCCAAAAGCAATAAATATTTAAAAACTTAATAGATTGCACACACATTAACAGTACAGCACCCAGCTGGTGGAACTGGCTTGAAGCACATCCAATCCTGCAATCAATAATGCTAAGTGGGTCTTGTTCTTCAGTGCTCCCCCTTCTACCTTCAAAAGGTCGCCTGTGTTCTGATACTCTCATTTTTGAGCCTTTTCTTTTTTTTTTTTTTTTTTTTTTTGATTGTAACTTTGAAACAATCTAAGACAAATATTTTAAATCTTTCAATGTGGTCACAGTCTCATTTTACTGGAGTTTTATTCACTTTTGTCAAACTGGTCATTGAGATGGCATTTCAGAAGAATTCTTTTTAATGAATATTTATGCTTCCATCATCTTTAGAACAAGATTTATTTTGTCATTCTTCTGAAATCAAAGATTTTAGCATCAACATGAAAAGAAATAAAACTTGAAATATTGTCTACGTTTCTTCCTTATCAATTTTTTTAGTGTCATGATCACAAATCATTGATGACATGCTTATTTTCTTTGTTTGTCACTAGTTGTACTTTTTTTTTACTCCAGGCTTCATTTATGCCAGCCAAATACTAGAAAACAGCTTGCAAATTTTAATATGACTTAATGTTTAATGTCATTGGATTTTTCCCTAAATTTCTACTCTAATTTATCACAATTCTCTACTCATATTTATCACAAAGAATGGAGAACATATTTTTATTCTAGTTTTCAACTTCAGATCAACAAACCTTAAAAAGAAGCAATCAATTTAGCATAAAACAATACAGCTTAAATAAATTCTACTTCCCCTTGTTTAAAAGGCAACCTCTGAGATATAATGAAATATTGCTATTCTCACCAGATAAATAAAGTATATAAACTAGCTCTTCTCCTTATGGACTGTGGTCTGTCTACTATACCCTACCCAGATTTTAACCCGTGTTAAAAGTTGGGTAGAATCTTGGATTTAGACAGAAAATGAGTGTCTGAACAAAAATCACTTTGGGTTCCTGTTTTTAAAGAAAGGTGTCTTGGGGTGACTTTGACAAAAGAGTAAAACAGCATTTATTCCATGAGGTTGAAATAGCCACAGCCATTCCTTCCTCTGTCTTCAGAGTGAGTCAGAGGAACAGATTTTACCCCAGCTCTGTGCAATTACTAAAATTGCAACAGCGAAACAGGTCATTCATCATCCTCATAATACTATGAGAAACATTGAAATTGTACCTTACCTTCAATCACATAAATCAGTCTCTTTGCTATATTGCTAGCAAGTTGTTCATAATTAGAATGAATTTTTCTTTTCTCCCTTGATATGCTTTCTTATTGCTGTATTTTTTTCTTATTTTTCATGCTAGGAATGAAATAGAAAAATGATATGAACTATATATTCAGAAAACATTGTAAACATTGTCAATTGATGATTAGTTGGTACATAGAGTTATAGGAAAAAATATTTGTTCCACTGCTTGGAAAAACAGAGGGTAAAACAAATTTATTTTAATGTTGTATATTATATTGTTTAGAATTTATAATATTCATGCTAATTTTTTTAATTAAAAAACCCCTATTTTCCTAGTTTGCAAATGAGACTTACTGGATAATAATTCTGGTCAGGGAAATTTCCTACATTTCTGTGTCACCCTCCCCTGAGCCCTAATATGTAGTTTTAAAATAACACTTTCTAATGATATGTGAAATCGTAGCTCTGCTGAAGTCTGTAAAAGCTTTTCCACAGATTTCAATGGAACCTGGATTTTACTTCAGAGAAGGTAAACTTCATTTCCATCCTGACTGCATGGCTTTAATTAGATAAGTGAATTAACCCCAAGGATAATAACTTGACATTTCAATAGTATTGCCCTTGGATTCTTAATGTTCATGAATTCAAGTTGTTAAGAAGAAATAGCAATCCTGATATCTGTAAAAACTACTGAAAACAATGGCCATACTCTGCCTATCTTAAGGTAATAACTGAAGCTTCACATTCTATTCTTCCTTCTACTAAGGGCCGAAAATGCCAAGTAAAAAGGAATAAGGGAGATGGAGCATTAAGAGCACCTGAGAAAAAAAGGAGATTTTTCTCCATCCGAGCAATAACTCATTGTCTTCCCTGGCAGCTGACCTATATATGTGTTTCTGATATGGGGATTGTGTGTGCATTTTCCATTTAGGAATCACTAGTTAAAATTAGCAAATGAATTGTTTAGCAAAATACTCTAATTTCTAAGATGTATAGAAAGAATATTGTCCAATTCCACAGCAGGGAAAATTTAAGATTATTCAGAAAATAAAAAGAAAAAAAAAATCCAGGCATGAGTTCATCACAAAGTAACAACTAATTGTTTTCAGATTATGGATTTGATCATCAAACACTTAATATTTGTGGCAATGATCCCCTTTAATGACCTACAAGACACCTTCTTATTTTGACCTTAGGAAAAAAAATGTTCCCAAGGATCTGGTCTTAACAGAAATAAAATTTCCTTTCAGTCTGAAGTGTGTCAAACTACTCTTTTTCAGCTGCCAATGAAAAATAGTTTTGTCCAAAAGATCACAGGCAACTATGAATAATCCTGAATTATGTAACAGTTTCGTTGTCTATCCAGAGGGATTAAGGCATAGAAATATATATAAAAAAGTTGACTTTAAGGGCCACTCCAAGTAATATAGACAGGGTAGTAATTCAGTGAGTACAGAACAACTTTAACAATGACAAGCAGATATCTCAGGAGCTGCAAAATTTTAATGACACTTTGTGGTTTCACTGACTTTGAGCCCTGGCTCCCAAGTAGAGATTTAATCTTTTCCTTTAACTGTGAAAAGCCTCTTGCAGTTTTACAGGTCTTAAAGGCTTTACATAGTTTCATACTTTATATAAAGCTTGAATTATTATCTCCTGTTAGCCTGAGTTCTTTCTCTTCTATCTAATTTTCTTCAAAGCAAGAGGTAGAGTTCAGTACAATTGTTCCTCTAAATATCTCCCCAGGAGTAGTTGTTAGTCGCTTACATGAAGTGCCTCCACTTAAAGTGCCAATTTGCACAGCAGGATTCTGCAGAGCAGTAGTAGCAAGACAGGGGATATTTAAAACAGTATTAAATACAGCAAGAAAGTGAGTAGAAAACTGAGAAAAAAAAGAAGCAGGATTGGGGGAAAAATTGATATTAAGAACATGGAACATTTGAATTTGAAGTTTCAATGAAATTTTAATATTAATTTATTTGTAGGAGAGTAAAGATTGATATTAACAAAATTGTTCCTTTGTCTTTTGGCTGTTCCCAGGAACACAGGAAATCCTGGTTCAAACCCCTAGTCTGAACCAAGTGAAGAAATTACTTTAACCCAACTTAATCATGTACACTCTTCCCAGAAGTGTACATGAAGTTCCCAGTAGTGGGAAGGAACTCCTAGAAATGACAGTCCCTTCTAAATATGACATGAAGACATTTTCTTCCTCAGTTCATGTCCTGGAGGTCTTCATGCCAGGCACACATGAACAGTAACAGGTGACAGCTCCTTACAGAGCATCCATGAAGCTTCTTCCAGAGCCAATCCTTGCTATCACAGAATTCTTCCTATCAGAGGATGAATACAGCAACATGGAATACACTCATCCACATCTTATAATGAATGCTAAATGCTCTCAAGTTGCTTGAATGTTTTTTTCCCCTCTCAGATATAAGGTCCCTTCATCTTTCTGAAGAGAAAAAAATCAATATAGAGATATTGATATATAACATGTGTGCATGACAGGAAATGGTAGAGGAACTACTTATAAACCTAATGAGATAACATTTTTTCTAAAACTTACATTAAAAAAGGTAAATTTTTTTTAAAAAAATCCCTTCTCCATACGCATACAAATCCTTTTTTTGGAATCTGTTAACATTGCTTGATATTCATTGTTATGTTTACAAGACTTGAAATATAGGTGATAACAGACTTAATGTTTTATTACACACTTAGATTTCTTTGTTCCTTTGAACTTAGTACTGGAAAAAATAATTACCAGTTATTGGAAAAAAACTTACTAGCTTTTAATTGTTTAACTTCATAGCCTAGCAGTAAATAAGTTTTCTGTTATAATGTGTGTATTATCTCTACTATGTAGATGAGCCTTTTATTTGTTCATACATAATAAGTTCTAAAAGAAAAAATTGACCACTCTAATATATGTCAAAAGGGTCCATTAACAGAATAGCTGCATAGGATCTTCAGATCAACAAAAGTGTGAATATTAGATTGGGATTCATCTTCCTACATTTGTGCAAGGAAAGAGGATTTTAAAATATTTTGCAGATAATACTGCATGTAGCTCTCTCAGTCCATGAAAATAGGAGAGAAGCTTATCAGAGCCTGTGAAGGAGCAGCCAGCTCCTGATGGAGAGCATTCCAGCCTGGTAAGCTAAAACCTTGCCAGGAACAAAGACAAAACATCAGAGTTCCATTTTCCAGAACAAATTATCTTTTCTCTTTCACTATGAAAAGAGCACAGAAATGGTACTTATGCTTCTGTCCTGGTCTTTTAAAGGCATTAAATGGGGTAATAAAATACTTTTTGCTGCATTGAGCTCAGCTCTAGATCTCATCTTTAAACAAAACAAACACTTGAGGGTGGACTGCTTCCAAAGACAGCAGTGTGGGATCTGACTGTGTGTAAATCAGGGCCACAGCAGCAGCTTTCCTAAAAGGAGGAGCTGAGGCTCTGCTTCCCACACTCCCATCAAGGTGCAGCTTACTGGCAGCACACAGTCTCACTCATGCTGTCTTCTGAATAAAATGAAAAGTGGTGCCTGACCCCTGAGCCTGACAACTCAGAGTACAAAAGCAGCAAATAGAAATCAGGTGAGGGGCAGAACATGAGGGACAACTTGTAAATAGCACAAAAAGCAATGGTCAAAACCTGTCAGCTACTTAGCTAATATTCAGAGCAGTATTTATTCCTAGCTATGGGGGTGGAGTTATTTTGCAGGGTGCCTTTTCAATTCACTGTGCCTAAGATGAAAGCTTGAGGTAGAAAGTGCCAAAAGAAAAAGAGATGAAGCAGAGATGGACACAAAAGCCAGCAACTGAAATATATTTGAATGCAGAAAAGGATTTGAATAGTGAAGACTAATAAAGCATAAAAAGGACAGATTTCACAATCACTTTTTATTTTCTTCCTTTGACATAGTGACTCATTACTCTTTGGAGATGTGAAAATTCAAGAAACGATAAAGTAAGGTGGAAAACAGTCTATATAAATGGATGTATAAGGAATAACATCCTAGGATGGATATTTTCCTCACTAAGAATGAGACATTAGAAAACAGATTAAATGAAAAGGCACGGGTTATTAGAATAGGATATTGCTTATGGAAAAGTAGCACAGCTTTTTATCCTTGTCTCCCTTCCCTAGAGAAGGAAGGAACATGATGCTGGAAGCAATTTGGAAGAATTGGTCTGATCTTTTTGTATTTTGAAAGTGTTAATTTGGGTAGATCAATTAAAAGCAGGTTGAAAGCAGGGAAAGTGAATTGGAGACGAGGAAAAATGGTTATTTTGTTAACAAAATACCAGTAAAGAGGAGTATTCAGAAAAACTCGCCTTACTTTAACTTTGTGGATAAAATGTAGTTGATAAAGTTGCCTTTGGGATTGAAATCAGGGGCTCCCATCTGCTGAATAGCCCATCCACAGATAACTTGGAGAAATAAAAGGAAAAAAAAATTCTGTTTGATGTTCCTGTGTAAGCAGATTATGAGGAGAAAAATAAATAACAATCCCTGGATATCTTTGTATCTGTTTGAATCTAAATTTCTTTTTTTGTGTATGAAAAGTTGGAATTTGTATACCCTGCTGAAGTGGCAAAAATATCAGGGATGAAGAGGCCAAGATGGTGCTGATCTTATAACAGCAAGAGTCAGAGTAGAAATGTGAGGGGTAACTCTCCAGGAGTAGGTGACCTAAGAGTGTGCTATTATTTTTATTATTGTTCTAGAAATAGTTAGACAACTAAATGTACTGTCAACTAAGGGCTTTCAGTACATTGGTTCCCCAATGTAGTTGGTAATTTCCAGTGTTCAAACACTCATTTCTCAGCAACTCAAAAATGGTTTTTCTCTTTTCCCTAAGGAACTGAGTCACCATGCCCTGAGCGAGGGCTGGAGCACATTCCTTGAAGGGTAACAGAAAGGATCTGAGCTTCATTCACACTTAATAGCAGCTTGTAGTATCTTGTTCCCAAGCAGAGGTTAAGATAAGAGATAAGGGATCTGGTTAGATAGGAAAGCTTGGGATATGGTCATCCTATCCTGGGATTTTTTAATGTAAGACTGATTTGGTAGATTGTAGCAGATACTACAGAATCACTATAATCTGTCAGTTTTAATGCCTGCAAATAATTAATAGCTCTTTTTTTTTTTTTTACGCCAACCTCAAAAGTGAGGTCTCAGCTAATATTGGAGATTTCTTCCTATATATTTATCACTGTTGAGTTATGCCTGTTTGTAGAAGCTAAGCAGACCAGAAACAAAACCAGCTTAAAAATTGCCTTTCTCTGTCTTTTTTGTGCATCTTACTGCCTGATGTACTACATTACACTCCTTTAATGCTGTCATGGGTGCAACATTTTTAACCAGGAATGAGATCACTTGCCAAATAAATGAATTAGTGCATCTGACAGCTGAAAATAGTGTGTGCAGATCCACTTAATTTTGGCTCAGATGACACTCAGAAATAAAAATACTCTAATCAAAACAGGTCTTTAAAGGTCTTTTGTTATCTCAGTCATATATTTGCTGATTGTGTCAGTGGAAGATTTATTCATGCTGTTACTGATTTTCCCATTCAAGGCATGTGGACTAGGATTGGAACTACTAGGTCATGTGTGTTTGTAATAATTTTTGTGCTTCAGTAGCTCAAGGATGCTGAAACTACGAATAATCGCCTTATGCTTTCATGGCAGCAATTCAGTTACCTTTAAGCAAGTGGCAAATATGACATAGGGTAAATCATTTCATGTTCACTGAAAGATGTGCAGACCAAACTGGATCTGTTGTATCTAGTAAAGTACTGCTTTTTGAGCATCATGTTTACTACTTGAACCTGTGCTCACTTAATAGCTTAAACACCAAAAGGGGAATGATGCAACACATAACATAGTGGAAGTCTATGACAGGCACTTCATCTTCCTCCACAAAGCCCAAAAATATGTTTTGTATGCAGTTGTTTTAACCACCAAAGAAAAAAAATTCTTTCTTTTAGACGCCTTTTGTAGTGAAAGCAGAAAAATCCGCTTCCTCTGGGGGATGATGCACCTACAGGAACATTATTTTAGGAAAAGATAAATCATTCCATGAGACAAAGATTCTCTCTCCATTCCCTAAAAAGAAAAATCAGAAAATTAGTTTATCTTAAAGGACAAAATCTTGCACAATAAAAGCTTGGGGACAGGAGTACAACATAAAGTATTCTTTTAAGATTGAGAAATAGGACGTCCTCTCAACAAGTTAATTACATTAATGGCAATTGTTAATTGTCAGTATCATGCAGTCAGTTGAAGTCACTGTGTCAATATCCTTTTAGATATTTTCTAATAATTGAATTTAAAATTAGTCCACAAACTATGAATTCATTTACCTCATTTAACTGACTCCTACATAAGTTTTTGCATTACATTTATAATGATTCATTAAAAATATCTAGCAAATATCCCCAAATCAGCACCATGATTAGAACCATTCCTAGCTAGTACTAAATTTCTAAGTAACCAAAATCTTTTTGTAAGACTTAGATATCTTTTGTTAGAATTTGGCAGCTCCAGTGAAGCTTTTAAATATTGCATCTATTGAATACTTACTAATCAGATCCTTCTAAAGACTTTTTTCCTAGGTAAAGACTTGCAAATTATGACCCTTGCAGTGTAGTCTGATGTCTAGGGCTATGTCTTGAATTCTTTGAGAGAAAAACATTCTATTTTCTCCATTTTCCCACCCACATGAATTATATTTTTAACATTTTCAACTGCCACTCCAAAGACAGCTTGAAGCATGACCCATAGAAGAGCAAAGTTACCTTAATCTCTCAAAACTGATGTGCAGATTTTTAGATAGGTGTTTTTTTCCCCAGTGAAAGCTTTAGGCCTGACTAGGTGACTGTATTCTGTGGATGATATGTGGGGTGATTTAGGGTAGATTTTCCCTTGCAATGCAAAGCTGTTCAAGCTCCAAATCCAAAGGCATTGTCAATATGATTATTTTGCCTGAACACAGCACCATATGGAATGGTTACCTTGCTACAGGGTACCTTGAGCTTGCACGTCTCTTAGATCTTTCCATATGGTGCTGTATATGTATATCACATGGCTTTTCATTTTCTGGGCAGTGTACATGGACAGTAAATCACCAGAACCACTAGAGGACTACATATATAAACTCAGTGACAGAAACTGCTTAAAAAAGTCTTCAGATAAAATGTGGTCACTGCTCTGACTTCAGTGTCTTTCTCAGAAAAATAAAAATAAAACCATTTATTTCCAATCTGTAATCATCATCCTGAACTTTCCTCTGAAGCAAAATGTCCAAACAGCTTTTCCTCAAAAAGAATAACACTTTTCTATTTACACATAGTACACAGCACACCCATCATTCAGGAGCTCCACATATAAATATTTGTTGACAACAGAAAGGGGATATGGATATTTCAGATTAAGTGTGATTACAGCTACAGTATAGACCCACCTCCCTCTTCATCTGGCTCAAGAATATACAAGTCTTTTTCATAAAGGGGAGAAGTGTTAAAAGCAAGTCAGTCTACGTGCCTGGGGAGGTTTAGATTAGATACTAGGAGTAATTTCTTCACTGAAAGGCTGGACAAGCATTGGAACAGGCTCACCGGGGAAGTGGTGGAATCACTGTCCCTGGAAGTGTTCAAGAAACCATGTAGATTTGGTTCTTAGGGACGTGGTTTAGTGGTAGACCTGGCAGTG
The DNA here is from genome assembly GCF_031753505.1 of Anomalospiza imberbis. Classification (NCBI taxonomy): domain Eukaryota; kingdom Metazoa; phylum Chordata; class Aves; order Passeriformes; family Viduidae; genus Anomalospiza; species Anomalospiza imberbis. The sequence continues at coordinate 12,091,321 of NC_089683.1, read as the reverse complement.
TTAGGTTAATGGTTGGACTCATTGCTCTCAGAGATCTTTTCTAATCTTGATGACTCTAGGATGAATGTCAGTGTGGAATTTGGAGAACCTCAGAATGGTTATTCCTATAGTAATATCCATGTGAGAAGCAGGAGATGGAGCTTGTCTTTGTTGCTTAAAGACAGGTGAAAAATGTGCTTATATCCTAGAGAAATGCTCAAAACCATTCAGTTTCTGGATTCCAGGTGTGGATACAGGTGTCCTTTGTACAGAGGCTGATCAGGTGGCTCTGCTCCAGGACTGCAGTCACACCTGTACAGGTGAATGCTTTGCATATCTTGATTCTCAATATGGTGAAGATCTGAGTAGTCCTCTGCAAGTCAAAAAGCAAATACTGGAAGCTTACAGACTTCGGCTCTTGTTTTGGGTGGAGATATCCAGCATTGTATGAAAACTGAACTGGGGCTTTGAGGATTCTGATTTCAACACCTATAGGGAGGGGATTAACTCAGGGGAAAGTCTGAATGTTTGCCAGGATAAAGACTGTATGTCATGTTTTCTACCAGGGAAAGCCACTCATTCAGAAATTATACTTTGTGCTGCAACTGAAGATCAGTGTGTTGCTAGAACCAAGACTGTAGAGGACTTGATAATGGAAAGGATTTTTACATCAGGAAATTTGATTTCTAATGCAACCTAGGAAGACAAATCGTAATACACTTATAATTCTGGAATAAATGTGAAACTCACAGTTTTAGATTAGCTTGGCAATTGCAGTATCATTTATGCATCAGGAAATGAAATAATTAGGTTCAGATATCAGTCAATTTGTCAGGCTCTCTCAGTATATTGCTATGTCATGGACATTCCCTATTCTGGAAATAGGGAGGCTGTGCTCCACCTGAAAAAATGTTGTAGTTGGTTTCCTTAGTTATTAACATTTCAGAAAGTTAGACCTTGGAATATTTAGGGGTTGATTTTATGACTGATGAGTTTCACCACAGGTGAAATATGGATCAGGAAATATGCAATATGGATCAGGAAATAGCAACAGGATCAACACTTTCCAAAGCATAAAATGAAAAATATATTTTGAAGTTCTGTGTCATCACTTCTAAAGTGTCCCTGACTTGCTTAAAAAGAAAGAATGACTACAAGCCAGATAGTACCACATAAATAGAAAGACTCAATATCTTAGAAGCATTTTACTTATTAAAGATGCATTTCCAAGAGATAAAAGCAACAGGTTATTATGATAATAAAAATTCTGTGACTGCACATAATAAAATTGCTTTTATTATGTGCAAAAATATCAATACTTCAGAAAGGGAAATTTCATAAAAGTGTAAACTTGAGCAAAAGACAGTAGGGGGAAAAATATTAAATGACAAAGATAATGTCAAATTTCTTAAATAGTTCTCCATTGCATACATAATATCTATAATTACTTAACAATGAAAAAACATCTAATGATTAAGAACTGAGATGAAAGTATCAGTACAAAGGTTTATAAGAAGTAAATAGAAAAATAAATTGTTAACAATGGAAGTTGATATGTGGATGAGTGATACAGAGGTAAAAATGTATTCCTGCCAATTACTGGGATGGGATAAGATCCATAAGAGGGAACGTTTTGCCCACACCAAGAACAAGAGCAGTGTGAATCATCATAGGATTAGACAAATTCATTCTACGCAAGAAGAAGGAAGGAAGTTAAAGGTGTATAGGGTGCTTTCAACTCACAGGGCAGAACAAAAAAAATCATAGCTCAATGTATCAGTGCAAAGCTCAGGTACAGAGCATACAATGTGGTCTTGTCACTGGAATCAGGGACATATTTTCAGTGTGACCAGACTAAGAAGATTAATTTGAAGATAATCATGTGGTCCCATAAAATCACCAAAGCTGTGTGTTTTGAAAAAACTCCTTGCAGGCAAACCATTTCCCCAAAGATCCAGCTCAGAAACCACTGGACTAAAACCAGATATAGATCTGCCTCCTATGGGGCTCCAGGGATGCCCACCTGAATTCTCAGCTCCTGATCTTAAACAATTTACCCTGAAACTTTGGAAGTACCATGACTTCTCACAGAGCAATACTCAAGTCATCAGAAGAGGGGGAACCCACCGCCTTCCCTTACATCTACAGTTTCTTCCTAACACTCAGAATGAGGTTTAATGAGTTTCTCTGGAGAATATATTTTTCCATGAATGGGCTTGCCCCTCAGTGTGGTTTATGTGTTGCAGGTGTAATGACAGGCCTCTATTTTGTGCCTTCCACAGGCATATGGCTTCCCAGCACACCATGGGAGAGTATTTATTTTTCTCCCATCTCAGCATGCTTGGATCCATAATTGAGCCCTTAATTTCTTTTCACAAGGAACTAAAATCTGCCTGTTAAACTGCCAGGTGCAATGTGATGTTAATGACTGAGTACTGCATAATTCTGTGGTTTAAACAGCTATTTCTTGTTGGGTCTCACTCCTTGATTGGGGTGGCTCAGAAAGGTGGTAAAGTCTCTCCTCCAACTCGTGCCTCCAAAGAAAGACTCAGTAGTCTTCAGTTGTCCAGTCTCAAGGTAGTTTTTAGTATGTTATCCAAAAGTTTTTCTTTCTGAACTGCTGCAGTCCATTCAGCAGTCAGGCAAGGGCACACTCCAATGCCCAGGGGACTGGTGCCCTCTTTTATATCATACATTGCGTATTAGATGTTTACGGTTTTTCCCCAGTGCCCATCACCTATATTGAACAGTGACTTTCTACTCTAAACCAATCTGTGAGTGCCAACATCACCAAGAACATGGAGGTTAGGAAGAAGAAAGAAAGAGGACAGGGCACACCTAAATCCCTCCATCTTAGAACTTATGACCCCCACGTACAAAACTCAGACCCCTCTGTACAAGGCCTAAAACCCCCCTGTACAGCACTCAAAAATTCTTCCTTTTACTTTGTGACTACTTCTACTATAATATCTAAACTTTTGTGATTTCTTGTTCTTCCTGCAAGGTTGGTAAATTGTTCCATGGATCAGGTTCAAAGCCACAGGGGTCTGTGGCTGCATTCCAGGGACTCAAATGCTTTTGACCTGGGCCCGGAACATCCAAGAGTGTCCAAGGGACATTCTGGGTTCCGACAATTTCTAGGCATGTATGTACCCGTCCTATTCATTAATTCCTTTCTGACTGTTATATTATTCTTCTCAAACAGTATTTTTCCTTCCACTTCTTGAAAAGCTCTTTGTGTCCCTCTTAATTATTCTAATTAGTTTTGAATAGTATTTCCTTAAGAGTGTTTTCCACCTTATACATTGAATGAAGTGTCATGCCTTTGAGTTGCATATTCCTTTTAATATTTGATTAAAAATATTAAAAGCCTTGATATTCATTTATGACAGAGATCAGAAACTTTAAAATTGTGTGTTCAAAATCAGTCTATAGTTAGCTCTTAATGTTTTTAATGAACTGTGTTTCATCAGTAAGATGGAAAATTCTGAGCACTCAAAGTTCTTAGAGAATCTCCAAGGAGAGCAATTGTAAATGAGGGCATTCCATACACTCAGTAAACTTCTTGTTTTCTTGTTTGTTTGTTTGTTTTTTTTTTTTTTTTAGGAGCACAGATAGAATCCAGATTTCTTTCTTTTTCATGAATAATCAGGATAACATAGTGTTGTATTCTGATATCAGGCTGCCACTCTCCACTATTATAGCTTCTCTCTGTTTGAAATAAGCTTCTCTTATTTCTCTCTGTCTGAGAAATAAGTGGTTTGTGGTTTGTACCACCGTAAAAAGATAAAAAGACATGAAAAGTCTTTATTCGTTTCCATTTGTGCAGTTCAAGTTGCGATATCAATGGCCACCTTTGTCCTGTTCTATGGGGGGAGGACTAGCCATACTGGAGCATCCTTTTTGCATTCAAAAGCATCTCTAAGGGTCCCTAGTTCCATTCAGCTTCACACCACCTTTATTGCCTTTCCAAATTTTCATTTCCCAGTCGTCATTCCTTCTAGCAGCTGGTGCCATATTTCTTTCACCTGTCTGCACCATGCACAACCTCTTGAAGGCTCACGTACTTCTCCCTTCTCCTGTAGATGGCACAGATTAGCTGCTGGTACACAAGGACAAGGGAAAGGATGGAGGAGGCTTTGTCCGTGAGTCACATATAGACACTTTCAGAATTCACTGAGCCACTCCATGGAAGATACATTTTTTGAGCAAAGTTATCCATGGCACTGTCTTTCATATCAGCCAATGCAACCCATCACAAATTCAATGCTGAGCCTGGAGTGCAGCAGTCTCATCTGCTGCACAGCCTCTGCAAACAGATACAGATCATGCTCTGATGAGCTTATGTCACATCATCCATATAGGCAGCCACTTGAATGCCTACATGGACCAGACTTCATCCTTTTTTTTCCCCCAGTACCTGAAGTTTTGGAATGCAGAGTCTGGAAGCCCGGGAGAGAAAGCAATTTCACTCCCTCTTGGCTCTCCTGGATCTACACACACAGTAGATGCTGAGCACATCTGGTGAGCACATCTGGTGGGCTATGTGAGGAACATGGTGAAAATTGAGTGTCAGAACAGAGGGCTTAGAATGATGGAATGATTACAGGATCACAGAATTAACCAGGACCTCAAAAAGGCCCTTGAGATCATCAAGTCCAACATATGACTAACACCACCTTATCAACAAAACCATGGCACTGAATGCCACATCCAGTGTTTTTTTAAACACAAAGACCTCTAATGTCATCACGTCAACCATTAGCCCAGCACCACTGTGTTCACCACTAAACCATATTCCCAGGTGACACATCCACGTGTCTTTTGAAGACATCAAGCAATGGTGACACAGTCACTTCCTTGTGCAGTCTGTTTTAATGCCTGGCCACCCTTCCAATGAAGAATTTTTTTCCTATTGTCTAATCAAAATCTCCCCTGGCACAACTTCAGGCCATTTTCTCTTGTTCTGTTACATCCTACCTGAGAGAAAACACTGACCCCCAACTTTCAGGCAGTTGTACAGGTGATAAAGTCACTCCTGAGCCTTCTGTTCTCCAGGCTAAACACCCTCACTTCCCTCAGCAGCTCCTCTTAAGATTTTTGCTTCAGACCCTTCCCCAGCTTCATTGCCCTTCTTTTGGCATGCTTCAGTATGCGATGTCTTTCTGGTAGTGAGAAGCTCAAAACAGGAGTCTTTTCCTCTTACATTTTTTTTTAAATTGCAAAATGATGGTTTATTTCGGTTAAATAATGTCGCCCTGATTTCTTAGGATTTTCTAAAGCCTTCTGAATTTACATTCTTGTAGAGAACTTTCTCGCGCAACTTTCTGTAAACAACCTATTGTTTTGCATTCTTTCATAGAAGCGGAGAAATTTGATAGACTGGTAGTTTGTCCAGTGTCGTTGGAGAGGTGGCACGTTCACCTTCCAATCCACTGGCACCTTTTGAGAACTATAAATGATTGGAGTCAGAAAAAATAAATTAGTCTCTTCATCGTGACCATAGCTGTGGTGCATCGTTTTTCCTTGTGTCCTCTGGTGACAAAATAACTTCTGATTCAGTGTGAGCTGTGTTTAACATCAGTACTGTAGAATTCAGGCTTGTAATTAAGTTACTTATTTCTGGATGAATATTGTACTTCTTGCACACCCCAATCTCAGAACTGCAGAGATGGGCTGACTGCCAGTAAGCATTGGTGGAGCCCTCAACAAACACGACAAATCAAGAACAGGTCTTGTTTTAATCAGTGATAATAAAAGTCGTGACATTTATACCAGTGAAACACAAGTTCACATTCCCTAATGAAGGTGGCTAAAGCTGTGTATGACACCTGTTTGACTTGTGAGAACAGAGTATGTGTGCTCAGTGTCACTGAAATGCACAGCACTGCCTCTGTTTACTGGCAGCTCTCCAGCAGAGCAGGTGTGCTGCTGATTAAGGGAATTCTGTTGTAGATCACATTGGTCCTTTAGAAGTGAGGCTACGTGGCCCCCAACAGTGAGACAGTCAGTCCCTGCCAGCAAGAGACAAGGGAGAGTTTGTGGCTACATTGTTCTGTAAAAACCTGAATAAAGATGTATAGACAATGGAAGGCTGGTTAGGCATACCAGCTAACAGATCACATTATTCAGTATTTTTCCATTCATGCATGATATATTTTCTGCCAGTGGCTACAATAAATGGACACATTGTGCACATAGATTTCTGACAGAAAAAAATGTGTTGGAAGAAGACATAACAATCAAAAAGATTATGCTTTGTAATTGATAATGAACACCATGTTGAGAAGCTTAATAAGAGCTAATGAAACCCAAGTAGGGTCACTTATGTTTGACAAGAGCTGTGAAACTACGTCAGTCTAAAAGGAAATCTACCCACTGGGGTAGTGGAAGGTGCCTCTGCCCATGGCAGAGGGATTAGAGCTGGATGATCTTTAGGGCTGCTCATAACTCAAACCATTCTGGCATTCTATAATATATAAAATTACAATTATTAAAATACTATTACAGTTTACAAGGATTTGTAATTACATGTATTTATATGATGTAGGGAACAAATAATACATTTCCCTGTGTATTCAGCACTATAATAATGTCAATCTTACTGGTTGCTTAGTTTAATGAAACCAAGTATTTAAACTGTGGCCTGGATGGTTTTTTTTTCTTTTTTTTCACATTATCTCTTCAAAAAATACAAAGACAAGCAAGAAATCTGTGTCAGTGTAAACAAGCAACTTTTATGCTTTTTCTTTGACATCCTTATTGTAACTGTCCTTGGTAGACACACACACACAATATTATTTAATTGAATATATTAATCAAATAATTAAATATTACAGTTTCATAGAAGAGTATTTTTCATTTTTTGCTGAGTTGATTTAGCAGATTTCAAATATTTTCTTCCAAAACTCATTTTTCCCCCACAAAACTCTGGTAATCAGAAGTCTAAAACACTTGTAGAAGTAAAAAAAAAAAAAAAAAAAAAAAAAAAAAAAAAGAACTCTAGCAGCATGTGGGAGGCAGTAAAGCAAATGGAATAGCAATTTCTTCATCTCTCATCTGATTTTTCCATGACTTCAGATGATAGTCATACAGCTGGTTTTTTTCCTTCAAGGTTTTTTATCTTTGATAGGGCATGTCCTTATTTTTAAAATAGCTTTTGAAATCAATTTATGAATTTATGAAGCCTTTAAAATCAGTTCTGGTGTGGGTTTTTTGTTTGCTTTGCTTGTTTCTTTGGGTGTTTTTTTTGTTTTTCTTTTTTTGCTTTTGTGGTTTTTTTGTTTGGTTGTGGTTTTTTTTTGGGGGGGGTTTGTTTTGTTTTGTTTTGATTTTTGAGTGGAGGAGTTCCATATACTCTGGAAAGCTCAGACTTTGCTGAGAAATTGGGATGTTTCTGCTAAAAGGAAGGTCCCCCTAAAAACTGCATTATCCCTCCTGTAAGCTTTCTTTATCTTGTATGCACTTCAACAGCAATCATCATTCTGCTTCCTTCACTTTTCCTCCTGCCTGTTTCAGCTGCCTAAGAAGGTGACAACCTCTTATCTTGATGTTGTAACTATTATTTTCCTGTGCTGGGAACAAGGTTGGAAAATAGGAGTTGCTGCATAGGTCACAACTCCTGTGCATTGTATAGTGATCACATTAGTTAATCCAAGCCCAGTGAACAGCTATTTTTACAAAGTTCAACATTTTCTAAATCCTTTGTGTATTCAGCAGGTAGAACATGGAAAATGTCTTGCTTGTACACTCAGAAATGTCCTTGTACAACAAATTTATCCATAAAGTTTATGTAAGTCCAGTCAGGTCAGCACCTCATCTTTGGGTTGGAGTGTAGGGAGTGTGAGAATGGTTGGGGCAGCCTATATTTGGGATCTTATCTGCAGTCTAATTGGTTAGCACTTTCTGAAAGCCTTTAACTGGGAGACTCGAGAGCCAGAGGAATGGCAGTAGGTCTTCTGAGTGCCTAATTAAACCAATATTGTGTACTTTCTTAGAGGTCTCATTACATTAGTGGGTGAGAAATAAAACCAGGAGAGAACAGAAATGAAAGTATTAAAATAGTCAGAGATCTTTGACTAACTTCAATAAGAAGCTGAAATCCTCTGTGAAAGGATCTATGTGAGGCTGTCATTACAAATACTAAATCTGAAATTAGCCTGGAATTCCAGGCTATATATTGTGTATCCAAATTGCTACGGAATCAATATATTTCTGCAATTAAAAATAAAAGTATATATTTTTTTGTAAGAAAATTAAGACTCTTACAAATATTCATAGAAGATATATAGGAGATTTGACAACAGACCAGCTCCCAAACAGTTAAATTCTTTATACTGTAGTCAAGGGCAGTAGACCCAGACAAGCTATCTCAGAAATCTAAGCTGTTCTGGCTATCAGCTGCTCCTCGAAAGAATCTCAGCAATCTACTTGGTCTTGTGGGAATATCTGTGGTTTATCAGCCCACCAAAGAAAGTCTTAACTCTCTGTTTCATTCATCTAGGAGCATTCCAATAATGATCAATGAAAGAAGTCTAGACAACTCAGTCTGAAAGCTGAAGCCAAGTCATGCAAGTCCCAAGGAGACAGAAACCCACTTTTCAGTGATGCAACCAGAAAATTCTGAGAAAATGGAAAATTAACAGCTTGATAATAATATAAAGCTATAGTATTCAAAGGAGTTGAGGAAGGTTTAGCTAGACATATGTGACATTACAGAAAGAAGATAAATAATCAGAATTTTTAATATGTAGCATGACCAAACAGAGGGAGATGAAACCATCTGTGAATGATGGATGGAAAACTGAAGGTAAAGATGAAAGGTAAATCCAATACTGACCTAAAGTATTTCACAGTTAACTATTAAAATATATTTAAGTTATATTTTAGCCACATCAGTAAGGGACATGCTTTTTTTTTTCTGGATTACTATTTCTCTAGTATTTTCTATAATAATTTTTATCTCATTAGACACTGAACCACAATGATTTTTGTCTAATAAAGGCATGTCTGACTATTAATTAATGGAAATGGTTGAAATTTTCATATTTTGACTTCTGAATTTGAATGTCATATGGCTCCAGAAAAGGAGGTACCCCTAACTCCCATCTATTTTTAATTGTTTAAACATGAAGTTCAGTTTTCAGCTAGCAAGATAATATAAGAGAAAGAGGGGCATTCATTTCAGAACATTTTGAGTATCTCAAAAAGATCGCAAGATTCTAAGGTCTCTGACAAATCTAAAATTTTTCACAACAAAATATTTTCAATATAGACTCCAATCTGCTTAAAACTTTCAAGGCAGTTGGATTTACATTCAAAACAGGGGTTTTTTTAGACTGACTGAACTGCTTTTGAAATTTTGTACGGTCTGGTAAAACTGATGGACAATGCCTTTCTTAATCATGCCATAGAACCTTGAGATGTATAAGAGGACATTTGTAGTGCTGAACAAAAATTTAGTTCTCAAGGAAAACAGTTGTTAAAAGTGTGCATTAGCAATTAAACACACCAATTCCAGTTTTCTATTTATCCATTAAACCATCCATTGTTAATCTGATAATGCATTTTTTCCTCAGATTTATATAGCGATCAAACATTTACCAATGAGTTTATTGAAATTATTATAGAACCCTTTCTACATCCACCTACACTTGAGACGTGCTGAATGATTCCTTAAGCATGAAATTTTCACCCAAATAGTACTTGATGTTACTTGATAAACAACTACTCCCTGTCGTTCCCTTCCCTGACTATAATAGGGTATTGTGAACATATCTAGCTTATATTACGATTTATTTTTAAGTGCAGTACCTTGCATGGGTGAAAAAGTCTTTTTTAGCTCAGTATCTTGTATGATAACAGACTGGACTAGACTGTTTCATTCTTTGCAAAGATCAGTTTCACCTAACCAGGAAAATGCAGCCAGCTTTTTGCTGGCAGTGTATAGCATCATGTTTCCAATCTTATGAATAAGGGCTTTAGGAAAGACTTTTGTTCTGCTGCTTCTAGAAATACAGTTTTGTAATCTGAACTCCAGAGTCAAATCATGAATCCAGATGCCCCAAGTGTTAGTATTGCTCTCTGAAAATTAATAAGACAATGAAAACTAAGAAGTTGTTTGATTGCTTGCAAGAAAAAGATTCCATCTGAAACTGAAGTGCTACTTAATTGACTTTGAGTAAAACAAACAATTTGAAACACAGTTTGGGACATCAAATTAAATTTGAAATGAAAGACCGATGAAACAGCATATCATAGTCATTGCAACCTGTCCTCTGTATTAATTGGTCATCTTTATTGTGCCTTGGTGTTCATCAACTAGAGTCACTAATCATATTCTGAGTACTAATGTAAACAATATTATATGTATATATTGCAACACTTCAAACCCACTGTATAATGAGTTTTAATTTCAGGATTGATTAATTTATAAAATGTCTGCGATAAGATTGGTTTAATCTCCTCTGTATAACCACACATTAATTTCTTAGCTCAGGTGTCTTGCCTTTGAAATGAGTAATGAAATTTTAAAATAATTGAACTTATTTAAACCATAACACTGGCTACACCATCCCATTCTTCCTATCAGATACAATTACTCCCAGTCATAAGGGCCAATATTTAAAGGATAGAATGTGGAATTTAAATCAAAAATTGTTCAAAGTCATTAGCATATATAACTATCACACATTCACTATATGTTTTTAATTCATATATTAGACCCAGCAATTGTTTGAACAAAGCTGAGTATGAGTGCCAATTGAATTTTGTGAGACAGTGTCCCTTTCCTCTGAGGAACTGTCTAGTTTGTCCAGCTATTTTGGTGTTTTGTCAAAACATGAACATGTTAAGAGTTTGGTATGACTGCTCTAAAATAGTTACATCATTTTTTAGAAATAATTTGATGCCAGATTATATTGCAAAGATATCAGGCATCAGCAGATATTTTGGCATATCCAGAAACTTTAGGGTTTTCTTGGAGCATACCTGGTTTTAAAAGAGGTATGCTATGCTGCTTTCAATGTGTCCTTTCAGTGTTAAAGCTAAACTATCGAGCCTTGGCACACGATATCGTTCCGTTTGAGTCAAAGATGAACATTTTCACAGCAGTGCTCTGACCCAAGCTGGCCCATAAATCTTCATGGCAGAAATTATTCCATTTTTTTGTGCTACTCAGGCAGAAATCAAATGTTTCATATATGATATAGAATGATTTCTGTATGAGATGATGCAGAACTTCATAATGTGCTACAGAATCATGGAGTTTCTAAGACTCTTTAAAATAACATATGGGCACTGATGAAAAAAAACACTGTAAGGAATATTTCTTACTATGATGCCTGATGAACTTTCTTCACACCTACTCTTTTCCTTAAGAGAACATTGTCTCCATCATTATTTTAGTGTCTCAGCCTTTTCTACAAGCACCTGTGCACACCATGCTGTTCTAGCACTACAGCTCCAGAGGAACAATATTTGCACCTTCTCATTGCAGAATCTCACAGCTCTGAGCATCTCTGCCCAAAGATCCCTTTTCTGGGTCAATTACCTTAGGGAGATATAAAGGCCAAGATGAAAGAGAGATTAATGAGGGATCAGTACTCCACAGGAATTGAAGGAAGATAGATTTAATTGGGGTATAAATTAGATGTCCTTGCATCTTTTTAGCCTGGAAAAGGTTAAGAGGAGCAGCAGATCAGGAAAGCAAGTGACTACAAAACTAATGAAAAGGCACAAGTGTTTAGGTGATCAAATGATCCAGGAGAGTACTCAGTAGGTTCAAACAGTGTGGGTTTAATTAGAGGCAGCTATGGTAACAGGAAAGAGGAGAAACCTGTGCTTTCCTAATAACTGACTTTTGATTGATGTACATAGAACATGGTGTTTTATAAAAAAATAACTACATATCTTGGAGTGAAACTATTAAGGCTGTGCACATTTTTGCAATGCGGTGAACTCTGCAATGCAAGTCTCATCTTCTAAACATCCCATAGACAGTGAATGGATGCCTGTGGCAAACAAAATTGAGATTTAATTCAAAATCATTATTTATGTTTAATGTGCTTCGGTGTTGGCCCTAAATCTAGGAGAAGAGAACTAAAGTCAAAACACCTGGAAAACCCTGCAAGGTCATGCAAATATAGATCCTGTTCTCTTGTGTGTTTCATATCTCACTCCTTGGATTTGAGCAAGAGATACTGACAGATCCCTTGGGGTCATAATGCTGAAGGAAAGAAAGGGTCTAGGACAAATAAAGGACTTTTTCTGATTCATCTTGTTCTATTTTATATTATTTGAGATAGTAAATATCTTCCAGAGAACAATCAAATGAATGTAGACTCCTGTCTACATTCAATATACCTACTTTAAGCAGCACCTGTAAAGACCTATGGAAATTTTCTTCTGGGAATATTGAGAGAGATGAGTCTGAAACTTAAAGCATCCAAATGGCCAAGAGAAGCAGGTGAAGCAGTGCACTTAGGAGTATAACTTGAGAAGAAGGATCAAGGAGCACAACATGCTCTCCTATAGGTGATGCTACAATTAACTGGCCAGCATCGAGGACTAGCATTTTATTAACAGGACTGGCAAACTATTGCTTCAGGGTTTGGTTGGTTTGTTTGTTTGTTTGTTTCAGGAAGGAAGGAAAGAAAGAAATAGGATGAAAGTTTTGCATTCTTTGCTTTGCTTTTAATAAAAATGTTAACCTTTAGCAAGTTACATGTTTTGTCACATAATGGAGACATTATGCTATTGCAAGAATCAGGAAATAGAAGTTTTGTTTGTTTAGCTAAATTTTCTACTGAAATGTTTGTTTATAGAAAAAATAAAACCACTAATTCAAATCTGCTAAACTAGAGTTTACCAAGTGAAGAAGATGTCATTGATGTCTTGGATGGCAGAAGGGTGCAGTGTCAACAGAATGCAGATAAGTGGGCTTGAAAGCAAATCAAGGGTTATGCATCAGAACTGCTGCATGGCATCAGAGGGAATGTGTGAGAGCCTTAAACTCTCCAAATCACAAATAAAGAAAAGTGAGGCACTTGAGCTGGCAGTCAAGATCTCATTTGTATCATTATGAGATCTCTTCATGAGACATCTCTAGAAATGAAAATATCTTGTATCATGAAAGCATGAAAATTGTATATAACATATTTTTTTGCAATATTACAAGAAGCCTCAAACAGTTTAATACATTAAGACAAGCTGTCTGGAAATAAAGCAGCCAGAAAGATTTCAAAAGCATCAGCTTTCCTTTCTAGAAGACCTTGGTGTAAGAAAACATCACAGATGCTGTGTGTACATTTTTGCTCCAGTAGACACTGTAATTCATTGGATTTTTTTTTCCAGGACTGTAAATACTAACTATTAAAGCTGTAAGTTTTACTAATTTAATCTAATAGGAAAGAAAGGAAAACTAGAAGGAACAGGAACTGCTTAAGCATTAATTAATGCACAGTGGCACTCTAATAGCCCTGAACAGGCAGCTAAAACTAAGTTGGCTCTGGGAAGTTACTCAGAAACTAAAGGACAGGTGGGAGAGTTTTGAAATATACAGTCTCATTTCATTTGCCTGCCTTACATCAGATTCCTACCTTACAGTCAAAAACTAAAACCCTCACTGCATTAACTTGTTGTTTTTTCTAATTCTGTCTTGTCTAGTTTGTGATAACCTTAATCAGATCTGATGACAATAAAATGTATTCCTTTCTGAAAGTAGCAATTATCAGTAAGGTGTTTCCAGAACAGCTTTTCAGATTACTTGTAAATTAAAACCAAAACAAGCCTGAGAAACACTAAGATTGGAATGTCCTTTATATCAAGTTACAAAGTCTAATTTGGAGCAGGATTATCATACATTGGGAAAGGGAAGGCCACTCTTTGCAAGTCCTGCCCTGTGATCCTCCACTAGATTTACTTGCACTGTTTGATCATTTTAAGGAGGAGTGAGATGCCTGATTCTTTAACCTACTTCATATTGTAGATTTGCAAGCCAAGACTAAAGTCCTGGTTCTAGGTTCTTATTAAAAGTGAAAACTAAATCAGGAAGAGGGGAAGAAAATAAAATAGAAAAAGTAAAGGCAATTAATAAAATGAAGATTTAAGGAAAACACTTTTTCTGTGATTTAGAAGGTTAACATATTCTTTTAGGCTGCTTGTTACTGAATATTAAGTTCAGAGAGGCCCTTTGGCTTCACAGTTCCATATTCAGTACTTCTAACCTGAATTTAAGTATAACTTGTGTCAGGATATACTTGTGCTTCAGATAGTGTTATTATATTCACTGATTCCAATTTCTAACATTTATTGATATTAAAATTTCCAAAATAATGTGATTTCATGTTCTAACCATAGCAGTATTTCATGAAAGATGTGTTCAACACTACCTGTACATTTTGAAAATCCCCAGATTACAGAATGGGCTCTCCAATACACAACTTCTCAGAAACTTTCAGCATATCATTGATAGATCCAGGAGTAACCCCCAAGTCCCAATCCACTGATGAAGACCATTTGGTCTTTGTAGTAATTTGATTGGTTAGAAGGGAAAAGGGAACTTGAGACTAAGAGTTTACGTTTGCATATCACATTTCAATGTTCCAGTCATTGACCTAGCAAGACAAATTCTTTTAATCTCACCATAGTGCAAGATTTTTTTTTCTCATGACAAAAAAAAAAAAAAACAAACAAAAAAACAACAAACAAACAAAAAAAAAACAGATAGAGATAATTATCATTCCCAGTTCAGCATTAGTCCCCTTTACTTTTGTTTAAAATTTTCCATACCTTTTTCAGAGTGGAAAGGGGACATACCCTGTGGACCTTTTATTCAGAGATTGCCTTGACTTCTCCTGCTAATCAATATTTTGTTTAGAATTATTCTTTTTAGCACATAAAATATACCAGTGGCTTTTTACATCTTTTCTCGTTTGCAACAAGCCAGTCCCTCCTGATTCCCTTTGTTGATCAGAATACAGTTGGCTTTGATATTCTTAAAATGTCTCATTGTTGTCAGGAAGAAGACAGCTGAAGTACATGTTGTACAGTAATCTGAGAAAATAGACTAATAGGTATCAAAAGGAAGAATCTTAAAACCAGCAGCATCAAACTGTAAATGAATCCAAATTCCTTGGAGATAGCCCAAAATTTCCTGTCATTGTTTTTGTAGTACTAAATCATATTCTTTATTAGAAGACACATATCTCACAAATACTTTCTTATAAATTTCTAGCTCTTTTCTTTGCTTATTCCTCATTTCCCTAAGCACATACTTGATGTATTGGTCACACCATTTTCTTAAAGTTAATGATTGCATGCAAACTGCCAGGTTGTAAAAAAAAAAAAAAAAAAAAATCAATCTGAAATCAATGAATGCAAAACATATTCTGAAATGACAAAATGATTTCCAGAAGTTTAACACAGTCACATTCTTGGTAAGGAAATCAGCGTTAATCAGCTCCTTAAAATATTTTTCATGCTTATAAATGAAAAGAGGCTATAAGTATCCTATCAACAAGAACAATTTTTATCATGGAGAATATTCTAAAAAACTTTCTGGTGCATTTATCTTTCTTTTGCCCTTTCCTTTTTTGCAGTGGAAACTGCCTCTCTGCCAACTTTGGTGTCTGGTTACTATGAGTAACTTTGAAGAGACTCAGATGGAAATCAGGTGCTTATCCCTAGAAAAAAAACACTTTATACCCAGTACTGTATTTCTCAAACTCTTCCTGTTCCACCTCTCTTTTTTTTTTTTTTTTTTTTTTTTTTTTTTTTTTTTTTTTTTTTTTTTTTTTTTGCACTGGTAATAACAGAAAGGAAGTTTCTCAGTCCTGGATCTCCTCCAGGAAGCTAGGAACTAACTGGTAAAGTTTGTCTTACCGTGACATATTTTAATAACATTGTGTAACAGGCCACTCTGTAATTAACAAAAGTGGAATAAAAGAAGCTATTTCTTAGTGATTGAAGAAGGAGACTATTAATATGATTAAAGGAAACATTTAATGAGAAACAGAAATTAATTCACATTAGTCCATATTTGTCTCCACTCTTGTCTCCTGTACATATCTGTCACTAATCAAGTATTGCTTCTGTTCAGTATCCCTTGTTCTTTTACAGAAGACAGTGGCAAACAGAAAAAGAAATGCTTCTGCATCTTCCACAGCAAGATTCTTCATGTATAGGATAACGATTTTCAGGCACAGCAAGCAGGCTGGGAAAGAGAAATCACTATGCAACAATTGCCCCATGAAACACATATTGTGCTTAGATACAGTTTTCTTTTCTGTTTCAAGCCTACTTCAAAACAAAACAACAAAACCCCAATGCCTGTGTTCTGTTAAGTTTGCTTGCCTTTATTTAAAGTCATTACTAAGTTTTTCACATTGAATAATTAAGTATAGAATGGAGTATGTTGGTATTCTACATCAATTAACTTTCACAATGTAATTCAAGACCATGGCCAGCACCACAGTAAATATCCAGCTTAAAAGAAAAAAAAAAGAAAATTAGAAATAGGTATATGTAAAATGTCAATTATAATTCTATCAAATACTTATTGTGGATAGACTTACTAGGAAGATATTTTATTGTCTGTGCTTGGTTGTTATTAAAAGCAAGACTTATGCAATAAGAAAATTTTATTCTGTAGTCTCATACTGAAAAATCTTACCTCCAGTGACGTTAAGCTTGGAATATTTTGGTTGCTAAACCTCTGCTCATGGATTTGAAGAGATAAACTATCTGAAATTTGGAAAGACAAAAACTGTCATCTCAATGTTTTATTGGAAATGATCCTCACAGTAAGTAGATTAAGAAACTTACTGATTTCTTTATCTTCTGTCATCACTTACAGTGCACAAATTCCTGTCTTTTTTCAAGGTTTAGCAGAAACCTTGTGATATAGTGTTAGGCTAGGAGTAGCTTTATGATCTGAAGTGTGCAAAGGTCATCCTTTTTTATAAGCCTTCTTAGTGGATGCTCCAGTGCATAATATACTTGAGCTGACAGAAATAACCCATTTTATTTTTTTATTTTGGAAGGAATATGCTTTACAATATTTTTTTGTGCTAGTCTTAAATTTTTCCCTTTATATTCCAGATCCTTTTAAATTGTGATATTCTAACTGACCTAAGGATGATATTTTGTAATTTTTTTAAAAAAGAAATATATAAAGAATATAATTCTAATTAATTCAGGCTAGATCTTTATGTGAATGAAGTTAAGCTAGCAAGAAATTAAATACAAGAAAAAAACCTGTACAATAATTAGATATCAGAAACAAGAAGTGAACTAAGACTTCCTAGCAGTGAAGTGTGGAAAATTGACTTGTTAACAAACAGGCATAGAAGGTAAACTAATGATTTTTTAAAAATTCATTAAAATTCATTCATTAACATTTTTTATTTCCATTAAACTTGTGTTCACATTTCTCTTTTCAGAAGCCAAAATACTTTGACAGAATGTCTATAGTGGGTTCTAGGTGTATATTAAGATATGTTTTGAGTTTCTGCATGTGATTTAAATGTATAAATTTTTTAAAAGTTGTGTTAAGAACGCAATTAGGTCAATATAGTTGACTGAAGCTAGTGAAGGACTCACTGCACTGTAGTCAACAGCAGGTTCAATTCAGATGTTCAGTGCCTTATGAAACAGGTAAGCACATTGTGTTCCCATCTACTGTTCTGGAAAGAGACTGCTTCCTCTATTTAGATACAGGAAGATACTGTTTAGATACAGAACGGTACTGCTTCTTGTATTTAATTTCTAGTCACATCTCACAGCTTTGTGCAAAATTTTCAGATAGAGAAAAGCATGAATGGCACCAGACACCTAAATTTAGGAAAGCTTTTCAGCCTCTAGCAGGCCAGGTCAGCTAATTGCTTTCTAGATCCAACCAATTGCTAGATCTCCACCACCTCTACAGTCTACCTTTCTTTAAACTTCTCGCTCCAGAGCTGGAGTCCATTTTCAGAATTACTTTCATCTGTCCACATACAGGCATCCACATGATTTGAGACAGAAGCATTCACAAGCTGCTAACAGATGTAATACATTGTTGAAGAGTTGAGTTATTGTTCAGGAGAAACAAGACACCAGGGACAGCACTAGATCATTGCTATACAAGGCCAGCTGAACTGAGCTAATCTCTAAATTAGGAAAGTTTTATGTCCCAGTAGATTTGATCATCTATCATGTATTTAAAGAGAGGCTGGAAACTTCCCTTCAAAGAAATGTGTATTTTAATGGCCAACTGACTTGCATGTAAGTATTCCTTGAGTTTCTTTCTCAGTGCATTATTCTCTATTTTCTCTTAGTTTTGGTGGGGTTTTTTTAGTTTGTTTTTTGGGGGTGGTTTTTTGTTGTTTTTTTTTTTTTTTTTTTTTTTTAACAGAAGGTTGTAAGTGCTTTGTCTCCCCGGGACAAGGCCTATTCTGAGTAAACACTGCAGGAGATAAGGCTGATTCTTAAGGTTAACTTGCAGCTCTCAGGAGAGGGAGGGTGCTGATTGAGGTTAGGCAGGTAGCAGGGCAGACTGTTGTAGTCTTTCCAAGCAACCCATCAAGCAGCCTGCTGTTTTGAGAAGGTCTATTTGGCTCAAAATGTTGTAGGACTTAATAAGATTTACGAACAACCCAGGAGACAGAGGGTTGAATTGATTTTTGAATGCTACCTTGGCTGTCCCTTTCCAAGGAGTCTGGTTTCCAAGTACCAGACTTCATTCCCAACATGGGACAAACCTCTTTTTATACGCTTGGGCCTGCAAAGCCATTCAAAAATATCCGTTCCATAAGGATAAACAAGTTTCCAGTTTTCTTATATTTAGCACATACAAAAAAAATTCAGACACTGTTTTGTATGAAAGAAAGGTACATTTCTCATTTTTTTGCTGTTGCCTACAGGAGAATAAGTAGATGCACAAATGCTAAAAAGATGTAGACAGCAAACAAAGAAGACATGTAGGTAAATGAACTAATTTAATGTTTATTAATGAGATCAAGAGAACTCTGGGGAGGGCATCTCAAATGGTTAGTTAAAACACATAAAAATAATAATATATATAATCCAGAAAATCTGTTAACTCTAGGGACACCGTATGTATACACAATTTCTCTCTCTCTCTCTCTCTTTGGCTTTGTCAAAAACTAATGCCATAAAAAAAAAAAAAAAAAAAAAAAAGAAAGAAACAAAGCTAAGCTTCCTATTGCTTTAAGAATTTCATGTAGAAGACAAAAATTTTTTTTTGGTCTTCAAAGGAAAAAGTAGAGTCAATGGACATTGTGGCAGCTCCTCTATCTAAGAGTTTAATGTAATTCAGTTCTTGCACTATCATGTCTGTGCCTGTATCCTGAAGTGGGAAAGCCCAATCAATCCAGAGAGTCAGCATTATTTGTAAAATAAACAATAATTTAAAAGCCTCCAAATCTGACCTTTGGGCAGTAACATCCTTGTCTACTTCTGAAAGACAACTTTCTGCTGGCTCCTGAGTGTGTCCTCAGACCCTGGAGAGCCCTTTTTGGTACCAGTCAAGTAGAAATAGATGAACCCCCTGCTCTGTGCATGCTTTGTTTCATGGCCATGCAATTCCAGACTCTCCTGAATATTCCATTACACTGCTGCTGCTGACTGCAGATACAGTACACAGAAATTAACAGCTTTTTCACTCTCGCTGTTAAAAGACTGACACCTCAGCTTCCTAAGACCCTAATTAAAGGACAGCATGTTTTGTGTCTTGAGCATTTTTTCATGAGCAATTTACACTGGGTCATCCTCCATCTCTGTGGGCTTCCTTTAGAACTAACGAGTGAGGATTACCTGGTTAATGCACCTGTGGTGGCTGCTGCTGCTTCCCCCACTTGATATACAAATAACAATTTATTATAACTATTGGGCAACCAATTCTACTCTCACCATGTTTATTGGAAGCAAAATTATTTATTCAATTTTCAATTTGTTTGAATAAGAAACTTTAGCAATGTATGTTCCCATAGCCTTAAATACAAGGGTGCATAAAATCCATGAGCCTTTTAAAAAAATCCATTTATGTTAGTTATAAGTGGGAATAAAATAAGTAAATACCACATACCTCTGGAGAAGTCCTAACCTCTGGACCATTTTCTGCCTCACAAACAGGAAATTCAGAGAACTCATTAAGAGATTTGCTACTTGTTATCTCTCCTAATGTGCTATAGTGTTGATCAAAATGAACTCTCTACCAACGTTTTAATCAAGTCCTATGAGGAATACAAGCTTTGAAAAACAAAATTTGTTTTCTCATTTATTTTGTGAGAGATTCTTGACAAAAATCAATTTTTGCATAGAAGTCAAGTAGTTAGTCCCTACAAATCTTCCCAATTATGTCAGAGAAGTAAATGCAAATATTACTCAAAATTCTGTATGAAAGAAAATCTGAGACTGAACTCTCCCTGAGAGTGAAATTGAACTCCCCGAGTTCCCTGAGAAAAATTCATATTTTTTCTCAGTTGATAAGATTTTAAAAAAATATTTCAAATTTTATATTTTAGATTTTGAGAAACATATGTTCCCTTTACTTTCAAATGTTCTCATTTAGAAGATTCTGACCCTTGATCACTTGATCAATCACTTCAATAAAGCAGGACAAGGAATAGAGCTGGAAAAATCTTCCTCATTCACTTGGAGCATTTGAGATTTTGGTCACAACTCTTTATTTCTGTACTCTCTTCTCTACTCTTCAGGTTTCCTAGCTGACCTAAAACTTCTAGTCCTGAGCATCAAGAGCAACTAACAGGATTATTATTTTTTAGCTTTCATTTGCATGCACATCATGATTATCACTTGTGACAGAAGTGTCTCACTCTGTCCTTGCTGCATTTCTCCTTGGGACTCAGGTATGGCTTGGAGCTCAGAGAAGAGTTTTCTCAAGGTAATTTTCCATGAACGTCTGAATTCTCCAGTAATTTTCGTTAAATGACAAGTTACTAAAACTCTCAGGGCTCCTTGGAGCTTTATAAGAAAAAGAGCTCAAAATGTTTCAGTGGCAGGTGGCATAAAAAATCATATGACGCTACATGTAATGTAATGAAAATAAACACTGTGATGTAAGGTAAATACCTATGGCCATTTTTGGCAGGGTGCTGAACATAGTACATAGTGAAACGTTTCAGTTTTAATTCTGATCTTGCCCATGAGAACTGTTTGATGGTTTAGTAAATTGCCAGGAATGCATGGATCAAGGTTCATCTGGAAGGTCACTGATTGATCTGAATGAATTTGTCCCATGTGAAGAAAATGGTGGCATTCATGTTAAGGAGAGGTCCAAAACAGGATGTCAGAACAAATTTCAGAAATTCCTCTTTTTCTCCACTAAGTTCAGAATGGGGTTTGGGATAATTAACTCAGACCTGAACAACAGACTTTTAGCTACTGACAAAGTGATTCCCCTTCATACAGTGGAGCAGTTTGTAGAAGACATGACTCAGCTTTCCATTTTCCAGCCTCACTGGGAGTGCCTAATCAGCTCATTTCAGCTCGCTCAGCACCTCTTCCATGCCCAGCCAAGAGCTGCCATTCCATTTATAAAACAGAAACTATGTATAATTTTTGAAGTAATGATAACTAGAATACGAATTAAATATAAAATAGTTGGGAAAACTAATTATGTAAGTTCATAATGTTTTCATCTGTTTATGTAATATTTATAATGAAATCTAGGAAAAACATAGTTTTAAACTTAGAAAGTGAAGATTGTTAAGATACTTTGAATGGTAGCATAGAAGATGAAATATTTTTTCCAGGCTTTTGGCAGTACATATTTTTCAATTTTGCACCTTCATCTGAAATAGAAGTTCATGCTCCACAATTCCAAAAGGACATGGAATTCATTAATATTTGACAAATTTCCTTCTCTTTCACTGCCCTAGAGCTAAGCAGTCATTTCTGCCAACTCATTTCTGGTCACTTTAAAAGAAACGTTGGTTATTTGCTGGGAGACAGCTCCAACACTTGGATTTCTAAGTTTGTCTCCCTGTTGGTGTGATGGATGATATTGATCCTAAAGGCGACACACTCAGTCTCTCGGATGTCTTTGAAGGGAGGGTGGAATCTAGCTTTTGAGAATGCATGTGCAGTTACCAGCTTGTCTGGCTCTTTTGAACTATTTCCTTTCAGTCTCAGGGAGACTTCTTGGATGTGTGACAATGCAAAGGTAAACTGTCTCTCAAGAAGTAAAATCAATTACTCTTGGGATTCTCATTGTCAATATTTTAGAAGACATTAATTTCAGCCAATTTTTTTCCTACTTTTTAAATATTTCTTTCCCTGTGGCATCAGTTTACCTTTTCCAAATATTATTTAATCCACAAGATTAAAGCAAGAATGAGAGGTGAAATACTTGAAACATGTCAGAGAAGATGCAATTCTTCTCCAGTATATCACCATATGCTTGTATAGTGTCAGGTACCACAAAAAAGAGAATTTGTGCTGGTAGGAACATATGTTTTAAAGTGCTAAGATAATCAGTGTATGTAGTTCAGTAGGATTAGCTATAATCAAAGCTATTGATCAAACACATGACAAAACTTACACTAAAACGAGATTTACCCAGGAAGAAATGCAAATTACTGTCACTCCATTCAAAGATATGTGATGAAGTTCAAGCTCTGACCTTCTGAATAATTTTGAAGATAGTCCTGTAGAGGAGGATTTGTGCTAGATTCAGTTGGTAGTTCATAATTCTCTGGAAGTAAAAAAAATGTAGTTAATAGATGATTTTGTTTTCGTTTGTTTTTTTGATATGGATATTTTGAAAACATTTGAAATAGATTTAAAATTTAAATTGAATTTAACAGGTGATGGGTTTGGGACCATTTCTCTAAATCTAAAGCAGTAAAAATATCTTAAAGGCCTGCTATGCCAAAACCAGAATTATTCCTATGACCCTGTCATGTTTACATGTGTACTGTCAAATTTACTTTATCATTTAAAATGCCAACTTGTCCTTCAATGACATTATATTGAATATTTATTCATAAAACTAGCCTGAAACCCAAAAACTGCTCATATTAAGTCAGGAAAGTTCTGATTTATGAACAGCTAATATTTCACTTGTTAGAAGAATGCAATATATTTTGTTTGCAACCCAAAGCTACTTTCATATGGAAATTAAGCCATATTACTGCGTGACATGTGCATTTATTCCATGTCCTGTTTGTTTTTTCATAGATTATTTATCACAAAATCTAGGAAAAAACCTCACAAATGCTTTGGTAATCACAAGAAAGTTCAAGCATAACCAAAGTCACAGGGCAATGATTTGAGCAAGAAACACTTAAAAAAAATTATTTTATTTTATTATTATATTATTGAAAGCTTTCAGGTGTGAAGAATCTGCCATATCCCATGACACTTATTCCAATTAGGTGACCAATGAGTTGCTACAGTAAATAATCATTCTGCCTGCTACTTACTGAATGCTCTCCCTAAAAATAAACACAACACACAAAATGTTTTAAAAAATAAGGTACGATTTATACTTCAACATTTTAAACATGTCATATGCCTTTTTCATTAGAGAAGAAACTATTTAGCCTTGGAAAAGTCTGTCTGGTCAATTCAGTACCTCAAATCTAATGGTATTTTTGAAAATTCTGATAGTTGATATTTAACAAACTTTCTGTGCTCAGTAACTGAGTTTCCTCATTTTATGGATGATACAATGACTCTTCTGCTCTTTTCCAAGCAGAAAAAAAAATCAGTCAATACTGTCCTTAGAAGTGACATTTTTACCACCATTTTTGAATATCTATTATACTACATTTTATTTATTTTCTATATATTTCAAATATATCTCTTTAATGCACATAGGATCCTGAAATATTTGGACAATTGGTATTTAATCCAGATAAACAGGCAAATGCATCTTGATGGTTTTGCTTTTTCAAAGCATCATTCACAAATATAAAAGCCACAACAACGCTTTTAGTATTTTTTTAGTGAATTCATCTCACAAAATATTAGCTCAGAAATTCTTTCATGGTAACAGTAATTTTAAATCACTGTGTATTTTCAAAGCCTGCCTCCAGGTAATGCACCTCAGGAATATATCTGTTTGTGAGAGGGTCTGGAGCCTGCCAAATGTATAATCCAGTCATGGAGAAGGAACATGCCCATGCTCCTCTTGACAGGATAAGCAGCTGGGATGCAGCAAGCTTCATTTTGCCAGAAAGAAATTAGTTATAAGAAAGTAAAATCAAATATAGGATTCTTAATACTATGTTGTCTCATTCTGAAATTTAGGCAAGTAAAATGAAATAAATTAAATGTAAGAAGTTTAACTAAAAAACAAAGAGAAAATCAGGCATTGCAAAACGTTGTCCTTGTGGAGGAAGTAAAACATGCAGCAATCCTTCATGAGTGAGTTCAGTCAATGATGTACAGATTTCCTACAAATGAACAACCTTACCAGTTGTCCAAGTCCATTGCTGTCCCAATTGTGACAAGAGAAGCTGAACCTTCAAGTTATAGATTTTCATTAAGTTTTAACAAAAGAAAGCAAGCAAAAATCCACAAAGTGTTGTGCCTAATTTGGCTTACATTGTTGCATTTAGATTTTTGTCTCTGCGTTTCAAAAATAACATTGCTTTCTTGAGGTAGAGAACTCAGTATTTCTTGAGGAGCTCCAGTTTTCACACAAAATGTCTCTGCAACACTATGCCAGTTGGACAATTTTCTTCAAGAAAGATGAACAAAAATACTGTAATACTCATCAAGCATTTGTATGTTATATCACAGTGCTCCAGCCCACTTTCTTTTGATGGACTAAATGTGTTGAAATAGGGCCCCACAGAAGTTTTAATGCTGAATAACCACAAATCCTACCTCAATAGTCAAGAGAAGACCAGAGACTTCTAAATTAAGTCTGGATTTGTTTGCATTAAAGGTGAAGTACTGACAGGTAGAATCAGTTCAGGATTTGTACATGGGAAATGGAGATTGCTGTTTTCCCTACAGAAAATCTCAGAGCACCTCCATAGCAGAATGCACTTGTCATCCTACAATATTGATCAAATAAAAACAGATGTTACTACACAAAGCAAGCCAAACCAAGAAAAGACCCCTTTTAAAAATTTTGATCCTTCTCAGGGAGAAAAAGGGTCACAGATTACTTAAAAGACTGTAATAGCTTATAAATTATACTTAGAATGCCTTAAGACAGAGAACAAAAACTCTACCACCTTGCTGGATGATTTCGTCAAAAAAAATCATCCTTTTCCACTTACTCATGTGTAATGACATTTATGTCAAAAAGAGGCTTTACTTAATTCCCAATGAATGTGAAAAAGGCAGTGAGATCTTTAGAAAATGTTAAAAAAATAGAAAATACACAGTTGATAATTTGCAAAATGTAAGCAAGTCATGCTTGAAGTTAACCATGTAACTCACAATAACTCGTAGTATTTTTCATCTTTTCAGCAGAAATATAAGGAGTGAAATATGTTTTTCATCCTCTGATATTATTTCTTTCTGTCTCAGACCTGATAAACTGCTGGATTTCCACACCTGAAAGTTAAGACTCAGGAGAAGCAATTTTTAATTCAAGGTTCCTGTGATCTGATTGGAAAATTTCACAATATCTCAAATGCTAGATGAATTAACCACTTCCTTTTATGTCAAAACCCCCTGTTTGGTTAGAGTCCCTCCTTGTGGCCTGACATATTTTTATTTTCAGACTCAGTGGATGAATGATCAATGTTATTGATCAAATCTATGAGTTCTAAACAAAAGCATACACGTGCTTTCAAGTACTGGTACAAAAACATCTGAGGTGTAAGGTTGCCTTTACATGAATTGGATGCTCATTCTTCCCTAGTCCCCTCCTATCTGTGATGCCCTGTGAAACAAAAAGTGAAGCTGCCACACATGACTTCAGCTAAGCACCACCCCAATCCCCTGATGCTTCTTTGGCTCATTTCTGAAAAAAGTAAGTGATGAACAAAACCTGCAAATGAGGGAGTTCCCAGTGTATCATGGGCAAAGGGTGAACATATTCATGACTGGTTCACATTCATATCTGTGCTCTTGAACCAAGCAGTTTCAAGGATTCCAGTCAGATCCACCTTTTTCCCTGCTTCAGGGTCCTTAGTGAAAAGTTTTGTGTGGAAGTTTGACAGTCTGGCCATTTATGGAGTAAAGTGCTGCATTTCAGGGGGCTTCTTTAAAGCCCATACTGAATTGTAAAGGATTCCCTTGAAAAATGCTACAGGAATTTCCCATAAGCTCTATTCTTGTTCAGCTGCTTCCCAAAACTGTTTATTTTCAGAAGATCAGTGTCTTTATTTGTGTTATAATTTCTGAACATGGATCCTGTAGTTCTTGTACTGAAATAAGATATGAAGGTCTGCTACTCGTATTTACATGGACCTTACCCTGACAATTAGCTCTCTTTATTCTCCAGGGCAAAGGGCAGTGAAGACTAAAATAATTGCTAACTTCAGAAAAGGTAATTTTTTTTGTATGCTCCATAGTCTACGTGAAAAAAAGCGAAACTTTGAAAGGTTATTTTTGAAAATTTCTTCTCCAACAGAGAGCAAGTCTCTGACAATCTCTTCAGGGTTAACAGATGCCACTGATGTCTCAAAGGGCAGCTACTGAGTTTTGATTTGTGAGAAACTGAATGTGTTTGTACCTTGGAAGGCTGAAACCAGAGTTGTTCATCAGTGAAGCCAGAGCAGTGGAGCTTATCCTGGCCTTGATCAGTCCCAGTTTTTATGGGCAGGGCAGCTGTGCAAGAGGTGCTCCCTTAGCTGTGGGGCACAAGGGGAGGAAGCTGGTGGTTGTGTGGGACTATGGAGGTGTTGGGGAAAGGCCATGTAGGACTCCCTCATGGGTGAATCATTTCTACAACTGCTGGATCCAGGATTTATTTCTAGCTGATACCAGAGGAATAGACAGAAACATTATTAACTGTCCCTATCTATACTCAGAGGGATCTGTGCCCCCTTCGCAAAAGCTAGAATAATACAAGTTGCCATAAACTCATCAGAAAGAGAGGAAGCATAAAAAAAAGCAAGTCCAGTATGAGCATGAAAAGCAGTGTAATCATCATAATGCTGAGTAAAGGAAGATGACACTCAGCAATAGAAATTTCTGGATGAATTTTTATTAGTTTTTTTTATATATTTATTTTTACTGACTGCGTGAGGATAAAATTTCTGTGAGACATACAATATATAGAATTCAGTCTTTCGCAAATCCTCATGCAGAGAATTCTGCCTACAAAAACCTTACACTAATGAAAGTCCTTGGAGAGAAGCTGTTTAAATAATTAAAGTATCTGGTATGGTTAAGAAATTAGTTCTGCTGCAACTTGCCATTTATTTTTCATCTATTCAAAGCAATCAGACATTTGAAAGAAATTACTTTGAAAAACTTAAAGGAGAAGAGTTTATAAAAATTATCATTAGTAAAGTAATATTAAATTTATGAATGGTTCTATCATAATTGCAATCATGGAAAAAGAGAAATAATTCCAGGTGATGAAATGAGTAGGGTAGATTCTCAAAATAGATGAAAGGGTACCTGATCCTGGTAAAGATATTTGACAGCATAAACAGAGTCTCATAGGGACTTTCACGTTAAGTCCATATTTTTCCTCTTGTAACTACAGCTAAAGGAAAAAACACATTTTTTTTATGTGACTACATTTGATTGGCAGGAGATTTGAGGAGATCAAGAAAGAATTTGAGGAGATCAAGAAAGAATATCTTTCTCTTGTAGCAATTTAATAATGCAGAGCCTGATAGAGGCTCGGTCCAATATATCAGATGGTGCTCAGAACTGGATTGAGCCTTATTAGCAGTACTGGCTTTTGAATCCACTGAATAACTCAGTGAGAATGAGAGAGTTACTCAGAGCTTCTCTGGTTACTTGTTCTTCTTTGCCTCATGCCCCACAAGCAGATCTGAAATGTGAAAGAAAATATGTAGTATTACTGCTGTAGTACCTCATGAAGTTCCTCTTGATTTGAAGTGGAGATAGCAATACATAGAGTCCTGATGAAAGAAAAAACTTACTGGAAGTTTTTGTTTCTTTGAACAACAAAGAATTTGTTGTTCCTTTTGTTTCCTTTGTTTCTGTGAACAACATATAGAATTAAAACATTCTTCCCATTCCTATCTAGGGCAAAAAAAAAAGTCCTGTAATTGAAAATGTGAAAAAGAGGAGATGGAGTAACAATATGCTCTGCACTATTACAGGCAAATTGCAACACAATGATGTCATTAGAAAAATGACATCTGCTGCTCCCAAAGGAAATTACTCTATAGATTAATCCAAAATATGTAGAAATTGAAAAGGAGACACCAAGAATCACCAAGATGACTGACTGTTTTCAGCTGGGGTCCTGTATGATCTTTTGCATCTTGCAGTACAGAAAACCTGCGCTATGGCCTTTTATGGTGCCTGCGGTGCTCTGTGTTGTGCTCACTCTGGGTGTACTAAATTTTCATTAAAGCCATTACAGAACTTGTGCCAAAAATTCCTATCATGGAACATACTGAGGACATAACTAATGAATGCAGAAATTTACACAACCTGTGGAGTTTTATTTATATTTTCAAGCAATTATTTTCCCACCATTTTATGTAGTTCATATCCTCTTTGTTGCTATAGCTGCTCTTTTGAGAGTTAGGGATTTCTCACTTTCATATGAAAGGGCCTTTCCCATATTTCTCATGGAACTAACATGAAAATATAGTGTGTACATCTCAAGGTGACAGAAGATGACACATATCAAGCTCACAAACTGGGAGGTTGCCTGCATTTCCTGTTTCATTAGGAAACATAGAGAAATGATTTGGTTGCAGAGGTGTCATGTACTTTCCTCGCAGTTTTGTGAAGCTGGGAATTCATCTTGCCTAGTAATTACTGCCTAGGAGCTGGAGTCAGGAATTATCTTCGTGTTTATTTGTTCTCATCTGTATCACTGACTGTTACAGTAAGATAAGTAGTTTAATCTGTGTCTGTTTCTCTGTGTAAAATATTACTTTGTTTCACAGAACCGTTGCACAATGTAAGCATTGTCTGAAACACACTCTATATCCCTTATCTAACTGATAGAGGAAAAGTACCAATATGATGTGCAAAGAAATTAATTTGTATATTCACCTCGCTACACAAGTGAGGGCAGTTCTTCTGCAACTAGTTTCTCCATTCCTTCAAGACCTGATTTTTTTTTCCTCTGGTGAAGTAGTTCATTTTCCTTTACACTATTCTTTATAGTATTAATATATTCTATAATTTGAATGTTTATAATCTGTGACCAGTGGTAATTTAAGATCTTAAATTCATTCAGAATTTTCTGATACTTTGCCTTTAGTTTTCAGTTTTGCATTCTCAAGATTGTCAATCATTATATGCATTCTTCTAATAAAATTTGCCACAAAGTTGATCAAAGGATTGGAGTATTACTGCTATGGAGATAGGCTGAGAGGGTTGGAATTGGATTTAAACATTTTTTATCACTGGAAATAGGACACAAGATGGATAAATTCACTGACAAAAAATTTAAAAGTTAAAATGACATAGTATTTTAATAAGATATTAGAAAAAAAATGAATCAAATATGGAGCTGTTTAAGCTAAGAAGAATGGATAAACCCATTGTAATATATAGCATTTTCTCACATCACTCATTCATTATGTTCCTTATAAAGCTAATTACTACTTAATTTATTGTAGACTGAATAGCATGAAATCACTGCTCTCCTATGTAATATAGCAGATAATCCATTAAGGAGCACAGTAGGATATGAGGCCAGCAGGAACCTCTCTGAAAATGATCTTATATCCTCAAAAGACAGGTTGTACGTTCAGAGGTGGGTCCTAGTCCAATCACAAATTCCAGTTTCAAAACGCATTTTTGATACTGCAGAGTTATGAAAGAGTTCTGTGTCATTAGAGATGGACAATTTGTTCTTTCCCTCGTGCTGCTGTTCATGATAACCACAGAGCCAGAGCCAGGCTGCAGCACAGATGCAGAATCAAGGCAGTTCAGTTATTGAGTTGACAGATTAACCTGTCAGTCATGTTCCTGGGTCATGCTGCAGCCTTTTCATTACAGCTGGTGTTGAGGAGGTCTCTGTCTTCTTCCCAGCTACCATTCCCAGGAATTATAAGACAAGAACTAATCTGAGAATCGTGAGGGGTTTTTTGTTTTTTGTTTTTTTTTTTTTTTTTTTTTTTTTTTTTTTTTTTTTTTTTTTTTTTTGACCCTGGCTAAGAGATTTATCTAGGACACAAACATACACCCAGTCAGCATGGTCATATAAATTTACTTTCTCTAGGAAATCCATCTCAAAATAGATATAAACATGAAGGCTAAATTGTTACAGTAAATGATAGAATAACCTTGATTCTCTGTCATTCAGACTCGTGGTGATCCCGACGCAGGACAACTGTACAGAAATTTTCCAACTACAGACTCAATCTGAAGGAAGGCAGATAACTTTTCTTGATTCATGGTTGCATTATGTCTGCATAAGAACAGCCTCCAGTATTTTCATATGTCCATTTTCTTTCCATCTCTTGTACAGTGACAGTATAGAATAAATATTTAGGCGTAAAATTCTTGTTCCTTTTTTTTATTTTAACTGTTGGAATTTATTATAACCACTGCCTCCACTTCTGTGAGAGTCAGAGGTAAGAACTGTAACACCTAGATAATAACAAATCATCTCTGTGGGCCACAATTTTCACCTCTTCCTACCTCTGAATCCTGTGAGACAAAGAAGAAGAGATTGCAAGGGAAAGTAAAGATTTTTAGTAAGCAGGGTATTTTCTTTTTTCAGAAAAAATGTTGAAAATTTGATAGTTTTTTTTTTTTAATTTCAAAAGGGAGCATGCTTGGAATCATATATTTAATTGAATTAAGTACATTGTATAAAAATTGTTTAAAAATAATAAAAGTTCGGTGATTCTGAAAGTTTTAAATTTTTCCTCTCATACATATGCTTTCTTAACATATTATTAAATAATAAGTTTACTTAATTAGAACTCACAATCAAAATTCTGGTTAAATATATATTTTTAATAAATTGAGTTCTGTAAGTAAACAATGTTGACTTTTTTAGACACTCAAACCTAACAGTCTTCAAAGGGCATACTACTGACCAAAACAGTAAAGTAAGATGTCATTCTTTAAAAAGAAAGTTTAAAATTGGTTACTAAATTTGTAAAAGCTGCACTATGAATGTAACTGCCCTTCTTGTTTGTGAACTCTGTTCTACCATGGTGGTGAACTGTAAAAAGAATTAATGTATCTTAACATAGGCTAATTTAGAATATTGCAAATATTGTACATATGATAAAAGAGGTATTTTTTTCCATTTACTTTACTCTGGTAGAAGACTCATCTGAAAAAAATCTGCTTAGTCTGGGCACCGCAGTTGTAAAAAAAATTCAGGTAAATCAGGGAGAGCTTAGACAGCACAAGAATAACAGATACGGAAGACACAACCCATGAGAAAATGCTGAAGGATCTGGCTGTTGTAGATTATAAAAGAAAAACCTGAGATACCTTGTAATACATGAAACTGATGTTGATATTTTTTCTCCTCACTCACCAAAGGCAGGACATGAGGAAGTTAGGTTTGATATTAGGACGCAAAGGGGGTGCTGTCATTGGACAGGATAAGGGTGGTCAAACACACAAACAAGGAACAGGTCAGATGTCTTTTCTGGGCGGATTTGGTCCTGATTGAATGAGAATATTTTTTGAGCCTTTTTAACCGTCTTTTGCTCTGGTTCTGTGAAGCAGAAGCAGTTAGTTCTTACCATTAGTGACAAGATCCTGAGAAATTCTGTCAGATTCCTTTTCCAGACTTGCTTTTCCAAAGTCTCACACATAAAACTGCATCATGCTGATTAAAGAATAACGGTCCTCGTTAGATAATCAGCCTGGTGGGCCAATTGAAACTCAATTCTCTTATTGATAGTGAATTTTTAAATATTCACCAAGAAAGTAAAAGTACAGAAAAAAAAATTGAGCAAATCAGAGCATTGACACAGATATTAGCCTGTCTCATACAGGCATCAGTATAATTTTCTTCAAAGAGAAGTGCAAGAAATCTTGTAGGGAGCTAGCATGAAGACACGCTTTCAACCATTCTTTTCTGATTGTCTCTTAGTCCTTTGCAACCAAAATGTGGGCATTCTCAATATCTATGGAAATCCTTAACTTTTCTTACAAACCTGCTTGTCTTAGCGTTCAGAGCAATGAGTTTTAAAAGTTGATTTTGCACTGTTAGGGTATATTTTCTTACAACTTTAAGTATTCCTGTCAGTGCTATTGAATCTCTATTTAGCTTTTAATTTGCTTGAATTGTATTTGTTTTGGTTTATTTCTTTTTTTAATTTTGAAAAGAAGCAAATATAAAATCAAATCATTCCAACTCCCTATAGATCCTTCTTTTCCTCATTTTTACTCCAGACTATATGAAATGAGCACCCTTCACATTTCCATTCTGTCTTTACCCAAATTTTATGTTCCTGTGGTGGGTCTAACAGCTAAACTCCCACCCAGCCACTCTCTCACTCCCTCTGCTTGGCAGAACAGAGGCAGACACTATGGCCAAACAGGAGAGAGAAAGCTCATGAGTTAAGATAAAGAGAGGGATTGTTTAGCAATTACTGGCAAACCAGATTTGGGAAAATTAACTTAATTTATTGACTATTGAAATAGATTCATTCCTTCACTTCAGACTGCTTTATCCGCAGCCCAGACAGCACAGAGAGGATGAAGAAGAGATTATGGTCAGTTCATAGTGATTTCTCTTTGTCACTTCCCTTACTCTGGCATGAGCTCTGCAGGCTTCAGTCCTGCAGGAAATCTGCTCCAGCACGGGTTTGCCATGGACTGCAGGGAAAATCTGCCCACCTCCTGGAGTGCTTTCTCCTCCTTCTTCTCTGATTTCAGTGATCTCTGTTATTTCTCACTCTTTCACTCTGTCCTCTTTTCTCTGTTGTTAGTTTTGGGGTTTTTTTATTTCCTTTTTAAAACCTTTTTTTACTTACATCACTTAAACCTCCCTGACAGGCTCAGCTTTGACCTGCAGTAAGTTCCTTGATGCTGGACAGCTGGATAGCTGGACATTGAGGAAACTGATCTATGAGAGACCACCCCTGCAGCTGCTCCTCTTCCCCCACTAAAACTTTGCCATCTACCCCCACGAATGTCATCAGTTACTTTTCAGTGGGTTGCTGATTATAGACTATTCACTTCAAATATAAAATATTTGGCATCTTACTGCCTTTTATGAGAGCCACTTGAAACCTTATGCATAGGCAGCTAGAATTTAAAATTCCCCAACATAATTAAGATAGTCATGTGTAGCTGGTAAATATTCCTCAACGTGAAACAGAGCTGTCCGCAGACTGAAAAGAGTAAACAGTAAAATTTTCAGAGAATGCAGCAGGACTGCAATAGATGTTTCCAATGCTGTTCAGAGAAAATACTCTTCGGTGAGATAAGACATGAGAAAAGCCATATCAAGGATGTTTAAGGTTCAAGAGAAAAACAGTCTGATAGTCCCTAAAAGACATAGGTACACAAAATCCCTTATGCAGACATAGCTAGGGGAATTCTGGGAAAAACAGAATTCTGGGACAGAGAAATGGGCATGAAAAGAAATGAAACATAAATTGTTATACTGACTCTGGACACCCAGTCTTCTGTAAAGGCAGATAAGGAACTCCTATAATAGGAAATTATGCAATAAATCATCTGTGGGGATGTTTCTTCATAACTCCATGAAAAATACTATAGATCAGTGTTCTGGAGCAAAAAAAAGTTTATAAACAATTTTTGAGCAGTGTCAACACAGATATTATTGACAGATCTAATAATGTTTAATTTTTCCTTAAAATATTCCCAGGTAACAGCTACTAGAATTTACTATTACCTTATATTTTCTCAAAATCATAGTGTTTTTACTCCATATATTAAGTTCCTTTTGAATGTCTTCAGCTATGCACAAAAAATCTTGGTAATTTAAAAAGGACTTAGTTATGTCATTCTAGAAAAGTCACAAGATAGCATTCTGTGGCTGATGCAACTCCAGTATTTATTTTTAAACTCAAGGTTCAAAATATTTGCCTTCAAATACGGTATAAAATTATGTTCTATTTCCCTATCAAATCTAAAATTTTTTATTTCTTTTACTACATTTATCATAGTTCTTCTGACTAGAAGTATTATCAGACATGATGTTCATGAGGTAGCATTTCATTCCCTTTTTCACATTTCACTCAACCGGAAAACAGTATTTAGAGCTGCAGCTTTGGGCAGAAGGCTTCATTCTTTTCACTATTTCAGCCAATTAACATAATTTACAAAACAGAATCGCTTTCCTGCGATAATAAACTCCAGAGCACCTTCAATTCCCATTTTACTTCCCAAATTTGCTGACTGCAGCTGCCCTCCACCCACCCCACCCCTTCCCCTGCCCCAAACTGTATTTTGGCTTCAATGGCTTTCATAGGCAAGATGCATTTTGAATTTCCAAACTAAAGGCAATTAGTTCTCTTTTGCTATACATACAGATTAAACAACTTAAATCCCTTTATCACACTGATGCATGATCAGTCAGCAGAAGTCATTCTTGAGGCAGACCTCATCTTAAGAAACCACCTGTAAAAGGAAGAAATTCAGTGATACATTAGCACTGAGCATTTTGCCCTAAAAAATCAGTTAAAGTGTGAAACTGCATTAAAAAATGAATTTTATGATATCAGGTTAAGAAGCAACCAAGAGCTCCTCAAAAGAAAAGGAAGATGTAAGGTTGTCTTTACATAGCATAATACCTCTGCTGCTTACATTTGCAGAAGCTGAAATTTTGTTACATATCTTTTCTGGCAGGCACAGCTGCACAGAAGACAACTCTATAAGAGATAAACACAGAAGTGAATTTGATAAAACAGAAAACCCCAGCAAATATTTAGCTGTAGCAAAGGAGACATATAATCAGACCTCCTCCCAAGAAAAGGTCAGACACAAGATGAAGACATATGAATTGTTTACCTCCTAAGAAAAATGTAATAAAACAATTTAATCTCTTATAAAGCTGCACTGTTGTTACAGCATGACCATCTGAGAAAATACCTGAAGCAAATCTACTGTGGTCAAGATTTTACCTCTTCCCATCACTTTTCAGAGCCTCTGTAACAACTAGGATTAGCCCTGGAAACCAGGAATCACATCACCTTCACACCCTCCATATGTGTAGGAGATTTTAGTCTTTACTATTGTTTTCAGAGTATTGTTTGTATGAACTGTATTTACATAAAAACTGGGAGTAGGGGTGTACTGGGAAGATCCAGTTAGGATGGCATCACTGTTGTGAATCAGTTTTATTCCAAATCTGACTGTAATACAGAACAGAAATACAAATGACATTATTTTTAAAATAAACTTGCTCCAGAGCTGGCCTTCAGGAGAGCTGTGCATCTGTCACGCAAGAAGAAATTATAGGATTCCTATGCAGTGCCTCCTAACAACCAGGGCAGCAGTGGTGGAAGACCATTTCTTCCTGAAATTTGGTCTCATCGGAAAGAGTCTGCAAAATTCTGAACATTTATCATCCTTTGACAGCATAATGAGTGAAGCTGTCATATTCATATTTCACAAACATTTGTTGCCAAGTCACAATTATGAAAATTATTGCACTAGGGAGTGCCTCACATTTTGTGTGTTGAACTCCAGCCAACAAGCTGGAGCCAAGTCTAACTATTTTTAGTTTTTTAGAAGTGAATTTTACTTCTGCAAGTGTTGTCAGATGTGTGAGAAATGCAGGCTAAGTAAATAATTTCTCATTTTTATTAAATGCTGTCATGTTTCTGGCTGTCAAACTGCTCTTTTATGCAATTTTCTTGTGTTAAGCTGAAGGGACTCTGCTAATGGAACGTTGTCCAGAGCCAGCAACAGAAAGTTTAGGGTGGGACCTTCTTTAAGAGAGAGGTGATGGGGTAAGAGTAATCCCTGATTATTTTAAACTTCTACCTTCACAAAGATTATCAAACACCACCAACAATTTCACTATGGGCAAATTTTGGCTACATTTCTTCTCTACTATTTTGTCAGGCATTAGATGGCATAACTTGCTAAAATGTTGTAAGGGTCAATATATGGGATTAAACTAAAATTCTAACATTTTAGTTAAAATGTAGCCTTAAATAATATTAAGAATATATTTACTTTTTATTTAGATTAATTTAATTTATTATCATAATTTATTTAATAATTTTAATCAATCATAAAGATAAAAGTGTTGTATTAAGAATTTAGACAGAACTCTGCCAGAGATAAATTCTCCATTAGAAAACATAAACCATACAAGATTGTATGTGATGTCCCAAGCTCACAAACTACCAAAGGTTCTGGAGGATACCTGCTCTGCTCTGCTTTGCTGATGCACAGGTACAGTACATGCACTGTTGAATAGCATCTGAGGTGGCAAGTAGCATCAGCTAAATAATTCAGATGGCAATCTGGGCAAACTGGAATGCCCATGGAGATTATCTGCTTTCACTCTGACAAATACATCTGATTTTGTAGTTAGATCTAAAAGGAAAGGCTTAGGAAAATGAGTGAAATTGTGTGATATTTCTGGATGTTGATTATTGATGAATTATAAAACTATCACTAATTTTATGAGGAAGACTTGATTGACTGTGGACACACAGTTTTCTTCCTCACCCTTATGCATTTTCCACATCTATGCCATAAAGTTTACTTTAAAAAATGCTTGCAAGTTTTTGAAAAATTACTCAGTCCAAAAATATGAATAATGACATCTGGGTAAACACATCCGAATAAGGTTAAAGTGATAAGCAGAAGAGTAGAGCTGCTCCTTGTATAAAGTGCTTTGTCTTCAGTGAATCCCATTTTCTACCATTTTTATTATGCATTGAGGTTTACAAGACTAATCTGATGGGCATTGTCTCTTTTGACTTCATATCAGCTCATACAATTTTTATCAGTATTGGCATTGAAAAATGGGAAGAAATCTTTATTACTTGTTTTTAGAAGAACAGACCTGAAAGAATTTGCTGTGATAATTATAAACCATGGTAATTTCATGCACAGGATTTTTATCTGTTTCCAATCTTCATTAGCTTTCGGATGGAAACAAATTAACGAGAACAATCCTATGTTCTTTGTTTACTCGCATTTTCTAATATTTTCTGAGGAAATATTCATACATAAAAATGGAAAGAGCAAAGCTTTAACTGCAGCTAATCTGGCTCTGACTGAGTCAGAGTAGTTTTAAATGTTGGGTTTATATTAATAATTCCTCATTTTCCTTGATCTACAAAAAATTCTATGCTCTACTAGGGAGTATTGCAGTTAAATGAACTGCCATGTAATTATCTTGACCTTAATTATATGAACTCTGTTATTCCTCACGAACCAATTGGTCTCCAATACTACCACTATTTTGATATTCATTTTTCTTAAAAATAGCTGCTAAATATTCTATCGATATCTCTCCCCACATGCTTTTGAACCTCTGACTACTTTATTCTTCTCGCACTATAATAACTTCTCACAGAATTTTAGGAGAAATAAAGTCATTCCTCATAGCTGCACAAGGTACTGTATTTGATGCTGTTCACAGCACTTATGCCAATCCTTTTCTTCCACTTCCCTTCATCATGACCACTCCCTTCTCTTTTTAGCTTTCTTAGGAATTGTTACACAAAATGTTCTGCCAGTATTTGAAAATGTGTCTATATATATAGACAGAGAGTGAGCGAAAGAGATCACAGAAAAATATCTTAGTAAGCATTTCAGCCTTCTCCTTGGCATCTGTTATTTGCATTCTTTTCTTGGAAGGATAATATGTTCATCTAGCAGAATATGATTGATTAACAGAGCAGAAGGGATATTTTGTGTGTGTCAGTACTTGGAAATGCCATAGTCTGTATCTATTCTCCTGCTAGTTCCTTTTCTCACATGGCTTAATGCAAAATGCCAATCTTTGCAGTGCCCAGCCATATTCTCTCTGGTTTCATCATCATTCTGGAATATTATCTTTATTTCATAGGATATTTATCTCATTTCAAATAGGATTGGTTATATAACCCAATGGAAAAATATGCATATATCATTTTGAAAAATATCTTTGTATAAAAGATCTTAAAACATTTTCTTATCAAGTTAGTATTCACTGGAAAAGTGAGATGAAGATGAAGCTGATTTGTTCATCAACAGAGTCAACATAGCACAAGTAGCAACAGTGAAAACTTCTTCAACTAAGCCATGAACATTGATCAGTCTCTGCCTAAAGACGTTCTTTCTTCAGGTTCTCTGAAATTTATTCTGAGTATTCTGGATCCCTAAGAAATTTGCTACTAGTTGTTACTCAGTCTGACTGTTCTTGTATCATTTTTTCAGATTAACAGACTTGAAAACAAAGTATATATGTATTATGAGTGTGTTAATTCTCCTGCAAAAAAATTCACCACCATTCCAGTGTGCATATGTGCTTAATCCCAATTTACCTAATTCCTTCATTTAATATACTAGTGTTAATATTTATTTCCCTTTACCACCCTTCACCAAATTCAACTTAGGTAACTCCTGGTTTTAATATAGTCATGTCTAAACTAAAAATTAATAAATTTAGTATTAGTTATTGTATTCACACTACAGAGATTAGTGTGGGCCTATCTGCTATCCAGAGTCAAACATGTCCTTTCCAACTAAAAAAAAAATCAATTTGTGGTTAGTACATTCACTTTAAAATCTTTCTGGTTTCACTAGAAGTAAATAAAAATCTTAAATATAACAATTTTCTAACTACTGTATTTCTTAGTCATATTTCTGAGAAATCATTTATGGTGGGTTTATTTCCCTAGGGAAATGATAGCAACTCAGAATAAAATCTTAGGCTGTCAGCTGTCACTTCTTCAGTGTTTTAAGCATTGATTGTCAAAATCATGAACTATTCATATAGTTCACACTATAGATTTAATTTATTTCACATGCACAGCTTGAAAATATAATTATTCACCACAATTGTTAGGTAAATTGGTGGGGAATTCACCTAGTATAAGCCAAGATAATTGCCCATATAACCATTGGTGTTCCTGCTAAAGTCAGTGGAGAAAAAAAGGATACCAGAGGTTGATTCATCCCCTTTGTCTTTCTCACATACCTCAGGAGTGGGATGAAATTCTTTCCAATGTGCTTATCACTCTTGCCTAGTTTGCTACACCACTTGCTTACACAGTATGTCTTGTGGATCACTGAAACTGAGAGAAATTGTTTTAACTTTCACCCAACATGCCAGAAAAACAATATTTATATTGTTGAATATTTATGTGCTTTTGTGCTTTTGTTTTGAAACCTCAGCCCTTACTCTTTCTGCAGTTTTGTTTTATTTGAAGAAAAGACATGGATGAAAACTAAAGCCAATGAATATGTCACATGAAACTCTGCTTGAATTTTGTGATATCTACACTTTTTGTGTTCTGTCTCCACCAATTTTTGTTTTATCTTCTTGAATGCTCATAGAAACCAAGCAGCAATGACTAGTTTTATATGGATAAGAATTGCTATTATGCCAAGGGACCATATTCCCAAAGATCTTACAGCAACCCACTGACAGTACAGGATGGGTCTGGTCCCTCATAATTTGTATCCCTTTTGCAAATAATTTTTCCAGTTGTTTAAAAATATCCAAACCTAAATATTGAGTTATTTCTGAACATAGTACAAAATAGTTTCAGTCTGACTAAAGCTTATTAGACCCAAAAAAAAGAGGAGTGGATAATTCCAAAATTTGCTTTCCTTTCCATTTCTTTCTGATCCCAAGTAGGGTTTTTCACATGATGCCTGACTTCAAGGTGGATTCACTTTCCTGTTAGATTCAGTAGGAGGTGGTGGTGGTGAGATATATCCAATTACAGAGATGAGCCCTTACCATCATGGCTCTTATCATGCAACTGTAACTAAGCAACAGCTCGTATTCCTCCTGTCAGTAGTTTTTCAGGTTGATGTCCTACTGAGACCTAAAGGAAACAAAAGTATATGCACACATCTCTCAGAAAAAAAGTCAAATAATTTCAACTGGAAAAATACTATTAACCATCTAATATCTTGTTAGGATTCCAAAAGATAATTGAGGACCTTTATTTTAATGGAAAACCAGTTAGGTGGCTGCAAACTTTGATTAACAAGTTAAACCCAAGAAGCTTGAGACACAAGCAAAATAAAAAAATATATTTTCTTGCAAACAAGTACAAAGCACTGTCACCAAGCTGTAACACACAGAATATGTTACTGTCTGTCCCATGAAGGTGTCCTGCAGACAAATCTGCACCCAGCCACAGGTGGGTGGAAACTGTAACTGGTGTTAGAGCCGCAGGTGTCTCTTTATAACTCAGTTAAGAACCTCTCTTGTGTTAATAATTCATATATAAAACTGAAAAATAGAATTCTCTAGTGTTCAGTTGATAAACCCCTAAGTTTTACTGCTGCTCTACTAATTAGCTGCAATTAATACATCTTTCTCAGCTCATTCTGTGCTATTTGGCATCTCTATCAGTGACTTGGATTAGATTGG
Organism: Anomalospiza imberbis; assembly: GCF_031753505.1. Lineage (NCBI taxonomy): Eukaryota > Metazoa > Chordata > Aves > Passeriformes > Viduidae > Anomalospiza > Anomalospiza imberbis. Next base: position 12,050,739 of record NC_089683.1, on the reverse strand, counting down.
AAAAACACTTTTTGGTAAATGGTTGGAGATGACACAGAGGTTGAGGCTGTAATAAATAATGAAGATGACGAATTACTGAAGAAGCAGCACTGTGGAGTCAACAGTTAGATATAATGCTTTATTTAATATATGCAAATAGATTGTTTAAATTAAATTTTTAATCTGCAAAACCATTCAATTTGAAGGATGAAAAACCACTCTGGAAAGAAAAATCTTAGAGAAAAATTTAAAAGCCCAGAAAACCTCAATATGCATATGATTGGTTAGGACAGCAGTTTTGACTGAGAGAGTGAGCTCTCTATAAAGTATAAGGCATTTTCCTTGATGTGGGTACCACTGAGAAAAAAAAAATTTTTACTCCTTCTTGGATGTCCCTCTAGTGCTGAGGTGACTCTGGGAAGGTGGAGAAGGCCTTCACTGGCCTGCACTGACGAAGGAAGATGCAGCAGCCGCAGTATTTGGTCTCTGGATGATTTATTTCAAATTATCAGGAAGCTTGTCTCTTTGGCTGCTGGCCGAGAGAAGGCGCAGACTTCTTAACAGTTGTTTGCTATTTTTTATCTATCAATTCTCTCTGTGCCCTTGCTGAGGTCTGTCCAGCAAGGCAGAAAGGGAGCATCTGACCTCGAGGGGCAGGCACAGAGACTAAATACTACTTGTTACGTACTACATGTTTACTACTTTTTACCAATATCTAGCACTTATGTTGGACAGTGTGTTTTCAGTAAAACCCAATTAAAAGATGCCAACATCACCAAAGAAGATGGAGGGTAAGAAGAAGGAGGAAAGGGACAAGTAACACTCCAAATCCTCTATGTTGGATTTTTCATACCCTCCCTGTACCAATCCTGACCCCCCCGTACATCGGTCAAAACCCCCATGAACATAATGTAAAAATACTCTCCTCTAACTTATAACTACTTCTACTTTATCTACTGTAAATTTTAGATTTTTGTCTCTTCTTGTTCTTCTCGCAGAGCTGGTAACTCATTCCATGGCTCAAAATTAAAATCACAGCTGTCTCCAGTTGTCCGCCAGGGTCTCCGACTCACAGGAACACCTGAAAATGTCGGAAAAGCATTTTGGGTTCTGACAACTCCTTTCATGGGCAGCAAAAATTAGAAATTATTTTGGAAGAGACCAATGGGATGAGGTGCCACTGTCTTCAGCTGAGACACTCAGACCCGCCTGAGTTTCCATTGGCAAGCAGTAATATGCAAGCTGTGGAAATGAATCTGCAGAATAATGCAGTTAGTGCTGGCCACCAAACATCCAAACTACAAACGGATGGCAGTTTTACCCAATGCTACCTCCAGTCTGGTCCTGGTTTTTGCTCATAAGCAACAGGGTCAAATCACAAAGTCCTCTGAAGCCTGAATCATCCAGATTTAGATCCATCTAGAATCCAGTCTGTGCAATTAAAGGCTGTTTTATGAGGAGACGCCAGGAGTATTAAGTGGGGATGACAGCTGATTTCCTTCAAAACAGCACTTTGTGTCAATTAAAACGTTTGGTGTATCTGTAGAAACAAAAGCATGAAATAGCTTGATGCCTTTGTTAGCAGCCCTTGTGGACAAATAATTTGAAAGCAGGAGGTTCTAGTATATAATTCACCAAGGTAATTTGTCCAGTGCCTGGAAATTAAAGTTAGATAGGTACAAGATAGGAATCTGTCCGTGTCACCTGTGAGTATAAATGACATACACACCGGTTGGAACAGCTTCTGCAGTGGATTCTCTACCACTTAAAAAGTTTTAGCTGGGTCTTCTTAAAAAGTATTCATTTGGTCTTGTGACTGAATTCTCATCTCCACAAATACAGAGGTGTACAGTAAAACAAGGACAAACAGGGTAGTCTTCATAACCAAGGCTGTCACAGGAGGTGACCAGAGGATGCAGTGAGCAAGGCCTCTGTTGCCATCTGTTGGAAAGTGTTTCCCTATGTCCTATCTGATGTATACATGTGTATGTGTGCTTTTGAGAATGTCAGCTCACCTTCACTGCTGGTTGGAGCATGGAGCCTCACTTTTAAAGGTTGCCAGATTCAGCATCCCTAATAGTATAAGGCAGTTTCAAAAAATAATAATTAAAAAAAGAATACAAAATTAATTTTTAAAAAATGCAGTGTTGACTTTGACACATATTTAAGGATATATGAAGAGGGTGCTTGTATTAATATCTTCCCTCAAGTTCAGGCCTGATGCCACACACTGCAGTAAAAAAAACCCACTAAGTACCAGCTGCTCAGAAATGAAGGTGGGAATTAAGATAGCTTAGAATTTCCAAAGGGATCTCAGTGTGATGTGAGCTGGTGATGTTTATGCTATCAAATATTGTAAATAATCCTATTAGTCCCTTATCCTCCCTTCCTTCCTCCCTTCTCTCTTATTTTCCCTCTCTTGACCATAACTAAATAATGAATGTGTAAAACCCTATAGTATATTTTAAGAAGGATTACTTATTACAACAAACACTTAGCTTACACTTCTCTATTTTTGCTGTTGTCTTCAGAAGAGACACTTATTATTTACAGGTAATTTACCCTAGTTTATATAATAAAACTAGTTCTGACTACATTTCATTTCTTGAGAAGATCTCAAAACAATTTTTTGTTTCCTTTTAAGCTCCCCATGAACATAGCATGGTATTTCATTAAAAATCGGTGAGAAATTTGTTAACATTTTTCAAAAATCCAGTGAAGCATATAAGAAACTTGTGCATTTTTCAAAGGCAAGATATAGATTTCAATACTCAGAATGTTCATCTTACAAAATTAACACATGAAATTTTTAAAAATTAAAAAAAGCCCCAACAAACCCAACAAAAATGAAGAAATAAACAACCAAGTCCAACCAAAACAAAGAAACAAAGAAATAAAGAAAACCAAGAACCCCAACACCTGATAAAACCAGACTTTCACTTCAAATTTTATTATGGAGCATTTTGTCCTAAAAATACATTGAGGGGGCAGGGGGGGCAGGGCTGGTTTATGTAGGTTCACGAATCATTTCTGTTGATAGCACTTTGGTGAAGTCATTCCAACATTCTGTCACAAAAACTAGTCATATCCCATAATCCTCAATGCATTTGCGGTGACAATGTATATATGAAATAAAGAATTTAACTTATTATTTTCATACTTTGCAGTTTTGTAGTTTGTTTTTCAAATCCAAAAGTCTGTGACACTGCCTAACTTTGTTTCTACATACATCATCATGGCAGAAAGAAATAGGGAGTAACAGACAGGAGATAATCTGAGCAAACTAAAACTGAGAAATACAAATATAAAAAAGGAAATTAAAATTTCATCCAACATGTATCACCCAGTCTCAAATCTTCACCAGGGTACATTAGAATTGCAAACTTAAGTGTCATGACATCTGTACCCTGGGCCAAGTAAACATGACAAATAATAGATTGGTTAACTCTGATTAGTTGTAGTCATACCAGTCTGAAGGAATATTGGGAAACTCCCAGAAATCTACCCATCTTTTCCAGTTTTCTTCTGATTTCTTGTAGCCATTTATGTGGCACTTTTTCTATCTGAATAGAAAGTTGCTTTATATTGGAATTTTACTGAACGTAATGAGGAGTGATTGCTTGTCAAGATTATTGTTGGATGGTGGCACATCTCAGTTATTACTGCCATGAGGTTTGTTTTCACATTCTTTTGAGTACTTGGAATTTTCCTCAAGAGATAAAAAAATGGGCCATTATCACAGCTTCTGTTATTTCATCTGGCACTATAACTACTGAAGCATCTCCATCAAGTTTCATCCAAAAATAGCAGAAAAAAGAATTATATCCAGTGGCATTAGATGACTTTTTTTGTCCTATAGTTTAGGATAGAGAGCCTGAGCTGGCAATCCAATGGTGAAGCACTGCACATCACCTCTTTTCCTGCCCTGAGCACCTGCTTTCTGGATGCAACAGAGGAATGGTTGTGAAAACAGTCCAGAGGAGATATCTAAAGAACAGCAACACCTATTTCATGTCATCTTTCTCCTCGGTGGCCTTTCCCTGCCACACCCTGCACAAACACAAGAAGAATGTATGACTGTGGCTCTGGGAAGCAAATCTGTCACTTCTGCACAAGAGATTTTCTGTACAGCACTTGAATGCTGAAACATGCACTGCAAATCTGCTTCTTGAGGACCCTGGATGCATGAGGCTTGTTCTGGCGTTCTGTTTTATACACACATTAATACTGCAGCATCTGTGAAAGTCATAGGAATACAGTGCACTCCTTGAAAGCTGTCTTATTGTATATGCACAGTGAATCCACCATTTCGTAGGAAAAGTATGGAACATACATCTATTTCATGAGACAAACACAAGGCATATGAAAGCAGACACTGCTGGTTGAAATGAATAGTGCTCAAAATAATACCTATATAATTAAAGCTTAATAATTAATTAGGGACCAGAAAATTGTCATTTGATGGACTTTTTTTGCGATGGTTTTTTTTTTAATCAATATATTCCAGACCACTGGAGCTCATTCCATACTTTGACCAAAGTTGAAATAGTCTGCGAGGACAAGTTCTGGGAAAGCTCTGACTATGATTCTGTGAAAGTAAGGTTTCCTCCTCAAAATGTATCCTGGATTGTTATAGGTGATGTTCACAATTTGTTTTATTGGTTTGTTGACTGTATGTTGAATATGGTTCTGCACTTGTTGTGGCTGAAGGGCTGCCGAGGTAGGAAGGAGCCCCCTCGTTCTGCCTGTTTCATGCAAACCCCACAGAGGGAGGTGTAGATTTTATTTTCCAGGAAGAAAACCTGAGGGATGAGACAGTGAGGGTGGTCCTGCAGAGCAGAGAGATAATCAGAGTAAACAGGGAATCTAGAGAATAAGAAGACACTGGGAAATGCTTGAGATGAAAAGATAAAACTCAATCTGTGCAAAGAAGAATAGGGAACTTTAATGCAGAAATAAACAGACAAACTTTCAGGGGTCTTAAAGGGAGCAAGACTCAAGAAAGGAAGACACCTTAGGGGGTGCAGCTGCCAGGGAACATGAAGTGCTCTTTAAGACCAGATGTATTCTCTCACCCAGAAAATCTGGGGATTTTTCTACTTAAAAATTATCTTTTCTATTAAAACTTAGCTTTGCTCTTGGAAAATGTTTTTAGTGCTTTTGGTCTTTTAAGAAAGAGAGGCAAGCAGATTTCTCTCAATTCTCTTGGGTGTTATCATGACCACAGAAAAGAAAGTTCAACACAATGGAAAAGCTCAGGCTGCAATTTAGCACAGTTCCATGAGCACAAGAGGTATTCACTTGACTTTCTATAAACCATTTGCCCACTTATGTTTCCCAAGAGGCATAGTATTACAGACATTATCCTGTGAGTTAGTGGCAGTGAAAAGTACAGCTGATCAAAAGTTAACTTTCCTGAGCAGAAATGAAACCTTGAAAAAGACAGGCTAGTGTTTATTCATGTTTTGGATCAAGCAATTTTGAATCCTTAAGTAGAATCTATTTATTATTTTTAAAAAACCAAAGATACTGAAATTTTGTAAGCCAAATGACATGTAGGAAATAAAGGGGTGTAAGACTAGAACAAAGTCCTGAAATCCCTTATTGGATGCAGAGAACTCAAATGGATTCAAACTAGACCTTTTTTTTGCAGCCAAAATGATAGGGGCAGAAGCTTCTCAGATAAACAACTCAATTATATCAGGATTATCATAAGCCAGTCTTAATAAAACTAAAAATGAACTCATGTCAGCATAAACCAGATGAAAATGTCACTAAAGATCTTCCCAATGACAGTTTAATTAATATGCCAGGAAGTAAAGTTAGCCTAAAAAAAATTTGTGATCAATTTTATGGAGAAATAATTGCGTCTGTTCACATGTAATCCTTTGAGTTTATACAGCAAGTAGAACAGATGGATAGGATCTGTGACTGGTGGTAGACCTTTATTTACCAAGCAATGCATCCTTCACGAGTCAGCAGGCAGGTTTGATTCCAGGACAGTGAAGCAAACTCCTTCAAATGGGCTTGAATAATTTCTTCAGAGTGCTGAGGAAGCTCTGTGAGAAAATTATGGGCTATCTCAAAGCAATGCAGCTACTGTGCTAACAGGTCCATTTTTCGTGGGAGATGGCAAAAGGAGCTATTTCCCACTCATTCATAGGGAATGTATTTTCCAGGCTATTGAGCTGTCCTCCCTGCTCCCTCTTCCAGATGAGGAATGAACCTGGCCACTAAATCACCAAACTGAAACAGGTTTCTTATATGAGTGGAAAGCCACAAGACTAGAAAAATGGAGTGTACCATACTGTAAGAGCAAGTGTCTTCGAGATCATCAAAAAAATGAAAGGAAGAAGAATAAATCTCAGAGAGGTCAATGGAATAACTTGTCCTTAAGTTCTGTAGGCCACTTTAAAAATCTCCCTGTGAATGTTCATGACCTAAATACCTGAAGTTAAGTATTCAAGCTGAAGAAAGGAAGTTTTGAGGATTTTTTTGCAGCTCAAGCTCTTAACTAGAAATGTTATCACTTGATTTAAACAGACAGAGAAATACCCCATCTTCTTTGGTCTAACTCTGACAGACCAAGTGAAGCTTACCTGGGAGCAGGGGTGTGATTTACATATTGATCTCAAGAGTACTTAGGATTTATTTGATTGTTCTTCTGACAGGTTAAGTACAGAAGGATAAAATAAGTGGGGCAAACATCTTTTAAGGTGGGATTTGGTTAACACCAATGCCTGACACTATTAAAACCTTACTAGATGACAGTATATTTTATCTAAGTTCTCCTTGGAAAGGAAAATGAAGGAAGATAATAAAAAAGTGCTATCCCAGAACAACTCAACTGAATTATTAAAACTGGTAGCTATGTAACATCTCAATATAGGTGTTCATTTAGCAGATAGAGGTAATGTTGCCAGAGAAGTGTGGTTGAGAATCATAACCAAACTCCTCACAGAGGTGTTAGCTACTTCTTGAAAAATTTTATTGTGGGGTCCCCCACAGACAACTGTCAGCCTCAAAATTCCCTGAATCAAGTTCTCAGAGAAATCTGTATTCCTCAGGAAGGCTCCAGATTAAGAGGGTAAAATGCAGGAAGATGAGACTCATATGTCTAATTCAAGACCTTCACCTTCCCCTTGTACTTTTTTTATTTATCCACTATTGGTAGAGAGATGCAAGATAGTGTAGGAAGTTTCAAAGAGAAAAGAACCAGTGCATGGAAAAGAGAAATATCCAAGTGAAAAACCTGAGACATCATGGAATCACAGACTCAGAGAATCATTTGGATTGGAAGGGATTTTAAAGGTCATGTAGCTCACCACCCCTGCATTATGCCAATTTTTTTTTCCATCTAGAATCAAATGGGAGACTCAGGGCACACCTAACCAGTGACTTATCCATTGCTTTAAATATCTGCAGAGCAAATTGCCCTAGCCCTATCACTTTAAAGCAACCAAATACTTGCATCTACATGAACTGTGGAGGGCTATAGAAAGGAAGTTTAGGCAATATTTTTTGAATATTTAATTTTACTTTTTATTGTTAGGAGTTGAACCTGAAAGTGCTTAATTTCCTGATTCATAAAGATTAATCTCTTGCTACTCTTTCTTTTCAGTAGTAAATTTAGATTTTTTTTTTTTCTTCTCTGAACAGGGTCTCAGGACAGAGATTTTCACAGGCTAAATTTTTATTAGGAGAAATCTATATTTCTTCTTACAGTTTTTTGCCATATTGCCTATTTATGAACAATTCTCACATCCTTTACTCTCAATTTGGCCACTTCTGAGTCAGTTTTTTTCTTTTTTTATGTAATTCTACCCTCATTAATTAATCTGCTAAGTGACTCAGTAAGGAGTTGGTCAATGGTGTGATGGGTTTTTATTTCAGTATGATAATTTATTCTCATGTGGCTTTAACTTAGCTGAGGGAACTGCTGACTCTCCCTCCTTTGCAGCTGCAGCTCAGTATTTCTAATGTTAGTGTGAACATCACCTCACAGCAGAATTGAAACTTTGTCATTTTGGGTGTGTTCAACATGCCAGTGATTTCTCTTCTCATGTTGTCCAATTTCACAGATAAGGTTTAATTGACTTTCTATGGTTTGTAATGACCACATTCAACAGGCCCAGAGTCCATCTGCAGAAAGCCAATTAAGAACAAAATGGTAGAGTTTGCCATGGACCACAGAAATTCCATCAGGTTTCCACTAAGTATTTAGTTTGGAAAAAAATTGCTGAACAGTTTTGTAGCTGCTGCTATTAGGCTATAGCTATTGTTTCTTTTCACATGGGAAGAATTAGTTTTTCTCATAGATGTATCTCACATAGCAATCCTTTTGATGGCTGGCCGCTCTCTCTCAGTTTTAGAATGTCCTAGTATGAAACTTCTAGTTACAATAAATTCTTCATCTAGAGTTCCACATGGGAAACTGTAGAAATAATGTATTTTCTAGCATAAAACAATATCAATATTGGCCTGAAAATATAACTCAATTCAGAAAAGTTATGACAGTTTTCCCTGCCTTCCATAATGTCCTAGAGATTGAAGGACTGATCTACTTGAATTAAAAATATTTCATGGTTACTGTAATTGAAATCACCTGTTAATGAATAAAACACTTGTGGCTAAAGAGATCATATTAATAAATAAATAAAACCTTTCAGAAAAACCATCAGTGTAGTACCAAAATTACCATTGTTGCTTTGTTAATATTTCTGAGATATTAATTTAAAATTGTACAAATCTGTTGTGCTCACTGCAGTTGGATGAAGACAAGATGGTCTGATATCCCTTTTAGGAAAACAATCTTAAGGAACTCATGCTCACTTTTGTGTTACAAAAATAAAATATATAAAATGTATCACAAATTTTAAGCTTTGTCCATCTCTGTTTTTTCACAGAATTATTTTATGCCTTTATGTCTGTATGCATCACAAAGTCATTTGAGGGGTCATCATCATATCATCACATTCTAGAAAGGCTTGCTCTGTCACACTGTATTCTTTTATGGTTAACTGATGTTGATTTCTAAGTTTGGTTGTATTTTAAAAGAGCAACATTCTCTCATAGGAAAATATAATAAATAAATTATAAAATAATTGCTAAAGCAACCATATGACACATCCTCTTCTGCTTCTCTTCAATTTTTTCCCATCCAAAACATTCATCTCCTAAAGCACAATCTTCTGACCTTTAGGAAATTAAATTAAAATGAGGAATTTCCCTCCTCCTCTCTTGAAGGATGAAAAATGTGGCTATAATATGAAGTACAATAGATTAAAATCCTCCTTAATAAGTTATCAAAACCTCCAGAATGCTTCTGACAAAATCTCCTAAATGCCTTTTCCATCACTTGGGATTCTGCGCAATTAAGGAAGAATAATAAAAAAAAAATTAAAATAACTTTCTTTAGTGGATTACAGATCAAATCCATCATTAATATATACACCAATTTTTTTATCTTCAGCACAGACTGGTCTTTCTGACATAATTTGATGATACAAAAAATGTTTGTAATGCCACAAAAATAAATCAAGCTGCACTTTAAAAACTGTTTTCACTGGCTCCTGTGATCTGTGTCCTTTCATTGCCATAAGCAGTATTGCAGCTTCCTTTCAGGCTGGTTCTCCAGAGCGCAGCTGCCCTCTGCCACTAAACCATTCACAGCCCTCATAAAACATGTTCATGTTTCATATCCATGCTTTACGTGTAAAGACTGGATAAAAACAAGCTAATTAATGGCTTGATTATCCTTGCATGGATTCCATTTATGAGGAGATTTCAAAATCTATTTCAGAATCTATTTTTCAAAGACATTAGTACAGACAATTTTGTCACTGTAACTTTTGGCCAAAAGGTCTTGTGGGCTGCTAGTGGTGACAGAGATAAAAGAATACACCTAGTTAACCAAAGAGGAGTCTTCCAGTTCCTCCAAGAAAATGTAATGGGAGAAAAAATTTAAAAATAAAAAAGAAGGGAGTATTAGTAGAAAATACAGTTCACATGTAAAATATGTGTCCACTCTTTGACTGGCAGAAAGATGACCAGATTTTGAAGTAAGCCAGTTCATGCCACACTCTATCATTAAGTTCCTGCAAAAATTAGGAATTGAGCCAGGAATATGCTGCTGTATGCAAGAATGAAATCCCTTTTCTACTGTTGAATGATATCTAAAACCCATAGAAAAGACTTTTTTTACCAGCATTAAATGATATGGGTTTGTGCTTTGAAACCAACAGGATGTGGAAACAGCCTTGATTGTGTGACTTCACTGCCACTTGACTCCTTTTTACTCCCAAAAAGCTGTGCTGTGCAGAGAAATTACCTACAGACATATCTGTAAGACATTACCCTTCATCTACTCAGAGGGCTTCCTTAAAAGAATCAAATAAAACAAACCAAAATTGTACTGCTGCCTAGGGAATTAACTAATGTGTCATGTGTGAAACTGGCTCTGCTCAAAATGAAAAAAATACAAGAAGCAGAGAGCCTGAAGTATCACTCAAAAGTCACCTTGTGCCTCCTGAAAGGCAGCTTGAACATATGCCAATATTCTGAGTGGGATGAAAACAGTTCATTCACATCCACCCTAAAAATACCATGCAGCACATTGCTGAGGAAGTAGTAGAGGAAGAGCAGGCAGAAGCAACATTCATATCCTTGCACTGGGAACTGGTAAGAAGCTGGAAACTGAGAGATGGTGATGAAAGTGGTGGTGTCACCTTCATCTGCTCTTGAGTAGATGAGCTTGGTCTGGGTCCTTGTCCTGCACTGCTGCCACCTCCCCTTTCCACAGAGGTGAGCATTACTTCTGCAGCTACTGGTGACCAAGTGATACCCTCGGGGCACATGCAGAGAGGGTCAGATGGATGACTTTTTTTCTGTGTGTCCCTAGAAGACAAAGATCATAGCAACACTAACCTTGGCAACACAATGACATTAGCCTTAGCTTACAAAAATATCATGTAAATCTCTTAAGCACAGTATTGAGAAGGAAGAAATTTTTTTTCCCCAGCAGTTTTGCAACAGGTGTTGTTAGCTATGTTTTGTACAAGTGTGTTCCATAAAAACAAGAAAACACTGGGTCCAGTAAAAGACTCTTGGAGGATTTTTATTCTTTTTGTCCTCAAATAAGATTTATGATTTCACAGGTAACAATGCTGAACTATGCCTTGCACTCTCCCGCTCCTTAATTGTATCTTATATCTAAGTTATATATGGCATTACAGGACGAAGTATTCATACACTTTTGAATATTACTACTCTGCCTCCTTTGCTTGAATCTAGATCCAGAATCTCATAAAAAAATATTTTTCTAAAACAAATGATCTTACATCCAGCCGACAAAGAGTGGGAGAAGAATTAGTGGAGCTAGTTTGGATTGTATGTGTACCCTTTCTGAAGCATACAGAAGGGAAGCATACAGAAGTATTTTACTGAAATAATTTGACACTTTTCTAGGTTGCAGGGCTTCTGAAGATGCTCCTGGTTGCGTATCTACAGCTTTCCCTGAAGAAAACTTCAGACCTTATACTCGGGTGGCAACCTCCAAGCGTTACCCATGTATTTGTGACATCCAGTTTTCGGGAATATGACAAGGTTGTGATGCCTGGAGTGCAACTGAATGTGCAGCCATTTCCACATGGTGAAAAGAAATGTGTCACACAAAAAGAGACAGCATCCACAGATCAGATTAACTGCAAGCACCTTCAGGGTGGCTGAGGTATTTGATTTAGATGCATTTCTGTTATTTTCTTATAAAAACTGGAAAAAAGTACTGAACACCCTCAGTTGTCTTTGCCTTTCCTCTTGCTCTCTTCCAAGGCATGATGTTGTGCCTGGCCCATTTGAAGTGAAAACATAGGACATCTCGTTACTTTTGACCAGCTGGGAGGAGTTGCTCTGGTTTCCTTTGATCCTCAACTTGCCACAAGGCTTGTGAACCAGGGAATCTGCCACCAGCTCCTTAAAATTATTCTCTCTCCCATAATTATTGATCATCCTCAAAATGCCTTTATTTGACTCTTTCATTCCTTTTTGTTACAAAAAATTACTGTAGATGCTTTCATATCTGTTCTGGATTGTTTCTCTTGGCTCTCTGTTCCATCCCCACACTTTTTTATATGGATAAAACAACTACCATGAGACAGATATGTTAAGCAGAGCTTTCTTATTAGAAAAATGCATTGGAGTTCGTGAACCGTGTTGCTTTTGCAGCTCTGATAAGGAAAAACACCCTCAGTGTGGTGAAAATGTGGGAAAAGCTTAATCATTTGCTATTTCTCATTCCTTTGCTGCATTTAAATTATGTAAGAGACTGCTTCCACCTCAGTCTACTGTGCCCTGCTTAGCAGCCTGCATGACTCTGCAGTTAATTTTTGCAGCTACTGTAATTCCCTCTTAAATTTTTTTGGCAGCTCACTCTGCTGAAAAAGGTATATTTGGAAATTGCCTTTCCTGCAGTTTCACAATATCTGTGATTACCCAATTTAAGCCTGAGGATCATACTCAAATTGAATTTCCATACCTGACTACTAGCTCCTGTCTGCAGGGGTTCCTCATTTCTTGTGGGTTCTTCATGAAGCAGCAAATTTTGGATACAAAACTCTGAAAAAACATCACTGAGGAATAGCTAAATTCAACACAAGTGCTGAGTGAAAACTGGACACGAACATTAACACCAAGTCTCATAAGGTAAACATTTCTCATACAGTTCAGTCTCTTCTTCCCGAAGAAATTTGAATCTTGGAGTCAAATTTTCTAGATAATTTTTCTGCTAAATAATGTCAAGGTAAGCTTTATCAACACAGAGTTTGTGACACATTGTGTGTGCAGAAACACGCTCTTCTTTCCTTATTCAGAAGGCAAAGAAACTGTCCAAAATAACCCCAATGAAACAAAGTTCAAAATTAAAAAGGACTGAATTTTAGAGTATGTGAGTTGCACATCCTCCTTTTTGGGTGATTGTCTCAAGGTATTAATAAATATTTTAACACTTCCAGTTAGATACTCAACACACTTAATTTTCAGGAAAAAGTTTGAATGTTGAAGATTTTTGCAGTATGGAAAGACAATAAGGTAGCTGCTTTTGTGCTACTCCAAACTGGTTTGTCCTTTCCTAAAAGAGTGCTGGGTTTGCTATTGCAAGTTTTCAACAGCATGTTATAATTACTGTAGTGGTAGTTGACACAACTTCACAACAGGAGATTGGTAACTTTTTGTCTTGTTTTTTTTTTAATTTACAAAGACTTTCCAGTCCTGCTGAAATGCAGCAAGAGAGTTTTATTGCTTTAGGATCATAAGGATTAATTATTATTGTCTTCTCTGGAAGTACCTAGCTCATGGTCCAAGACTAAAGTTAGTTGTGACAATTTCTCCTTGATTTGGAATCATGATGAGATATAAAAAAAAAGAGTTCATAAAAGAATAACCAGCTTTATTTTTTTAAGCCAAATCTTGCCTGAGATTCCGTGTTCAAGCAGAAGGAAAGGAACCATTTCTGGCAAATTCTTGCACCAGCTGTGAAGAGGAAAGAATTTACAATTAAGAATCATATACTCTTATCTTGAAGGCTGCTGGGCACATCTTGCAATGTGCTAAGTACCTTCAGTTCCCATAGAAACTAACTGGGATCAAAGGACACCCAGCACCTCACTGGCACAGACTGTTGGCTGCCGACCAGGCTGGATGTTAATGTGCAGGTGTGCTACACCACAAACTGCTTCCAGGAGAGCTGTAAGTTTTCCATTACATAGACAAGACTGAGGACTTTTCAAGGACACAGTGGTTTAAAACTTTTGAATGTTGTAGGGCTGAAATAGACTCAGATGCATGTTCAGCTGACAATGAAATGATAAAGGAGTAGTGCTGTTAGCATGGATGCCTTTGCTGCACTTATTAAAAGGAGCTCTCTTTTTATTTTTTTTTTTTTTTTCAGCAGCAGTGTTTTACATACTGGCCACAAAGAACACTGCACCAGTCTGCAGAGCAATCAGAATCACAGGGAGTATTTTAGCACTATGAAGCCAGCAACAATAGTAGTGAGATTCAGACTTTATTCAATCCTCTCTAGCACGATTTCCTATATCCTGCTGTTACAGGATAAAAAATACAGAGTTCAAAATCAAACAGAAAAACATCCCCAACCTCTAATCCCCACTTAAGAAGCGTATCACAAATTATTCTAGCAGCTTTGTCATCCAAGTCCGAAGTACAGAGGTACCAACAGAGAGTGGCTCACAGAATCCAGCTATCCCTCATGTATTTATGCACACAGATGCACCCATTTTTGCTGTACTATTTTACATGTTCTTTATTTCCTGTGTTGTAAGTCATCCAATCCATATTCATGCCCCTTGGTGAGTTTTTCAATGTGATTTTCAAGGATATTAAACACCAGTAACTCCCAGCCATTCCAGTAGAACTGTAGGCACTTTATAGCCCTGTCAGTAAGATTTTTCTAGGCAGCTACAGTGTAGAGGATCACAGCTGAATAAACCACTACTATATAAATTAGGAGAAATAAGCTTTGGAATGGGAAATTCATTCTACTGTGAAACTGATATTAAAATGAGTGAGGAAAATTGTACAATAGAATAAAACCAAAACAAACAATAATAGAATCAAACAGCCCCCCAAAAAAACAACAGCAGCAACAACAACAAAACAATCCAAAAGCCAAGAAAAAAGCCCCAAAACCCCACCAAAACACCTCCTCATCTGCATTTCTTCTCATTGAATACAAAAGGTATCCAAGTGGTCAACAAATCTGTAGGTGAGTACCAACCGGTTTACTGAGATTACATGAACTTCACTTCACAGGTGTCTGAGACAGGGTATCCAAAGCCAGCTGCCACACCATAGCATACACAGCCTTGTCTGCAATTGGTGGGACACATTTTGGTGACCTATGGGTGTGTTCCTCAGCAGCAGCTGCTGCCTCCTGAAAAAGCCGCGGGATTCCCTGGGGGAGACAAATCCTGCATCCAGCGGGTACAACAGAGCCGCTGCCTCAGCAGCTGCTGCTCGCATGTAGGAAGGTGTTTGATCTTTACAGGATCTCTGCCCTGCAGCAGAAGAAGGGAGCTGCTCTGTCCTAGGGAATATTTGCTCAGTTTCCTCCTGTATGAGGTAACAGGACCCAACCTCACTCAGTTCTGCAAACAGGAGGGAGATGTTCTTTTCCATGGGGCAGCTTGTCTCTTTGTGAGGCAGGGGTTTCCAGTTCCCACATACTTCTTGCTTTATTTCCCCGGCTTTGAGTGCTGTTTGACTGCCTTGACAGACCTCACACAGCTAGCAGGAGCACTCTGATTTTACGTATAATACAGCCATGAAATAATTTAGGTTGAAAAGGACCCTCAGGGGTTACCTGTTCAAACCCACTGCTTGAAGCAGAGCAAACTGGATCTGTTTTCTCAGGCCTATATTTCAATGTTCAACTGGGTGGGTGTTGAACATTTCCCAGGGTGGTTCTTTCCACACGCCCTCCTGGGGTCCACAATTTGACCCCTTTCACAGTAAAAATATTTTTCCTTTTGTCTAACCAGAAAATAATGTGTCTTTGTGTTCTCCCAGCACGTGGTTGCAGAGAGCAGTAAGGTCTCTCCTGAGCCTTCTTTTCTCCACGGAGAACTGACCCATCTCTTCAGCCTCTCCCTGTACATTGTGTGCTTTGTCCCTCTCCCTGGTCAGCATGGTGGCCCCCATTGCCCTCATTGCAGCATATCAATATCTTTGTACTGGAGAGCTTAAATCTAAATTCAGCACTCCAAATAGAGAGGGGAAAGCTGACCTTCCTGGACCTGCTGGCTATGGGATTTTTTATTTTGGTGTGTAATTGAAAGCCAAGTCACACTTTTCTTTGCCAAAGTAGTGTCCTTTATAGCTTCAAGACAATGATAAAGCAGAGATAGTTTTCACTTCTAGTGCTCACATTGTTTTCAGCTTCAGTACCAGGGATTTCACACCTTAGTGGTAATCACAAAATCACAGAATGTGCTGAGTTGGAAAAAACCCACAAGGATCATTGAATCCAACTCCTGGCCCTGCACAACACCATCCCCAAGAGTCACGCCATGTGATTGACAGATTTCTCTAATTCTTTCTTCTGCCTATGTTGTCACATGTCCAACTCTCACAGAGCTGAGATATCTTCCCTTTTTGTCTTACCCCCTTCTTTCTTGAGTATCCCTAAATTGTTAATTCCCTGAATCATGCAGCGCCCCACCCTCAAAAAAATAAATAAATACAGTGGAATAGCTGTATTGTAAATCAAGGTTTTATGAGATTTTCTCATTTCCTCATGTTGGGTTTCATGACTAAAATTCAATTTTAAAAATGTTGCTGTATTTTCCTTTGTTCTAAACTTGAGGACAGATTTCCACTTCTTACTGAAATAACTTTAAGCAAACTGCCTTTGTAATAATTGATGTCCTAACCCTCTGACAACCTTTCATTAAATATCTTTTGCATTCTTGGCTGTTATCTCAGCCATCAAGTAAGGACACACTTTATAAGTATGTATTTAATTTTTAAAACCCTGAAACCTATGTGAGTTTAGCAATATAGACATGATGACATTTGTGATTTGGTCACAGGGACAAAGAATGGTCTCCTGTGTCAATTAATGAAGGAGAACAGAAGCAGCAGTGAGACCCCACAGAGAAGGAAGTGCATTATAATCCAAGTGGCAACAAGGATAACTTTTCTAGGATTTTTTCCTGCCTCAAAATAGCCAACCAAACAATCACACAGAAAACAAATAAGTTTTACATAAACTGTGGAGCTGTGATGAAATCGTTTTATTTATAGGGAAGCTTACTAATTCTACAATCAGCCTTTGTATTTGTCCTCAGCTCCCTAGTAAGAAAAATCCTCCAAATATGCTGTTTCATCTGCTGGTACTGTTTGTCTTTTCCCCTAAATGAGTAAGTTTCCAGGACTGTTTTGAGAGCTCTCCTCCCCTTTCTTTTCCATTTCAGATTATTTCAATGATGAGTCAAAGGGTCTTTTCTGAGTTCATTATTGCCAACTGTGAGTAGAATTTGCCTGACAGAACTTGTGATTTTAAAGTAATTATTATAATTTTGGGGTCACATTTCATAATCAGCTATTTAAATGATCTTCAGTTTTGCTACCACCTTTGAATTTTTACATATTATCATAGAACCTTCGAATGGTTTGAGTTGAAAGGGATGGTTAAAGGTCACCAACTCACTCTGCAATGAGCAGGGACATCTCCAACTAGATCAGATTACTCATTGTCCAAAAGGCCTGGAATGTTCTCAGAAATGGAGAATCTGCCACCTCTCTGGGCTACCTGTTTCCCTCTATCACCTCCCTCACTGCACAAAATTTCTTCCTTCTATCTCATCTGAATCTAACCTCTCTTATTTTAAAACAATTGCCCCTTGTCCTGTGGTCAAAAATTGGATTTGTGCACACTGATTCATAGTTCAAAAAGAAATTTATGAGAAAGTAGCTGGTAGAAGCCAAAGAAAAAAACCTCTTCATCAGCAATTCTTACCTAGTAACAGGGTCTGTTTGGTCTGTTCTGATGATTGTCACATATATGAAATATATAAATAAATTTACATGAGATACATTTCCTTACAGAAAAAGAAATAAGAAAAAACAAAAAAAAGAGGGCAATGGAATGTAATTCCTAGTGCTGACAATAGAGTACAACTGTAAAATTCAGCTGGAGGTCATTCACTCAGGAATTGATAGACCAGTTCAATACCCACACAAAATTCAGTACAAGAAAGAGGTGAAAGAAAGGTCACAGTGAGCACGTGCAGAATAACCTGTCCAAAGGCAAGTTTCCTTTTATTCAGTATCATTGATTAAATCTGCAAAGCACAAATGTTTTTACTCCTTTGTAAGATGTGCTTTTCTATTTTAATAGTGCATGGGTTCATTGCCAGACTAAATGTAATAGCCATTCTGTTAGGCTGTTACCTCTGTAGTACTTAGCAGCAACATTTATATTATTATTTCTGTGGTTTCTTCTCCTTGTTTTTGTTTGTTTATTTGTTTGTTTTTGTTTCAGATTTTTTTTTGAGAAAGGAGAAAAAATATACACTGAGTAAATTTTGGTTATTGTATGCTTTGTTTAGTGCAGTATTATCATGTCTGCTCTCACAAATTTTAAAGGGAGATCTAAAAATCATTGCTGACTATCTCTGAAATTTTCCTTTTTATTTTTATCTGGAAGTGAATTCTTCTTATCTGGATGTGAACTCTTTCACTATTTTCTTGAGAAGCAGCTTTATTTACTTTCAGCTCTTCTGTCCTGTGAAGTAATTCACAGCTACTGGAGAGTAGTCATGGAATATCAAATTTCAAGTGTGATTACTTAAAAGGTAAAATTTGACAGTTTCATAGGTACCAATCCGACTCCTACAGCTGCTTTACAGAGAAGATGACCTGCATGTGAAGCCAGATTTAAAAACAAAATCTTCTAGTGAGATTAACAGCTAAGAATTTTGCCTCTGGAATGGGCAGTTGCCAAGTTTAACTCTTTACTGCAGCTCGTAGAGCTAGAACAGGAAGAGAAAAGGGCACTAAAAACACAGCCTGCCAAACTAATGAGAGATGGCAATAGCACAAATTGAGAAAAATATATCTGAGCTCTGGGCAAAACCCAAGAATTACCAGTGCTTTACCCTACACAGCAGACTGTACAAATGGAAAAAGTGCAAATGTTAATGGAGTATGTGATGAAGCATTTAATGAAGATGTCAAACCTTTTTAAAAGTGAAATCTCTTCTCCTTGCTTATTTACACATCCTTCTTTATTTATGTTTTTAAATTTGCATTTCTTTTCATAGTGTCAGTATTGTTTTATCTCTCCAAAACATACAGCATATTTAAAATGACAGATAGATGCAAACATAAATGACAATACAAAAAAAAAAATTATGAAACCATTTTTTTTGTGGCGTAGCTTCCTTTATATTTTCCATCTAGTTTATACACAATGGAAAATTTTTAATACTTTAAAGATTTTATTGTTTACATAAAAGATCAAGTGAAATACTCCTCATGAGAGGAATGAAAATTCTCAATTGAAGATTCTCATTTTCTTGGAAGCATCATCTCAACATCTGCATCCATCACATGCTGTTCTTAGGGTCTTCTGAACCAAAGCAAGCTA
Organism: Anomalospiza imberbis; assembly: GCF_031753505.1. Taxonomy (NCBI): domain Eukaryota; kingdom Metazoa; phylum Chordata; class Aves; order Passeriformes; family Viduidae; genus Anomalospiza; species Anomalospiza imberbis. The sequence goes on along the minus strand of NC_089683.1, from coordinate 12,031,595 downwards.
ATGGGAACATCCAGATTAGGGGCAGCCTGGGCTGCAGGGATCATGTATTTGTGGAGTTTACAGTCCTGAGGGATATGACTTAGATAAAGGGTAAAGTTAGGCCCCTGGACATTAGGAAAGCAAATTTCTACCTCTTCAAAAGTCCCCTTGGAAAATGTTCTTGGGGACAAGAGAGTGGAACTGAGCTGGTAGACCTTTAAGGAAATCTTCCATAGAGCAAAGCTAGCAATTCCCAGGAGAAAGAATTTGGGCAAGGAACACAAGAGACCATCATGGCTGAGTAGGAGACTGCTGGTCAAATGAAAAGGAAAGAAACAAATGCAGAGGCAGTGGAAACAAGGACAGGTGACCTGGGAAGAGTACAGAGATGATATTCTGTTTTGTAGGAATTGAGTGAGGAAGGCCAAGGCAAAGATGGAACTGAACCTGGCAATGGACACAAAGAATAACAAAAAGGGATTCTCCAGGCATGTTAAGCAAAAAAGGAAGGTCAAAGAACGTGCACTCCTCCTTCCCAATAAATAATGATGGAAAACTGACAATGATAGCTGAGGAGAAGGATGAGGCACCCTTCTGTTTTGCCTCAGTCTTCAATGATAATCTCTCTCCCCACAGCTCTTGAGTGGATGGACAGAAGGATGGGGACTGGGGGAGCAAAGTCCCTCCCACTGTAAATAAAGATCAGGTTCATGATCACCTGAGGAACCTGAATGCACTTAAGTCTACAGGAGCAAATGAGATTCATCCCAGAATCCTGAAGGAATTGGCTGACAGTTGCCAAGACACTCTTCATGATATTTGAAAAGTCATGGCAATCAGATGAAGTCAGGTAACTGGAAAATGGGAATCAATGTATCCATCTTTAAAAAAGATAGAAAGGAAGACCCTAGGACTTTCCAACCTGTCATCCTCACCTCTGTGCATGGGAAGATCATGGAACAGACCCTCTGAGGAGCTCTGCTAAAGCACATGGAGGACAAGAAGGTGATTCAAGACAGCCAGCATAACTTCAGCAAGGTCAAGCCCATCCTGACCAACCCAGTAGACTTCTATGATGGAGTAAGTACATGAATGGACAAGGGAAGGGCTACAGGGGTCATCTATCTGTCTCAGTCCTGATGGACAACAGTGCCAAGCAGTGTCCCCCAGGGGTCTGTATTGGAACCAGTGTTGCAGTGATTGAAGGACATGGGCCATGCTATGCAACCCAAGCCAGCTTATTACACTAATCACCAGTATTTACAGTCCTCTAACGTCCGTACAAAATGTTCCACTCGGACCCCTTTGCCTCTGTTCCCTTAGCAACACAATCTTTTCGGTTATCAGGTTTTTCTTACATTCTTGTGCGCCAGCAATGTCCTTGTCACATCTTCTCTCCCCAGAGTAGTCAGAGTGACCAGACATGATGTCTTCACTTTTGTTCTTGCCTTGAATTTATCTCTCCCATGGCTTCCACTGTACCCAGGCCAAGAGATTGGTGGCGCTACCCAACCCAGCTTCTGTCTGTCCACACAGTGCTACTTAATATCTTCCTTAATGACACAGACAAAGGCATCTAGTGCATGCTCAGCAATTTTCCACATGACACCAAGCTGAGTGGTGGGATGCCATCCAGAGGGACATTACAAGCTTGAGAATTGGTCCCATGAGAATCTCATAAAGTTTAGCAATATCAAATGCCAAGTGCTGCACTGAGGTCAGGCCAAATCCCTCTATCAATCCAGACTGGGGGATGAACAGATCAGAGCAGCCTGGCTGAGAGGGACTTGGGGGTGTTGTGGGTGAGAGGCTGGATATGATCCAGCCATGTGCCCTTGCAGCCCAGAATGACAAATGTGTCCTGGGCTGCATCCAAAGCAGCGTGGGCAGCAGGTGAGGGAGGGGATTCTGCCCCTCTGCTCTGCTCTGGTGAGAGCCCACCTGCAGTGCTGCAGCCAGCCCTGGGTCCCCAGCACGGGAAGGACATGGACCTGTTGGAGTGAGTTCAGATGAAGGCCACACGTATGATTAGAGGATGAAGAACCTTTACTATGAGGAAAGGCTGAGAAAATTTGGATTCTCAGTCTGAAGAAGAGAGGGCTCCAAAGTGACCTTAATACAGCCTTCCAAGGAGCCCACAAGAAAGATGGCAACAGACTCTTAACAAGGGCTTGTAGTGACAAGATAAGAGGGGGATGTTTTGAGGTGGAAGAGAGTAGGTTTAGATTAGATAATATAAAGAAATATGAGAGTAATCAGACATTGGAAGAGGCTGTCCAGAGAAATTGTGAATGCCCCATCCCTTTGCAGGTTCAAGGCCAGGTTAGATGGGGCTTTAAGCAACGTGTTCTACTGAAAGGTGTTCCTGTCCATGGCAGGGGATTTGTAACTGGGTGATTTTTAAGGTCCCTTCCAACTCAAAGAATTTTATGATTCTATGTCCTGTGAAGATAACTGTCTGTCTCTGTAGGCTATGCAATCAACCCAGACAGATAACTTACTCTTTGCCTCTAAGTAAGTTGCTGAAGTTAGGTGAGACTGATTTACCTTTTAAATTCTGTTTCAAAGGACTTAAGCTCATTTTCAGTTCAAATAATTTTCAAAGCTCTTTTTATTTGGAATCTGACCCACCCCTCTGAATATTAGATATTTTAAACATAATTGTCTGCCATCTTTTTATTTGTAACTGCCATCTTATGAATTAAAAAAAAAAAAAACACATTCTTCCTAGACTAATTAGTTTGAATAGCCTACTTAATTTCACTACAGCATCATGTTCCCTAGCAACCTATTCTAAGCCTGCCAGGCATGCTGCCTAACCAAAGAGTATGTGGAGGAAATTAAGTCAGCATCAATGCTGCTACTTTAAGTTTTATCTCAAGCAATGTTCTGTCTTTCAAATGAATCTGCAAAATGGTCTCACAATTCCTTAACTGTCTACATCAAAAGGTGTATTGCCACACAGTATGCAATTAGATAGCATACACTTAGGTAGGAAATCACCTATGACTGAACAATAGAAAGCGATAGAAATTGGTCTAGAAAGACCAATACCAGAGTGTCTAATCATAATCAGTGTAACCTTGCATGCTTTTTGGAGAAATTTAAATATTTTGGTGGCAAGCTCAATTGGCCTAACGTCATGAAAAAGCATTTCATTATAATTCAGAAGGGTACTTTTTCAGGAAACCTTGGGTGTGCCCCTGGGTGTGCTCCTTTGGTGCCCTGAAGGTAGAGCTGAGGTGTGACTTTTGCCTGATGCTTAATCTTGGGGTGGGGCTTTTCTCTGTTGGCGAAACCACAAATGGACTCATGCACAGTAGTACCATCAAGGGCTTCCCATTTTCATTGACACTGCATCCCCTTTTAAACAGTTCCCTTTCTCTGAGGACTGGAAAGAGTTTCAGTGCTGGAAAAGACACATGTACAAAGCAGATATAAAGTGTATCACAACAAACTGAAGCCCTCTCCTCACATCCCTGTGCCCCACTGGTTAGTACAGGCATGTGTGTTTGGGGTTCAAGTGAAATGGAGGAGATCACCTATACCCAAATCAAAAACTGGAAACTGGAAACTATATTTTCCCCAATGCCTACTCAAAAGTTTTGGAAGCTTTTATAAATGTTTCTCTGCTTTTCATTGTTAAAAAAAAAAAAAAAAAAGAGATCCATAATAAAAATGAGAAATGAATGTTAAAGAGCAGCCTCAACTCAACTGACATTTCACTTTAACATTTACTGGAGGCATTCTACGTTTGTTCAGAAAACATGAAGAAAAAAAAATTGTATTAAATATTTCTCTAGGAATATCCTTCTACAATGGATGTTTTCTGTGTGAAAGATGATTTCTCATGTCATAAAAACTGTTATTCTGCCCTTGCTTTCCTTTGCCTGGCATAAACAGAGAATAAAAGCACACCTCATTTCTAGACTGACTCATTGAGACAGGGAGAGCCTTGAGGTGTTGCACCATTGAGGATCCATCACCAGACAGGCAGCAAAGGCTGTACCCACACCTAGTCCAGAGGCTGCCCTTTTGGGGACTGCAGACTGGCATGGGCTTCAGTGGGAAATGCACTGCTGAGACATGGTTAGCAGTTGATCCCAGTGCTGTACAAAGTCCTGATGGAAACCCTTATGTGCTAGGCAAGCAAAGCTGTTAGTTTGAGGAAAGGCTAATTAGTATTCTAATTATATTAATGCTTTAATTTCTTCTCAAAATATAAATTTATCAACAAATTTTCATCGTTCCCTAGTTCTTTCCATCATTCTCCCAACAATTGATTCCCTTATTTTCTCCTCTTTGATAACAAGATAAAACCCAGGACATTTGTGCAATGTGAAACACTTGACTTTTCTGTCTATTTAATAATAACTGAGACAACTGTATTAATAGCTTCTTCTGAAATCTGAAAAATCAGAGCTGTTTTATTCTTTCAGAACCACGTTAAAAAAAAAAAAAAAAAAAGAAAGACAAAAACCCCTGTTGCCTTGAAATATTTATCTCATTCCTTCTAATGCATTTCCCAGTCTTTATCCTGCATCAGATTGTACCAAATAATATTTTGGGGTACATCTAACCCTACGGTATTGAAAAGCATCAGATTCAAGGCATACCAGTTTAAAGTCAAACTATTAAACTGTGGCAAATAAAAGGTAGCTTAATCTTCAGCAAAAGAACCCAAAAAATACACTTCCATTTGCTATTGAGGACAGCAAAGTAATGCAGTGGAAGTATCATCCTATGAATCCAAATCCTATCTTGCCTTAATTAAACAAAGTAGTTGAGCCATAGCCTGACCCTGTTTCAGGACATTAATGAACCTCTCCACTTTTGAACTGTGTCAGTTCCTTTTCTCAACAGTCATAACTTGGATGAACGGGAACTGCTGGCCAAAAGTCAGCAAAACACATAGCAAAGATTAATCCTACAAGGACTGAATAGAAGGACCGTCCAGTGCAGTAGGTCTAAAAGCTTTCCTTATTTTATATGTCAGTTCAGGATTCTAGATCTAAACCTAAATCTAAATCTAAATCTAAATTTATTTATGTTGCAATAAGCACCTCTGGGAATAAAACAATTGCCTTGCATTTTGCATTTGCTATTCCAGTGCTATTCCAAAAGCTATTCCAGTGCCAATAGCAAACCCCAAGCATCTGCGATTTCCAAACACTGAGGTGACTGTTAATTAAATAATTCATTTTGTGTTGTAATTGTTATCTCAGGAATCATCAATGACCCTTCTAGTAATTTGATTTAGTTTGTAGGATAGTCTTTGCAGTAAAAATCAAATAAAAACATTTCTGCCATGAGACCAATAGTAGAAAGATGAGCTGGCTTTAGCATTTAACAGATTATTTTCAATTATATATTGATTATTTTTCACTTTATTGTCATTCCCTTAGCAAATTAAAGGTAGGGGAAGCAGAGCTAAACTGGAGGAGTTGCATTTAAATTTTCCTTCCAATATTGCAAAGCATAATTAGCACTCAGAGTTTTAAATCAGACTTCTCCTTCTGTTCTCAGAAGGGTCTGATGGATTATAAGCTTTTACAAATATGGTTATTTTTACAAAATAACATTTAAAAAATAAAATAAAGTAAAATATTACACTTCATTATGACTTTTTTTGCTTCTTAAAAAAGAGAAACTGCAATAAATAGATGAAGATGGCACAAATTTCAATTTCATGTTAAATATTTTATGTTCAACCAACTATAAACAATCTCAATTGCTCGGAATGTTTTTGCCTCTGAAAAGCTGTGTTTAACTGAAAATTAGTTTTCTGTGTAAGAGGTGATATTTAGTTAGCTTTTGCTAACCTGTCATGCAATAACAATTGCTCTCCTACCATCCTTCCCATGCCACTATGACACAGCTTTTGGCCTTTTAGTGGCTGGCCCAGATTTGGGCTTAGCCTGATGGACCAAACCTTGAAGCAGTTTACATAGACATTGCTCTATGTCTTACAGTCTTAGTATACCAAAGTAATTATTCTTGTGATGATTAATAATCTTTCTAGGTTTTCCTATATAGGAGGAACGTGTATAAAAAGTAAGTCAAAACTGTACAGCAGGGCGAGTTTCTGAATGGGATCTAGACCTCAAATCTCATTAGCTGTCAGACATCTGCAATAGCAACCAAATATTCAGCACTGCCTAACGAAATCACTCTGGAACTGGGATATCAAAGGATCATACCATTTTTCAGGTACCTAATAGACTCTAATGCTAATTTGGGAAATAAAAGATTTCTGTAAATGTTAAGGGAGTTAAACATCCAAATTTCATCAGAATGTGAAGTGAACCAAAAAGAAGCATATTTACCTAAAAATTTCAAGTTAATTATAAGTTTGCATATTTTTAGAGTGTCTTATTTTTTTGTTCACATAATAAGGTGAACAGGTTTTTATATGTTTTTAACGCTTCAATATTGACACAAATCTTACTGCAGAAACCTTTCCTCTGAGACTTGAAGGCAGCACTAGGTTATGTGGCCTCTTGCCCAAGTGCACATTCTAATGGATGGGAGGACACTTGTCCTTATATTTTCTCTTGGGTCATTACCCCCAGAGTTTACCTCCAATGGTGCTTATATGAGAATTTCCTTCCTAAATTACATCAGCACATCAACTTCTTGATAGGTTGCTCTCTGGTTTTCCAGTGAGAAATCACCTCATACCCCAGGAGTCTAAATCCTTTCAGAGAACTGTTGCAAATTTGGCACATGTACCTTCTTTCTGACAGGATAAATAATTCAACAGAATATTCTCTGCATTATGCATTCAAGAGAGTTCAAGTTCTATCTATTATTCATTGGGTGCTATTTAACCAGCTCTGTCATTGACTAACTTACATTCTGTGACTTACCTTAACATTCATTTCAGCACTTAATTTATTCCTTAATGGTTATCTCATAATTACATTAACTAAAGCTGTTATATAAAGCAATAATTACAATGTTTTGCATTTTTGTTTTTCCCTCCACCATCAATATATTTTTAAATGTTCTTCTACAATTTTCTAGGCTGTGCGGGGGTCCTTAAAGGTCCAAAAATGACGGGAGAGTCATCAACATTTTCAACAGAGAGAAAATGCCCAGAAAATTATAATTTCAATTAAGCACAGTTTATTTACAAAATTAGATATAAAAATTGCACAAAAGTGATATTTAAAAAGTCAGCAACTAAATTTCCTTATTTGATTTCTTCTTCCACATTTTGAGATGTAACTTTTCATGTTATAATAGCCTAGGTAGAAAGCTAAAAAAAAAACTAAAATGCATTAAATACCTTGAAAATAAAACAACAGATAGAGTTTAATGGGGGCTATTTTATGAAACTTCACCAAGATAAAACAATCTTTTCTAGAAGTAACTGTTTACTAGATAATTAACAAAAATTTAAGCTGCATTCTTCCCCTGGTATTTTCAAAAACACAAATTTTGACAAGAGTAGGCTTGTGATACCTGTGGGCTGATACAAGTTTTTTTTCATGGCAAATACTGTGTTAATCTTAACCAGAAGTCAGACGAGTCTCTGGATCTCACCCAAGAACCACTGAATTTTTGCTACCTTGTCTTAGACCATGTCTTATTGGCATCATAGCACTCCAGTGACATTCAGCAATTTTCAGTATGGAAAAGTGTCCTCCCCTTAATCACCAGACTCAAGGCTTTGGCAATTAACTGTTCTGACTCAATGAACAGACAAAACCTCCTGAGAGGCAGTGCTTGCTTTCTGATGGCAGACTTCTCTGGAATATGAGTTACTCACTGAAGATGCCTCTCTTTTCCACAAACTACAGAGAAAACTTAGGTTGACAGCTTAAAAGACACCTTATTTTAATTACCCATTCTTGCAGAGGACTGCACAGCACAAATTCAGCTCTTCTGTGTTTCTGCCCCAGTGACATCATGGCTTCAGAAAATTTCTCATCTTAGTTAGGAAGCAAAGATTTCCTTTTAAAAATTCATATTTTAGTGATATTCAACATAGTTGCTTAAATCATACATAGAATATTCAACCTTGGTGGGAAATATTAATGGCTACTAAATTTCAGCTTATAAAACTTGTAACATTAATCAGTTTATACATGCACTTCACCTTTGGTCACACCAAAACCTCCCTGAGATAGTCGGATAACTCGGTTTTCAATTGTTCAACTCAATTATAGTTTTTATATGTCCCCTTTTATATTATGCATGCATGCATTTTCCCCTATTGGTTTATAATTTATTCAAAAAAATATATTCAACATTTTTTTATTATAAGTAACTTTATACAGCAGCTAAGCAGAAAAATCACACCTGCAGCTCAGCTGACAAATAATTTTCCCCTTCTCATCATATTACTCTGAAAGAATGTTTGTTTTTATTTGCTTGCAGTGAATTTTGCCATTTGTTCAGAAGACAAAGTTGTCCTGCAACCCAAACTCTCTGCCACTTGGCTGAGCAGAGTTCAGAAAGAGGAAAGTAGTGAATTCAAAGTGACATTATTTAGAAAGTTAAAAATTTGGGGGAACCCGTGGCATGAGAATTAGACTTTCCTTGCAGTCAATATTACAACTATAGTGTGTACTAAAATATTAATACTTATAGTCAAAAAATGAAGCTTACATAAAAAATAGTCATTTTGAGAATTTTGGAGACAAGAATGTTGCCTGTTATTACATCTGATGGTTCAGTGAAATGTAGCAGGTGAGTAACACCTGTGAAATGGCTTTTGTTCTTTAAAGTGTGCAGAGATTGATTTTGATGTTTTATTAAGATCAAGAAGAAACAATGAAAATTGTATGGTCCCTTGTTTGGAGACTGGGGGTGTGGAAGGTAGTGTGCAGAGGTGTAGAAATGGGACACAGTTCAGTTGCTTAAATATTGGTATCTAATATCACTTGGGGGATCATGACTGGACTGACCCAGGGAAAGGTTTCCAGATACTCTGATCACATGTGGGTGCCTTGTAAATCCTGGGATATCTCAGCTTCCACACATGGACAACTAAACCTCTACAAGTAACTTCTTCCACCTATTTTAACACCCATTTTCAAACTGGTCCCACCTCTTGCTGTGGTCCTTATAGGGATTCTCATCAGTCAGTTGGAGTTAAATGATTCAAGTTAGGTGAGAAAAACCCTATCCAAAGTGATATAAAACAAGAGGATATTTCAGTGCAATCTTCAGGTCTATATCATAATTAAAAAACAGGAGCCATAGAAGACCTTCATTTTTTATGGATTAAAACTATTAATACTCATGCACGTGGAAAATTATGTATTTTAAAAATTTATGTATCACAGCTTAAACTTAATCTACAAGGACAGAATTTCAAGACCAACCTTTCTACAACATTGGGTTTTGGATTAAAATAATAAATCCCCAAAAAATCACCATGCTGTTTGCACTCATGAACATGAGCAGGAATTTCCAATTTCCACAGTCAAAATCTGTCTTTATGCACAGAATAATCCCAGTGGTTTTTGGAAAGTGAAGATCCCCTGAGTCTGAGATCTAAAAGAAGTAAAGTGGACACACAATCCATCCTCTTGAACTTTGAGGTAGGTCTGAAAAGCAGACGTCTGGTGATGCTTATCTGTTCATCAGCTACCCAGTATATCAGACAGGCAAGCAAAAGGAAGCTAAGCATTACATCCTAGATCTCCATTTGGGATTCAAGCCTCCACAAAATTTTCCAGTATTTCAGATTTGGAGGATGATATTCAGAGGATGAAGTTGCTTCTCTCCATGAAAAATACCATGTTCTCTTAAAAAAAGAAGAAGAAAAGAGAGAGAAAAGAGAGATAGAGAAGGAAAATAAAATGATTAGCAAAACACCAAGGGCCTTAACAACACAAATCCAGCATCAAAGCTCTAGACGTTTGATGCCAGTGGCTTATCTTCCACACTAATTTATTAATTTTGAATGCTGTGCGTGTTATACAATGATTTGTTCTGTGGGGAAGCTATCAAAGCTTAGACACAAAGATCAAAGTAAGTCTTTAATGTAAAGGAGCATGAGGAATGTGCTGTTTCTCTGAATGTCTGTGTCTGGCTCTCCAGTTCACAATGACATTAATGTAAAGGACCCTTTAGGGCACAAAGATGTATTTCTTTAGGTCACCTCCTATGTCAAGGTCTTGTGGGGCCATTATGAAAAGCTCATCTTCAAAGGAAAAGCAAAGAGGTCATTTTTACAGGTAACTGACATCATGCTTCTTTAAAGCTTTGATATCTCCAAAACACGATCATTTCCTTCAGTATTGCATATCTCAAGCCACTTAGCTTTTGGACAAAAGTTTTAAGCAGAAACATTATTATCATGATTTAATAGGTCTATTCCTGCAGGTTTCTTTTTTTTTTTTTTTGGACAGGAATTATTTTCTGACCTTAATAGGAAAGAAATGGAAATTACTGAAAATCAGGGAATTTTATTCTGAACTGAATTACTTCACCACCATGGAAATCTTACAGCAATTTATAGATTGTTGCAAAATATTCTAGATTCAAAATTTTCCATTTCCTGGACATATGTAGTCATCTCCTTGGAGAAAAAAAAATGATACTCAAATTTATTTTTAATCTATGTTACTTAAGCAAAATGCTGATTGTTGGGCATTGTGTGATGCTGCAAGATAAATGCACATTAAGTCTTACAGAGAATTTAGTTATGGTTACTGAGGACTGCAAAGGATCTAACTCAGTCTAACATGTTATTATCTGGCTTTTTTCTAGACTTCTGTATATGCAGGAAGGGAAACAACCATTACTTTCAGTACAAAAGGTGTCTTGTAAATCCACACTGGGGCTTTCTTTTCCCTCTTGGAGTTTTCTGCTGGCTCTAATGGTACAATTAAGTACCTAAGTTAAGCAGCTAAAAGTTCTCTTCTGAAATAGATCATGAAAAATAAATAAAAATATCGTGTTTTCCCTCTGAATATTTTGGAACTTCTGCCTCACTTTAATCTCAGCCTGGTTTAGTTTCCTGATGTGCCTAATGGCATGCAGCACTGCTGAGAGCTCTCTCCAGACCTGCACTGCAGCACTGCTTGTGGTACATGAGATTTGAGAGCTCTGCTGAGCACAGGTGGGCTCTCCTGCTAAAGCTTCATGATAAAATAATTCATCACTTCTTTAGGGCTTCTCCTATTTGTTTTGATGAGGGTGAATGAACTGGTGTCTGTCAATAAGGAATCCAAAATCCCTGCCATATCTCACTGGTTTTTTTTTCCTGTTCATGTCTGAATCTTCTTCCTGCCTGCCAGTTTCGTGTAATTTTTTTTTACTCAGGCAAATACAATCCAGTACTACAGAATTTTAGACTAAAGGTACCCTCTTTAAAATATTGATGAATAACCTTCGCTGTAATTTTTATAAGCATTATTTTTTTTTGCTATGTATAAACATATTTTCAATGAAGAGAAAGCCAAGGAAGTGAGGACATTTGGGTCCCACTCCAGATCTGCTACTGCAGTGACCTTTCCACACTTCATTTCTTTATTTTTTGCCCTACAAATAAGCACCATGATAACAATAAACAGTAGGCACTATCTACATTAGACATCTCACCGGCATTCTAGACTTTTTGACTGAAGTGAATAACTAAAATTAAACTAAAAGCCTTCTCCCCATGATTCCTCCTCCCCAGACTCAACTTCCCTCCTAATTCTTCTGCCTCTTTCCCTCTAAGTAGCTCAGATGGCTGGGGAACAGGGGTTGTGCTTAGGCTAACACTTCATGTCTGCTGCTCCTTCCTCCTCACGTTTTTCCTCTGTTCCATCAGCGGGTGCCCTTCATGACTCCCAGTCCTTTGTAAACTTCTCCAACGGGGGTGCTTCCCACAGGCTTCAGTTCTTCAAGAACTGTTTCAGCATGGAGCATTTCCATAGGGTACAATCCATTAGGAACTGGCTGCTCCAGTGCTGGTTCCCAAAGGGTCGCAGGTTGTTCTGCCAGAGAATCTGTCCTATGCAGGCTCCTATCCACAGGCACAGCTCTGCCAGGAGCCTGCTTCTGCATGGGCTCTCCAAGGGTGCAGCTTCCCTCAGGGCACATTCCCTTTCTCCAGTGTGAGGTCCTCCAGGGATACTTCAGTGCCCCACTGGGGCCCCCCATGGAAGGATCCAGCTTGAACTGACTCTGTCTGACATAGGGCAGTCCCTGGTGTCTCCTCAGAGATGCTGCTTGTGCAGCCCCTTCCTCTGCTCCCAAAACCTTGCCCTGTAAGCCCAACACAGGTTTACTGGGTATAGGCAGAAACCCTCAGACTCTCAGACCAGTGCTTTAACATAAGCCCAGAAAATCTTTTTGTGTGTTCTGAGTGACTCCAACATGGGACTAGAAGAGATCAATTTGTGCTGTGCTTTAAAAGCTACTCAGTTGTGCCATACATTTACACTGTAGGTGTATGTAGCTACAGGTAAACACAATTAAACCATTGTGAGATTGAAACTTGTTACAGGCATCAGTAAACACCTTATTTAGATTTTTAGGGCATACCTATTCTTTGCAGATAAGTAGAATGTTTGTGCCTTGATTAACAAGAGAGAACAGATAACTTTTTCAGATGTAGACCTCCAGTTAGAAAGATTAATTTCCATGTTTGAATCAGCTTGATAGCCACTAGTGTAGGGGATGATCATATCACTTGTGGATATATGAAGGCCCATCTGGGACTTGGACTACTTAAATAAATGTTTCTAAAATGAACAAGAAACCTGATATGTTTCTGAAATATACCTTATATAAATGTTTCTGAAATTCACAGATACTCAGCTGTAAATTCCCTTTAAAATCACGAGAGAAGGAATTTTCTGTGGTTAAGGTTTGATTGGCTGTTGTATATAAATGTACCAAATTGCCAGAAAGATTGTTTTTTTGCAAGAAACTGCTGATCATCTTACAGCACAGTCAATTTTGAACTGGTAGAGCAAACATAAATGCTCTCTTCCACAAAGTCAGCACTTTCAGGAAGAGACCTTCCAAAGTGTAAGCAAAACACTTATCCTGTGTAAGTAGAGATCTCCCAACATGCCATTTATGCTTCTCCTTGGTTCAACAGTATCCCAAAGTGTTAATATTATGGATGTTTCTTTTTAATCCAAGATCTAAAGCACTATTTCAATTTATTTTCACACTTCCTCGGCAAGTCCAATATTTGTGTGGAATTAATGTCCTTTGCTATAAAGTGGTTCCATTGCTGCCAGTGGAGCAGGAAGACATATGGGGCTTATTGAGCATGTTTTCTTTTGGCAGATTTGCAAAGCCGTGGAGAATGCCTTCACTGGTTGTTTTCAGTTTGTCTTTGTTGGAGCTCTCAAACATACCCGAGAAAAGGCAATTATAGCTGTGAAGCTCTGGTGAGTTGTATCTGTCTTTTGTTTAATCAAACAACTGAATTTCTACAGTTCGAAGAGAACAACTGTATTGGAAAACAATCCCTCTGGCTACTTAATTTCCTGTCACACCTGCCAGCTCCTGACACTTTGCCCTGTCCAGATTGTTCAATGGTTATTCAAAAAATGAGAATTAATTCGCTTTCCCAGATATGATATGTCATTTCTGGGAGGCATCTTGTACCTCTGACATTTCAATTAGAGGGATGAAACATCAACATCCGACCTTTACTCTGGAAAAATGGAAAACTCTCAGACACTCATGTTCTGTTTTTCTCCTTAGCCTTTCCACATAAAAAGAACTTCTATAATATTCACAGACATTTCTAGAAGCAAGAGTAACAGCATAAATGAAATTTATCAGCCCAAGCTCTGCAGGCCTTGTTTGTCAAGGTGACCTAGGCTATCTGGAACAGCTTATTAGGCCTGATACAAAACTGACAGGAGGCACCTGCCTTATGAAGGTAGTGGGAGGACAGGAAGCTATCCTAGAGCAGCTTGGGCAATGATAAACTAGAAACTCTCACTATTGAACAACTACAGGCCTATGACATCTGTTTTTTACACTATTATCAGATTTGGTTTGCTCTCTCCAGCCATCAAAACATTTAGTCTCCACTGGTCTATTCCACATATATTATCCTCACACAGGAAGAGTCCTTAACTGAGTTTCTAAAGGTGCTCAGAATAAATAATACTCAGACCTAACATTTACTGAAGGTGGAGCAAGAACAGAACTCCTCACTTGCTGCTCTGCGCTCCAGGAGGGCTTGATTCCCAAGGAGAGCAAGGGGTGGAAAATTTCCAGTGCCAGCACCTGAGAAAAATGCCTGCATTGAATATGGCCCATTGCAAGGAGCAAAGGACAGTTTTGGAAGCACTTATAAGAGAAAACATCCACTCACAATTAGATATTGGTTTGTTACTGTAACTTTGAAAACACTGCTTGCCAGTGGCAATGTTAAAAAACCTCCAGTACTGAATTATAGCTGCATTTTGAGGATTCACAGGTAAAATTTTCCATCTTTTTAAAATAAGGTATCAGAATTCCAGATAAGTTTGGTGCATTAGTTTGATTCTTGAAATAAAATAATAACTCAAAGAAGTGAAAGCCCAGCTAAGTCCAGTGAAACATGCCAGTCATATCATTCTGCCTACCCTGTACAATGAGAAAGAAACATCCATTGTCATATTTATCTTTAAAATATTATAAGTTTTTTCTTGGTGATAGCATCCTTTGGAAATAATAATCTTTGTAGTTTGATAAACTGCAAGTTTGAGAAACTGGATATATTTCCTTCAAGCACCAACAGGTTTCCCTGTTACATTCCTCATTTAATTTACCTGTTATTATGCCATGCACCTAGCGAGTTATCTTGGATGATCTTCTTTGCACATTTGCACACTGCAGTCCCAAAACAGATGAAGATGTATGCTGGCTTGTATGTAAATCAGACAAAACATAGCAGGCAGGGATCATTTATGAAATCAAATTTAACAGAGCTGGTTAATGTTTGGATGCGGCCTGACTCTGTGCTGCTCATTGCAGTCTGCTGTTTTTCATGAAGTATTTGCTTAGGATCTGCAATGCAGTAAGAATCATTTTCACTTGACTGCAATTTTCTTGACATTTTTTTTTAAATCCCAACACATTTCTCTCCATATATATAGAGAAAATATTTCCAACATTCTCTCAAGAGTACAACTTAGAGGTGTTAATTCTTAATAAAAACGTATCTAGGGATATTAAAAAAGTTAGTAAATGGATCTAAATAGATATGATAATCTGTTTTGACAGAAAGAATCCACCAAAGACACAGAGCAGTTTTGAGATTCATATTATTCATATCATGCCCTCAAATGAACCATTGTAATGAGTTTTCTGATGACAGAGCATGCAAAGTAGTTCTTACCCCCAAACGATGTGAAGTTGTTATATTGCAGTGTGGAAACCCCACCAGTTTGTTGTACTGTCTAAATATAAATGATTTGCAAACATAAATAATGAAAGTGTCTCTGTTTTGTAAATTTATGGAATATGCTGACTCAGATTAAAACAGCACCATGGTAAAAGATGATAGATTGTTTCTTTCCTAAGAATGTAATCTTTTCCACTGCTTTAGAAAAGAAGAAAAACACAAGCCCATGCATTTGTTCAAACTAATTTATACTCTAAGAGCTAAATATCAAAAACAAGATACCAGAATGAAGTAATTCAATGAAGCAATTATCTGTGTTTTCATACATCAAATGAAGCCTCTAGAGTGCTTTAAGCTTGCAATCCAGTTGAGGATTCAGTGACATTCAGCTGGAGAATGTGCTGGAGTATGAGACACAATTTTGCACCTAGGGGAGGCGTTAGAAGAGCAGTTAATTTAAGATACCTCTCAACAAATCTATTTTTCACTTTTCACAGATGCTCAACTGCCCACTAAATAGTGTGATTCCTTCAGCTACAGGACACTTCAATAAAATTAGTATCATATTCTATCACCATGATGTGAGTGTAGCAAGCACAGAGGTCGGGGGGGAGGGTCAGACCACCTTCTGCAATCAACCAGCCTGGATGATGCAGTGAGCCAAAAATTGGTATCTGGACTAGTAGGGTCATTCAAAGTGAATTACCTGAGTGACCACTCAAGTCTGCAGCATAATCCTTGGAGAGACTTTGGTTTCAGACCGATAATCTCCAACTTTAAGAACGGTACTTGAAGCCTGATGATAAGATTTATAGCAATGTGTTGTGTCACTTCCTTCCTCTAAAGAGAGAAAAAAAAAAAAAAGGCCACAAAACATTTTGCCTCCTTTCACTGAGGGCTCAGTGTCAGGTCCTCTTCAAAAGCACATGCATGCACAGATAGGGAGCAGCAGAACAGCTTGTGAAAGAGCTCAAGGCCAACTGCACTCATCTGCTATGGATCAAATATATCTGCAATCAAAAGAAATTCAAATCCCTGTTCTTCTGTTCTTCAAAGCCTGTCATACAAAGGTGGAAGGGACAGGAAAGCTATCCTTCATCCTTCTCTCTAAGCCTAAGGGACTCTGCAACCAAGAATGCAAGAGTCACAGCACAGAAGAAAAGCAAATAAGAAACTGTGGACACAACCTGGTAGGTAGGGCAATGAGCCAGAAAGGAGAGGATATGAACAATTTTAAGGAAGGCTTTATTGACTTTGTTTTACCTATGTACTTCCCAATAGAAGTTATTGCAATAAAATTCCTTAATCTATTGCCACAAAGCCTGGCACCATTTCTAATTAGGACGCTGTACCTTTCAATAGGGATTTGTTGGTGTAGCTTCTTTTATACATTTCACACTGAAGGATTACACTTGTTTCCGGCAAATGTGACTTATTATTGTGTAAAAGGGTGAACGAACAGATGGGGGAATAATACATGGAGAAGTAGAGAGGATTCCTTTAGAAACAAGAGATCTTAAGGGATTATTTGTGGAGTTAATTTATTTTCCACAATAAAGGATGATGATTAAACAGGATTGACAGATAATGAGAGTTAATGTATTAGAGATTTAGTTTGCTTGAAATCAAGTGGAAATTAAATTTGAAACTGAATTTTTTAATTAAATTATGAGGTGAAAATTGAAAGAATATTTGGTACCATATCACCCAGCTCCTATTTTTCATCCATACCAATCTAAGTTTGAAAAAAACCTTATAAGTGACTGTATTCCATAACTTTACATCTCACCTGATATTGAGTTTAATTATTTCTTATATTTATTTTTAAATATGTAAATATGACAAATTCAAGTGAACACAAAAAAGTGTATTGTACTGTTCAAAGACAGTAAAAATGTGTTGTTTGTTCTAGATACGAAAGAAATTATTTATCTCTTGAGTGTACTTCTAAAGTATCCATAAGAAAAAATGCTTTAATGTGGGATATTTGTATATATGCATGATCCTGAAGGCAAGGTAAAACAAAAAATATAATTTCAGTGTTTCAAATTCACCATAAATACATAAAATTGTAGGAAGCAATACAATTGCTCCAAAGTACCATTGGGCCAATGACAGCAGCAATTGAATAGTAAATTGTATATAAACTGTTAAAAGGTGGACAAAGAAACTATTGTAATAGGCAAAATACCTAAAGAAATAATGTACAGGTATGAAATGTGGAACACTTTTTCCTCTTTCTTTGGTGGTTTCAAAAATATTTCCAACATGACCTGATAATCCAATTTTAATTAAAAAAAATAAATACAGCAGTAAATTTTCTGCAGTCAAATAAATCTAGTAATGTCCAGAATCTTGCACAAGTACAGCATGTAGAGAGCTTTGGACAGTCAAACGTCATTTCATAGTTCTTCACTAACTTAATCTCTAACAAAAATGTGGCAAGTTTTATCCTCTAAGCTGAGTATTCTGTAAAACACATGAATGTGAAATAACAAGAAGAGAAATAAAGCAGAAAGAGAATGGATTTTTCAGATAAAAAACCATATTTATTTCTTTAAATCTCAGAAGTAATATTTAATGAAATGATGGAAACTTTCAAAACTGAATATACAATCTAGACAATCATGGTAGGGAAAGAATTGTGCAGGAAAGGATATAGCAGTAGCCAAAAGAATAGAAATAATAGAACATCTAGAAAAGTATCTTGTTCCTGGCACTGGACAAGTAGCAGATGCTGAGAAGGATTACAACCCAGAAAGCACCACATGAGACTTCCTTGTACATTTTCTCATCATGCAGCAGACTGTGGCTCAAGAACTGCCCAATCCTCAGACACTGTATTCTTATTTAATGCCCTCTCATGCATTTTTGCTCTATGATTCACAGACATGATTTGAACCTATATTTAGCTTTAAACTTCTACACATCAAAGGGAAGTCTTGCAATGTAGGCATGTCAGTGAGAAGTTTCTCTTTCTGCTTGTTTTGAGTATTAAATTCTTTCTCGGCTATCTCATTCTTGCTGAAGAGACCTAGTCCACTTAGCGTTGGGTCAGGGTAAGACCCATCCTCACTTTTGATGCTTCATTTCATCATTCCAGTTGGGCTGTGCTTCCTCTCAGAAGCAGGGATCGTACCTGCCTCCAAAGGTAGGTGACTGAAGAGTAACACACCACTGCTGGGACACTTTCTGACATGCTGTCTAATCCTTTCTATTAATTCATGGTTTCACTTGATTTTTGACTATTGTTGATTATTGAGATTATTTTTCTATGCAATGATGATTTTTGACTCAAAAATGTAATCTCTGGGCAGTAATAGTTAACTCAGAACTCATTCCTGCAAACATAAAAACCAAAAAAAGTACTTTTATTTTTCCTGTGTGACTTATCACATTTGACTTTTGTCAGCAATCTGTTACCCACTGAATCAATATTGCAAACATTTACAGTTCTCCACCATTAACCATCAGTTTTGTTATCCCAATTAATCAAGTCTCATAAGCAAAGTTTTTCACCTCATTGCTAATATTCATAAATATGTTGAACAGCATCAGAGTCAAACCTCCGTGGAGTCTGGGAGCTACTTCCCTTCACAGTAAACACTTTGGAAGCCTGTTAAAACCTGAGATTTTTCAGATTATCATGATATTTTGAACACACTGGGAAGAGATAATCTGGTTAGCCATCTAGTCCCAGAATCATCTTTGAGGGAACAGTTTAGCTCCTTCAAAAACAAGTGCCTAAGTTGTCTCCAGTCATCTCTACAGATCCAAAGGAGCTGTCTGACCCTCTTTACTGACTTCAGAGCACCTGGATGTTTATCCTGGATCAGAAGTCATAATGCAATAAAAGCAATGAACTGCTTCTATCAGCAACACATACACAGTGATTTTAGTTTCCAGACAACAAGCAATATTGTTGTCACAAAGTAGGAGATGTGAAGAACTTGAAGAACTTCTACCAAAAAAGAAAAAAAAAAAAAAAAAAAAGATCTCTTTCTACCAGGTATGGAGAACTGACAAAGTTGTTTGAGGGTTTTTTACTAATTACTCACAACTGAATGTGCACTGTGTACATGAAAATTAAATTATTGCAGATATGAATAATGCAATATAGATTTCCAATGGCTTTATTGCTAACAAATATACTACTATAGCAAATATACTATTATAAAAAATATATTATTACTATAGAGTTGTTTGGGAATAAAATGAGGAAACAACACAGCCAATTCATAAAATATCCCCATGTAAACTAGAAAGTCTAATAGTTATTATATAATTATACTCTTTCTCAGTATATATTAGCCTACACCTGCACTTTTTCCTCAATAAAGGAAGTTTGGATTAAGTTTATATTAGGTGCAGATGTATCTGTATTTCAGATCCCTATTCCTGGTTATTTAGATAATGTCTGTCTGGATGAGGCAAAACCTTGCTTTGACACTTCATGCTGTGTATGAATCTTTATCAGATCACCAGAGCAAAATACAAAACGAAGTGCACAGAGCAGGAATCTCTTCCCAAGTGTCCAAATTCCATCTCTCTATCTTGCTTCCCTGCTGGTCCTGCTGCTCATCCACCAGGGAGCAGTTTTGAATGCTTCAGATCCATTGTAATTTTCTTTCTCTTATCTGTCCCTCTATGTGAGTTCTTGGTAACTCTACCTCACATAACCCTCATTAAGCTGAAAGATTTTTTGTTAAGCATTAATATTTGCAGAGAAGAAATATGGGGAAAATATTTGTAAGCAGAAAGCACAAGCTCCACAAAATATGAAAGCGTTTCTGCAGGAGTGAAACCTGGAAATCAGTGTGGTTGTCTTCCTACCTGCTCTTTTTTTTTTTATTTTTTGTACTTTCCATAATTTGCAGCATCTGAATGTATCTTTTTTTTTTTTTTCAGATGTTAGCCCTCTTCAGAGCAGCACTAGAACAGATCATCGGTCAAAAATGTGTGGAGCCATGACCTTATGTCAGGCTAGGAAGCCAACACTCATAAAGAAAGTTCTTAAGTTTGTTTGAAATTACCGGCTATATGTCAGAATTTATTCCAAAAGTTGTCTTTGTTTAACTGAATTTGGGGACTTATTTTGGATGGGAAGATCACATTGAAGGAGAACTCACTGGCTGCATTTGTCTTTACTGTTCTGGCTGAACAAAACTTTTATGTGAGTTGGAGTCTTTATAAAACCTGCTGACTCATATTCCTGTATTTCTATTAAAAACAATCTCTTGCTGTTGAATATCAGTGAAAACTAAAATAAAAAAAGATGAAAACAAACCTATTAGGATGAGAGCACTTTAGTGCATTCTGCATAATTGTTAAACATTTGTAGAGTTAAGCCTTTCTGTTGGGAATGCATTAGCATTTAATAAATAAAGATGCAGCACTCTTTCATTTTGAAGAACCTTGAGCCATAAAAGTACCTTGTGAAGCAGAGACATAATTACAGTACAACCAACAGCAAAGGCACTACACATTTGATTTCCAGTTCATAATTGTCTATCTGAAATACAGTGAAGCTCTGGCATGCTAAGTATTTTCCATTTCAATCAGTTGACTTTTTGGTGGGATAATATTGAAGACAGAGTATGCACATCTTCTGGTTACCATGGCAACAATAATACTGAATTTGAGCAAAACAACAGAGCTTGAAAACCTGAAATCAAAATGAAGTTAGAAATTAGTTCAGTTAGACCACATAACTTGAGCTCAGAATATACATAAATGAACGATAAAAACAAAACATAGAGCAAGATACATGTAGCTATTGGTTAATTATTTTCTTACAAAATCTATTGGTAAGAAAATGACATGACTACTAAGTTAGCAAAAGTATGTATTGAAATAAAATGCAAAAAATGGTAAAGATCATTCGCTTGACTTGTGTTTTGAGAGCAGGATTATTATTCTGCCTATTTAGGCTTTTCTTTTGTTTGTGATAGCATAAAATAATCTTAAAACTTATATATTTAGTATATACTCCCTAAAAGAAAGCCTTCCTTTTGCTTTCATATTAATTATTGCTAGAATGCATATTGAATCATCTAAGTATACTGTTGTTCTTGAAAAGGGGTTCCATGGATGTTTCTCTTGAGATCTTCTGTAGGTACAGCCACACCAGAAATACCTGTCTGTGCAAGAAAGAAATTTTTTTTGAGCTGCTGCCATTGTTCAGGAACTGAATTTGCATGGTCAGTGTGCCAGACCCAGAAGAATATGACTGCATGAATTCAGCTGCCAGGAAGACAAGCCCCAGCCCCTTCCCACTGCTATTTGAAAATAGAAGGATAAAAAACTCTCCACTTCTTCCAACACAGACAATTTTTCCTTTGCTAATCAATTATGCTTCTACACTGTGTTTTTGTTTGAGAGGATGGGTGGCTTTGTTGTGGATTCTCCATGTGGAGACTGCAAGGGCATCGTGCTGTCTCAGGTTGCCTATGACAATGACAAACTGCTTGACCTCAAGTTGCTGCAAATTCTGACACATTTTTATTGCCCATGCTACCTCTGATAGTCATCCCACCTAGACGTCCAGAGTGTCATCTCTTACAACCATATTTCTCTAGTCTTTTTATACCCTAAATAAAAGTGAAGGTGAAGAAAGTAAGATTCACATTGAGAAAAAGACAAAGATATTTAGTGGTCTATGTTTTTAAATCTCCAGTGCAATCAGCTAGCATGGAATACCTGTAGTCCAAGGTGTCCAGACTGGTCAAACTGCACATGAAAGCAGAATTCAAGTGTCTAAAGAAGAAATAATAAATGATCTCCTCCTAAGAAAGGAGACTGTTGCCATTTGACACATCCTAAAGAACCTAGAACATCTCCAGGGAGCTAAGAAAACTGGCCAAGGGGAGGTCCAGCCGAAGTTGATAAGCCAGTGACTTCTACTTTTTGGTTAATATTCATTCTCAGAATTTTTATCTGGAACTGGTTTTACATTTACAATGAATCTACAACCCATTGTTTACTGCCTAGCCTATAGTTGCCTTAAAGGAGGAAGGATAGAACTCATAACTATATTACAAAATGCCACAATATGCTACATTACAAAATGAAATTATTATTATTATTTAGCAATTCAAAGTACATCTATTTTTCCTTTGAACAGACTGGAGCAGTTGACTGGACAGGAAGGACAATGTAAAATATAATACAAAAGTATGAGTCAAGAGTTGTATCAGCTTGCTGAAAACTGCTGATTTATCAAATATATCCCTCTGCTTTTAAGAAATCTGTGTTTTAACATTGTATGTGCATGACTTATAAGCACAACAGTTGTGTCTCTGTGAACTCTGTGAACAGTAGAGGTTTATGTGCTTGGTGCAGAACAGATCACTGAAAACATTTGTGTCAACCTAATAATTTTGCTTATATCAGTTCACCTGAAAGATAGACACTCCATGTATTCAGTCTGTCATTCTCAATTAACATCAATGAATAAAAAATTCCATGGACTGATGGAATTTAGGGAAAAAAACAAAACAAAAGAAAAAAAAAACAAACAAAAAAAAACCACCCCAAAATAATTTGTAGATATCCTGAGTATTTGACATACTTGTAAAGCTATTGTTAAATTTTAGTACTTCAAAAAAGATTTTAAAATACTTTTTAGCCAAAACTGAAGTACACCAGGAGCATTTGGCATCCATACCCACTAGTCAACATTAAGGTTGTTCTATTTCCATGTTCATATAATTATCTTTTCAGCTCTTCAATAACTCCTGGTTTTAAAGTAACACCTTTTGTAGCTGTGGCAAATGAAAAAATTTCTTCCTAAATTTCATTTATTGAATAATGATATTATTAAGACTACACACACTAGATGGCAAGGCTTACTTAAGACAACTGACGTGAAGCAGCAGACAAGAATTACTGTTATCTGAAATTTCACATTTCTGAATAGATGCAAATATTTTGCTTGATCATGAGTTTACATAAGGAACGCCAGTGATTTCCACATTCACGTAGATATATTGTCTTCTTATGATTGTGAATTCAGCAATCATTCCTTTTGGGAATGTCAATAAGAATTGTTGAAGCAGACCACATTTGACAAAAATGGCAATTTGGTTTGTTTTCACTGTTCAGAATAAATCAAATAACTCTCATACTGCAGTGCCAATGGAATAGAAAAATCTGAATATGTCCCTTAGTAGTAGTAGTAATAATAATAATAATATGCAATACATAGTAATTAACAACATTAACAATGGATGAAGGTTTGCAGAGCTTGAACATTACCAGTACAAAAATAAATGCTGAGCCATGCTTTTATCCATTCATGCATGCTCAGCAAAGGAAGGTTTACAGGACTGAGGAGAAGGCTGTAGGTTTCTCATTAGTGCTGATTCTTGCAGAACAATTTCTGCTCTATGACAGAAAAAAAAAAAAGGCTGGATTATTGCAGGTTGGTGGTACCAATAGCAATAAAAATTCTTTAAGAAATAAATAAAATAAATCATCAGCAAAACAGTGTTCTGCAAGTATTCACCCTGCAGACGTTTGGGCAGGAAAATTAGCCACCTTCTCTCCTTAACCTCCTCATACTCCCAGGATACGGATATGTGGCAGTTCCGTGTTCCAGTGCCATTGCAGAAACTGCTCTCGTGTATTTGTTGTGCCACGACTGCCAACCTCTGCATTTGGTACCTCTGGTTATGCAGACCTAAGCAGGTTAGGTAACTGCACAGCCTAAGGAAAAATAATTTATTATGCTGTTGATCAGCTGACTCATCTCCTAAATCCTCTGATAGTACAGTTATGGTTTCCTTTGGCAAAGTGTGTAGACACATATAATCTAGTAAAGACAGCTACATACAGATATCAAAATGCAGGTATCTTAACATTCAGCTGAATTCTGTCTCTAAATTTATGTGAGATAAATGCAATCATCAGAGAAAACCCTCTCCTTTTTTGCAAAGGTTGAATTCAGTCTTTCTGATGTCTTCTAAGTTCTGTGGTGGGGCTGTGCTGGGAAATTTAGGAGCAGAAAATAATGTTTATAAAAAGAGTACTGATCATGAATATATTTCTTACATTACCTAACAGGTATGGGCTTAGCTTCAGATATGGGTATGACCCAGTTAAACAGTGAAACTACATGTTTCTCAGCAGGTGTTGACTTATTTTAAATTTATATTTAACAAGGTGCAGCAAGTAAAGCATTCACAAACCCACTGGGAAGTACAGTGTCATTAGTTTGGCTTTTAAAAGTATTTTTTTCTTTCTTTTCCTTTTTTCAGTAAAGGACCATTGACCCCTGGGAGAGTCTCATGAATTTCCAAGAAATATTACCCAGCTGATGTCAGTTTCCAGTTACAAGAATAAAACTCCCTCATGTTTATGTCTTTTTACTGTGAAGTCTTTTCTTGGAAAGGATCCTTTTATTAGCAAGGCACTCAAAATATGGCCAGCCTGGTCAAGAAAGATTTTAAACTAGGGAGAGTTCAGGAGAGATATGATGACTCAAAATCAAGTGAGGAAATGAAGGCCAGGTTGGTAAGGAAAGAACATGATGTGATGGAGAGAGTGAAGATTTTGAAAACCATAAAGCAGGGTTGAAGAAAACCAGCCCTGGAAAGCAAATGAAATAAATTATCCTGAAAACAGTTTCAAAATGTATGAAAGACAGACAAAAAGGTGATTGGGAGTAGTCAGAATGGGCTTATGGAGGAGAAATAATTTTTGACCAACCTGATAGCCTTCTAAAACAAGATGAATGACTTGGGGCGTTAGTGGAGAGCGTAGATATTGTTTATCTTAACTTTAGCAAGGCTTTTAAGACAGTCTTTCTCACAGAAAAACTGAAGAAGTACAAATTAGATGAGTGGACACCTGCAACAATGTGCATCCTAATAATTTTACAGATGATACAAAACTGAGAGGTATCGTTGATACACCATGTGCCATGTTAGATCATGTACATACCAGTGGATGTGCCTCAACATGTTGCAGAAAAGGGTTGACAAGAATCTCCTGAAATTCAATAAAGGGCAATGCAAAGCCCTGTATCTGGGCAGGAATAGTCCCATGTATAAACTGGGGATGAACCAGGGACCTACACAGAGAATGACCTGATGGTCATTTCACAGGACACTGCTGTGCACCCCTGTGGAAAAGAAGAAAAAAAAAGGAATCAGTTCTGTTCTTCCTTAAGTAGAGTGTCAGCAGCAGATAGGGGGTGAGATCCTTCCCCTCTGCTCATCACTGGTGAGACACACCTGGAGTCAACTACAAGAGACACACTGGAGTGAGTCCAGCTAAGAGCCGTGACAGTGAGCTACAAATTGAAGTGTCAGTCACATGATTACAGGCTGAAGAGTCACAGCTTCCAGCTGTAGAAGTTAAGGTTCAGACAGAATCTTATCTATCTCTATTCACACTAGATGGGAGGAAATAAAGAAGATGGAGACTAAACTTTTCTCAGCAGTGCCCAATGGGAGGACAACCTGTGCCAGTGGGCACAAACTGAAACACAAGAAATTCCATTTACACATAAAAATCTGTGGGTATTGTCAGACACTGAAACAGATTCCCTGGGAGACTATGAAGCCTCCACTCTTGTTGATACTCACAACACGGCTGGACACACACCTGAGTAGAAATGAACATTCATATCATTGGGAGGACTTTACAAGTATTCTAAAGGTACAGTTAAAACTGAAGATTTTTAAGAAGAGCAAAAATTCTAGAGAGAATGCTCTAGAAAGGAGTAAAAGCTGAACTTCAGATATTGATCATCAGTGGAAAAGAACTGGGGGAAAGAGTCCATAGCCTATATGGTCAGAAATTACTGGTTTCCTTAAAATTATGTTAGCTAACGTGAAAAGACTTGCAAGTAGATCCCGTATGATAATATTTGAAAGCAAACAAGATAAAATTTTTAAAAGCAGAGTGATCCCATTGTAGGAGTGTTTTGTTGAGGGATGAAAATGCCAAGGTGTTCAAATTTACAAAGATATTCTTAAAAAAATATTTCAAGCCCTATATTTATTACTTTTATTTTTTTTTTCCCATGGCTGTTCAAAAGTTTGAGCTAACTTTGAATCTGTGCCTGGAATATCTGCTCAAAATTGTAAATTTTTTTTTTTTTACAATGCTCAGCATTGTAAATTTAATTCAAATTCTATTCAATTACACTTTGGGTTTATTTTGGCTCTAATCCTAAAGTCATCAAAATGCCTAAATAGTATATTTATGCCTATCTAAGTAGAAGAAAGATCATCAAAGTATTTTCTGTATTAACACAGTTATATTTTCACTGAAGTGATATTCTAAGACAATAAATCATTATTAGAAATCTCTGAAGATATATAATTGTTGTCCAGGCCCTTTGTAGCTTATTTCCTAATGGGGTTTTGTTTATTTATTTCACTTATCTGAATCTCTAATCATAACAGTGATGCTCTTCCAGCTCCTGCTCTTGGATAAGCAGCTTTGTGGCTATTATGCATGCAATATGTGGTGTCACATGCTGTGGGAGTGGACGCACAGACACTGGAGCCCATTGTCATGGCATGGCTCCGTTGGCTCCGTTGTGCTAATTAGATCACTACTGCCTGCACAGAATCACAGAATGGGTAATGAGGCTGGAAGGCACCACTAGAAACCACCTGGTCCAGCCTCCCTGATAAGCAGGGTCCTCCTGAGCACCCTCAATACCTAGTTCATTGATCATGTTTATCATGAAATTGTTTTACTGTATTTCAAATACCTTCTGCATTGTTTGCGCTCAGACTTCTTTTCTCTTCCAGTAGGTGTTGGTGTGGTTAAAATGCCAACAATATCGAGGTCTGGGGTTATGAGGTTCTCTTCAGTTACCTCAAAAAAGCTTTAGCTGCCTCCTGTTCCTGATAATTCATCCTAATCTAGTTTATAAACTCTCTCTGGAGTTTAATTTATTCTGCTTGCAATGGATATGTATGTTATTATGGCATGATAAATCACCTGGAGATGCTTTTATCTCAAGAGTGACTCTCACTAGGGTCTACATATATAGGTTATCTTAGAGGCTTCTACTTCAAGTCAGGCAAATTTTAGCTTTGGTGAAGTTAAATGTGATGAATTTAACCACGAGCACAGCAGGAAATAGATTATGGTACATTATGCTGCAAATGAACAGCTATTAATCATTTACAAGCTTTATTCTTTGTAATAATTTTCCTTTATAGAATCATAGAATTTTTAAGATTGGAAAATACCTCCAAGATCAAGTCTAAGCTTTGATGGAAACCACAGGAAATATATATTATGTCACAGAAAAGGCTTATATCTAGGCTAAAGATTGGATTGATATGGTTTATTTTCTTTATATTGAAGAAAACTTAAAACAAAATTACACTTGAAGTGGGATTCATCCCAGTTAGGTATCAAAAAATAAGTTTTTAACTCCAAGATTTTAAGTCTGATTTAGCCACATTTTGATTCATTTGTAGTCACAGGAGAGAACAGGCACCTTCAGAATGCAGTTCATGTCACCACAACATATGTCAAGGACAGCTGAGATTAATTACTCTCCAGAGCCTCCAGCTCTTTCCATTGATGACAGGAGGAGCTAAGGGCTTCATGTAGATGTGTAATTTTTAGCTATCTTATCTTAAGATGAATCTCAACCTTCCAGCATCGTTTCTGCTTGTTTCCACAGATCCCTTTATCTGATGTCAGTGCTGCCATCCCTAAAGCAAGTGTAAAGAGTTGTAATTTGAAGAGCAGTTGGGGTCTTTTGTATTTTAGTGAGCCTACTATAGTCTTGGTAGGGGTGAAGAAAATCCTTTTCTTATGAAACAGCCTCGGTCCACAGCTTGTTTCTTTACTGGGAGATACACCACATTCAAAGCATCCTTTATGGATGCTTTGGAAATGAGGCTTCTAAGCATTTCAAAGCAGATGTACAGTTTCCTCAGAAAAATTGTTTAATAAAACTAAATCTTGGTTTCATAAAGCTGGAAAGCTAAATCATATGGAAAAACATTAGTTTTCTAAACAGTCTAATTAAAATATTATTGTAGAGTTCAAACATTCCAAAAAATTGTTTTGTCACAGGTTTTATAAATCATTCTCATGGACAAGTTTTCACAATTCTTCCATATAACCTGAAATATTCAGTTCATAACATGTAACTATGTAACTATAATTTAAAAAATCCTGCTATTTTCCACACCATTTTTATTGGAAAATGCATCATTACAGTACTATGTCCCTTAAAATTTTAGTTTCTCTGGCAACTTGCTACAGAGATGAAATAAATGTAGCAGCAAAATAATTCTTAACTTGATATGGCAAAGCAATAAAAGAAAAAAAAGTAACAGTATAAGGAACTTTTCACTACACTTTAGATTTTGGTACCATTATGCCCATTTCTCATAGGTTCATTTCCACTCTGCACTTTCCCACAAAGCAGATTGATTCACTTGGAGGAGCACAGCCGAGATGGTACACAGAAAGTGTGTTAAGAGAAAAAATCTTTCTAGTAAGGAGTTATTTTGCTTGGTTTTCTATTAATTGTCCTAAACTACCTCTGTTTTCTCAACTCTGCAAGGATAATTGGGTTTTGATGCCTTGACGATGAAGTCTGAGCTCTTCTTACACTAAGAGAAGCAGAAATACTAATTATTGCTTCTGAGAAATTATTTACACCTGTGGCAGAGGTTATTGTGAGACCCACACTTCCCTCTTGACACAGCAACGCAGGTTTCCTGGAACTTTCACACAGCAACGACATCACCAAGACCAAGATGTTTTTTCTACCCTTTGTCACAGCAACTTGATTATTGTCTGCATAGAGGACAGGGTCAGACAAAATTGTCACGGAGACCCTCCTGCTGAGTCATGAGATTCATGTTTTCCAAACTCTTTTCCAAGGGGGGTTTAGGTGTGGCTGGATCCAGACTTAGTCCTAGACTTGGTTAAGAGTTTATAGATGAAGGATTATGTGGGCACAACCCATCCTTTATACCATCTTGCTAAGGTTTCAGTGTCCTATTATGCTGTTGAGCACTATCCAAGAATCTGCCAAAGCAAGGAGCTGCTCATCCTCAAGGAGCAACTGGAGAGGCCTCTCTGCCCAAGGGGAGATCCCAGTGTGCAAAACACTGCCTTGCAGGGGAGCTCGAGGCCCTGTGCTGGCCACAGCTTATTGAGTAAGATAATTGATTTATTTTGGGCTGGCACATCCTCAACGAGCCTTAGCTGCTGACCAAGACTTATGACCCTTAACTCTCGTGTTTTCTGTGAGCCAGATGCAGTCATTTTGACAATCACTGGTGGCTCTTGCTCAAGCAGAAAAGGGAGAGTGGGACCACACAGGCACAGTCCCTTCCAGCTGAAGTGGTCAGTACACACTTCTAGAAAACCTTGATCCAGGTGATACCAGGACAACTAAACTCAGCTAAGCACAGTAATTTATAAAAGCCTGCTGTGACTGCCAAAGGAAATGAGGGGAGTATGCATAGAATGTGTGTATTGACTGCCATGCTAGAGTAATATCCCTTTGGAAAATTAAGAGAAGAAAATAAAAACTTCATGAAATTAGTGGTGTTCATTTTACTTTGTGGATTGTGTCATTTGTAACCCAAATATACACAAAGGGCTGACAGATTTGTCAAGCTCCTTTTAAGAATCATATAGTCTCTTATGTTGGAAAAGACCCTAAAGATCACTGATCCCAGCCATTAACCCAGTATTGCCATGCTAGGCCAGCACTAAACTATGGCCCTAAGCACCACATCTACATATCTTTTAAATACCTGCCTGGATAGTGACTTAACAACCTCCCTGGATAGTGACTTAACCACCTCCCTGGGCATCCTGTTTCAATGCTTGACAAGCTTCCCAGTGAAGAATTTTTTCCTAATATCCAATCTAAACTTCTTCTGGCACAACTTGAGGCTGTTTCCTCTCATTGTATC
Organism: Anomalospiza imberbis; assembly: GCF_031753505.1. Taxonomy (NCBI): domain Eukaryota; kingdom Metazoa; phylum Chordata; class Aves; order Passeriformes; family Viduidae; genus Anomalospiza; species Anomalospiza imberbis. The sequence continues at coordinate 12,001,388 of NC_089683.1, read as the reverse complement.
AGTTGTTACTTGGAAGGAAAGATTCAAATCTTGCTACAACTACCCTTCAGGTAGCTGTAGGGAGTGCTAATGTCTTTCCTGAGCCTCCTTTCTCCCAGCTTACACAATTGCAGCTTTTTCAGCTGCTCCTCCTAAGGTATGTTTTCTAGACCCTTCACTGCTTCATCACCCTTTTTGGTGACATGCTTCAGCACTTTGTTTTCCCAAGAAATCCATGTTTCTCATATGGGAGCTGGAGGCAGAGCAAATTACACTAGGTAACACAAAATCACCTGTAGACATGCTTGGTTAACTAGATCACATCCTTACTCAATGTACTTGATTCACTTATCTACACATTAATGTCAACTCTTATTTGCTATTCACAGAGTTTCACAGGACTGAAAAGATCCTTTCACAGGTAGTAGACACAACACAGGTCACAGGTCTGGTACCTACCTGGAGAGTTCATAGAACGTTTTGGGTGGGAATGGACCTTAAAGATTATCTCATTCCAATGGACTGGGACACCTTCCACTAGACCAGGTTCTTGAAGCCCCATCCAACCTGGCCTTGAACACGTCTGGTTGGCCTGGCCAGGGATGGGACACCCAGCTTCACGTTGGCATTGTTCCACTGACACCATTAACATATATTAAATATATTAAATAACCATTAACATATATTAAATAACAACAGCCATTACAAAAAGGTGGATAACTCAAAATATGGTTAATCACTTTCAAAGGTAGACATCTAGACCAGATGAGACAAAAATCTACCCTGGATACTGGCAAGACTATCTCTAACGTTGACATCTGCACATCTGTAAATATCACAAGATACCTGTCTAGCATTTAGCCCTCCCTTGTCATTACTGACTAATTTCCCTGCATCAAACTGGGTTGTTTTTTTTCCTCCTTTCAGTCTCTAGAAGTATCCCTTGAAATTACTTTTCACCCTCAAATGTATCAGAGTGATTTCACACCACTGAACAGCACAGTCACTCCAAAACAGTATCACCATTCAGACAAGGGGGGTTATCCAAATAAGAGATTTGCCTAGAAAATACCCATATAAATTTTATCATTTGGCTGTATTTTTTTTAAATTCAATTGACAATCAAGAAAAACAGTGTAAAATACAATTCATTTTTCTTGTAAATAAGACAGGGTTATTTTGCTTAGTTTTTATTTTTTAGAGAAGACAAAAGGACAAGAGTGCAGCCAAAAAGGCAATGTTTACATCTGTCCTACTTTTCCAGACAATTTGGTTGCTCTAGTGCTAAGTCAATCTTACATCTGAATGCAGAAATGCAGCACATATCACATTGAAAGGTCTTACAAATTCAGAGGGTTTTTTTTGGGAGGAATTAGTTTAACATTTAAAAAGTTGTTAATGAGTCTTGGCCTATTCTTTTCTTCTGAAAGCAAGATATCATTAATGTCAAGATTTGGTCTGCCAGTTCCAGCACATAAGGAAACAGGATGTTGCACATTTTGAGATACTAAGGGTTGTAGGTAAATCTTCCATCACTTGTATTTTGTGACTCAAAAGTTTGTATAACTTCAAGAAAATACATAGTCAAGACAAATCTGATTTAAATTGCATGAACTTGAATTCATCCACTAGGATGTAAATATAAATATAAATTTGGGTCAAATTATATTTTAGGAGAAAAGCCTAACAGAGAGGGAAGAATTGGATATTGGATGACATTGGGAAAAAAAAAATCCTATTAATTTTGGTTCTCAATACAGGGGAAGGAAAAAAGCATAAAATAAATACGTAAATGGTTAAGTGAAAATATAATATATGGTTACTCTTTGACCTTAGCTGAACCAACTGGAATTTGTTGCTGATGACTGGTGTGGGTACATCCCTGTTTTCCTATTGATGTTATCAACAAAGCTGCCAGCCAAACTTCATTTCGCAGGCATGTAAGAGTTTATTAGTAGGAATAAAGCTCAAAACATTTCTTAGAAATATTTAAGAAAAACAGAAATACATAATTTTAGCTTATCAGCAATTTATATGAAGATTTTTTTCCTAATATATACATATATGGCACAAACAGAAAAAGTGTATCTGAAATGTAAGAGCTTTGTAAAATTCAGTTCACCCTTTACTGAGTCCTTCATAGAGGTCTACAGGAGTTCATGTGACATTTTCACAAGGGATTAATCATTCAAATTTATTCTAAACAGTGTAGATTCAGTCTTTAACTATTAAAAAACCTGAAAATGCACAGAACATCAATCATTTTTCCTGTGCCAAGATGCATTTGCATTTCAGATGGTCTCATTTCTGAAGTGTATTCCTGGTAGGACAGTGAAGGTACATTGGAAAACTTGTACATTTCTATATATGGAAACTTCTAACTTGATAAAACACAGTTTTTATGTTATAAGATATTGCACTTAGGACTACTATTTTTTTTGTTTGGATTTTATTTGGGTTTATTTTTAAGTAACTGCTGGTTTTTTATCAAACTTTCACAATTGAATTTTTCTTCTATGCTTTAAAACTTTACCAGAATACATTTATTGGCTGACATATTCCCATGTCAGTGAAAATGGTTTTTCTTCAGTTCATCATTTTTGTATTTGCATCTTTTTTTATTTCCCCCCAGGTCCATCAGGTGATCTACTCAATGCCCTCTTTGTTCAAACCTTCCCTTTCTTGTGGTCTTTGCCTACCACAGTCACAAAAAGACAAGCAATACTTTGTCTGGGAGTATCAAAGTATCAAAATAGTCTTCTTCAGGCAGCAACTGTTGTGATCTCAATGGCAATAAACCAAATGGCTGCAGCCTTTTCTTCAGAAGCTCACTGTGGTCCTGTAGGACACTCTTGAACATTTGTTTTAGAGGAAAAAAGAGGAAGAGCAGCTTTTGTAGGTATTTCCATCCTCAGTGATACTCAAAACTCAATTTGACTATTCCCTGGGCAAACTGATCTAGCTTTAAAGCTTGATCTAGCTGCAAATTTGGCACTGCTCTCATCGGAGGCTTGGACCAGATAACCTTTAAAGGTTCTTTCCAAACTAACTTTTTCTTTGAGAGTAAATATTAGATGGATACTTTCTGTCCTATGTCTTAATTTTAAAAGGGAAAAGTATACAAAAAACAAAGCAGATATTCTTGTCTAAAATTATTTTTCACAATAACACAATCAAATCCCACTTTTCTAATGTTATCTAACCAGTCACCATCTGCCTCTGGAGATATGTTTTTCTCTTTCTCCATTATAATCTTTTCCTAAAAAAATGAGGAATTGAAGATGTCTGAAGAGTCAGAGATATGTAAGAAAGACCAAATATGATTTAAATCTGTGAGAAGTGAAATAAAACCAAGACTTCCAAGTTTTCCTAGTCTCCAGAATAAATATAAAAAATAATTCCAACACATTTAACTCATTTTTTTCTCATCAGCAGTTTCTCTCAGCCTAACTTTCTCACCTCATCCCTGAGTACCAGAATAATTAAATTTAAATTACTTTGTGGGAATGGTCTATGCTATCCCCATCGGCTTGAACCATGTCTAGCAGCAGTTAAAATCTCATCAAGAACCATGCTGACAAACTTGCAGCTCAGATAAATCTACCAGTGCTCAAACCTGTGCACTTGCCCTTTAATTTACCAACCTATTATAGTTTAGCAGTCCTGGTTATGATATTTAAAGCAAAATGAGAAAAAAGCAAAATAAAGAGGAATATATCTGAAAATACAATAACAGATAATCTTTGATTATTCATTCCTCTGGGTTCATCTTCTCTACCATCAATACTAAATCTCAAAAGTGGAGGCAAGAGGGAAGGCTGGACATGGTCCTCCCCTGCTTTCCACTGCTTCCCAGCTGAGGAGTTAATGCCTGCAATTCTAATCAGCTAATTAAAACACAAATGAGTAGTCTGGAGAGGTTAGTCTTGCATTCAAAGTAAATAAGCTACCCTTGTTAATAGCATATTTTATCTACACATATAAAATGATGTGAGAAACTGAAATATTTTATATATGGAACAAGGGCAACATTTTTTTTCTAGATGAAAAATTTATTGAACTGTAAAATAAGTGGGTTTCTTTTCCTTTCTTCCTCTTCAAGGTGTAATTGTCCTGAACATCAATAATACTTATTTTTTTATCATAAATGTCGCATATTCTTTTTTTGCTGTTAAGTCTACCAGAAGCAAGATTTCCAAAATTCCTGTATTCATGAACTTAAAAAAAAAGCAATAAGGTACCTAGAGTACTTTCTTTTAAAGTAATAAAAATTACTTTATTTTTGCTTTAAAATCTTCCTTAATGTGCTTAAAGAAAAAAAATAGACGATTCACAAAAATTGACCATGTAGCATTGATATTTCTGTACCTACTTTACATATTCACTTTAGAGGTTGCAGTCTAGTATGTGTATCTAATTAACGTTCAGAAACACCTTTTTCAAGGTCATCTAAACAAGCACATAAAGTTCTCTCACTTCATATAAAATCTGTTTGAGAGGCAACACACAGTACACTGTCTATAATGACACTATTATTTCAGCGCCACTGTAGTCATGCATTTCCATATTTTTACAAGGTTTTCTGCCTTGTCTGAGAGTCTTGTGGTACTTCAGGACTCAGAACTTGTCAACAAGAGAAAATTTAAGTATGGCTTTGATGTCAAAAATGTCTGTATAAACCTGACGTGTGAACTTGGACAAAACCTCCTCAGAACGCATGGAGACTGACATTTGCTACATCCAAGAATCCCATGGAAAAATACTCTTTATTCAAATACAGGTGGTAAAATACAGCTACATTTAAAAAAAATTCTAGTATTTTAGTTGATGAGAAATTCTTAACAAAGTCCTTTTTCAGTTAATGCAAATTTGTCTAGAGTGAGAAAATCTAGAATAATCACTGAAACACTTAATTTGCATTCTGTAGCAGCTTGCCCTGCAAGGGGTCCTGGTGGCAGTGACAATTAATGAACCAAGAGTTGCATTGTACATTTGGGATCCTTTGGTGTAATGAGAAAAGGTAGTCTCTTTGGAAAAGCTAGTATCTCTTTGCAGCTCATTTTCTTCATTTTCAGACATCATCTATTTCGCAATTTATTAGGAAAGGGTTGTAATGGAGAAACAGAAAAATGTCTTCAGAAGCAGATGGTGACTGGTTAGATAACTGTATAAAATTAATATAAAATTGTGATAAGTTGAGGCTCGAGGACTGTCAGTGACAGTATCTGACTGCAAAAATATATCTAAAGCAACACACAGACAAACCGTAATCCCCAATAAAAGTATTCAGCACATAAAATTGGTTCATACCAGTAGGTGTCTGTATGGGGAAGAAGACAGGTTCAGACCTTTTGACTGGTCCCAGCAGCAACAATGGAGCCTTCCCCATTCTCTACTTACTTTTACCCTATTTCTTCGTGTTTAAGTGGAGCTTGTGGGATTCTAGTCATACAAACCTTTGTTACTTATTGGTGTAGAATTCTCTTGCTTTGCTTTTAAAGACACAGTAAATACATGACCAGTGAGGAGCAGATGTGCCTTGGAGGTGGCACCTTTGGGTTGGAGGTGTGTGTTAATGTTACACTTCGGTTGTAATGATCCAAGTCCATTTGAGGAGAGGGATTTCAGCACAGCTGTTGGCTCAGCAGCAGGACATCTCCTCCCTCTCTCCCCTGGCTGACAGGTGCTGTGTGGTTTTCTAGCTGCAAAGCAGCGTTGAATTCCCCTCCCTGTGAGGATTTCAGCACAGCCTGGTTGTGGTCCCTCCATTCTGCTCCCTCCTATGTTTCATACCCTTTAGCAGGTGCTGCAGCTGCAGACTGTGGATGTAGGGAATCATCCTGGAATAGGTTTCCTGTGTGATGACCACGTTCTATCCAAGGAGTAAAACCACTATTTTATCAGATAATTTCTGTACCATTATAACTTCCATTATGATGTGAATATATCTTCTCAGTTTCCTCTTATTTTACCCCCAGCCAGTCTTCCACCTTCACAATTTAGAAATCATACAACTCAAATCCTGAGGTTAGAGATTTCTTACAAAATCTGTTAGGTTTCAAGTCCTGTATGTTGGTACTTCCACTTGTCTTCTCTTTGAGATGGAAATTATCTTTTTAAACTGTATTTTAATATGCTTGTATTAATGTAATGGAATGTATTAATTAGTGTAATGTATTAATTGTAATGGAATGGTAGTCTGGTTTGCAATATAGACTACTAGATATATAATGTGAGTATGTAAACCTGAATAAATAAGCATGTGGGTTTTGGTTGGTCCAACATTCAGAAGGCATTGTCCTAATAAATGAATGAATGAAAAGCAATTTTTATGGTAATTTAAATGGTATAAAAAATAGTGATTAGCTGAAATATAATAAGTTAAGTGCCATAAAAAAATCTGTGAAGGGACTCCATGTTCCTGACTTTCAACTCATACTCAGTTTAGCAGCAGCACCTCAAAAAGTTCTGTAGCACAAATGTCAGTACATTTGTAACCATAAATGAACCATGGTTAATCACATTTGGCCTCCAAGATTAAACCTCTGTGTCTCATAGGACTACTCTAAATACATGGCAAGATAGGAATGAGACTGCTCTGTTACTGCTTTTTAGTAAACAGAAATGCAGTTCAGCTCCCTGCTGGGTAGGCATCTTTAGAATTCATAACTGTTTGAATTCCAAACAGTTTTATTCACCTGCCTCTAAAATGTTGAAAACTATTAATGTGAAATAGACCATTTAAAATACGACTTTGTCAAATATTTCTCTCTAATATCATCAAGACAGAGAAAGGGAAAGTAATTTCTACTGTACTGGAGGAAATGTCCATATTTTATTTGATTATTTTAGTGAAATATTGTCAAAACACTGATCCCTTGAAATTTTCCAAGTCAGAAATTAATGGAGATTGATTTAATCAAACAGGGTCTCCCTTTTAACATATACGGTGTTTTTGTCAATATAGGAGAACTTCATCTACAAGCTTAAGAATAATGTAAAAAAGTAAAACCAGAAGGAATCTCACATTCAAAACCTATAAATAACATGATTATCAGCAAAAAAATATCAGTTTGTAGTTCTGGCAGGTTTAGTAATAGCAGAATTTGAGTATGATACCTCAGGAGAATCTCCAGCTAATGAATAAATATTTTACCATGCTGAGCATTTAACAACCCCCCTTTTCACTTGTATTCTCTCACAATTTATTTCTGAACATCAACTATTAAAAATCCCAAAGCAACTTAAAAATGTAAACTGTAAAGGGCAGAAAAGATATGATAGCTTCATATTCTGAAGCCCCTGGCAATGATGATCAATGTTTTGAGTTCCAACTTCTGAACCAGAATCTGGCCCTGCATAAGAAACTTGTCTGACACTGACCTCTGACCTTAAAATTATTTCCCACAGACTAAACCTCACTGCTGTCTATGATAAATGAAATTATGCAATTCCAAATAATCCAACCCAAGGAAATATTTTTGTATTTCTAAAAAGTCATAGGTTAACAACAGAATCAGAAGAATAAAAATACACGAAAGAATGCCAGTTCCACTTCTCATAATGTGTAGGGAGTGGTCAAATATCATGAGGATAGTAACATCTACTGTCTTTTCAAGAGACTCCTTCTGGAGTTCTGTGTCCAGGTCTGTGGCCCTCAACATCAGAAATACATGAACTTGTTGAAACAAGTCTGGTGGAGGTTGATGATCATCAGATCTGATGGTGCAGATATCACATAAAGACAGGCTGAAAGGGCTGGGGTTGTTCAGCCTGTAGAAGAGAAGGCTCCAGGGAGAATTTAGAACACCTTCCAGTACCTAAAGTATTACAAGAGAGACAGAAAGGGTCTTTTTATAAGGGCATGGAGTGATAGGGAGGAAGAAATTATTTTCAGTGAGAATGGTTAGATAATGGAACAGATTTTCTGGAGAAATTGTGGCTACCCCATCACTGGAACTGTTCAAAGACAGGCTGGATGGGACTCTGAGCAATCTGGTGTAGTCGAAGTTGTTCCCTGCCTATGGCAAGTGGTTGGAATAGATGATCTTTAAGGTCTCTCCCAATTAAAACTATTCTATGATTCTATGAGATTGAACCAAAAGACAGAAAAATAGAATGAAAAAATGCTTGTGGGAGAAAATATTATAAAAATACTGTGGGTTACTTGCTGAGTATGGCTAGGAAAACCTTTAAATCCACATATCTGTCTTATCATTAAGAGTTTTCACAGTCATCAAGGACTTCATGCTCCAAAATATTATTTTGGCCTAAATCTGTCACTCATGTGAAGAACTTGCAATGCCTTTTAGCACATGTTCAAATAGCTTTCAATAGTGTTTTCACTTTCTGTCAGAAGCCATGAATAACATAGTTATTTTGGAGGTTACTGTGGGCATTATGCTGCCAGCCTTTTGGGTTAAATACTGTGCCATGGCAGCCAGTTTTCCAGGATCAGCTGCTGTTGGACAAAATAAGATCGTGACAATTCTCTGGTGGTGAGAATTTATGGCACAACTTACATGGTACAGTCCGCCTCACAGACACAAAGCTCTGCATCCTGGAAAGGTGCCTGGGCCTTACTAAGTCCTCTCAGACAGTATCATCCAAGTTATCTTTATTTCTTACAGCTCCTGAAGGGTTTTTTAGACGTGCTTGGAGTTAGGAAAGTGGTTCCTTAGGAGGCTGACTTTACTGGTTTTTTGCATGAAGCTATAAGGATGTGCAGAAATTCACATTGTATGAAAATGAAGGGTTACTGCCCAGAAGAAGACTGACCATATTCTGGATGATGTCTGGTGAGCACATGGTACTGAAAGGAAAAGAAGACATGCTGGTACACTCAATGAAAGAATACACTAATTCACTTCTTTGAAAATGTGAAACAGTCAAATTTGAATTTGCACTTCATTCCAAAACTCTAAATAATAAAAAGAGAGAAAAAGTCTTCCTTAAGTATTCAGTTGTTTTCCATTTATTTTTGTTAATTTGGGACATGGTTTGCAAATGGTGTTATAGATATTTGAACACTGGTTGTCTACAAGTGAATATGATTGTTATGAGGTAAAGGGTTCCTTCTCTTTTTTTTTCCCCCTAAAGTTTATAAAAAGAGAAACTAGAAAACACTATGAAAGGTCTTATATTGAAATGGTTATAATATAAATTTTGCATCTTGGTGGGATTTACTGAGTCCTTGATTATTGTTATGATTGTTAGCAGTGAAACAAGTAACTGAGTCTAGAAAAACAGGAAGGAGCATGTAACAAAGGAATAAGAATAAGAGTGGCTCATTTAGACTGACAATGGCTTTTTCTTTTAACTAGAATTCTCCAGTCATATGTGAACCCAGACCTCTTCATAGAAATGTTGCAACTGAGATTTGCAAAGAGAACTTAAAAAACAGTTAAACACACAGAATATACAAGTAAGAAATAAATAAAAAAACTCAACAACCCCAATAGCAAACTTAGAACTTCTTTAACAGAAATATTAGCAAGTGATGCTCAAAAGGAAAAAAACTGCCTGACAATATGGAAGATATTAAATATCTATGTAGATTTACAGTTAGGATTTTTAGATTAACTGTCAGTTTGAAAACAACAAATATCACAACTCAGTTTGATTCCTGGCATTGGAAAAAGCTGCAGGAACCCAGTGGATACAACACATTGCAGGAGCCAGCATAACATACACGGCAGGGGTGAAGAGGATGGTAGCAGCATCTCTGGATTGGATGAGTTCCTTATGAAATCATTGGACAATGTTTCAGGAAAAGATGAATAGAGCATCACCCTGAAGCAATCAGGATATTTAATTGTTCTTCAGTCAGGCAAAATTAGGTAAACAAGTATGATATCTGAATTAGAAGTAACAAAAATGCAAGAAAAACAATAGAAAATCAAGATGAATCAAGGACCTGTAGCTTACATTATCTAACACAGGGACTTTCCCTCTGGGCTGAAATACCTTTTGTTTTGTGGCTTGTAGCATATAAAAGGTGATTCAAAAAATCAGGCTGCTCATATTTACTCTTAATTGCGATTAATAAAAATATCTTTGATATTGTTTTCAATTTGTAACTTATTTCTTTCTCAATTACTTCCGAATGTTAGAAAAAGAAAAAAGAAAGGAATCTATGTCAGCATACCAATGCAGTGACTTTGACTGATCATCTGCCTTGCCAGAAACACTTTCTGATCAGTTTTCCACTGGTTGTATTTAACCCATACACTTTTGGGAGTGTAGTGTTATCAGTGCTATTTTTCACCCTCTTTTACAAGATTATGCATTGTTTGCCAGAAGCTCCTGTTTCACAAATGTTATTTCATGTTATTCCACAGGGACATTGAAAAACTAGCCAACAAATACTAAAAATTACTCACATTCAAACTGGAGACAAATAAAGTCATCTTTTCTACTACTGTAGCTACTTGTACACAATTTTTCTCTTATTGTTACCAGCATAAATTGTTTGTGGCTCTATTGAATTCAGTTTAATCCCTCTGGAATTACATCAATGCAACAGAAAACCTGCTATCCTCCACTTAATACATCCTGCACTTTGATTTCTGTGAAGTACAATATTTTTAACTCTCTCAGAAATCTTAGGGGGTCCATTCATCTATGTACTTGCTGATTGTGACAAACTGAAGTCCTGAGCATCACAACTAGAGGTAACCAGTTAGTGCAGAGCTGCATCCTGCAGTCAGCTTAAGATCAAAGATCCCAAGGTCTTAAAACCCATTACAGGATTCTTATAGATTGAGGAAATGTAGGTCAGCTTTTAGAAGGCCATAACTTTCTTCTAAGCTATAATCACTTTTGCCCCATGATAATTATTAATTAGTCATCCTCATTTTATTGAAATATGAACAGGCCAGTAGCTTCACACTAGCTAATCTTGCTTGTTTCGTGACCCTTTGCTTGAGTACTCAGACCCTCAGCTGGCTCACAGTTACACAGCTTCTTGTGAGCATGTCAGGAGCCCTGCTGGAGAGGCAGTTTAGTTTTAGACACACGATGCTGCACAAACAGCTCTGCTGCTTGTTCCTGACTGTCTGCAGTACAGTACTGAGCAGCACACACTCAGGAGACACCCGAGGCTGACTGTGTAGCAGCCCTGTGCTGGTGCTCAGTCAATACCTTTGTCGTCAGAAGGAGGAGAAATCAAGCAGAACTCAGGAAGGCAAGAGCATGCATTCTGCATTGATTTTTAAATGCCTAATGTTTTGTTTGGATGAGAGGATAACCACAGTTTGTACGGCCCAGTAATCAATAGTATCAGAGAAGGTGCTGATTTAAATACAAATCTGTATGTTTAAGCTCTCAGAAGCCTTAGGAGACAATCTCACCTTTGGCAGAGATACAGTAAGCTGTAACTCAAAGGCTAGTTATTTTCCATTCGCCCTTGATTTGATGAATTACAATGTCATTTAGCAGCATACAGATTTATGAATTTTTGCTTGACTCACCCATCTAATCCTATTAATTTGTATTGATAAGTGAAATGTTCATATACCCCTCAGCCCTAGAACAGAGAACCTTGAAATGATAATGATACCTCAGGCTACATTTTCATTGAGAGCTGGAAATGTGATGTGTCGCGGTGCGTTTTGGGGGGGGGACCCCCTGGGGATGTCCCCAGGGTGGGGGGCCCCCAAGGCTGTGAGTTCGCTGGAGGCAGCAGGCAGGCAAGGAGACTCCACACGGCTTCTGAGGGTGCTGATTAGATGGGGGTTTATTGGGGGTCCTACCCCCGGGAGGCAGCATGGTTTCTGAGGGAGGGGGGGGGGGAAAGGGAGTGAGGGGGGAAAGGGGACGGGAAGAGAGGGGCTGAGAGAGCACCGGCCAGGAGAGCCGCGAAGAGAGAGAGAACCGTCCCCCGGCACACTGAACAGGGAGATTCAAAGTGGGCGCAGAACAGATTGGGCCAATGGCATTACAGACACAGGATACTGCAGGGGAGGATCACAGGCTTGGAATAAACCAGACATTTTCCAGGAGTGAGACAGAGCATACCATTTAACTGAAATATAACACCACAGTGATGTCCATCATTCTTTGTCTTTGGTGATTGTATAAATCCAGCGTAACTTCAAGGCTGTCTTAGCAACAGCAGGTTCTCTCCTGTTCTTTGCAGACAGAAACATGCTGAGAAGTGAGACAGGTAGCAAAGCAGAAGAACTTAGAGCAGGCTAGGGGAGCAGTGTCCCATGACCCCTGCAAATTGACGCTGGCTCTGAAGTGTGTGCTTCTCAGTTCTAGGACAATTGTATGCTGATGCTGACCTCACAAATAGCTGATATCCCTTGTTTGCATTATCGTAAGTCTACAAATGCAGTGTAGAATTTTCTCTCCGAAACCATTCCTTCCTTCCTTCCTTCCTTCCTTCCTTCCTTCCTTCCTTCCTTCCTTCCTTCCTTCCTTCCTTCCTTCCTTCCTTCCTTCCTTCCTTCCTTCCTTCCTTCCTTCCTTCCTTCCTTCCTTCCTTCCTTCCTTCCTTCCTTCCTTCCTTCCTTCCTTCCTTCCTTCCTTCCTTCCCTCCTTCCTTCCTTCCTTCCTTCCTTCCTTCCTTCCTTCCTTCCTTCCTTCCTTCCTTCCTTCCTTCCTTCCTTCCTTCCTTCCTTCCTTCCTTCCTTCCTTCCTTCCTTCCTTCCTTCCTCCCTTCCTTCCTCCCTTCCTCCCTTCCTCCCTTCCTCCCTTCCTCCCTTCCTCCCTTCCTCCCTTCCTCCCTTCCTCCCTTCCTCCCTTCCTCCCTTCCTCCCTTCCTCCCTTCCTCCCTTCCTCCCTCCCTTCCTCCCTCCCTTCCTCCCTCCCTTCCTCCCTTCCTCCCTTCCTTCCTCCCTCCCTTCCTTCCTACCTCCCTTCCTTCCTACCTTCCTTCCTACCTTCCTTCCTACCTTCCTTCCTACCTTCCTCCCCTCCCTCCCCTCCCTCTCCTCCCCACCCTCTCCCCCCCCATCCCTCCATTCCTGGTTACCACTAATTGGAGTTCTTCTGAGGTTTTGTTTCCGACTGCACTGGCAGGCAGTCTCCTGCAGCCACAACCTTTTCAGACATTTTTTTCTTACAGCTTTTAATTTCATGTTGTTATCACTACATCACCCTGCAAAAAACCTTTTTTTCCAAGTTTCTCATTCCCTCAGAAGGTCCCCACCAGATACACACTGGCATGACCTGTTTTCTACTTAGAAATTTATTTTCCTAATACTGTGAAAAAGTTCTGGAGTTAGACAACAAAGGATAAACATACAATGTAGTCCAGGTGTTGGGTTCATGGATTGTGCAGAAAAAAGAATCAGTGGAATGATCAAGCATCAGATACTGTGAGAACTTCTTATTCTGCCATTACCTGTGGTTTGGCAGGTACAGATCAGAAAAAACATATTTGCTTCTCAGAATCTATCACATTTTCCCATCTCACTTCTCTCAAAGGAAATACTGGTATAGAGAAAAGTGAGAGTATAAAGTGACAACACAGAGATCAGACAGTTTTGTTGTTAGTTAAGTCTCAAGCATGAGTCTACAAAACTATTTCTGCTTCTTCTGTGTGGTGATTCTTACCCCTGTGTTGTTTCTGGGCATTTAAATTTACCAAAACTATGGAAAAAATGGCTTTCCTATGCAGAGAAAATTTCTAGATGGATTTACTATATATTTGTGACCTTTTCAGTTCCACATTCTGGAAAATTTTAGGGAAAAGTTTATGGGCACTTTTAGTATCAAATATAAAATGGTGGAGAATTTAAGCTTTCAAAATTATATTTGTCCCTGTAACTAGTATTTACTGTTATTATATGCAGAAACAAAAAGATATCTCTGATCTGGAAAAGCTAAGACTTGTGAGTTAGAATTCTCCAAATACAAAGCATGATCCCAGGGATATTCTCACATCTAAAATAGTTGTTTCTTTTGGATCATGAAGAAAAACAGATACACCAGAATTTCTTGGGGAAACCTATATTCCAGAAAAGTTTATATGCATTAAAACACATTATTTCAAGTAGTTTTTTTTTTAATTTTATTTTGATATAAGGCCAAAAGGTTTTGCCTCATTTTTTGCATCACAAATCTGTTGCTTACATAATGTTAATCTAGAATGTGACATGATTAAATGTTTTATTTAGAATACTGAAGATACAGCTAAACAATTCCTATTTTTTATATTATTATTTTTATTGAATTGCTGGCATGTTTTCACAGATAAAAACTCCTACCTAAAAATGCAGAAAAACTTGCAATGTGACAAATGATTAGCAATGTACACGTAAACAGTATCAGACATAAGTAATAGGATGCTTTTAACCATGAGGAAACACAAGAGGTCTTTGGAGTTGTCATTAGAGGATGATGTGTTCAAAGCTTCCTTTGTTGTAGGCTACCCAAGATTTTGATTCCCACCAAGGTTTACTGCAGAGTCTAACAGAATTAAGTGTGTTAGCTGTTAGTGTATGTGACACTATGTTAAGGACTGTTTACAATGGTTTATGGGTATATTTCTGGGCTTCAGACTCTGTCTTCCAATATCAACATGGTTCTTTGTCTGGTTTTTTTTTCCTCTATAGTAATGGTATTTCTTTATCTTCTTGGAGTAAACTAGTAAAGTTGACAAATTAGTGCCTTTTCTTAACTCTCATGAAAAACTTTATTTTATTTCTCATCTTAACATGTCTGAAATCAAGAGTAATTGACCAACAAAGATGATAGGGACTGAACTGCATCTCTGAGAAAATCTACATTACTAATGTTTAAAAGAGAAAATCATAGCATCTGAAAGTTTTCTACACATAGGGGTTGCCTGATGTTCCTTTCTCTGTGCTGGTCCCAGCGCAGCTCTGGAAGATTTGGCCAGATGTCCTGCCAATGGCATTTGCTGGCTACAGTAACTTGGCTCACAGAATGCTTTACTTCTTCCTTCTCCTCAAATCTCAACCCAGTACAAACTGCCTCTAATCATGCCCTTCAGGTTACTCAGGGAGAAAAGTATTCTTTGCTAAAATTTCACTGATTTGAGCACTGAGCAGAAAACCTGAATGGCCTGACAACTGGGGCAGATTTGAACACACTGTTCCCACAAATTCAGAACAAACTGGGAAGGTGATGTCTCATCATAAGCTTGGGACCTAAGACACCTGCCTCTTCTGGCACTTGTTCTTTAATGACTTTAATGTCACAGTGCTTTAGGCTCTGGCCAGCATTCAGGATATCCTTCATGTACATTGTCAGCCAGAAGTCAATAAGGAGTTACATACACTTAGCAGTGTTTGGATGTTAAAACCTTACATGTCATTAATATGGAGAGCCACATAACTGTAAATTTCAGTGAAAAGTATAAACCAAAATATATTGAGCAGCCATCCCCATAAGGAAGGATATTTTTGACATTCAACAAAATAAAGAGAACATGATAAAGGGAACATGACTGATCTTGAAGAAAGAGACTTAAATACTTTTGAAAGGAAGCATATTTTATTTTAATTTAGGAGTGCAGGGCTGTCTTCAGATGAGGGAGTGAGCAGAATGAACTTCACACTGGAAAAATTAAGCTTCTGTAGAGTCTTTGAAATGTTTAAAAGGAGTGGTTAACTAAAAGAGCAAATGTCTGATAACAAAAAGGAATAAAAGAGAATGGCAATGCCAGACCTGAACCCATCTGGAGTGTACTCCGAGGTCTGCTGATAAGCAGAATGTAACTGATCCATCTTATAGGTAAGTTCTGTGTCAAAGCCTTCAGACCTAAGCACAAAGCACAGATCCCATCTACCCTCAAGTCAGGAGAGAGCCCTGCAGGACAAGGAAGCTGGGAGAGAGAGGGGTCTTTCTGCAGGCTGTTGAGCGTAATGAGGTTAGATGTTGGGTTTGTTTTGTTTGTGACACTGTTTTTGACCTTCTTATTTTCTTAAACTGTTTTAAGTTATGTATAATTCAAGTTCTCCAGACAACAAGGTATTTCCCACATAATAGTGCAGTGGGTCTATAAATTGAGGCTGTGGGACACCTTCACGAGCCATCATCTACTGGAAAAACTGTAGAATGCCCAAAGGATACAAAGAAGGCAGTCTGAGCCTCACAAATCTGTTGAAAATGGAAAAACTAGTCAGTAGATGAAGAAATAATCCCCATGACTACTGGTGACACCAAAGATGTTATCTGTGCTGTGACATCCTGAATTTTTAGGATGTCCCTAATCCAGAAATTAAAGGTAAGAACTATTTAAATAATGCTGCCATTTTATTTCTCTGGGCTCTATATATTCTGCTGAGAGATTGGCATAGCAGTAGCTAAGGCTAGACAAGAAAAAAGCTAGACATTTTTGAGACTGGTGAATTAATGATGTGTTGTCCTACTACAAGCAGCTTGAGTGTTAGTGAAAGAAAAATCAAAATAATCCCATTTCCATGCACATTATTCAGAGTGGTTACCATTCATTTTATGTTTGGAGTAGTACTTCCTATGACAGATGAAATTATGAGAGTATCCTTCAGGAAAATTAACTGGTCAATTTTGTTGTTTTGGATGCTATAAGGAAAGTTACTATTTTAAAGTAAAGTCTGAAATTATCTAAACAGGAAGAGTGGTGAAAAAGAAAATATTTGAAATTTATGTAAACTTCCAATATTGCAGCTAAATTTGAAAAAGTAAATGTAAAATACATATATAAAATATGTATAAAATGTAAAAATAAAAAAAAGAGAATAAACATATTAATATAGTAAATTTTAAAATTTTAAGATAAAAATATAATATGAAATAATATTTATTATATAAATATATATTTGTACATATGTATAATACATATATACATGTTACTTATTAGGCATGTGTGTTGGGAATTTAATTTATTGACAGAAAAAAATGTTCTGGTGCTTTTCATAATATTAATACTAAATTAAATATAAGGCAGGAGAGCTAAGCATGCCTAAGCATATTCACTCCAACTTATGAACCCTGTGGCTACATAACCCTCCCAAAAGACAGACAAAGTCCCAGCCTTATCCACCACTCACTAGAAGGTTTTCCTCCTAGTTTAAGCTATTTTTCAAGGCTTCTTCCACAGCCAGTGGAAACAGTGGCACGTTCTGCATTCATGTCACCCACTCTAGATGGCTGCCATAGGAGGCAAAGAATCATGCAGTGCTGGGTTAATGGCTGAATTTGATGATATTAAAGGACTTTTCCAAACTAAATGATTCTATGATCCTATGCCCTTGAGGCACTGGTCTTGAGTGATTAAAATATTATCCATAGGACTAATTTAATTATAGACAGCTGTGTTTTATAGAGTGGCAGTTAGGTAAGATGCACATCAAGTGATCACTTGTTGTCTATCACGTGCATATGAGCACCCAAAACTACCAGTCAGGTTCTCCATGGGGAATATGGAGGCTGCACCTCATTTGCTGTGTCCATTTCTGGGTCCTTCACTTCAAGAAGGACACTGAGGGGCTGGAGCGTGTCCAGAGAAAAGCCATGGAGCTGGGGAAAGGTCTGGGGCACAAGTCTGATGAGGAGCAGCTGAGGGAGCAGGGGGTGTTTAGCCTGGAGCAAAGGAGGCTCAGCAGGGACCTTGTCACTCTCTACAGCTGCCTGAAAGGAGTTTGTGACCAGGTGAGAGTCAGTCTGTTCTCTCAAGTAACAGGTGACAGGGTGAGAGAAAATGGCCACAAGCTGGATAAACATTGGAATAGGCTACCCAGGAAAGTGGTGGAGTAGCCATTCCTGGAAATGTTCAAAAAATAAGAAGATGTGTCAGTACACAATACAATTTAGTGTGCATGGTGGTATTCATTCAAAGATTAGACTTTATGATCTTCGTGGCTTTTTCCCAACATTAACCATTCTATGATTCTATGATTCTATGACTATCCTATGCTTGCATAAGCAGAAAAATAAAATCTGAAGAGTTTATATTCTCAATATTGAATACAGAGCAAAGAGAGCAGATGTAACTAGCTCTCAGAAAAAAAAAACCAAAAAAACTTCAGACAAAGGAAAAATATGGTTCATTCATATGCTTATTGGGCTATAAGCATATTTAGCATATTCAACCTTGAAAAAAAATACAAAGAGGTTTTGTAGAAGTCTTTTACATCACTGTGCTCAGCCAGACATGATGTGAGCAGTGTGTGCATTGCAACACTCCCTCTCCCTCTTTCCACACACATGGAAAACAAATTATTCACCCCATATTTTTTAGTAGTTTCTACATATTTGAAAGTTTTTGGCATGCCTGGTTCCCCAATAGATTGTGCCTTGTTACCTGCACAATCCCAATTTGTTTAATCTTCCTTAATAAAAAACTAAGAAGAAAGACACCAAGAGATGCAAGAGTTGAACCCATTTCTTTAAGGTCCAATGCTTTAATAACAAGGCTTTCCTTCCTTCCTGACTCGTTGACTGCCCTGTCGTTGTGTTCAGATTACAAGCAGCTTTAATTTTTTATGTGAAAAATTTCTGAACCTCACCAGAAAGCAATCAAAAGTATTGATTTGCAAGGTAATTCTTTAGGGTTGGTTGGGTTGGGTTTTCTATGGCGCAAAGCTAACCTGGAGAAGGATGTGGAGAGTAAGTCATATGAGGAGCAGTTGACGGGGTTGATGTTGGGGTTCTTTAGTTTGGAGAAAAGGAGGCTCAGAGGTGCCTTGATTACTCTCTACAACTACTTGAAAGAAGGCTTCAACCAGGTGGGGTCAGACTCTTCTCCCAGGAAACAAAAAAAAAAAACCAAAAAAAAAACCCAAAAAAGCCCCAAACAAACAAACAAAAAAAAGTCCCAAACCCATCAATCAACCAACCAACCAAAAACCCCAAACAAACAACCCCAAAACATAATATTTGAACTGAAAAACTAAGATTGAAACAATATCTTGTTAGTTAGATGACAAGGGGTTTAGTTTTCAACTAGACAGCATTTAAGTTTTGCAAAAATTTCAGTATTTCAGATTTTTTTTTTTAAACAGAAAGCTCTGGATTCTAATGTGGTTCTTCTTCATCTTTGCCAGCTATTTGTATACCCTACTGTTTAACAATTCTCAAAGTTTGACCAGACATGAAAATGGTCAGACAGGATAGAGCTTCCAAACTCTGAAACATGCAAGAGGAGTTACAATTGAGAAAATCAAAGTGCAGTACCTAGAGTTTGAATTCCAAATGTCAAAACCATTTAATAATTAATTTATGTTTCAATAGCTAAGTGCAACATATCTTGAATCAAATACAGGTGTGAACAGAGGGTATTCTAAATATAAAATGTCCATTGCAATTCGGACAAGCACAGCAGGGCTAAATGTAATGCCCAAAGATAACCAACCAGAGTATTTGAAGAATCAAAATAAGATAGAAGCACGTGTGCTCATGAAAACTAAGCATGTAACAGCCAACGATTTCTAAATTCTGCATATTTTTGTCTTCTGTTTAAATATACTAAGGTTTAAATGTACTAAGAAAAATGTATTAAGCTGTAGGCTGACTGTTTTTTTGTTTTTTTCAGTCCAGGAAAACAAAAAAGTCCTTTTGTACGGAGTACATCCTCACAATTTGTCTGGTGGTTCACATTTTCTGACCCGATTTCAGTGCTCAACAGTCAAGTATAGATGGGGAGACCCCTTTGTGAGCTGCATGTTATCCCATTAAATATTCTTTTTGAGCAAATATCTCAAAGTGCAGCTGTATTTGAGTTGCTCTCCTGTTTTGTAATCCAAATCTCTCAGGGAACATCAACAGGGACTGCTCAGGTACACATCACTGATCATACCATGATCATATCATGGGTAGACATGTCAATTCCAGCCTGCATTCTCTACATGTGGAGCTGCTTTCTGTCACTGTCTAGCAGGATCTTTTCCTAGATCATAGCTGAAGATCCACAGTATGTACTATTTCCATTAGCCCCCGGCCAGAAGAAGATCACTGAATCATAGAATTACTAAGGTTGGAAAACACGTCTAGCATGTTTGAGCCCAGCCAGGGTAGATAAGACACTACTGACCTGTGACTCATCGGGTCAGAAAAGCAGGGTTGTCTGATCTGTGAAAAGTGTCCTGTGCTTTATTTAGTTTTATGGTTTGGGATAAATCAGTGCTTTTGGGGTTGTTAGGTTGTGTGGCTTTGTGCTGACCCAGAAGTCGATCAGGAAGCAGACAGTGACTCAGACATTGTCTCATCAGCATCCTCCTGGGTCTGAGGAGCACTTCCTACAGGAGCACCTCCATTCCCAGCAGGACTGTTTCCTGTGCAGAGGGGAAGATGTAGAGACAAGGTCTGCAGAAGTCATGTTTCCCCAATGCATATATTTTAGGTAGTACATGAAATCCACGCAGGGGATGTATTTCTGCATTTGCCTGTGCAAATTAAACCCCAGGTTATTTTCATTCCCTTTCTTCTATTAGAATAGTTGGTAATTACTCTGGTGTTTGCCTTTTATGTCATCATTGGTGCCTCACACTTCTGTGTGGCTAAAAGGTTAAGAAAGTCAAATCTGTGTTAAAATTATGGGATTTATTCCTTCTACTTGGCAGATCCATAAATTCATGTTTTTCAATCCCCTCCTGGAATCTTTAACCCCAAATGAGCTAAATACGGCATTTAGAATTGGTTTAATTACTGCTAAATATGAGAGGAAAAGGGTGAGGGTAGAGCTCATGTTGAATTTTTTTTCAGCGCATTTAGACTGAATTTTTATTCTATTTTTACTCAGACTCTTTTTTCTGCTTCAGCTTCTTATAATTATAAGGCTTTTTGCTAGGCATAAATAAGTGCTCTTGGTACACATGGGAACAGCTCTGTGTGAGAATAACTGACATTCAAAGGTTTTAACATTTTCTTTTTTGCTACCAATTCAAAAGCATATCACCATCCAGTTTAGCAAAATTAAACACCAACACTAAGGTCTGACTGCAGTGGATTAACAAAACTGCTTGTAACCAGAGCTCAACCACAGCTTTATTCCATTTGTCCTGTGTACCCACACAGTCAAGCCTCATTTTTCAGACTTTTTACTTACTTGACCAGAGAAATGAACTTTAGAAACTACACTAACAGAACACTGTCTAGCCAGGCCTGTTCCATTTTGTTCTTTATTATTGAATTGAGCCTCAAAATTGGCAGTTGCATAAGAATACGTGACTAGACTGTCACAGAGCTGAAGCCTGTTTGCTATGCATCTCACATCTTCCCCAGGCTTTCTATCACTTAGTGCTGACAGTATGAATGGATATAGAGATTTACTGACTGACGCTGCAAAGTTGCCATTGTCAAGAGATGCAGACACCCTAATGATGTGCAGCATTGCTGAACCTAAAAGGGAGAAGGGAGGAAGAAAGAGAGGCATTGTTTCCATGGCTACCAAATGCTATTTCTTCCATGCCTCTTCTTCTCACAGCCTTTCCATCTGTGTCCATTCTGCAGATAGCAGCTATGTCTCATTAAAATATTTAAAGACTCCCAAGTTGTTAGTTAGAGAAGGTTCAAATAGGATAGTGTCTTGCTGTAAACATTACTAATCTTGAAAAAATATTATATAAAGAAAATGATACCTCTATGTGTCTAATTTATCTCCATGTATATCAAGACAACTTGAATTCTACTGAAATACAATGTCTTGGTGGTGAGTTGCCTGCTCCATCATTGCAGTGTGTGTTGGTATTTGCAGAAGGGCACTTAATCACAGAGGTTCTTGGGCTGTATTTTTAATCATCTGGTAGTAAAATTACTGAAATCTGAAATACAGAAATAACAAGATTAAAGTAATTATCTGATTAAGTCTCAGCTCTTGGAACAACTCATAATCTTCATTTCGAGGTATTACTTGACACCCAATATCAATAGGTCCCACTGTCCATACTCATTCAATGGGAAAATGTAGGCAACTTCCAGATATAGATATCTGCTCTACAGGAGACCCTCCCCTTTCCTGTAGATCTTTTGCATGCTGAAATAATCTTTTGGAGCTCACTACGCACTCCTGAGTGGTAAGATTAAGTTGGTACACAAATTAGAAATGTACCCTCCAAGACTGTTCAGTAGTCTCTTTCTCAGCACTCACAGTCACCACTGGATTCCCTGCAGTAATGTGAGCAGTACTGGGACAACCAGAGCAGCTGCCCTCCTGCAGAATTGATACTACGAAATAGAGGATTAAAGCAGATGGACAGCTACAAACATGACAAGCAGAGATATCCAAATAAAGCATCTTCACATTTTGAAGGTGCAAGTGAGTCATTTAGAGACTGCATTCTGTGAAGTTCTTTACTAAGAAGTCCTTTTACATGATTCAAAGGATTTGGGTATGTTTAGCAGTATCTTCTTCTGCATTATACTGTATTTGTTTAGTCACAGTCCACCAGAGGCAGCAACATTCATTCCTCTAGGAATGAACCAGAAGGTTCAGAGAGGATATAAGTAATGGTTGTTAATAAAAGAGTATAGGCAGACTTAAATCACTTGCAGTGTGTATAGACCCTCCTTCTTATTAAGCTGCTTTATACTAAATTATTGCTTCCATAAATTTAAAGGCATAAGAAATTTTGTACATAAAAAATACAAAGCAGCTTTAAGGTGAAAATATCAAGATGTAAATAACTAAAAATACTTGAAAAATATCTCCTAGAAATTATGCACACATGTACAGAACGATTTCTTTTAACACCACAGGAAAATTCTCCTGTGATAAGAGCCAGAGATCTTCAGTTTTGCTACAGGATATGATTAATCTTTAATGAAGGTATTTGTGGCACAAAAATACAAGTGTCCCAAGAGCTGCAGGCAGAAGACTCACTATTCATTTGTCTGCTGAGCACAATGAGTTTTTCAGGCCTGTGCCTGCAACTCTTACTTGGTACTGTGTAGGTCTTCAGCTCAAGTGAATCATCTCTGCATACTGTGAATCATTCTCTGTGAGAGGTGCAGAAGACATTCTTAGTTGTTCACTCCCTATGTTCAGAAAGACATGACTAATTGCCAATAGATGTCCAAAAGACCATCATGTACCCCAAGCCTCCCCAAGGGTTTCTTTGGCACTATACATTTTATTGGCTTTGCTTGGCCTGGCTTTGGCAGTGGGGAAGCTACAAGGGCAGTTTTTGTGAGGAGATGCCAGAAAGTTCCTCCATGGCTGGGAAAGCCAATGCTAGCCAGTTCCAAAGACAGAAATGTCCCTGGCCAAGGCAGGGCCAGTTAGAAATCATGGTAATGTCTCTGTGATATCATACTGAAGAAGAAGAAAAAAGTTATTGCACTGTTGTAATTGTGGTCAGAGAAGAGTGGGGTGAGAACGTGTGAGAGGAACAGCTCTGCAGACACCAAGATCAGAGGAGAAGGAGGGCCAGGAGGTGATCTGGGTGCCAAAGCAGAGATTCCCCTCCTGCCTCTGGTGATCACCATCTGGAAGGAACTGTCTCCCTGCAGCCCAACATGGTTCACAGGAGATGCAGAGATCCCCCCTTCCAGCCTATGAGGAGACACAGGCTGGAGGAGGTGGATGCCTGAGAGGAGGATGTGAGCCTGTGGGAGAGCTGAGGAGAGAGGGGCCCTGCTCCCATGCTGGAGTAATGTGTCCTTGAAAGAATCCACACCGTGGAAGAGTGACTCATGCTGCAGCCATTTGGTGAGGGCTGTTGCCCATGGGATGGACAGACATTGGGGAAGTCCATGCAGAATGGTCTCCTGTGGGAGGGAACCCTCAGTGCAGCAGGGGAGCGACTCCTCTCCCTGAGCAGCAGGAGAAACAGTGGAGGATGAACTGACCATAGCCCCCATTCTTTGTCTTCTTGCCCTGCTGGGATAGGAGGAACAGCTGGGAAGGAGAGAGGGATGGGAGGAAAGTGGGGTTTTTATAAGGTGTTATTTTTAAAGGTTTTATTTTACTTCTCATTACCCTGCTCTGATTTTGTTAGTATCAATTCAATTAATATCTCTAATTAAAGCTTGTTTTGCCCGTGACAGTATTTGAGTGATCTCTCA
Organism: Anomalospiza imberbis; assembly: GCF_031753505.1. Lineage (NCBI taxonomy): Eukaryota > Metazoa > Chordata > Aves > Passeriformes > Viduidae > Anomalospiza > Anomalospiza imberbis. The sequence goes on along the minus strand of NC_089683.1, from coordinate 11,977,451 downwards.
TATATGGAGTGTTCTGTCCCTGTCCTTATCTCAACCCATGAACCCATCATTACATTTTCTCTCCCTGTCCAGCTGTGGAGGAGAGTGAAAGAGAGGCTTTGGTGGATGGATGCCTGGCCTCCAGCCATGGTCACCCTGCTACAACATATTCAACAAAATCTGTCTGAATTTCTGAGTTCAAAGATGGTGACATCCCAGGATGATCCTTGCCTCCTTTTAATTAACTGGACAGTGTAATAAGTACAGTATGCATTTTTCAGCAGGTGTAGAGTTTATATATATGATTTGCAAATTGACATTCAGGTTTATGAAGACATACAGTATAGTACTTTGAGTTTTACTACACAGGTTTATGAGAAGTAATACCATAAGATTAACAGCAAGATTGGTCTCTGACTGGAATCAGCTCCTTAGACAGGATAAGGCTCTGGAGGGGGGGCTTAGCTTCTCAACTAAGAGACTATTTGCATTGTGCTTTTTAGTCCCTCTTGTCTAAAAAATATTATATGATTTTTAAAACCCCCAAACAATTCCACTCATTTCCCAGACCCCACTTAACACATTAAAGCATACCTCAATCTTCCTAAACAGCAAGAAAAACTTTTATTTCAACCTCAAGTGGATATCCTCATTAGATAAACTGCAAAATACAATGGAATACCTTAAAGCCTTTCATACTTTCAGCAGAATTGTTAAAAGTTCCCCAGAGAATAAGGAACCTTACAGTTAGGTTCACTTTATTTTGCTTTAACCACCTAAAAACTTAGGTGTCTGGTTTAAGCTAAGTTTCGTCACGTTGCTTTGGAAGATGGAACTTGTACATAGCAATTCATACTACCACTCTTGAAAATCCTGGTTCATGCTTTGAAAGTCCCCTCATCCTTTCATAGACAACAGGTCATGGAATTATAGAATGGCCTGGAGTGGACGGCACCGTAAAGATCATCTATTTCCAACTTCCCTGCTGTGAACACCTTTCACTAGACCTTTCACTACACATGCTCAGCGATCCATGAGTTCATAGTTATCTATGAAACGTAGGTAACAAGTTTAGTCTAGGCATGCATTTTTAAGACAGAAAAGGTTAACTGAGATTAGCTCACACATTCAGCTGCATTTATTCTTTATCTTATTCCATAATATCAGCCACTACAGAGATGAGCTGCAAGTCCACAGAACTCGAACAGGCCCTAAGGCCTTTCTTAAAGACAACCATAAGATGTGCTATCCAAGACCATATCTATTTCTAGTATTATTTGCAGATTATTCAGGTGTGTGGCATAGTCAGATGATTTGTTCCTCTTCAATATTCCATTTTAGTCCAGAGCATGTTTTCTTCCAGGAAAGTAGTAAATTCCTGAAAGAAAAATATCTAACAATCTAAGGTTTAACATGACTAGCAGAATTTAATGAAACTATACCTATAAGGAAGTATAGTCAACATATCCAACACATGCTTAAAGCTGCTGAAAATTATAGGCATTTGGGTAAGACACCCTAATAGAAAACTGTACAGCCTGTGTTTGGGATATAGCGGTTAGAGCAAAAATCTGATCTACATTTCCAGCCTGAAGAGTCTACATGTCTCCATGGTGAATCGTAATGAGACAAAAGGGATATACATCAACCAATAAATAAATCTCTACTGTTCTTTGCTTCATATATACTTCAGAGGTATATTTGAAAAAAAATCAAACAGAACAAAAAAAAAAAACAAAAAAAAAAAACAAACAAAGCAAAGCAAACCAAAGCCAACAACAACAAAAACAAGGTTGAAAAAAGTGCCCACCAAAGAAAAAAACTTTCTCTTGAATGACTGATTTTTACATATCTTGCTGATACGGTTTTTAAAAATTGTTCCTATTTAGTGAGAAACTATTATTGAGTCCATTGCTCTCTGGATTTCTGCATTTCAGAACTGAAAACAAGCTGCCTTCTGATATCTTAAAATAGGCCCGTGAGCATCGGTAACACTGTTCCCAAGTAATATGCAAAATATACCACAAATAATGATTTTTTTAAATCAAAATATTTAAGAAAATCAGTGCACATTCAAAAGAATTGAAAGCAATATTTCTTATAGAGAAAGTTTTTTTATTCCCTATAGCATCTTCTCAGATGAAAGTTAGTTGCATATCTAATATAAACCTATCTTCAACAGTCTGCCCTGTTAGCTTTGGAGAACTTGCCTCATTAATGCAAAATTAATTCTGCAGTTGTCTTTACCATTTGTACATTCTGTGCTGAAAATCTCTTTTCCCTTTATTATGCTGTCATAATGACCAATTTGTAAACCATCACAATCCCAAAACCCCAGCAATACCTGAACATTCTACAATTTATACTTAGAGTATTAGTGCTGGAGGATCTAACAACCTTTTCTCTTTGGCTGGTGGTTGTTTTTTTTTTTTTTTTTTTTTTTTTCCTCAACAGCTGTCAAGCTAAAACCAAAAGAAAAAATGTTTAATAAATCCCTTGTTTTAGAGGGTTGCCTTTTAATTATATCTCAGAGCCATTTTTTTTCAAATGAAGTTTAACTGTGCTACTCTTACACACCATAGGGTTTGCTTAGTTTTAATTTGCTACACTTAATTACATCCTAATAAATTAGAATTTGGGAAAGTATGTATTCAGTTTGGGATTTCAAGTAATCAAGCTGGTAATGCTGAATACTCTGATCTGGATTCTGTACATAAAATATTCATAATGAAAGTAAACAAGCTCAAAGAGAATTAATATTGAACCACAGTACCCTTTCTACCTGTGTGTCTTTCAGCCTGTGTGTTGCTGAGTTTCTGTCAGGATCACCATTCATTATTTAGAATATGATTATTAGAATGGCCTTATTCAGACTAAAGGTCTATCCTGATTCCAAAAGTTCTGAGTCATACTCATCTGAGTATAGCTATGAAGCAAGCAGACAGGGTACTTTTCCCTGATATTTTCCCAATCTCTTCTTTCATAGCACAAGGATTTTAACAAAATGGAGGTGGTTTATATGCATTTAGTTAATACATTGAAATTCCTAGAACTCGAGGAAACTACTTCATTTCCTCTAGAACACATAAAAAACTCTTGGATTCTATCCTTATTTATATTTTGAAAATCTGGATTACATTTTATATTTTCCCTGGTCCTTTGGGCAGAAACTTTGAAAACTACCAAGAAAAATAAGCAAAGAGTTTCAACCTCCTCTTCCAATTCTGTGTTTATTGGAGATTTGGATACATTGAACCATGAGGTCAAACCAGATTTTTCCAGGTTTCATCCCAGCTTTAAAAGTACTGCTTCCAAAACTTCTTTGGGTGACCTACTCAACCATTTCACATTTCTCTGGGACAAAAAGTTTTCATTTTTGACTTTATTTTAAAAGCATGAACCTTTCCTGGTGCAAATTATGCCCATTGTTTCTCAATCTCCATTTGTTGACTGGTTCTGAAGGTGTATTATATTCTTTAGATCTGTGGCATAATATTTTTTTTTTCTTCTTCACTATTCAGTGTTATTTAAGGGTTTGCTTGCTATAGACTGGATAATTTAAGAAGACCAGTCCTAATTCTATATTTCTGAATATTCAATTTCTGGAAAACACAGCTTTCTTTTTTTTTTTTCTTTTTATTCTAGAAATTATTTCAAAAAACAGCAAACTGATTTTTGACTTTGGGTTTCAATTCCAGTTATAGACCACTTAAAAAGCTACAGGCATGAAAAACAAAAAATACTTGTTTCTTCCTAACTAGAACTTCTCAGCAAAATAAAATAATTATCTCCTCAGGAAACATTTTACTTTAACTTTTCATTCTTTCTGTACAATGTGTTATTGAATAAATAAAGTTAAGAGAAACAGATAGCATTTTGTTTGTGACATGCAAGATTGGTAGTCCTTGTGATAGCTGCTCACTGTGAGGATGGTGACAGAGCCAGCTCCAGACACACATGGAGTTAACAGTCACCTGGATCAGCAGGTTATGGGGTACACCAAAAAAGATAGGGCTGCAGTGTGACTAGGATTAGGTTAACTGCTGCTTTTTAGAGCAGGGGTAAGAATTTGTGGCATCCCACTGAAATATTCCTTCTGTAACCGTCTCAATTTGCCCTCCAAAAGAAAGAATTAAGCTTCTCCAGGACCTTCCTTCTTCTCTCAGCCTTATTCCTCCCCCAGTTATGTATCATTCTTCCTCTTTAGACTGCATGGGAGGAAGGCCCAGCTCATTTCTGGATCCTCATGTCTGGAGCAACATAATCATTTAGTTTTCCAGTATTCAGTTTTGCTTGCAGTGCTGTCAGCAGCGAGCCCGCTCTGTATGTAGGTCGTGGCTCTTCCCTTGTTATGTTTCTGATGCTGACCTCAAGGTAACCTGAAAAGGTTGTCTGGGTACGTAGAGCACTGATGTTTCTTTAAGTAAGAAAAGCAGATATAGAATACCTAATTAAAATGAAATATGTCATCTTGGAGTCCTAGACAAATCTGAAGCAGAAACTAAGATGACATCGCTTACTTCTGGAAGAGCAGCAGTCAAACTAAATTTCAGTCTGAGTTTAAAGATACAAACCCTCACATTTTAGATGTGCCTGTTTGAGGACTATTGTTCATCTTCTTAGACTGTTTTATATTTGGCTTTATTTCTTATCTATATCTTGCTATGTTATGACAGGTGCTCTAAATAATAAGGTTGTCCACTGGGTAGCCGATTAAGCAAAGGGATATAGTAAAAAGCATCAAACTTAATATCCTTTTTCATCAGCCTTGAAAACAATACCAGAACAAACAAAAATTGTCATAATTACTACAATCTTTTCCATGTAATGTAGGATTTATATGAGGGACATTTTAAAGTATAAATTTCCCTAGTCCTATGAATTGCAATCCACATAGCTTCTAGGATCAGGATATCATACAAGATGGAAAACAGCTATGGATTTGTATTGGATTTAGGACTGTAATGATTTACAGATCCCCTTATAAAATTCTCTAGGGCAAACTATGCTTTTCAAGAGTATAAATAATCGCTTTGGTGAAGCTGAGTCTCTTTGCATTAGGAAGTTGTCTGAGTCTCTGTAACCACCAGTCTGCTTACAATTAGAATTTTTTATTAGTAGCTAGAGCTGTCTAAATAAGAACAAAAAACATATTGGAAATAAAGAATCATAAATAAACATATATATACATATACATACACATATGTAAATTATGGCCAGATAAGTTGAAAATAACTAAAAAAAAAAAAAAAAGAAAAAAGAAATCGGTAAATAATGAAGAGGACTGTGCTTTTGAACCAGAGTGGAACCCATCTCATCTAATTTTAATTATACAAGAATTTACTGCATAGCTTCAGATAATTATTTTAGATTCTCAGCAATTAGAAGAAAAGGAGAGAGAATGCTGTCATTATCCTTAAGCAAGCAGAATGAATGACTCTCTGGAGGTACCTCTTCCTAAGAAAGGACTAAAGAAGGAAAAGATATAATAAACCTAGACTAGGCTGGTGGGATAGGATTTGATTCAAGACATTTATATTTATATGTCAATATAAACTAATGTGCCAGACAAAATTCAGATTTTTCCAAAGGCATAAAAGCTGTCTAAGCTCTCATTATTGTCAGTGAAGATATAACCAACAGAGACATGATGTTCTAGAACAACTGCAGCTGCCCAAGTGAAGGCAGCAACAACATCAGGGTGAGAGAATATTTGTCTGGTTTCCAATAACTTCATTAACTAGATCTTTTTAAATGGTAAAGGCTGCTTAGGCTTTGGGTTTACCAATGAACACATAGAAAGTGCAGTTTCAGACTGAAACTTTTAAAAGGGCTAAAACTAGGTGAGATGGATCATAAATAATGAATTGGATAGCTTTGGGAAACATTTAGACCAAATTAAATTTAAAGGCAAACAATAGACAATTTAGATACCTGATATGAACACCAGCTGTACACATTGCATGATCGGTATAGACACTTTCTTTGGCAGTTATAAAATAGCTGAAATGTGAGTGCCAGCAGGCAGCATATAGTTGATGCCTGTGTGTAATGGGGTGAATGTCCAAACCCAAACTTTTGAACTATCTAACCAAGAGACAGAACTGCTGATTAATTATGAGAGTGGTCAGACATTTCCTTATGCAAAGTATTTTTTCTTTAAACTTAGGGACTTAGAGTCTGAAAGGAAGAGGTACTTAAGAGGTCTCTGAAGAGAAGAGATGATCTTAGAGAGGTGAACTTTTCCCTTAGGAAAAAGGGAAAGATGACGACTGGATGAAGAGTCATGGAGAGGTATGGAGTCAAATGCTGGGGATGTCCAGGAATTTTAGCCAATGGCACCTCAAATGGGTAACTGAGCTGCTGAACAGCAGGAACCAATAAAATTTTCTGCTTGACCTTGCCAGACCAACAGCAATTCCCCTGCAAAGTCAAGACCTATGAGCATAGTGCTGTGGGAGGGAACAAGTGAAATAATTCATGAAATCATAGAATATCTCAATTTAGAAAGGACTCCATATGAAGGGGTCATCAAGTCCAACTCCCTCCTTCTTTCAGGACTACCTAAAACATATGAAAAGCTTTAATCTTGTTGATTTTTAAATTAATGTCAGCATTCAGGCCCACTTCAAGTTGTAGTTTACGTTGTCTTACCTGTGTTGCACTTTGGAAAACAGCTACTAGGAAAATGATTTTTTAGTGGACAATTCAGAATGAGTCTGCACTGTAGCTTTGTGATTCAAATATATAGTGGACTCATAAAAAAACAATAGAAAACCAAATAAGGTCCAGGAGGTAATTTTTTCTCTTTTTATAACATTGATAAAAACAAAGTTAGGAAAGAATTTTGGAAGAAAAGTGTGAAAATTATAGGGTGATAGAAGAGACTGCCTCCTATTGTAACACTTAGAGAGCTCAGTTTGCCACTGATTAATGCCTTTGTAGTGCTAAAATATTCAAGTGCTGAAGAATATACCACCCAATGCTAAATTCTGAGTTTTTTTAAAAAACACATCCTGTTTTATGGGAAGGAACACATCTATCTGTACTGGTATATGTATTTGTATATATACCTGTATATACATATACACAGTAGAAACCTCCTGGGGGAAATACATTTGAAGCAATGACAGGTCTTCACCCCTTGATGTCTTCACAGCAAGATTATCTAACTCTTGGGCCAGTATAAATTTTGTTTTTCAAATTTAGATTGTCAAATGTAGAGGCAGTAATAAGGTAAAACATAAGAACTTCCAATATTTGAGCTTCTCTGGACTTCTTGTTGCCCTTTGTGAACCTGCACAGGAAAGATGGAGTTCATACTCAGGGGAAGCATCTTACATTGATTTTTAGTTGGACTTCAGACAGTGGAAGCTTTCAGCAGCAGATAGATAATAGCATGAAAATTAGTAACAACACCATTTCCAGGCTGGGCTGAGCATTCTTTCCTGTGGTAACACAAGGCGTAGGCACCTGCTTGGTTCCCAGGGAGAGCTGGAGAACCAGGAGGGCCCCCCAGGTGTTCCCTCAAGGAAGGTGTCTCCCCTGCATGCGCTTGGGTGGGCAGGAAACATCCTGGGTACACAGAGTGCTGGAGCACCCACGTCTCCCATGGGAGGGAGGTGCAAGTTGGGACTACCCAGAGAGGTATTTGTGCCTGAAACCCATACAGCCTGGGAGAGGATGTGTGTGTGATATAAATGTTGGGTAATCAGTTACAGCAGGTATTTCAAAATCTACAGCTCTTTGTCCAAGTTTTGTGTCTCATGTTGTGGATTATCTGGTTTAACATCAAGCAGATCCTGAAGGCATGGTTCATTAATTGCCAGTTAATTATGTTATTATTAAATCAACACATTTCCAATTCTGATCTGAAGTCCACGAGGCAAACATGTTTTAGACATGACTCCCGTGTGTGTCTGTGACACATGCAGTTCTGTGGGTGCCATGGATATAACACACAAATGTGTGTCCAGACATACACTCTGTGTCCAGACATACACTGTCTTTGTCTGCATGCATGCAGAAAAATCTACTTAGTCCAGCCATATATTTCACATAATCATAAAAATAAGGTTCCATACAGAAGCGTGTATGTGGATCATAAAAATAACTAAAAAAAAAAAAATCAGATTGAAGAAATTTTTAATGGGTATCTAACCACAAACAGAGGTAGGTACCTTGAAGGACGCTTAAGTGGTATTGTGGTACTGCAATATTCAGTGGCATTCCATTGTATAAAGGACAACTTTCTATAAGTGTGCTTACTAATGTAGAATTAGTGCACTTCTCTTTTTGCGCAGTACAAAAATACATTATTTGATTATCCTCCCACACTCCTTTTAAAATAAGACCATGAGTTATAAAGCTTCTAAATAGCTAGATTAGGTATTTTAAAAGGTCATAGTGACATCTGAAAATAGTTCCTTAACATTTTTTAATGTTACAGAGGCTTAAAATATTACATAGGAATAGAAAAATAACATAATTAGGACTATCAGGAGAAGTACCTGCTAAATTAGCATAACCTTGCAGCCTTTTGTATAGATTTTTAATATCATTGAACAAATCATAAAATTAATATCAGGAAGTCAAAAGTCAATTTTAGTAACCTCAAGTTTAAGTTTATAAACCTCTTATTACAGGTTAATGACACTAAATTAAAAAAAAAAAAAAGAAAATGGGGGGTGTTTTTTGGGTCTCTGTTAAGAACAGGAAGGAAAAAATATGAAAAAACCCAACCCTACAGTATTCTTTCATGTAGCTTTCATGTGTCCTTCTAAATCCTGAAACTCTTTAAACAAATAGTAGTAAACTCTTTAGATATACAGTAGTATATTTTCTGAGACACCGAAAAAGAAAGAATAAGAAGCAATTCCAAGCAATTTGCAATGGTAAGAGACATCTCTCATTAGCCTTCAGTCCATCAGCATATTGAAATATATGCTCAACCTCAAAACCAAAAAATGTGCTGTTCCCTTGGTCTACCATACAGCACTGTTTAGCTTAAACCTCTGGGTCTTAAAAAACCAAGTGAGCTCTTAAAAATGAAGCTGATCCTCAAGGGCTGCCTTAGTTAAATGTGTAATCACTTTTTGGTGCTACAGAAGTGATGTGCAAGGCATACCTGGGCTTCTCTGGAGACTGTAAGGTTTATCTGATATTGTAGGTGGTCTTCAGGTGAGAGTTTGGCTCCTGTTGCACTGGGCTAGACCCAGGTTTGTGTTTCAGCTGTTCTGTCTTAAAACTCATGTCTTGCCTTTAGCCCAGACCCTGACTGCAATCCTGAGCATTGATGAGCTCAGGATCTGAAGGAGATAATTAATGCTTCGGAAATTTTTTCCAGACTTCAGTAACTGCTGAATTGTCTCAATAAAAAAACATGTGTTCCTATATCCCAAAACATAAAATAACAAGAAAAAGAATTCTTATATTTAGAAAGAGAAGAAGGACATAACTCTTCAGTGGCATACTGTACACAATATGCTCTTTAAAAAATCAAGTTTTTTCAGATAGTTTCTAATCTTTTAATCCTACATATTTTTATATGTACCATATTTAATTGTGAAACTGATAAAGAATGTTGCTGTTTTAAAGACAGAGAGTAAATAAAATCTTTTTCTCCCCTAGGCCAAGAAGATGGTGTCATTTTTAAATTATTCTGAGACCAAAGCAAATAAACCTGTGACAAATTGGACTAAATTTTTATATCATGAGTAGTACTATAAATTAAGTAGTACTACAAATTACTGTATGTGATTATTATATGAATGGATTCAGTCCTAAGTTATTTTTAACCCTCATGCATATATTAATTATTTATATCTGAAATGGATAAAAGAGGATAGAGAAGTGAAAGAAACAGGCTCCTGGAATTTTTGAATTTGAGCATCTTCTACTAAGTGACAGCAAAGTTATCAGCTAAGTAGATATTTAAATCTGAAAGTGAAAACTGAATTCAACCATAGCCTATCTCCAAAATTTAAAGGCTACTTAAATTTGAAACATAGGCATTTCTGCAGCTTTATGAATGTTATCAAATATTTTACATATTTATTTTCACTAAAAAATTGTGCCAATAGAGACTATTGCAATGGAAAAATGTATCATAAAAACCCAACTTCCTCTTTTCTAGATATTAAATGTGAACATTTCTTCAAAATGAAACCATTAAAATGCATTTTCAATGCCTTTAACAGCTCATTTTCAAACTTTCTTTCTGCTTACCATAATCGGTATACGATAGTCATGATTTCTTATGCCTGAAATACTGGACACTGGAAAAATGTATTTCATATTGCCTGGTCATTGCTTGCTCTGGGGTATATTAAGTTGCAAGGTGTTACATTAAGCAGTGAAGATGACGGCTCCACCTGTGGCAAAGACACTTTTAGAAAAGCTTAATTACGTTTTTATACTCTTTATAAGAATTCATCAACAAACAAAAATCAAATTCTTGAATACATCATTCTTCAGAAATATTCTTTTACATAAATAGACTAGAGAAAAATTCTCAAGTTCCTTGTGTGAACTACATCTGTTGGTACATGTTGGTGAATTCAGAGCGCTTCAATCCAAGAGCTTTCTAGTGCTGTGACAAGTTCAGATGCATGCAGTTGAATTCCTCCCAATAACAGTAAAAGGTCAAACCAAGAGTTCCTTCAACACTGAAATCAGATTCCAGAGGGTTTCAGATATTCCAAATATGTAGACTAGTCTTGGGTCTAGAGGATGTGATGCCCATTACCAGCAAATGTACCAAAATATAATAAGAAGCTTGAGCAAAGTTTCAAAGCTGAGGAATTTTTGTGTTGTAAACTTGCTGATGGGCCTTTTTATCTAAGAGATTTTTGCAAAATCTCAGGGGCTATGTGGTTTGGGTGTTTTATCATTTGTTTGTTTTAAGCTGAACAACATCCAGAGATGTTTATTTATAAGGTATCATGCATATGTTATTGTGACTCTTCTTTAGCTGACTTTGAACATTAGTTTATTTCATTTATGTTAAATTCTTGTGTCATGGAAATGTTTTATTGCTTACAAGGACTAAGACAACCACATAGTGGTATGTAAACATTATTATCTGACTCATTCAAGTTCATTTACTTCATTCTTTACTTTCTCTTCTTGTTTTACACTCTGGGCATATTTGTTATGTTAGACATAATCTGTTACACAGCAAACAGCTATTGATTCCATCTGTGTGTTTGAAATCATGCATAGTCCAAATGTTAGTTAAAATCTGTTTGTTATCAACAAACTGGTTTAGTGAAGACACAAGAGTAGCTTTTCTTTGTTAAAGACATCAAATGATGTCTTGGAATGCATGAAACATGTGCAAGGATATTTATAAATACAAATAAAATAATAATGTTAAAAGCAGCCATGTCTTTATTACAGCTTTTTTGATATCACCTTAATCCTTGTAGGTGAAGATCCTGTAGACAGACAACAACACAAAGTGAGGGAGACAGATATAACCGATAAAAATAATTACGCAGAGGACCAAGAGCTAATACAACATTTTAGTGAATGTTTTACTATATAAATTCATATACAGTCCAAAACAAACATAAAGCTTTTTATTTATCTACAGGGACCTTGATTGTACCTATTAATGGCTTTTTTAAAGCTCGGGGAACTGGAGTGATTTTTAAATAGGAGAAAAGAACTCATTAAAGGTTACCTTGCCTTCTGTCTTCCAGCTGAATATTGTAGATTTTGCTAATATTGACTCTTAAGGGATACCAAAAATTGTCCTGGGGAAGAGTGTGATTCTGTGTTTCTGCTGGTTTTGGATGGAACATAGTTAATTATTGAAATTGTGTGTAAAGAATGGTTTTCATCAAAATTATATAACTCTGGGAAGGGGGGGTTGCCTTCATTAAAATCAAATTTATGTGTATGAATTTTTTTCCAGTTGAAATACTCAAATTAACTGAGAGATGGTTTAAACCCATCCAAATTACTATTTTGTCTAAGGAAAAGGTTTCAGCTGACAAATTTCACCCCTCCAAGTGATAATCAAACTTCAGTTATTACACCAATATGAAGCAGAGATACACATACATCATTACAGAAGAGATGCAGTTTGCAAAGGGTGATGTGAAAAGATGCAGACTGGAAAGGAACAAGTCAGTGATGCTCAAATGGGACACATGGGGCACTGCAAAGGGCAGAGCAGGCAAAGCTGAGGGCAGCACAGCAAGAGGTGAAGCTGCATCTGTGCTGAACCCCAGAACTCTGACGAACATCCTGCTGTGGTGTTTAGCACCCAGCCATACATTACCCATGACCATTTGAACTGGGTTTATGTGGCAAGATTTTGGTATCATGAAGGCTGCAGGTGTGGCTTTTGTGAGAAGACACCAGAAATTCCTCCTATGGTGGACGGAGACAGTTTCAGCCATCTCCAAGATGGATCTGCCACTGCACAAAGTTGATCAATCTTGGTAGCATCGCTGTGATAACACATTTAAGAAAGCAGGAAATGTACTGTGCAACATCTGGGAGCAAGGAGTGCGAATGTGAGAGAAACAGCTCTGCAGACCCAAGGTCAGTGCAGGAGGGGCAGGAGGTTCTCCAGGTACTGCAGCTGAGATTCCCCTGCAGCCTGTGGTGCAGCCCCTGGTGAGGCAGCTGTACCCCTGCAGCCCAGGAAGGTCCATGTGGGAGCAGAGATTCACCTGCATGGAGGATCATCCATGGAGGACCCCGCACCAGAGCAGGATGAGGCGCCCTGAAGGAGCTCATGACTCTGTGTTTGAGCAGGTTTCTGGCAGGACTCACACTGGAGCACTGCTCCAGAAGGACTGCACCATGTGCAAATGACTCATGCTGTGGCCGGGGAAATGTTCTAGGCTGTGAAAGGGACCCCATGAAAGAGAGGAACAGTGTGAGAAGGAAGGAGCAGAGATGAAATGTTATGAACCCCCATTCCCTGTCCCCTTCACTGCTTGGGAGCAGTGAAAAAGAGGTAAAAGAGTAGGTAAATGAATCAGAGGTGAAGTTGAAACTGAGCCTGGGAGGGGTAGGGCACTTAAAAATTCCTTCTTGTTTTATACTGTCCTATGCTATTTAAATTGACAATAAATTAAATTAATTTTCTGAAGATGAGCTTGTTTTTCCCATGACTAATAAGGGAACTTCGTGTCCTTATTTTGATCCATGAGCTTTTTATTGTATTTTCTTCCACTGTTCTCTTGAGGAAGGTGAGGGATAGAGTAATATGGTGGACACCTGATGGCCAGCTAAGTCAAACCACAACACTGCTTTATGTACTTGCTAATTTGGAACAGCCAGGTGATGTGGTTATTCCTGTCTACAATGTTGTCATTCCCCTACCCAGTATAGTGTCATACAAGATGAGTGGGTCCCATTAAGTCTAGCGAGGCTCCTTGGATGAAGGGATCTGACTGAAGAAGAAAAAAGCAACCCCATTTGATGCTACAGGTGCAGCCATTCTTTTCAAAGGAACATGGGAGAGGGAGAGTGTGAGGACAAGGTCTCCTGTAGGTCATTACTAAGCTGATGCTTGGCAGCCAATGGCAGATGAGAGATTAGCCTTCAAATTGCCTTTCTGCACATGAGCTGACCTCTTCAAGGAAGGGTCCCAGCCAACGTCCCTGCTGCCTGAAGGCTGCATCTGATCTGATCTGAGTAGAGGTCAAAGACTGGTGTTCAAGGCTGTGAACCTCTGCGCACACTTCAGCTGTGTTGCCCTACCTTGTTCTCTAGGTTTAGCTAAAGATAGTGCCAGAGGGTACTTTTGTGCCAGTCATCTTGGAATAAGGCAAGTTTATAATCAGAGGTTCTCATCTCTGATGGAAATGCAGCAGGGACTCATTCTTTGGCCTTCTGAATTGAAGCAATTGAAATCACTGAAAATGTTCATAAAATAGTTAAAAATTTTCTCTATCTACAATAACAGAAATCCTCTTTTCTTTTTTTCTTTTTTAATTGAAAACACAACTTAGCAAACACTGGTTTGGAGTCAATTAAAACAGAACAGAGTTTGCCTTTGCAAAAACATTTTATATATCTGCTGGGCTATATCTCTCTTGGCCTTCTCAGTGACTATCTAAATGTAAAAAAAAACCACTAAAATTTTACAATTCTACAAATAGAGCAGATACTATTTTCCTGGTTTATGATTTAGTGCTGTGCAAGGTGTTAATTTCCTGCATGGTGCAAATTCCTAGTTTATTTAGAGATGTTGAGAACAGACAGCTTTTTTTACTTTTTTCAACTGAGTATTTTTCTTCCAGAGACATGAAAGATAGGATAATTTAAATATTCTATGTAAAAAAAAAAATCAATACAAGCAACAACTGATTGAAAACATCATGTCCCTCTAATGTATGTGATCTTTCTGACAGATTCTCTCTCTCCTCACTGAAGGGCTGGAATATCAGAAAAAATAGGCCTACAAATAAGAGAGCTGGCTGGTTGCCTGCTTATGCAGTTGTTTGGGTAAAAACAGTGTGGAGGTATAGTATTGTTTTTTGGAATTGATTTCTGCTTTGTGCCTTTTAAACAAAAAATAAAAACATAAAAAAGAATAACAAAACCCCAAAACAACAACAAAAGAAAACAAAATAAACTACCAAGAAAACAAACAAAAGAAGAGTTTCAGGTACCTCAGTGTTATCCGTAACACTGACTGTGGACCTATGTGCCAAATAAAAAAAAATTAAACATTCAATAAAATTTTAAAATGCAATGAGATTGTATGTATATAGAAGACAGTGTTAGCAAGGGCAAGAGCTTTTAATCCTCATATGGGTATTTTGACTATTTATAGTAATTTCAGTTATCCTAATGACAAGGACAAGGCACTTGCCTTTTAGTTTTTTTATTTTTCCTCACCATGTATTTATTTTGTGATCAGGGATGCTATATGGAGTGCAGTATAAGACCACTGATTTTTTAATTTTGGCTAATCACTAAATGCCAGTAACATCTTCTAATCTCCTTTTATTGCAGAGATTTCTGTGTTACTTCATCATAATATTGTTTGAATGACTACCAGCCTGGAACAAACACCTAAGTCATACTGGGGTGAGAGAGAGAAATTACACTTTCAAAGGAACAAAGAAGAATCACAGCCATTTCTTTTGCTGACTCACTGGCCAGCAAATTATCTCAAATGAGAACCAAGGTGTTAACAGATTATTTCCTTGTGTTCTTTTCCTTTGTGTAACGATAAAAAAGGCTTAAAAGCAGTAATTTGGGTAATGCAAAACATGAAAGTGAATAAAAAGGGAAAAGAGATTAAAAATTGTAAGGTCTTTCTAGAATAGTTATAATAGTTCTGACTAAAGTTCAGTAGAAAATGGCTACCTAAATATCGTTAGTTTGTTCCTTCTCCACTGATTTTGCTGGTAAGAGGTGATAATTTTCCCCAAGAAATGTGAAAGCAACATATTAATGTGGTTGCTCATCAGTACATAAAGGAATTTTTTTTCTGGAGAGGTCAGATTATGTCTAATCTTACTATACCTGAGGGGGAAAAGCAAACAAACCTAAAGGGCCAAATTATCTTTATAATAGATCTGGGGCAAACTTGTACAGACAGATTATTCTGTGTTGTTCTACTCAATTGTATTCTACCAAAGACAGAGCATCTATTTTCAGGGACAATAAAAGATATTCCTAGCTCTTCTCAGACTATGTCAAATCACCTCTACTCTTCTGCTTTGTTCACTGTGTAGATGAAAATATTTCACTAGGGCTGCTCAGAGCTTTTTTGAGGAAGTGAGATGGAAGATACATCACTTCTACAACAAAGTGTAAAACATGTAGAGTAGGGCAAATTAAAGCTGAAGGAGAGGGAGCTTATTCCATAAGGTTTGCACCTCTGTACTCTGTTTAAATGTTCTGTTTTACCTCCCCAGCTAGAAAGAAGTAAAACATAACAAACATCAGCTACTCAGAGCCCAAAACAAATAAAAATGTCACATATTTTGAGAGGTGAATAACGATGACACAAGGAAAAGCTTGTACACATTAATATAATTTATCGGCATCAAATAAATAAAAGTCAGCACCACTGACCTTTTTCATAAGTACCTAGAGCAAATTAAATCCAAAACTCTTCCCATAAAATTAGAAGGTCAAAACAGATACACAATCTAATGCAATTGTTAGCAGGTGGTCAATTTGATGGACTTTCGTGGGATTGTTCCTACACTTGTGAAAAATAATGAATTCTTAATAAAGTGGAGGATGGCTGAATTCACTTTTCACTCATTGCTATAATTTTACTTCAAATTGGAAATAGTTAGGAACAGAGAACTGGATCTGGCTTATTATTTCTATACTTTGAGCTTCTGAAGATTGTGATCTGAACTGCATTGCATGAGATTGAGTATTTTTTAGATGCTTGTATGAGACAGTTAAGATTATCTCTAACAAACAGCATTTTTCTGTCCTTTTGAGAAAAGAGAGCATTTCTGCAAAACTTTCCTGATACTCATGTTCTAGTGTCCTGCCTGAATCCCAGAGCTTGTTAGAGGTGACTACTGGAAAAGGTAAACCAGTGACAGTTTTCCTAGAGAAGAGAGGAAATGTAGTTGTAAAAAGTCTCAGCTGAAGTTCCACCAAGCTAATATGATTTAAGTTTTCAGGCTGTAGAAAAGAAAAATGAGGGGGAATCCTTAAACTTCATTCTGATGTTGGAAAGAAGTGTCAGTACTCAGGAAGGTGAAATGTGTGTAAGTCAAATAAACACAAAACCAGAGTGTTTTCTGGTTATTAAAGCCTCCCATCTCAAGCCAGAATTTCTATTTACTTTGGCAAAGAGGATCTTACACCTGTTTTAAGGACTAGATCAAAACTATTTAGTAAACAAGTGCTTAGTATTTTTATTAAAGTTATTCTTTTGTGTATTCTGTAAAACAATAAATTGGAGGATAATTATTCTTTATTTTGAATTGGTTTTTTTGACAGCAAAGTCTTTTGGATAAATTTGTTTGGGGCTGGCTGTTCAATACTTACATACATTGGGAGGCCTGAGAACAGGAGCCAAATATCTGTGTTATCTGACCTTCATACAGAGAATCACAGAACCAATGTTACAATGTCTGACAATTCTTTGGAGATACATGTTGGATTTTAGCTGAGATTCTCGGTCACTGGTCATCCAAATCTACCTGACACCTTGGTTCCCATCTGGGAATCACATCCCTGTACACGAGAGAGCACATGGCAGAAAGGTGTTGGGTCATGCTTCCGTACTTCCTTTAAGTGGAAGTGGGATTCAAGTAGTGCTCATGCATCCATCAAGTCAGACAGGATGATTAGATCATCTGGATCTAAACTCTGGGAAGAAAGTGTAAGAACTTTAATGCCTAGCCTGAGGAATGCACCCCTGGAGAAAAAGAAATTTAAGAGGCAATTCACCTGATAATCATGAAAACCATTCTCATACCCCTAAAGCACACTCTTTTTCGATATGTGTTGTTTAGGAAGGGATGTGTTTTATGACTCTTCTGATAGCTGAGAAGTCATTTACATTTGCTACTATAATGATGTCACAAATTTACCGTTACTTATCCTGTCTTTTTGGCAGTAGAGTATTTTAAGGTGATTTTTAGTCTCTTCAAGACAAAATAGTGTGACCAGAGTTCTGTTGATAGGGTTTTTTTTAATTTTCTTTTGGTTATGACTCCTTGTTCCATTTACAGTTATGTTTGTATTAACTCTGTCTTTGCAGGCATAAACTATCCTTTCAGATTCCTGAATGGATGTCAAGTGCATTAATTAGCAGATTTCCTGATTTAATATTTTTTTAACATTATGATATATCACTAAAATAATAAAACCATTGAGGTACTTTCTGCCCGATTCAAAGCCTGTTTTAAAGAATTTTTGCAAAGATTCTCCTGGACTTTGGTGTGTGTTTGATTATGGATTACTTACCACCAATGCACACTTGTAGGAGGAACATTGGCTTCACTGTGGCTTTTTCCAGGCTTGGGCTCATGACTTAAGGGTTTTAGCATTCCATTATTCCCACCAGATAAAACAGGGTCTGAGTTCCAGGCACAGCATTCAAGTTTCAGCTACTCAAATAAACTAAGGCAAATGAATTCAAGATCTTAGCACATATAAATTTTTCTTATATGTTCTTGGCATTTCCACTGAACTCCCTCTGACATCTCATTTTGAGAACTGGAAATGTGATGAATATCCTCTCGTTCCATGAGATTTTATTTTCCGTGATACCTTTAGATATAAAGCCTGAAGGATGCAGTAAGAAGTTGGCATGCAGGGAGCTGGTAACTTTTAGGAATGTCACCTATGCTTCTGTGATTTACTGCTTTTCAACTTACTGAATGGAAGTAAAGGAATTTTTAAAAATAGTGTCAGAGGCAATGTGGCCAAAACCTACTCCTCACTGAAGTGTAGGATACTGAAGTGTTCTGGATAAACACATTTGTCAATTGGCTTAAGTCAGAGGTTTAAGAATGAGGAATGCAAAAACGTTTCTTTCAGAGGCTCTGATTTTGTACAACATGTATGAATTTTATCATCCTACTGCCTTACCTGCCAAGGGCTTACCTTTATCCAGACTTCAGTAAAGCTTCTGATACTGTCTCCCATAGAATTCTCTTGGAGGAGCTGTCAGCCCATGGTTTAGACCAGTGCACTCTTTACCCGGTTAAAAACTGTTTGGATGGCCAGAGGGTTGTGGTGGGTGGAGTTACATCCAGCTGGATGTGGCTCACCAGTGGTGTTCTCCTGGTATCAGTGTTGGGGCCATTCCTATTTAATGTCTTTATCAGTGACCTGGAGGAGGGGATCAAGTGCATTCTCAGTCAGTTCACAGACAACGCCAAGTTGGGCAGGAGTGTTGACCTGCTGGAGGGCAGGAAGGCTCTGCAGAGGAGTCTGGACAGGCTGGACTGATGCTGAAACCAATTTTATGTGGGCCAACTAGGCCAAGTGCTGGGTCCTGCCCTTGGATCACAGCAACCAACCCCTGCAGTGCTATAGGCTGGGGAAGAGTAGCTGGAAAGTGGCCAAGAGGAAAAGGACCAGGGGATTTTAGTCAACAGCAGCTGAACATGAGTCAGAGTGTGCCCACATGGCCAGGAAGGCCAACGGCATCCACACAGAAATTGTGTGGCCAGCAGCACCAGGGCAGTGATTGCTCTCCTGTACACAGGTGACACCACAATTCAAATCCTGTGTTAGTGCTATGACTTGATGAGTCTAGTGTCAACCTCAAAGAGGTCATGTAAAAATTGTTATCTTCATTAACTTTCCCATGAAGATAAAAGCCCTAAATTAAGCACTCAACTTCTCATTTTAAAGTAGCTGAGAAATCCACAAGTGTATTGACAAATCACAACTAGATTCCCATCTGGTCATATGCAGTGGAACTGCCATCAAAAATAAAGCCTGAAATTGTTCGTAGAAAAAACAGGGGGAAACACACTTTGATTAAGTCTACTAAATTAACATTGCTGTGTATACTTCCACCTGAATTTCATTGTCATCAGAGCAGTGATACTGAGATAAACGAGGTTCATATTAACGCCTGAAATTTTATTTTGAGCTCTTTCTCTGAATATGGGCAGTGCTTTCCATTCCTATGCTTTATATACACCTAGGAAGAATAAATCCCGCATTAGAGCCAGTAAAAGTTTTTCTCCATTTGTTAGTGGTACAGGCGCTGCACAGACAGCAGCAGGAACTCAACAATGTCAGAAAGATTATGAGCAGGCAGCCCCAGATAAGAGACACAAAGTTATCATTCTCCTACAGCAGTTCTTTAACTCATTGTCAAAAAAGAGATTGGGAATGACCATGCTGGCTGGTAAAAAAAGCTAAAAGGTGCATTGGACTATCAGCTTTCCCCAAATGCTGCTATAACAGGAAAAGGATTCTAAGGGATGCCCAGTAAAAGTCACATTAAGATACTCGGACACATACTTTATTCAAGAGAAGAAAACATTAAAAATTGAATTTTTTGTTATAAAATGCATTATTTCTCCACTGCTAACAGTGTGCCTTGATATATAATTTTCTGTCATTGTAATGAAGTTCAATGGTTCTGCTTTATGTTATTAATAGAATTGCTTTTCATGTGATGGAACTAATCCATATAATCTTAATTTTCATTTTATGGATCTCTATTTTACATGACTGCACATATTCACTTTTGTTTTTCAGACTTGTTTTTCAGCAGTTATTAAATAATTTTATGAAACTGCTCAGCATCTGCCAGGTTTTTCACATTTTGCCCTTCAACTGTATAATGGGAAATATTTTTTTTTCTCTTCCTCATATCTTATTCTTACAAAGAAAATTATGAGACTTCTGTCAACACTGGAAGTTCAATGTAATTTTATTTAAAGTGAAAACAATATATAATAAAACAATATAATATAAAACAATGTTTGAAAAGTTCCAAAGCGAGGAAATTTTTCCACTATTTTCTTAACAACCTACTTTCTTGATAGCAAGAGACTCTTACCAAAACAAGACACAGAGCTTTGATTTTAGGAGAAATTATGAAAATTCAAAATATATACCATGACCTCAAATCTGGGGTTACTTTTGCACCCATGAGAGCTGAATAAGAGAATTAGAAACTGGAAGTAGGAAGAGCTTCAGAAAGGCCATTTGATCTTTCCCTCTTCAGTAAGGCAGTGGAAGTCTGGCCTTCCTCATAGAAATTAAAAAGAAGAAAATTTTACAAGCTTCTTTATATATAGTGCTTTATTCATTGCTGAATAAAGAACAAATTATGTTGCTGAATTCACCTTTAAACCCAAATTATTTCAATAAGTGACACAGTAATGTATTGCTATGGAAGATATTTTAAATGCTGTGACTGAAAACAGATCTGCATAAGCATGAGAAATGTGCCAGCTCTTGATTTCATTCTACTGGCAAGACAGCAGCTCCCAAGATAGCAGCAAGGGACAGAAGCACTAGGTAAAATTCATATAGAAGCTAAACAGCCCCAAAGCAGGCAGCACCTTGTCAAGCACCTTGACCTTCCCATTCAAGCATGGACACAGACCTGGCCACCACTTTTTGTCATCTTCACGGCAGACAGACCAACTGCCATAAGTTACACTTTCAAAATGTCACCCTGGAATACACGGGTGGTAGGCTGGCTTGGGATCAGTAGCAGCTGTCCAGGCCAGTATCCCTTGTGTGGGAGGCGGCTGGATGGTCCCAGAAATTTCCCCCTCCTCTACCCAGTGCTCTTGTCAGGGGGCTTTTCCTCCCCTGAGGAAATTACGGGCTTACTAAGTACAGGACTCTAGCATAGCTTTTCTAATAGCTGTGGGCACCTTCCTCTGGACACGGTCCTCAGACAGGGTCTACACAAGTCTGGAAGAAAAGTACAATTAGAGAAAACTTAAGGGAAACCTTCCAGGACTTGTTATTTCCCTCACCACTTCACAGGGATTAGACTCCAGATAGAGGTGGGGCAGGGCTCCACATTGTCTCGTCATCCAGCCATCAGTCTCTCATCATGAACAGGCCCCCAGTGTTTCATCTGAGATGTCAGGGGCAACCTAGCTCCAGTTCCATGCCATATGCTCTGCATTTGTCAAGCAGATTATTGAGCAGAAACTGCAAAACCTCCTGAAGGCAGCTTTTCTCCCGGTGGTTGCCCATTATTCATAAGCATTTGTATTAGTGATGCTGCATCTTGTTTCACAGGCAATTACGTCTGATAGATTCTTGCTTCTTTGGAGACCTTTCCTTTCCCATTATTTACCTATACTGAATCTATCTTCCCAACCATTCCCAGTGTCAGGTTTCCTAGAAGTCTGTACCCATCCAATACAGGTATTAAAGCTAGATGCAAACTAAGGTTGCTAAAGGTTTCAGATTTGAAGGAGCACTGAAATTCCCTTTTATTTGCCTTGCGAGAAGATGTTCCTATTCAGAGAGGCTTTGAATGGTAGTTTGAAACATCTGGGGTTTGTATTTAAAAATACAGAAATGCTGTGTACTTTTGAAAAGCTTTAGACATATGTTGGCCTTGTGTTGTGAGATAGGCTTGCATGCACAAACATTTATTAGTAGGGTGTTTAGATGGTGGCTTTCAGCAATTCTATAAAGGCTGGTTCCAAGAAAAAATAAAAGCTAAGGGAGACGGAAAGTAAAAACCAAAACTCTCCCCAGTGACCATCTGGGAAGAGAAGCAATTATCATCCTCAAAAAACATCTTCCACTGGCTCTTCTCCAGCACACAGGCAAACCCATCCACCCTTTTCCATAGAACTCTATAATCTTCATCAGGATCCACTCAACCCTCCTACTGGTGTTTGTTTCTGTCGCTGTTATTGCTGTTACTTTCACATGGGGCTGCTGCTGCAGGCTACATCATTGAAAAGGTATGCACTTGTGTATTATTGGGTCCCCATTGCAAAACTCAAAGGCTGCAACTGAAGGACAGGGAAAGGTCAGAGAAAATAATTATTTGATTCTGGGAGAAATTTGTTTCTCAAGAGAGCCGACCATAACAATGCTGTCAGGGTTGGGAGGAATAAGGCCTTGAGAATATTAACATGAGATTAACATCATGAGAGCAACAAGGGACAATCTCCACCACAGGAGGCTGGCTGAAACACTGCAGGGCTTAAAGGCAAAGGCAGGTTACAGAACTGCAGCTCTAAGTGCCCTGGAATTAGAAAGGTGAAGGCATCTAAGGCACTGAGCAACATTTCTGGGCTTGAAAGGTGGTATGTTGTCCATTCCCCTCCATGGCTTCACTCTTTACGCTTCCTCTGATAAGTGACTGCAGTCTCTTTTCCTCACCTCCTCTGTCTGCAGTTCTCCCTCTCCTTTTGTTTCAACATTTCTGATGATTCTTTCAAGTGCACTGTCTCCCATGACTAGCACACACGCACGCCCTGCAGCCAAAAGCCAAGTACTTCTGCTTTGCATGGACAAGTACTTGCTTCCTTACATTTACTGGACACTGTAATACAGAAATATCTCCCCTTTAGTGACAAAAACCTCCTTTTTGCCTTCCTAATTCTCTGAGCAGCAAAAGTTATTTTTCCAACCTATTAAATAAAACACATCTGCCAGCCTTGGAGCCACCTGACAGAGCAGTCCCTATTCTCTCTTAATGGCCTATTTAGTGATAATGAGACATAGTGAGATATCAAATGCCACAATACCTTGTCATTACCCATCACTGTGTTTATCCTTGCAGTAAATTTGTGATATTTAATAAACTGTATGTGTAACATTAATACTCTGGTAATTTCCTAGAAGTTTTCTTCTCTAGTGGTCTACATTAAGTTTCTTTATAATTAGAGGTATTATAAAAATATGTACCTACGATAGTTCCTTCTTCTGTAACATTTGACACTGTCCTGCATGAAATCCTTGTCTCTAAACTGGAGAGACATGGACGTGATAAATGAACTACTTGGTGCGTAAAGAATTGTCTGCACCTGGATGTATTCAAAGATTTGAGGTCAATGGTTTGATGTCCAATAGGACACCAATGACAAATGGGATTCCTCAGGAGTTGTTATTGGGACAGGTGCTGTTTAATATCTTTGTCAGTGACAGGGACAGTGGGATTGAGTGCAGCTGCAGCCAGTTTGCCAATGACACCAGGCTGTGTGGGGTGATCAGCATGCTGAAGGGAAGCGATGCCATCCAGAGAGGCCCTGACAGGCTTGAGAACTGGGCCCGTGCAAATGTTCTGGACTTCAACAAGGCCAATGCAAGGTTCTGCATCTGGTTTGGGGCAATCCCAAGCTCAGAGAAAGGTTAGGCAGAGAATGGATTGGGAGTAAACCTGGGCAGAGGGACTTGAGAGTGTTGGTGGATGAGCAGCTCAACATGACACAGCCATGTGCCCCTCGCAGCCCAGACAGCCAAACGTGTCCTGGGCTGCACCCAAAGCAGTGTGAGCAGCAGGTGAGGGAGGGGATTCTGCCCCTCTGCTCTGCCCCAGTGAGACCCTACCTGCAGTGCTGCATCAGCTCTGGGGTCCCCAGCACAAGAAAGATGTGAACCTATTTGACACAAGTCTAGAAGAGACCACACAGATGATCAGAGGATGGAACGTCTCCTGTAGGGCTCCTCTCTCTGTAGGCAGTCTGAGAGTGTTGGGAGTGTTCAGCCTGATGAAAAGAAGGTTCTGGGGAGGTCTTACCACACCTTCCAGAAAGGTGCTACAAGAGAGCTGGAGAGGGACTTTTTACAAGGAATGTAGCGATAGTACAAGGGGGAATGGTTTTAAACTGGAAGAAGTCAGGTTTATATGGGAGAGGGTATGTTTACACTGGCTATTAGGAAAGAATTCTTCACTATGAGAGTGTTCCAGACCTGAAGAGCCAGGAAGTAATATGTTCCTTTGGCATGTGGATTTTGGTGAGAGGGGAGGCAGTAGTTCTCCAACACATAAATCTGAAACATCTTAGAAATAGGGTTCTGCAAAAAAAACTTGAAATAGCTGTCTCAAGAGGCTGGAAGCAACATTTTTATTGCTAGCAGTTATTATGTACTATTTATGGTAAGCAGCTTTTTAAGGACTGAAGTGCAGATTGTGGTCTGTTTGCTATCCCTAATAAAACCAAATATAGGAAAAGAGAGTCCATAAGGATACAGATTTTAAAAACAAAATAAAAAGACCAACAACATATCAGGTGTGATGAAGAAAAAGAAATAACTCTGTAGTTAGTGCCTTAGCTTGTGAAAAATGTGCAAACAAATGCCAGGAGGAAGAAATTGGATAGCACAATAAAGAAGATTAAAGGTTCTGGGGGAAAAATCAAGCGGAGCATGAAAACACAATACTGGTAATTAATACAAGTAGGCACAGGTGAAAAAAAGCTTACAGGGGAAAAGAATACATAAGTCACTCAAGCTGTGCAGAGCCAGAGTGCAAATGAAAATTCAGTAGCTAACACAAGGAAAGGAAAAATCAAACTGTGGCTGGAGGAACTCGAGAAGTGCATTGACAGCACAACTGCGAGTAGGCAGATCTAAAAGACGGATATATCTTCCTTTCTCTGGGAGGTCATGCAAGGACACTGCAAAGAAAATGGAAAACAACAAGATCTTTAAGAAAATATAGAAAGGAACACAAAACCACTGAGAACACAGCTTATTGATCATAAATTTCTAGAAACCATGGAGCCCATAAAAATCATGGACAAAAAAAATTAATTCTATTGAGGATAAAATTGGACTGTTCTTAAAACAATCAGATGACATCTTATTAAAAAGCTCAGAATTTCCTTTTTTTTTACTCTCTCTCCTTTTTTATTTTTTCTGCAGGCAGAAGGCTCCTTCTCATCTAAACAGCAAATGAAGTCATTTTGCTCTTCCCACTTTTGTAAAAATGGTTGGGCAAGAAAGGCAAAACAGCATTACTCACAGGAGATATTATTTCTGCAATAATGTAGGGAAATCAGTTTTTCTTATGAATCTAAGTCAACCAAGGAAAATGTCAAAATTTACCTGTGATTTTGGCAGGCATTTCTGAATAGTGACTGTGTGGAATTGTTCTGTGTTTTTCCCTTTTGAAAAGGTCTCCTCTTCAGCATTTAACCAAATGAGGAGAGGAATCAAATTTATTTATGGAACTCCCAGTGGCTCCTATATTTTTTTTAATCATTATTGCATCTTAAATAGCTGCTGTCTGTATTAGCCTCTATCTCTTTCTGTCTCTTAAGAAGCACCTTATTTACAATAAGGAAGCTCAAGAATCACTTGATTTTAAAGAAAATACTTGATATATTGTGATACTTAATACTTATTGATGTAGGATATCCGTGTGTAAATACTTGTACATTAACTGAATCGATGTGGCTACAGGAAAATGCCTTAAAGCATTTATTCATTCTGTGCAGTGAAGCACATGAGGAAATGGAATTTTAATGACAAACTGCTTTAAATGGTAAATAGAGGAAATCCAAACTGTCATTTAAGTAGACCTTCATGTGAAAAAATACTATAGTGATGCACTATACTATTGGGAAGGCTGCTGCACAATTCCCATCTGATACACATATTCGCTGAGATGCAGCTGACTTAATATGACACTTGACAGAAAAACGGCCAATAATCATCTAAGTACTTTCAATGAATTTAAATATAAGAAAATAAATAGAATAAAGCATGTTCATAAACTGAATTGTATCACATAGTAATATTGTGTGTATTTCATTTCAATCTACTGTTTTTGACACTGTGAAATTGTTAATCAGACATTGAAAATAAAATAGTGCTTTCATTGAATATGTTAACATCAATATTGCAGCCATTTTTAAGGTTTATTTTCAGGAGAAATGCAAGATAAGCATCTACTTGCCAACTGTGCAGTGCACCTACTCTGACATTTTGGTGTAAGAGTTTAACTTCTAATTACATGGGCCATGCTCAGCTTGGATGAGAGCACAGCAGAACGAAGTAAGGTGACATCACAATCAATTTAAATTCTATGAGTTAATTAAAGCCTTGAGCTCCCGTGTGCATGCCAGGCAAGGAACGTGAGAGCAAATTTTGTGAGAGCTATGCTGTATTTCTGCTGCAATCTGGGACACAACAGAAAAAGGGTTTTCAGATAGGAAAACACAGCAGACACATCACATCCTTGTACCTTTACAGGAACATTTAGAAAGGGGGTTCATTACACCTGAAAGGGGTGCTGTGAGATTTGGTTTATGTCATTATACTGCCATGATATAAACCAGCTGTGAGGGAGTTTGTTTGAAAGCAGTATTTGAGATCAGAAAAGTTGACTGGTGCACGTGCAGCACCTAACATGGAGACCACAGTATATATCAGATGTTGTAGCAGAGCAGCAAACTGCTTCTAGCTCAGTTTTATAATTTTCAAATCTATAATTTTCATTTCTAGACCAGCAAATTTTCTTTTATGGAGACCACAGAATTTTCTTTTTAAGGTTTCTTAAGATACTTCTTTCATCTGTAGTAAAGTATACATTTTATTAATTTTGACATGTTTAATCAGTCACACAGCTCTGAATAACTAGCATTTGTTGAATAATTTTTACATTACTAATCTCTCCATTAATTTTCCTGGGTGGTTGGAAGGTGTAATGAAAAATTTTACAAAGGGCTGTCCTATTACTAGTTCAGCATGTTCCATATTTAAATTTTATAATATATAGGAAACACTTCTTCCAGAGCTTTAGAGAAATCTCTATAATGTTCTATTTATATTCTTACATAGCTCCTATCACTGTGGCATCTGACTACTTCTCAGGCCCCTATTATATGATACAGCTACCTTATTTTATTGGAATGCTCTTAGATAATTTTTCAGCTTGGAAGAAATGGAAGAATGTTATTTTGGGGTTATTTGAAACTGCCTGTGTTTATTTTTAGCTGGAGAGGTGCCTCTTGTACAGGGAAAATGATGCTTTGAAGCAATTCTTCATTCCATCAAGAGCTTATTGTGTAACTAACTGCAGAACATTACAAAACTCAGGGCCTAAATAAATACCTGCTCTACAGACTGGGACTAAGTTTTGCCATCTCCTGAAAGCAATCCACTATGAAAGACTGAACTGTTTTTAGCTGTGGAGAAATATTAGGTCTTCACTGACAGAAGCCATGGGAATCTTGGGAGAAAATAAATTACTGGTCATGTTCTAAAGAGGTCAGAAGTAAGAACTGGTAGTTGGAGTCACAATAAAAGATCATCTCTTTGAGAAAGTTAAGGGAGAAGTATTAATAGATACATTCTAAAAAGAGGGTGAAACATAATGTTTGCTTATCCATTAGCAGTAAAAATGTGAGAAAATTTGGCAAATTTCCAGTGATAGTTTTTATTTAAAAGCTATTCATAAAGAATATGTGCTTCTACATTTGCATGTATCACATATCTGTTTTACTCAGAAATTTTATGGTGTTCTGTCTCAGAAATTTGACTGTGAATACTTGCATTTATGAAGTATTCATAAGCAACACCCCAAGGTTTAACACTGTGTGGCTCTTTCCACACAGATGTCACTCTGGCTGATGCTTCTGTGGAGTCTAGAATTCAATAGATCTGTCTCCATGTCTCTCTGCCAGACAAAAACTGCAAAAATTATGGAAATATGAGCTTTTATGAGGTATTTCTAAATGAGTGAAGAAACAGCAGACTTTCAGAAAATAATCGTCAATAAAGAAAGTTTCCAGAAATAAGACTTATTTTGTTTTTTTTTTAATTTATTTTGCCTTGAGCAAAACAGTTCCACAAATTAATTTCACCATCAGTAACAGATACAATCATCAATAAGCTAAATAGCAGAATTTGTAAGTATAAATGATCTGATCTGGAATAAGTGAAGAAATATGGCAATATGTTCCAAGAATGCAATGATTCCTTGTAGAGTTGAAAAGGAACCAAAAACCCTCCCTGCCACTGCCTAATCTAGTATTAGTGTCCAAATCTTGAAAATGAAGTGTTGGAAGACATTTTTAAACACTGTCCCTAACCCATATAGGCATTGTGTCAAAACCATGCAGAGCCATTGTCATAAAACATAAAAGCGGGTCACAGGTGTTATTGAAAACCCTTTCCCAAATTCCAGGGCTGCCCTCTCTTCTGAACCAGCTGTTGGAGCCAGGCCAGCATATGGGAACACATCCATGAGGAGTGGTGGCAGCACGGGGCTCACTGCCATTGTCAGGGTCAATCTGCTCAGAACAGGTCTTACTGACCTTGGCTGCTTTTGCCCGTTTGGTCAGGAAGTTTTAAAAACTGAAATGATGCCCCCTAAGAATTACTAAAGTCACAAGTGAGATGCTGTATTTTCCTCTTGTTCCACCCACTCCCCAAAGCAAAAGGAATGACATCCCCTCCCTGGTATGTGTCATGGTGTGCTCCAAGAACTGTGCCATGCACGCCCACAGTTACATTTCATCACACCTTGAGCAGAAAGATTCCATCATACAGAAGCCAAGCACCTGGTAGCTTTTTAGTTTTCTTTGTCCCAGGCTTGCCACAAACTACAAGTTTTTTTGTAAAACCCTGCAACACACTTGTGAGCAGAAATATTGTCCTTCACTTGCAAACAGTCAGAGCTTTTGGTGGTCACTGCTCTGAGCTTGATATTTTCAGAGTCTCAAACATCCTTGATACAGCTGACCTTGAAAGAACCTCCACCAAAACTATAGTTATGTTTCTACAATCCACAGAACAGTTGCCAATAGTGTAATGCTCCATAATACATAAGGCCAAGTGGATAAAAGCACTTCCTTCCTGTCCTCACAATGCAGAGCAGTAAAGGCAGATAGAGCTTGGAAAAGAGCTGAAAAAGCAAAGGCAATTCTAAGCACTCACAGTCACCGCCTGCACTGATGGTCCCAGGAAGGCTTTCAGACAGATTTCCTCCAGGATCCCCGTGAAAATGGCCTCAAGGGTGCTGATGCCAGAGCCTCTTCTCTGCTTTTCTACTCAGAGTCAGTCTGATGCTGAGAACAGTTAGCCTGTTTCTTTTCCTATATAAAATTGCAATTTGTTGCTGTAGTCCTAAACTGTAGCTAGAAACATTGAACATATATTATTTTGTAGCAAATACAATAACCACTCCTGCCTCCTCTTGCCTGATGAATTCTGGCTCTTTAGAAAGCAAATTATCTTTTAACTCTTCTGGACACTGGAGGAAGTGCTTGTGCTTGGAACAAAAGATACTTTCCCATCACAGCAAAGATACAAATAAATAAGTGCAGCTTGGTTTCCCTCCCCCAGACACCACCTTAGAAAAGAAGGGATCTGTTTTTCTTCAGCATAAAAAACAAATCCATAAATAACCTATTGAAAGGGATATCTCTTCCTTTAATGTTGAAAAATTGTTTATAGGTATACATAATATCTGTAGTTTTATTTTCTTTCTCCCATCTTGTTTTTTATCCCTGTTAAAGGGAGCTCACTTAAAAAGAGTGGGAAAAAGTCATAAAGTGGCAAGTCCAGTTTTATTAGGAATCCTGTCAGTCCCAATCCAGAAGGAGGTGATGAAAACATTTGGGTCATTTCTGTTCTTTTTAAATTCTATTAAAAAAGTCAAAGCATATGAGTGTGAAGGCTTAATAGGGCATAAAGCTGTAACTTACAAGACCTTCCTAGAGATTTTCTGCTGCTATTTGCTGTTAAGCTGTTAAGTTACATAGTAACAATGTAAACATTTAACTGTTTTTGCATGAGAAATGCCCAGGAGGAAAAGCCCTTTTGGTAGAGGTACTGCAATTAAACTTGTTCAGCCCAACATAGGTAGATCCGTCTCACTTTCGAATGCTGTAAGGAAACAATTTTGTCAAGTGGCCTATAATATGTAGAAAGAATAAGTCCTGGAAGAAAAAGTACCATGACAAAAAAATTCTAGTTTTCATTTCCTAACTAAAAGCCTGAAAGATCTGTGTTTTTCATATTTTTCATATTTTTCATTTTCTTTTATCTCTTCTAACACATGTGATAAGTAGCAAGATCTCATTGTTCTTCCCAAAGGACCAGTTCTATTGAGAAAAAAAAAAAAAAAAAAAAGGTCTCATGAAAAAAGCTTTGGTCATTGTTCACATTTTTATGTTTCACAGGGCTCCACAGTTTGCGTTCTGTCAGCAGTGAATTCCTCTCACCCTCTTTGCTAGCAGCCTCCTGGAATTCAGGGAATGACTGAGAGTTTTCAACTTGATGGGATGGAGAGAGCTGATAAGAACACAGCTCTTATTTCCTCCAGAACCACTGACCAAGCCTTTTTTTCTTCTCAAGCCTCTCTTCCACACAGCTTTTGTCAATCTGTTTTCTAAATTTGTTTCAGAGCTCTGTTAGTGTCTGAACTCCAGCTCTCAGACTGCAGGTCTGCAAGCACAAAGGCTACTCCTGTCCCTGTCTTTGTCCCTGGGCTGAGACCCCCTGTCTCCAGGGAAATACAAGCAGTCCTGCTGGAACAATTTTTATGCCAGCTTTATCCCACGAACTGTCAGAAACATAATTTGACAGCTCCTGCAAGGAATTATGAACATGAGTGTGCTGAAGATGATTCACAATACTCCTCTCCAGCCTTCTGTGTGAGGGAGAACATGTTGCCCTTTTCACAGCAACTTTTGCAAATTTCACTTGTCCCAGAATGTCCCACCTGGGTTTTGGCACAATCCTTCTCCCACAGTCTTCAGCCAAGATGGCAAACTCTTGGCAGAGGTTTTGTGTGTACAGTGTGTTATACAACATTCACTTCACAGCCCTCCTCTGGTTTTGAGTATGGCACCACTTTGCCTTCACCACCAGCTCTGGTTTGCTTCTTTACATCTCTAAAATAATTCAATATATTCCTGGCTCCTGGATAATAAAGATTGCCTTTTGGGTTTGGGTAGCCCGAGCCTACCCAATAAATGGAGTTCCAACTTTCTGAGAAAATAGAACATAAAATTCCTTTCCATCTGCATAATACTTCACAGTTACAAAAATATTTATTATTTTAGAAATTATAAAAATAATTTAAAGTGGTAGAAATTAATGACAGAGCATTTTCAGGTATTCTAGCTTCAGCCTCCTATCTACTTTCTCCCAATGTTTTATATACACATATCTCCTTTTTTTAATGACAAATTTGCAGTTTGTTAAACAATTATGTGTAGTTCAATTTGTTACACACATCGTGTTATGTGTAATATGAGTTTATTCAGAGAATAGAAGATAATATATACCATTAAATGTTATAATATTGTTATAGAATAGTGAAAACAAGCTGGCAAGCAGTTTAAATCCCTCCTCTATTAAAATTCCATAAAGTTGTGATCAGTGGATCCTTAATGTGTCATTAGAATATTTTATCTGTTTGTTCCTACACTTTTAATGAAGTTTGACTGCTCCTATTTTTTCCAATATAAAACAAACCAAAACTTTTATTCCAATATCTTTCTGAAATGGACATACCATACAATAGAAAACCTGTGGATCACCAGTGATGACAAATCCTTAGCTGAAACACACTGTCCCAGTTCAAGGGCATAAAAAGACTGAGCGTCCCAGTTTGCCTGGCTTTGCAGTGCAATCTGTTACTCCCTTTTCTGAGTACAGAAGTGCTTCCTGACCTTTCGTACTTCCTGAATTGTCAGTAAAGTTTGAAGAAATGGCCTCTGCAATGAATGATAAATTAAGCTATTTTTTCTCCGGCAACCGCTGTTAAATCTGTCGGAAATTTGCTTGGTCCTGTAAAGGGTCGTTGCACTTTTTCAGCATAGTAGAATTGATTAAAAAAAGAATCTGTTCAACATGGCTTTGGAAATTAATCATACTGAATCTACAAAAAATGGCATGTAGGTAATGCACCTAAATCATAGCTGAAAAACCACAATCATGCATCATGTATTTAACCTGGCATCCCAGGTCTAAGCAGGAGGTATCTAAAGGTAAATGTTCAGCCAGGTTCAGCATCTGCTGCAGAGCCAAGAAGAACATGGAGTTCTGGTAGTTCTCACTTTTTAGCCTCATTTCTCATTTGCTGTTTCTGAAATTGCAAGGCCAAGCTCATAAAATCTGATGTACTGTATTGCCAGACCTCTTTGTTAGAACAATGAAGTTGTCTTCACTACCATAAGTGATAAAAAGCATATTTGCAAACCTCTGCCAAAAGAACTCAGATGAATCAATTTTCCATTGAACTGAGTACAAATCTAGTAATCCACAAACTAAAGTCTCCTCCTGTGTCCCTTTTCAGTGTTTTTTTTTGTTTTTTTTTTTTTTTTGAGACAGGATTTTTTTCTTCAAACATGAGTTTAATTGGGACATATTTTATTAAGTTCCTGCATAGGGATTGCATAATCACATATCTGCTCAAGATAATTTGTTACACAACTTTATAGACATAACAGTTTACATTATTAGAGCACATCAGGGATTTTTCAGGATCAAGTTTTAAGGTACAAGGATAATGAAATTAAAGACATTTTTAACATTTTCAACAAAACATGGAGAACTGCAAGATTTTCAAATATTGCCTTATGATGCTGTTCAGTTAAAAGCCTAAAAGTTTGTTTCTGCAGAAGGGAGAGGAAAGACATTTCAAGACCAGTGGAGATTTACTATATGGTAATGGGGTTTGGTTTTTCTTCATTGGTTTTGGGGTTTTTTTACGAAGGGAAGCAAAAGAACATTCCTAAAATAGCAAGTCTCTTGTAGACTATGGATTACTTTATCTTAGGAATGGTCAGTTTAGGGATCTCCATTTTTAGGAGAGATTTTAAGGGGCATTTATTGTGTTATCCACTTGGTTTGTTGAAAATAGAAGACCTTTCCAATGCACCATCATATTTACTTGACTTATTGATTTGCTTGTCACCCTAGAATAATTGCATCATAAGATTTATTCTCTCTCCTGTTACGCTGTTTGATAAACTCCAATACCTCACTCATCCTCACATCAGAGAAAAGAGTCAAATATACTCTGTTATGAAAGGAGAAGATGAAGGTTTTCAGTTTATAATATCATAACTGGGCATCATTCCTAGTTTATGAGCTAGCAGTATGGGCTTCTGAAGAGACTTTAGGTGCTGTAAATATTCATTTGTATTTGCGCAGACACTAAATATTCCTTGAAATATGCATGGAATATTTTCCTCATGTTTTTTCATCTGTTTGTGTTTGGAAGGTGGCCATCCAAAATCCTGTGTGCATAAATTAACTAAAAATTTATATTATTTCCTTAATGACTTAAAATCTGTCATTTTCAGATCTTTTGTGAACATAAATGCCTGAGGTAAGAGCAAAGCTATTTTCCACTGTAGTACTCTCAACCCAATTTCAAGCTTTCATGGCTTAATCACAGAATCTTCCATAAACTTCCAGGACTTGAAAATAGTACTTTCAACATTCCTTAATCAGGAAATAAAGAAAGTTGAAAAACATGAAGTCCCTATGGTGGAAGAACATTAAAATTTCTAAAATATGAGCTCAGAATATGTTTATATATAAATATATATAAATTATATACATATGTACATATGTATAAATCCCACAAATTGTAGATTATTTTCTTAGTTTTGAAAACTGTTTAGAGTTTTTAATACTGACAGTTCTCTATGAAAAAATAAAAGAGTATCTAGCCACAAAGCAGAGTACACCCTGGAGAAATAATTGTCAAATGCATACTAAATAAGATCCTGCCCTCAAAGAATCTAGAACAGTTGAAGAGGAAGAGAAATAAAAAAAAAAGAATATGGTTTAGACTAGTTCAGATGCATAATTTTTACCTAGTAGGATACCACACATTTTCTAGTTATCTTTAAGGTAGTCCAAAAATAATTTTTATCTCTGTGCTACCTGTTTTTCTGAGGTGCTCAAAGGGATTTGATAAAGCAGATAAAAACACAGGGGAGCCTCAATTTGTATCCTTCCTATAACCCTTCAAAATCTATTACTCAGAGTGACAAGAAATGTAAAGTTTGGGGCCACAAAGCAATACCACCATTTGGTTACCCAATTTCTAAATGGGCAGCCTCCGTGAAAAATCTTCTTTTTCCTGCTCTCCTTGATTAAAGTTAATTCATGCAGCCCGTATGACTCTACAGAGTTATCAAACAGTCTATTTGTAAGGATCTGCTAAGAGCTAACATGAAATTGTCAGGAACAAACCATGTCAAAACAACCTAATTTCTTTCTATGACAGCTTAAGAGGCCCCATGAATGGAAGAAGAACAGAGGATGTCACATACCATGATTTTAATAAAGCTTTTGACACTGTCTGACATGACATTTGCATAAGAGAACAAAAGCACTGGAGTGTGGGTAAGACAGCTTTAAGGTCAACATGCAGCTGGCTTGAAAATGCTACCTAACAAGAAGATATCATTTGTTTATTGACAAAGTGGAAGAAGGAGTCAAGAGGGATATAATGGTCCTAGATCCAGTGCTACGTAGTATTTGACTTAATAAGCTTCCTGATATTGATATTTTGAGTTTGGAGCGATGGTCACCACTTTGGAAGGCAGGATTACATTTCAAAACCATCTTACTAAGCTGAAAAATGTAAAATAAATATATGGTGTAACTCAAGGCAATTGAACAAAATAGCAGAAGAATTATGAACAACCTGAATATATTCTGGGGAAAACTAATCAGACACAGGAGTATCCAGAAAAAAAAAAAAAAGTGAGAAGAAATCCTGAAATATTACAGTGCAAAAATCAAATGAAGAGGGAAGAAGATGAAAGGCTGCCCAGCAAGGTTATAGAGTCTCCTTCTCCAGAGATACTCAAAATCCAGCTGGACACAACCCTGGGCAACCTGCTCCCAGTGAATCTGTCTTAGCAGGTGTGTTGGACTAGATGATCTCCAAAGGTCTCTTCCAACCCCAACCATCCTGAGATTCTGAGATCCAAATATGTCAAATGTTGCTAGAATGGGGAAAATTATTGCATGTTCTTTATAACTTTTTGGATAGGATACAAGTGCCCTTGTCTCTCACTGAGTCAAATATATAAGGGTGCAGCTCACTGGGACAGAGGAAAGGAGCAGGGCTGTCCGAGCCCCTCCCAGTCCCTTTTTCTTTGATTTCTTTGAGATGCAGACATACTAGTGTAGATTCCAGTAAGAAACTGGCAATGAGAAATGGCAAATTTGCATATTGAGATTGATATAGATTGTGTGGAGACAGCCCACTGTAGCTTAAACACCCTGGATTGTGATGCTCCCAGACACTATGAAAGCAATAACAATGACAGTATGATTTGTGTGGTATAATTGCCTGTGTAAAAAATGGAAATCAAGATTAGAGTTCTCA
Source organism: Anomalospiza imberbis (assembly GCF_031753505.1). NCBI lineage: Eukaryota > Metazoa > Chordata > Aves > Passeriformes > Viduidae > Anomalospiza > Anomalospiza imberbis. Next base: position 11,941,741 of record NC_089683.1, on the reverse strand, counting down.
GAAATCTCACATATATATATCAAACATGTAAGACATGTAGAGTAGCTTTAGTCAGTACAAAATAGGCTTTGTGTTCTTTTATTGCAATTTCACCTTAAAAAATAAAAATAAAAGTTTAAAATCTATCCCAGACCAGAGGCAGCATAAAATTTCTCATTTAAAAATAACTATCAAAGTTTTTTTAATATCCCACTCAATGATCACTTCATGACAGATCAATTTACAAGTAGTAAAATGCTGAATTTCTAGGTTTAGAATGTCTTTGTAAGATCTTTCAGCCTCAAACAGTTAACTTCAAAAGCATTTTAACAGCAAAACAAAGCATTTCTTAACTCTGTAGTCTAACCAGACTTTCTGAACCAGCTTACCTTAAATATTTTCTGCTTCAAGTAAATTTTCTGCTTTCAAACTCAAGATGTAACCATCTTCTATATTTTAATGCATGTTTTATCTAAGAAAAAATAATGGAATGTGATAAATACCACTCTAATAATATAAGAATCTCTCTGCAAAATAAGAAAAAACAACAATGTCCTGACTCAGTAGCATTTCTATTCTAAATATGCTCATGTGGTTCACATTGCCCTAATATGAGAGTGTCTCACAGTCATTAAAGTCCTTATCCCCATTGGTCACAGCACCTTTTAGAGGACTGTAACTACTCACATTTCTCAGGTGAATAAACAAGGATCTAAGAGAATATATTTGGCATTGAAATACCAAACTTCTAATTATTCAGCCATCTTTTGGAATCCTCATCCCTGGTTTAGGTAGGTTGTTTCCCAGTACAAGGGGTAGCAAGGCTTGCTTTTACTGTCACTGGAGCATAACAAGTCATATATATAGGAAAGACAAGATTTGACATAAATTTATACCAAACCCATTGATGTGTTTGTTAAAAAAACCCACATTACCTCACAGTGAGAAACTGGGAGTATCTTAGTGTGACACTCACAAAGCATATGGTTTCCTAGAGTGAGGAAAAGGGGTTGAGTTGCCCAGTGTCATCCATCCCAAACTTGGGTTCCTGGGCTAACCCCATCCCTTTTTAGTTGGGAGGTGAAACTGGAGCTGTCAGAGATCAATTTGTCCCCTCTGCAGATACATCACAGAACACCCTTTCTCTTCCCTTCAGTTCTCATGATGAGCACATTACTTCCACACCAGCTGGGTGAAAGTGTGAAAACACTTTTAAATCTCTTTTTGTCATATCCCACATGACTTTTCCTACCTTCAGACCATGAAATCTTATTGGTGATGAAGAGTAACTCCCTCAGTTTGCTATTGAAGCTGTTCTAGTTCCTGTAAATAATAAACCCATGACTATGAAGGCTAAAATCAAGGTCTATTTACATCTCAGATGAGTGCTGTAACCATCAGACTGAAGAATCTGTCTGCAGCTCACCATCTGGCTCAAAGATTATTTCAATATTCAGTGGTGTAGATCAGCTTTGAAGGCAGAGGAAAAGTGAGTGCCTTTGGAATTCACTAATATAATTTGCAGGCACCAAGAAAATCGAAGTAGCTCTGCAGTTGGACAGCAAGGGGATTTTGAAGACCAGTATTCTGGATTTAAGCAACAATAATTGGCAAAAAAATTATTTACAAACATAGCTTGAAATGTCTTGCTCAAAGTCACAGTACGGTGAATTTTTTTGCAGAAAAAAGAATTGCCTCTGGGTTGTCTTAGTCCCAAGACAGCATCTTCATCATCAGGCTTTCATCGACTCTTGAGTTCCAGCTTCTCTTGTGATGTTATTTTTTCCTCCCTGCAAAAATACATACAATTTTGAAGAATTCGTAAGACAAAACAAAACAAAAGAAAGGGAAAAAATAAAAAGAGATAAAAAAGCAACAATAAAAAGAAACTTTTCATTACAAATCCTACTGCTGTTACACCTTAGAATGAAAAAAATTATTACAACCTCACATAGCTAACCCATTTTATCATTTCCATTCAACCAATTTCCCTTTCTCCTTTACTCTGAAATTAAAAATATTTTTATCATTTGCAATTTACAAAGCATATTAAAAAGCTTTTTAAATCATCTGCAACAAGAATTACATCAAAATGTTGTAGCAACTCTTGTGAGAAAATTCAGGACATGAAAGCTCAGTTAAGACTGTCAAAAGCAAGCATAAAACCAAGAAAGCTGTTCCCACTCTAGCAAAGAGTATCAAGTTATTTCTAAATACAAATTGATTGTTCCTGGCCTCAAGCTCCAAGCTGTCCCTTTGAAGAGGCAGATCCTTTCTTATCATAAGAGTAAACAATTAGAAATTTTGTTCTTTTTACTGCATCTTATTTATACATTTCTCTGCAAATGACACTCATTTTGCTATTGCAAGCATTTGGCCATATCTTTCTGCTGTTGCAAAAGTTTGCACAAGATTTCAAGAGAGTAATATTTGGGGGTTTTAATATTTTTTGTCCATTTGTTCACACTGAAGTTCTATTTGTGTCAATAGGGAAGCAAAGACCAGAGCACATCACAGGAATCATGTGAGGATATGTTTTCCAGAAAAGGAAGATTGTGTGTGTCTGACTACAAGTGCATAAGAAGGTTCTGTGCTCTGTGAGGAAACAAGAAATCTTGGCTGATATGAGTGAGATATAAACAATAATCAGGCTGATTTCATGCTGGTATCTGATACCTACAGGTTTGACTCTACCTTTAGCAGCCCCATCTGCTTCCTGGGGGATGAGGAGCTTCTCACCAGCCAAAGTAGTGATGTGACATATAAACATTGCTTTATGTCCTTCAATTTAAAGCAAATATATTGTAGAAGTGTTATGGTCTGAAAAAATAAACACTCGTTTGGCTTCAGACTCCAGAGACAACACTTGGCTTAACTCCCACTCCGGTCTGCATTTTGGGCAGCTTTCCTTATAGTCTCGCAAACCTCTATTACATAAAGGAATTTAATTATTTTTACATTTGGGCTACTTGAAAGGCTAATATTCAACTTACTAACACCAAAGAGAATTTTATTTAGTCCCTACAAAAACACCAACATAGCTGCCAGTACAGTGTGTAGGCTGTATTTTCTGATCAGGATTTAGAATAAATTCTTCATCAGCTGTGCAAAGTACAGCATGCTTTTCAAGAAACATAACTGCCACATGAAAAGATAATTAAGTGGGCAACTTCCATCTTGTTCTCAACCTCCTTCCATGGGAGGGGGGATTCAGCCCTCCGCAGATCTGTCCTCCAAAAGGGATAGAAAACCTATAAAGCAATCACATCAAGTGTTCACCTGTAAGAAATTGATATATAAAGTCATATGAACTAAGCTGTGCACAAAAAGAGGTTCATGGTATGTAAACTGAAAGTCATGTGGATAAATGCCACTTCCATTTCAAGCACACTATGCTCAACTTCCATTTAAGAAGCATCAGCTCATTTTCTGTGTTACTGCAAAAAGACTATTTAACCTGCAGGATTATGGACAAGGGGGGAGTGTCCATCTGGCTGACTGCCCTTGCTCTGCTGCCTTTTGCTGACAGGGGGGTCTCACCCAAAGGTGTACATTGGTTTCATCCAGCAGTGCACCTGTAGTGAGGGTCTGAGTGCAGTAGAGTGTAAATGGAGACTATTCCTGATCATTCATGTATTTACTATGTAAATTGGGGAGGAAAAGGAGAGAGGCAGATTTCAGAACAGGCCACTTGCTATTGGAAAGAACAAGTTCATACAAGATATTAAACTTCCATTCTGAGAACTAAAAATACAGAAAGACACAGCAGCAGCTCACCTCTAATCAGACATTTTGAGGATGTGGATTGGACACTGGTGTCTGCAAGTGCTTCTGGGGGAAATAGGTGTTCTTGCGATGCCATCACACAATGTTATGTTGAGATCTACAGAAGCAGAAAGGCTGGGAGATGAAGAAAAACTCACTGCTGCTGATATAATCACCAGGGACTCTAATGGCAAATACTCCAAGCTTTGTTGTCTGGAGACCATGTTGGAGGAGAAACCTTGCCTTGTGTGACCCAGCAACAGCAGCAGATCTTGGGGGAGATCTTGATCTTGCGGGGAGATGTCCATATCCTACAGCAGTAGAACAGTTGTCTTTATCCAAAAGAATATTTTCTGCACTTTGCTGCTGAGAAAAAAAGCAGAAAATCAGAGAGAGCCAAGCTCAACATTATGCCCCTGTCCTCTGGACCTCAACTGTTGCAAGTTTGAGGCAGAGATAATTCTCATTTAACTTAGTTTTTGGTGTGTTTTCACTCCCCTGGTAATGTACATTCTGCCTCTGAGTTCTACATAAAACACACCAAACCCCTAAATTTTAAAATATTGTCTGTATATTTGTCTGGAGTTCTTGTATGATAGCTACAATCTGCCTAATTTCCAGTACTCTTGTTCAAAGTGGAAAAAACTTTTTACTTTTTAGCTATTAAACTCATCTGATTCTTTTAAGAAAATAACCTCTAAGCAGCAGTTACAAATCATTATCTTTTTAATTTATATGTCTGTTTTTCATACCTTCTGTATTCACCATAGCAGTGTTAAATATCAGCATTGTGATATTCCTCCAGCAATGGATATTGTTGACTTCCTCATTTGAAATACAATGTGTCTACCTGGCTCTGTTTAAGTCTTGATAAGTGAAAAAGAGAATAAAGAACAAATAGGCTGCTTCTCTGTGTGCCTCTTGGTTCTTTTAATATTTTGCTAGGAGGCAAACAAAACTGAGCCTTACTTATCCAGACCTCTGCCCTATTGTGTCTCTTTAAATTAGATTTGCTGCAATGCAGTATTTTGTTTACTCTCCTAGAAATGAAGGACAGCGTTAAGTTGCTACAGAACCAGAGACTGCAGCAAACAGTCCAAACATTTGTGATAGCTTGTGGTTTTTTTAAGCTTCCCTGTACTTTGAAAAAAAGGTTTAGAAAGGTTTTGAGAAAAAATAGAATGGTTGGAGATGTAAAATAGAGTTTAAGCTTCACAAGGGAGAATAGAGAAATTAGTCATTCTAATTCCTTTGTAAAAGAAAGGGACGGTAAAGGTAGGTGGCAACACCAATGCTAATAATAAAGGCATGGGGATTACATAAAGAATAAAGGCTACTTATCAGTTATTTAAGTTGCTACTTTTGGGATTTTAGACTAATGATAGCAGCTGAGAAGGTTTTTGTGGCATTTTTTCACTGCACAAAAGTACCTGATTTTTTAATGATTTAGTATATGGATGCTGTAGGAAAAAGAAATTAGTGCTTTAGTTAATGACTAGGCATACATTATCATGTGCACATGGTGTTTATAATGTACACATATGCACAGGTGAATGTTAAGAAACAGAAGGTTTATGTGTTATACCAGGTCCAACAAAGACACCCACATAGGAAGATGGTTGCTGATAATGTTTTGCAATTTGCCAGCTTTGCTATCTCCCAGCCATACTCTAGAGATATGATCAGCTGATGGCCTGAAGTCTCAAGCAGATCTACTTTTCAGTGAAAAAGTCACCCATTTTATTAATAGAAGACAAATCTTGGTAAACATTTACAGGAAATCGTGCAAACATACATCTGAAAGAGTTAAATACAAGACCAGTCTATAGATGGTCAGCAGCCAAACACAGAGAAAAGGAAGAGGAAGATGACAAGGGGGGGGCCAAAATGATGGGAAGCAGAGTATGTGCAAGCCCCAAAGGAGAGCAGGAACAGAAGCTCTTTGCTTCCCCCTGTAGGGGGAAAAACCACTCTGACCAGGTCTGATTTGCATATATTATTTATATTATTATTCATACATCAGTGCACTCCGTGAGACTGCTTTCTGCTGTGCTCTGTTTCACAAATTAGGAGACACAATATATATAAACACATTTGCAAAAACAAAGAGTAAAGAAGCTATGAGACGTAACAGCTAAAGAAAAGAGGTCACCCTTAATTACAGTTGTCTCCAGATGGGTAGGAATTTTATGGAGGCTTAGTGCCTAATTCTTTAATGTATTATACAGATATCAGTTGGTACAGTTCTGTTTCTAGCTTTTAAAGAGATATTACAAATTCAGCAAAATTTTGAGTGAAATCTTTTCCTTGTTTCCTTTCTTTTTCTTCTTAACTCTCCGTTTTTTCCTGCAGTTACACCCAGATTCTTTGTTTGCCCAGTGTAATTTGTAAACTCTTATTCTCTTGGATTTTTTATTCCCATCTTCATATTTCTTTGTTCATTTGTAATGGAAATAGAACTGAAGAACACTGAGAATATTTTTAGTAGTAGATTTATGTAAGAAACTCATTATCTATCCTGACTTACACAAAAAAAGAAAAAAAATTATGGACACTAGTTTAAGATTGCTCTTCATCTCATTTACTTCCATCAACATGAAAGCAAAGTGAGGAAAATGGAACTGAAATGAGGAATGATTTCTTTCAAAACCTCACATATTAAACTTAGATTGAAGTCTGAGGACAGTTACATACTCACAAGACCACACCCTGATTCTTTTGGCCTGTCTGTCACCCACAGCACAAATCAAAACAATCAGGATAAGGACATTTTTCTAATCTGACCAAAAATCAGCAAGTGCCACCAGTGAATAACTCAGAACACTGGTGCAGCTTTTCTTCTTCTTTGCTCCGGTCTCGGGCAGCTGGGGCACCTGGCTAGGCACTGCCTTCTGGTGAGACTGAGGCTGTCGCGTGCTCGGAGGCTCTAGGGCTGAGCGCTCCGGGGTGGGTAATGCAGCTTTCGTAGCCGTACGCTGAGAGGAAGCAAAGGGAGAGAGAAGGCACACCTTGTCCCACATGGCTGAGAACTGTTTGTTTCGCGTGGCTGCAGCGGTGGTTGGAGCACCGTTCCCAGGTCGCGCGTGTGGACAAAATGGTGATTGAACAAAGGAAGCATTAGGTTAAATAGGGGGTGGGCAGACAGGGGCAGAAGCCCCCCTTGCCCAATGGGGACAGATGACAGGGGAGTGACATGGAACATAACAACCTAGGGGGACATAACAGAGGTGGGTACAGTGTTCTGGGACAAATGGGATTGCAAGGATGGGGTGACTTACACAGAACTTTCAGGAATAAACAAGGGGTGGCTATAAGATGGACATGTAAGAGCTCCCATGGTACACAGCTTGGAGCAGACCATTGTGAGGGGGAAATAGGGGTGCAGAGAACCAACCTAACTAACATTTATTAAAACTCCTAACTGAATCAACCCGGCATACAACACACTGGAAGGTGCATGAATAATCTATGTATATGTTAATATTCCTTTGAATGTAAAAAAATATTATTTTCATATGAAAGTGCAGATTTATTTTGATATTTTCAAAAAGTTAAGGGTCACCCTCTGCTTTAGATGGGATACATCTAATCAAAGAATTTTATACCTGAGCTAGTTGTCCTTGGTTCCCCTAAAGGGCGAGGAAACACTCTCCAAAAAATATTTCATCCCATCTTGAAGATGTCTAAAATAGAGAATTACAGTGAAATATGCCATAAATAGGTGTACTTATTATTATTGACTGTGAAAACAGCCTAGATATCACCAAAGGTATAGGCAGTTGCATTACGTGGGTCTAAAATTAGACCAGACCAGTACAATATTTCATGTAATAAAAATCAGATCCTTGGAGTCTGCTCATTTTTTATAATCTCAACTACAGGACTTCCCACATTTTTCATCTCCCTCCTCTTCCCACTTTTCTCTTGAGGAGCAGATGCCACACAGTACTGATGTTGACTTACATGAGAATGACTGTCCAGTGTATGAAGCCACAGAATTATGTCTGGAATATAATGAAAAGGCAATAAAGTAACTTTATATTATACTCTGTGAAACACCTTAGTTTTAGTAGAAAATCCCACCTGATTCTGCTCTGTTATCCTGTTCACCTGATCATGCCACTGACTTACCCTAGGCAAGATGAGATGAAAATCCTAAGTAAAATTATATTTCTGCAAGTTGAAGTAATTATTTATGGTGGGTTTCCACATAAGACTTTAGATTCTGAATTGTTACTCTTAGATAAGCAACAAACTTTTAAAGATTAAATAAATATATTTCTTTATGGAGTTACCTTTTATACCTTCTAATTTCTTTTCTTAATTTGCAGGAATCTATATTTAGCCATGAATAAGCTTCCAAGAGCTATTTCTACAGCTAACAAACAATAGGTTTTTTGGTGTTTTTTTTTTTTTTTAATGTCGTTTGTTCTAATTTCTTTTCATATTTTCTTTCCCCATTACCATTTTTCATGAACATAATTTCTTATTATGGCAATGGTTTTATTTACTTACTAGAGATATTTTGAAATTCAAAAAGTATTTTAAATTAATAAATTATTTTTAAAATAACAATAATTAAAATTTAGTATATTTTATCAATAATTTTTTCTCCTTCAAGGATTTTTTTCTCAATCAATTCATGCATCAAAGCACTTACAGAAAGATTGATGCAAATTAAAAACTCAGAAAAAGGTACAAAGTTAATTTAAGATGCATATACAAAAAAATCTCCATAGAGCAAGGCCTATTCCTGCTTGCATGAGGCTGAATTTCCTTCTTAGGAAACATACCTTTTTTTCTTTGGGCCATTAGAAAATCTTGACAATCAGTTTTGCACAGCTAGATACCTAATTTTTATAAAGAGGAAATAATGTCACCTTCATCTAAGTGGGCCTTCAGCTGTCCTTGCCTTTAAGTGTCTCTGGATTTTACTCTCCAGTGCTGGCTGCAGTACAGAACTACTGATGAACCAGTATCCTGCCACTGGGTAATGAAATTATGTTTTCCAAGGTGGATATGATAGATTATTGTAGTTTTCTATGCAAAATCAGTGCTTCAGTTTGGGATCAGGCAGGGTCAAGACTCATCCATGCATGGCAGGGAAGCAGCCAGGCATCTGATACCACAATGAAAGTAACATCACAACAGACTGATAAATCCAGTTATCCTCAAAGGAGATTTAGGTTAATGGAGGTTACAGGAGTGGGCAGGCAGTTAAGCAAAACTTATCATTTATGGTTTGTCTCCAGCCATGATTTCTTGTTCTTGTTATTGCAGATAGCAGGTGATCTCACCTGTGACAAATACTTTGTTCAGAAAGTGAAGGTATCTGTGGAAATTCACAGACCCTTCTAGCACAAAACTCTACCTAAAAGTCCAGGCAGTCTTGAGAAGACAACTTTCCCTCCATCAAAGCTGTGACTGACTTCTACACCACAGCTTCATAATGAGAGAGGGAGTAACATTTAAGGCTATTTAAGACAGAAGTTTGTCTATTCCAAGTCTGTTTATACAAACCAGAAGCTACCAAGTGTTCTTTAAACATTTTTCCTGTTGATTCCTCTTCTCCCCATTGTGAACTGACGTCGGTGGTTCACCACACAATGAGCAGGGGTGTGCACATCAGGTTATATGGCAAAGTGTCCATTCTTATTGCAATCATGTCTCTGTGGCACAAGGCTTACTCCAAGGAATGTGTGGTTTAGTCACAGAATCATAGAATCATTAGAGTTGGAAAAGACCATCAAGATCATCCAGTCCAACCTTTTACAAAACACTGCTATGCCACTAAGCCATGTCACAAAGTGCCATGTCTACTTGTTTCTTAAACATTTCCAGGAATGGTGACTCGACCACTTCTAGTAGGACTTTACCTAGACTGAACTTCAGAGTGGCTGTTCTTGGCTCTTGAGAAGCAATGCAGTTTCTGTTCCTCTTCAGGAGTCTTGTAGCACACAACTGCTTGGTGAGCTGGACTGTTGTGATTGTACTGTGAGACTCCTGAATGATGACTCGAGAGGTTGATCTGAAACAGAAACTAGACAGAGTTAAAGGAATAAAGTATGTATTTATTAAAAGGTCTCAGAAGGATACACCTTGGGCAGTACAAGACCCTGACTGAGGCTCTGCCCAAGATGAACCCAAGTTGGACAACTAGTCACGAGTTTTCACACTTTTATAAGTTTTGGTCCACTTACATATTGGGGTTAATTGTCAATTACAGCTTCAGGTTATGAAGTCTTATCCTTCTGGTTTGCTCTCTTCAATTCATCATTGTTTATGCTTTTTGGGCATGAGGCTGTAACGGTTCTCCTTGGTTCTCAGGATGGAAAAGGATTGTTTTGTCTAACTACCCTGTGAAGAGAACTTACTAACCCTTAATATGAAGTTTAGAGTTACACACCAAGGCAGTACAGAATCTGAAAAATACAAAAGCTAAAACTTAAGCCATCATGAGGCACACAGAGATGACATGTGGGACATGCACTTGTGACCAGGAGGGCTGTCCTGGGCTCTGCAACAAAAGAAAATATTTTCCTATTGACTGTTGGAGCATCACAGCTGTGGTGCAGGTCACAGAACCTTCAGGATCATCTTTTCATCACCTCTCATATTTTTATTGAATTTATTTATAGTAGCAAAAGCAACTTCAGGATTGGGAGGAGCAGGTGTGTACAGGGTATTGAGAGACCTATGGCATGCAAAGAGCCCTTTGAAGCTGCGTTTTATTTCCAGGTACAACTGACCAAATTCCCTATCTTGTTTTGGTGTGCTGGCTACAGATATTGCACAGGGAAAAGCAGGACAGTGGCTTCAAACAAGTACTTAATTGAACATAAAAATTGTAAGTGAGCAATAAAGAATTTCAGTCCTCTGGTATAGTTGAATGCTGATGTGTCTTCTCTTGCAGGAAACTGTATCTGCTGTATTCTGAAAACTTCAGCTTTTGCTGCATCCATAAATCAGATACACAATTAATTTTTCTCTCCTGGGACTCTGCTGTGAAAGAGACCTCATCTGAGGTCCCTGGCTTCTATTTAGCTGCCATCTCTAGCTTCAGTAAAGAGCCACATGAGAACTCTCTTCAAGACAAAATGTCTATTGCATATTTCTGTGAAATCCTCAGTGAAAGGGATTAAACCATCTTTTCTGCCTAAGTCTCTCTCTCTCTTTACTTCAGATTCACCACTATTTCCATGCTTAACTTCTCAAAGTGTTGCTTAGAGGATTTGTAGGTAGAAAGAAAATTCTTGGAATCTGTCCTTTCTTCTGTTTATTCATAGATGGTGGCAGGGACTTCCTTGATTTTCACAGCTTCAGGCCAGAAGGTTTACAACCACCCTGGCTGAAGAGTGTCTGCGCTGTAATTCCTACATTGTACTAGGATGTTTTTATTTCTTACTCTTTGAAGAATTCTTGCAGAAAATGACTGGAAAGTGCTTAAGGAGCTGATAAGCATTTATCTGGCATATTTCCCCTAAAAATGAAGGGGAACCTTGGTTCTTTTGAAAATGAAGGGGAACACTTTGGGTCTTTTGAACAGAAGTGACATTTAGCTACAAATCTTCTCAGCAACAGCCTGCATAAACAACATAACAGGGCTTGGAGAACTTCCACCTGGACTTCATCCCTGCCTCATTGTAACAGGGACACAAGTATTATGTAGGATCTGAGGATGGAAAGACTGGGATGTATCCAGAGACCTTGAAAATACACCATCAGAAGCCAGAAGGAGTAAAATGGCCGGGAGGTTTTGGATCCTTTCCTGATAGATGATAAAAAGACTTCATTTCAAATTTGACACAGAATGACAGGATTTCTTCATTTCATAGACAGTGAGAAGAACAGCCACTCTGGGAAGGTTTTCTCTATACTGCTGGAAGAGAATAGAGCCAGTGGCATTCCATAAGCTAATGTCTATGCTCTCAGAAGGTTTGGGAAATCTACGTGTGACAGCAAAAACTTTTATGAAATCATTAATTTGTGCAGCTTTTAATTATTAATATTCATTTATGCATAAATGCTGCAACAAAAGACTGTTGGCAGAACATATTCTGTTTATTTAATCTTTCTGTATTAGAAGGATGGTGGAAGTTCTGATCCTTGCTTGTGCAGATACCCTTTTCAATTTTTAGTCAACAGTGCATCTGAATTTACCTCTGCAATTTTAGAGTCAAATAAGGAATTACAAAAGAGCAGTAGCTACATCAGAACGATTAAATTTATGTGCTCTCAAATTCCCACAGGAGGTACCAAGGGACAGAACCATCATCCACACCTCTCTTGCACAAAGGACTTTTCTTGAAAACATCTATAGATAATTTATTATCTGCTGTGACCATGGAGAAAATGTAAATATTCACTTCCCTTGGGCTCAAGATCCAAAAGGAGTAACCATTATGTAATGAAGGCCTGATAGTTAATTTCTGATCACTATTGCTTGGCAGTCCTGTGCTGAGTCTGCCCATGAACCAAGCTGCAATCAGTAAGATTTCCAATGTGCCCTGACTGATAATTTACCCTCTTGGAAAAGAGTTGTTACTGGGAGCATTTGTACCCAGGGTGAGGGCAACTGAGCCCAGGGAAATTCATGCCTTTTTATAGACATCCATTGCACTGAGTGAATATTAGACTACCATTATGTCTTCATTTCAGGAAGAGAGGTTTTGGATTCTATGACTTCAGAACTAGTCAAATGCTTATTCCAGTAAGCACAAAAATCTCTTATTCAGTCAATGAACTATTCATTATTGTCTCATTTTAAAATGGAAAGAAAATATCTATTGAACAGAAGGTATAAGTGTTGTGGGAAGTTCTTTGTAAGCTTTGGATTTGTTCTCTTGAAGTGTTTTGCAGAGAGACAGTCAATGAAATAAAAGACAAGGACAACAAATCAACAAATTCACCTTGAATAAAGCCCTTGAAAGTGTAACAATAAAAAGTTAAGCAAAATATAAATGGACTATGAATTAAAATCAATCAACTAGTGTATGGCTGCATATGAAAAGTAATAACACTATATAGCATCTTATAGAATCATAGAAATATTTCACAATTTTGTTTTCAAGGACTGTTCTTTGACCATTCAGGAATTAAAATGTTAATTTAAGAGAAACACAGCACTTACTATGAAAAAGATGTACTTAAAATATACTAAGGCTTCTTAGATTCATTTATATCTATATTGATACCTAGAGTGATTTATAGAATCATATAAATATATATGTTTAGAAAAGTAGGAAATATGCCAAGAATTGAAATTATGTACTCTCCTTACAAGATGTTCATCTTTCTGAAATCAGTTCTTCCAAAGAAGGTGAGTTCTAGCAAGAATACAGTTAACCAAGAGAGGGAATCAGTGCCTTGGTGTGACTTTGGAAAAAAAACCTGTAGGTGTCAGAAGCTAGAAATCCTTAATTTCTGTCATTAAACTAAAAACTGTAGGTGTTAAAAGATAGAAATCCTCAAGTTCTGTCACTAACCTAACCCTCCATCCTTTTGCAAGTAGTTGATAGTAAAACTACAGATACGTTGCAAAAAACATTAATTAATAAAAACCCACCATTTTTATGAACGCACCTGATTTATACTTTTCACAAAACCTTTACTCCTTGATCAGTAGCAATAGGACCTGCTAAAAGTTTTTCCTCCATCATTATTATAGGCCCTTTAACATACTGAAAGGCCTCAGTAAGATCTCCCTGGAGCCTTTGGTTCTCCGGGATGAACAACTCCAGTTCCCTCAAACTTTCCTCATGCCTTTTAGCATAATCACAAAAGCCATGGAAAGGACAGAAATGAGGTCATATCATGCAATCTTAGGAGGTCATATCAATGAAGGGAGCCACTGCAAATTCTCATTTTGAGTAAAATAAGCCACAGCTTGTAGCCTTTCTGGCATTAGATGCTACCTTTTGCAGACTCTAACCACCCTTTGCATTTACTCACCTTTTGTTAGGTGCCAAACTAACTATGATTAAAAGGCTCTGGGGAGGGGAGCGGAGAGTTGTGCAAGAAATTAAGGTGATGAGGCAAGTCGGAGAAGGTCTATAAATCTTGTTTTTAATGCCTACAGCATTTATAATACAAAAGTGACAAGTAGATGTAGATGTGGATGGACTGCTCTAATCAACCCATTATAAAAAATTCAGATTTATTTAAACTATTTACATTTAAAATAAATGGATTATTCAGTTTAGTCATCCTTTAAAACACATCATTGCATCAGGCTTTTATGCAAGTGCAGTAGACGTTTTTTATTCTTCAGGTTTTACAATCTACGTTATTTGTCATCAGCCCTCTAGTTAACTGACTACAAATTGCAATATAAAAGTGAGTCTAAAATTTCAAATTCATACACAGAAATTCCTTCCATCAACTCGATGAAAATTCATACTTGCATTTTATATATCTTATATATAAATTAAAGCATATAAGACCTATATTTCTTAACTGGAACACAAGAAATGTGGAAGAGTCCCAATTCTTGAAGTCTTGAGAAAGTATCAGTAAGAAAGTTTTCCATCAATCATCCTGCACCCTTCATGTAGTGCCTTGGGTCATCTCTATAACAAATAAACAAAGCAAAACAAAACAGGAAAAAAAAGGCAGTGGTCTCCTGGAATAGGAGAGGGAAAGTAACTGTGTCATTTTTATGGTATTTGCCACTTTCCACCTATGTTGTCTAAAACTGCAGTCAGATACTGAAAAAAAAGGAAATATTTCTCAGCATCCTTCTGTGTCTGTCAAATGTGTTGCTCAGAAAGCACAGTATCTATCTGTAAAAGGTGATATTTATCCAACTTTGCCTAGTGTTTGTACTCACAGAATACATCAGGAACTGTATTTTCTGGAAAACAATTTTAGGAGAATTTTGTATTTTTCAGATATTTATGTCATAATTAGTCATTCTCATAGCTAGGTGTTTTCTTCGGGCAGAATTAACGCTCTTGTGTTCTCAGAACACCCTTTCACTTAAATGCCCTTATCTGCACCAGTGGCAGTATATAATGAATGCCCCCAGAAATGCTCCTGCACTCATGTGTCATTTTAGTTGGATTCAAAGAACCCTTTGGGGTAGGACATCAGGGATTTTTTCTGAGGACTCACATTGTTCATGACCCTGCCAGACATCATGACATTTTTGCATAGCCAGACTGTTTACACTGAACAGCAAGTTTAAGGAAGCAATCAATGTGCTTTCTCCAATCTATACAGATTTTTGACACTGCTTATTTTCCAGATATTTATTATATCTAATTTGACAGCATTTTCTTCCCTTTCTCCAGGATGAAGAAAAAAACCTCTCATAATTATTCTTTATGATTCCTCAAAACATTGGAAGACTAGCCACAAGGGAAATAGGTGTTTTTTATCTGTCACTTACATTCTTCAATTCTTAGCTTTTGTTTGTTTTTTTTTCTTGTTTGTTTTGCTTTACTTAATAATACTTGCTCTCTCTTCTAAACATTTTTTTCAAAGTCTGCAATTATTTTTTCATATTCTGCATTTCCTAATAAATTCTTTAATTTCCCAGAAGACTATAAAACACTGCACATTGAACCTCAGACAAACACTGTAAAAATTTTTGAAATTTGATAGCATAAAAATGCTGATTTTCTATACATGCTGCTTATTTGCTTATATTCAGAGCCTTATGCCTGCATTTTAAGACTACTTTGTGCAACAGCTATGCTGAAAAAGGACTTTTTCTAAAGTTGAATTGATTTTCCGTTTTTGGGCCAGCAGGAATGACAGTCATCATTTAATATGACTATATTAAAAAATCATAGACCTCAGTTGTGCAATCTCTGAATTTGGTCTTCTGCTCCTAATTAAACTACAGAATTTCTTTATAGAGAGGTAATGAATTATAAAGACTTATAATCAAATATATGTCTTATGAGAATATGTACAAATGGTTATTTACTCTCATTGTGAAATTACTATCATTGTTACAATGCATATCATATTTTCACTTAAAATTTTGATTTAATGCTAACTCCTCTCAAGAGAGCAATCTTAGCCAAGTGAAAAGAAAATTGGAGCAGCTGGAATACTCACTGAAACATTTTTATGTGAAGGGATCCAGTGGCAGGTTCAAGAGTTCACATGGTTTAAGCAAACTAGATTCAATGGATGCTGTGTGATCAGCCACTACCAAGAAGCAAGTACCCCTCAACTCTCTGCTCCTGATAATAGTTCTCTCCTTCACCTCATCTTTACCTGACCAGACATGGGCAGCTCCCCAAGCCTGGTAGGTCTAGACTTCATCTACCAGGTGAACCCCACATTCTGGACTCCTCCCTTTTTGTCCCAGTCACTCCTGAACTGTGGTGACCAGAAAGAGGACATAGATTTCCAGATATGATTTCATTTCTTGTAACAGAATATCTTCTCTGGCTTATCTGTTGCAATCTTCCTACTAAATCCCAATGTGTTGTTTGACTTGTTTCATGGTGAAAGTGCACTTTTGGTTCATGCTTAACTTCATTGTAACTCCATTGTACCCTCCAGGTGTTTTTTGGCTGGATTCTACCTTCCCATCTCAGTTTTCAATGAGTTCAGCTTTTCCTCACACGTGAAAAACTTAATATTCATTCCTCTTGACCACATTCCTGTAGTTTCTCAAGCAATCTCTGAATCAAAGCTCTACTTTCTGGTGTGAAATTCACCCTCTGTAGTCTACTGAGGGATAGTCTGTCTCATCATACAGACTATTTATGAAGCTATTGAACAACATCAACCTCAGTACAAACCTTTGGAATGCTACTCTTGTCAGCAGCTTCCAAAGAGATGTCAAAATAATGGATTAATATCTTTTGAGTCCAGTTGATTAGACAATTTTTAACCCATCTATCAATCCAGCAAGTTCTTCAGCAAGTGAACACGGTGGGGAAGGAGGAGGGTGCCAAATGTCAAAACTAAAGCACAGTCTTAATTTTTTCATGTCACAGCCCTCAAGGGGCTCAATCAGTCTCAACAATTTTGCAGAGATCATAATCAAAGGTGGGTCACTCATGGCAGCCAGTGATCTCAGCAGGTTTTGGGAAATCCCCTACAACCTCACAGATTTCAATGCAAACAGCTTCTCTAGGTGGTCCCTAAACTGTTCTTCAGTTCTTGTCTCTCCCCCAATTTTCCACCTTCTCCTGCTATGTATAGGGATGCAGGGAAGTTGGATTTTTCTGCTTGAAATTCATTTGATTGGAAAAGTTGTGATTAGCAATACCAAACACTATCATTTTTATCTCCTGGTTAAAGCAGTTTTCTCTTGTCAACCCGAAAGGTATAGAAAACAAACAGTGATTGCACTTGCCGCTTGATATTCTTGTAAACAATATAACTCAAGTAGATGATCCAAGCTGTTATCACTCTGTAGATTCAAATAAAAAAAATTAATACAATCTGTCTTTTGCAGAATGATCTCGCTGGTTGATACACTATGATAAGTACTATAGGGTACCATACTTAAGGACTACAGGCCTCCTATTTATCTTCCCCAGGATGTTAGTGAGTACAGATGACACCTCTTGCCCTACAGATGTGTCAGATGAAGTATTCACAAACAACTTCAATAGGTGAAGAGTTTTCTAGAAGGATCTAGGACACTATTTTATATATACAACTTTATATATATAATTTTGTGTTTCCTGGCAAAAAATCCGCATTTTAAAACAGCAATGACAAGGAGTTGGGTCTTGTTTACCTAGCTTCATGAGATGAAGAAAATCTGACACATTTTAAAATAGATAAATTGATATTAAATATATTACTGTATGACAATATTGCCTAAAGGAGGCAATGGGCAGTTTAACACTTTAGGTAACAGTGTCCTTTCCGTCACAAGTACCGCTTGTGAAATAGTTCCTTGGATTAATGTTTTCTGAGTAGACAGGGATATTTTTAAATATCTCTCTTTTATAATCATCATTCTCATTCATTTGATTGGTGCATTAGGTTTCCACTATATGATTTTATTTTATATTGTATTTTAGCTCTCCATCAGCTTGGTTATTCATAAACTCCTACACACAGAAGGAAGCAATATTAGTAAATCACTCAGTAGTAATAATTTAATTTGTCAGGTTTTGCTAAGCTATTCGTGCCACCACAAAACCACGAACACTCATTGTTTTGAAAGGGGGGCATTCTCCTAAGTATTGATTAAAAAATAACTGTTGAAATGCTTCTGAAAGTAATAAATATTAAAACTAATCTGGTTTGAACTATGACTGAGTGAAACAGATCTAACTTAGGTAAAATATGCTTTTTACTTTTTTGTTAATATTTCTTTAGTTACATATTTAATTGAAACCAAAATACAGTTCTTACTTTTGGAGTTCAATCTTTTTTTAATGCAAGTTATTTCATCAAAAATAAGTAGACATAAAACTTGCATTGCTGTCTAATATTGCTGATCTGATATCCTGTGCAGGGCTGACAGACCCATTGCCAAAGCCATACAGAAAGGCTATTGTGCAAGGTAGGTTTTTCTTTTGACCTTTATGCCCCTCTATATGATCATTTCAGCCTTGTATTTACTGACAAACTTCACAGTATAATAAAAATAATCAGCTCGAGACACAAGATGACTACAGGTTATTCCATAAAACTTTAGTAACCTAATTTTTCAAGTTGGCTGAGATAATGATCACAATAAAAATTCACCATTTTTATTGGAAATGACAAAATTTAATTATAGCAACATCTATAAGCATTATCTTACATTTTTTATACTGCTTTTAACTTACAGATATTTTTGACTTAATAGTTGCAGTGCACTAGGTATTTGTGTATCTGAAAAGATATTGCTGGATTTTATTAGCAACTAAATTCAACTAAATTGTTTTTCACCCTACATAGCCTGTGGAATTTACTGAAATAAACATTTTCCTCATCAAATCTGTTTTGAAAAAAAATCTTCTAATCAGTAATTTTGTTTACATTTTTAAATATAAATTTCAAGACTAAATAATATTGTGACTTAAACACTTTGCTTTGAGAAAGGGATTTCCTTCCTTTTCCCAAGAGGTATCAATAAGGAGTGATTTTTAAAAAATTATGTGTCAATTCTTTTTAGCATTCCTTTTCATTCTTTTAAAAAAACAGTTCTTACATTCTCACATTTTTTTCAGTTGAAATATGGCAACACAAACTTCTTGCCTTTTTTCTTCCTATTTAATTTTCTAAAATTGCCATTTCATTTGTGTTCCACAATCAGATTTCCTGCTGAAGTGCTGAGTTCTATCTATATGTAAATTGAATAATCTTTCAAAGACAGAAAAGGAACCACTATTTAATGTGAATATTCATTTCTGTAAGAAATTAAGAACTGTGATTTTCTATAATAATAAATTATGACTATAGAAGTTGGTTAAGAAAGAACATAACAACAATTTTTGTCAATAATGAGTAGGTTTTTTTAATATTTAATGGATTCATAAATATTGGAAAAAATTGTCTTCATTATCTCCTTTGTTTATAGTGGGTTTTTTCAGAAAATACCATGAAAAAATACCTTACCTACTTTAATTTTCCCAGTGTAATCTGTTTTATCAACAATTGATTCACTTTTTTATAAACAATTTAAAGTAGTAGACAGCTAATCTCAGTGGTTGTTAAGAAGCACCCTCACTAAATCAAATATACTTTTTATGTATGCTCATTTTTTCTCTAGCAAAAATGTCTGAAAATATTCAGAAGAAAATGAAATCACAGACAAAAGAAAAGTGTAGATACAGCATATCACAGAATACAAATATGATGAGGTACACTCAAAAGGAAGTACACATTTATCTTTTAACATTGCAGGTTTCCAATACTCAAGTTTTCAGAAAAGAATATGGCCACAAACTGTCTTTCTAGTGCCTGATTGTGGAAAAAAATATATTAGCATGCAGTACTTTATCTGTTAAATAATCTAATTTTGGATATAGATTTGCTGTTATTTCCCCCCTGTCAAAGCATATAGATGTCTAAAGGAAAAGCAGAGGCAACATGACAGGCAACGTCATGAGGCCATATGTTCTACACAAACTATGAAAGTCAAACTGAGATCTGTTCCAGTATTTTAGGCTAAAAACAATCTATGTGCTAAGATTTCCAGCTATTTTCAAAATTGTATCACATTTCAGCAAATGGAATTATTTTATGAACAGAGTGATGAATCTGACTACACCATGAAAATCTGTGTAAGTGTGCAGGAAATGATGCGCTTTAGGCTATTTTGGGCCAACTACAAATATATATTTACATGCATGCAAAAATTAATGGCACTATTTCAAAAGTTCATGACCCAAAATTAATAGCTATACTAAAAAATATCAGAAAATTAAACTTGTGTTTTAGAGTACATCTCTAAATCTGGGAGACAATTTCTAGTGGAGGCCCTAAAAATGATCTTGTGACATAATCTGTGAGTGGGATTATTTATAGTGATACAAAGGTTTAATAATGTTAACTTTTTGGGGTGTGTGCTCTGGCTGAATAGAAGGACAGAGCTAGCAAAACTTGTAACTGCGTAGATTAGTGAGAAATTGTCAAAATATAAAAGAATCAAAATATCTGAGACGAATAAGGTGTTAACAAAGAGAAAATGTAGTTAAAGTAGATGTGACATGCAGAGTTAATCAATTTGCCTGCAAATTAGTTGAGGGTGCAATTTATCTCACCTAATATAGACACCTACAGTATAGCATCCATAGCAGATCTCAGCCACTAAGGTCTCTTAGGGTCCCTTAGAGAAATAAACAAATTCTGGTGCAAATATATCTTGTCTTAAAGTAAACATCCAAAATAGGTCAAAAGAATCATTCCCTCAAAGGGTGATTAGATCAGACACAGACATCCATATTTTTGATATCTAATGTTAGACAAGATGAATTGAACCTTTCAGTATTGCTTTAAACCTTGCTTAGAATCAAAAGGCTGGTTGAAGAGTAATATCTCCTTTCTAACTTCTAAGCAGGTTTTATGCTATGACCTATTTCCTTGGGTCCTGGAGTGCTTTATCTGGCAGTGAAGAAAATATTTGCACTTATGGACCTGCTTTTTTTTTTGTTGTTGTTGGTTTTTTTTTGTTGTTTTTTTTTTTTTTTTAACCTGGTCTTTTTTTTTTTGTTTGTTTGGTTTGGTTTGGGTTTGGAATTTTGTTTTATTTGGAGTTGGGGGAGGGAATGAAAGGGGGGTTTGCTTTTCATGGAAGGCTCCAAAATATAACAGTTTCATAATGTGGAGCTATCAGTGTCACAATTAATCTGGACTGAACAGATGGGCATTCAAATTCACATTGCGGATGTTATGTGGATCAGTGCTCATATAATTATTTGTGTATCAGTGACAGGACATTAGGTCACTGGATAATTTTGCCCTCTGCCAGATCATTTGCCTGCATTCAGAATGAGCATCAATCAAAAACACTCATTCTGCTAAAAGGTGTAGAAAGGCTCCAGTAGTCATCAGCTAATCTTTGAGTTGCAAAAATAATACTATTTTTTTGGTCCAAACTGTAGTAGCAAAGAAATGAGTTGTTAGCTCTGCAAGGTTTTAGATACTAATATATGGCTGGGACAGAAGACTCCCTTTATCAAGGACACCAGAGTGATGTTTTCACAAATACTAATTATAGGAATGGTGCTCTTCTCACTTCAGATGTCTGTCATCATCTTTTTTTTAACATATGTGGTAACTGTAAAAAAAAAAAAATCAAAGAGAGTGGTGGTTTCCCCCAGTACCAAACATGGAGCTCTATGAGAATACAGGAAAACACTCTTACAAAATTTCTTCTTCCCTTTCACAAGGTTCTTCCTTCTTTGCTTTCTGATCACAAAAATCAATATATTCCCCACAACCCCTTCTGGTCTCCCTTTCTCCATTAAAAAAGCTTCAATTTGAGTTAATTTTTCATGCAATGTGGGGGCAAATTCTTGCTTAGAGGAAGGAATTTAGGTTCCCTTAACTGTCTCTGGGAATAGCCCTTGGGAATATCATAGTCCTGGTCAGTAATACCCAGATGAGTTCACAAGCATTAGCAGCATTTTCTAAATAGACATCCCAGGCCTCCAGCCTTATCCCAGAAGAAAGGAGTCAGACAGGAAGCAGGTAGGGGACTGCCAGGAGCTTTAAGCAAAGGAAGGTGACCTGGTGCAGGTCCTGGCAAGCAGCAGCTCTCTCCTGTGGATTGGCAGGTCCTCTGCTCTTCTATAGCAGACAGCAAGAAACAAACCTAGTGCTGTGGAAACCCAGCAGGTGATCATGTATCCAAACACCAGTGTTCATCCAAGATGACTTTTCTTCCTGTCTACCCTCTTTGCTGCATCGTGGATTAATCCCTGACTTCAGCCTTCACCCAGACTGGGCCAAATGTTGCCTGAAAACTCAATATTGCCCAGATAAATTTATGAATGGTCAAATTAAAAGATGGGCATTGACTTTCAATAGGCTTAGAGTCTTTCTGTACTATGACTACCAATAACTTAACTACTCAGAAGAGTAGTTCAAGCCCTTAAAAATTAGTTTGAGTGTAGGTATTTGCAAGTATGTCACTAACACTGCAGTTTCAATATTGTAGATTGGATAAGACAAATATCATCACAAATAAAAATGAATTACAAAGACCAGGAGACAGACCCCTGCTCTTTTCTCAGTGATTCTTGGGAAAATTTACTCAATATAGAAATGCCTGTTCTGTGTGTTTCCTGTCACTTTGCAGGCTCTAGCTGTCTCATGCTGTCCTTTTCTTCCAAAGATTGTCAAAGTTTGCAGCATCATGTTTAAAGGAGGATGTGCTCTTAGCAAACCTTCATCTGTTTGCAGCGCTGGACTTTCAGTATTTTATTGTCTTCCAGGTTTGAAAGATCAGAGCAGCATCCAGGCTGTAATATTAGTACCCAGCAGTAGTTCAAAGAGTGTACATCTATTTCAGAGGCTTCTCTCTTAGTTACTATTTGATCTTTATGCAAAATGCTCCTCTTCACACTTATTAGAAGCAATATATTCTGTCAATACAGGTACTTTACAAAATTCACACATTCTCTCATATTATGCACTAACAGCATGTATGTTCTTATAGAACAATCCTTTGGAGATTATTTATATTTTTTATTCTGATAAAATTAAATAGAATGTAATTTGACTTTTTACTCTTTGTGTTCAGTTTCTAGTGGTACCAAATTTGATGAGGATCTGTACCTACTCCCTATAGGGTTATCCAGTATTTGTGGGAATCCGGTGACTGCTGGATTATCAAACCACATGTCTGACCAAAGAATACTTTTTTTGTTGTTGTTTTTGTCTTAAAGACCTTGGTTTGAAATTAGTAAATTCTTGAAAATGGTACATGGAAACATGAAAGAGTCACAGGAAGTTCAAATTCCTCTCATATTAAAACCCAGATCTTAAGAACCAAGCTGTTCCCTTCAAAAAAACTTGCTCATCTTCAGTTCCAAACCACCTATGGCCCTGTGGAGCACAAGTTCTGTACCTACAGAAACACATATTTATTTACAAACATTGAATGGGAACCTATAGAGCAGTCCCTGGTATAGACACATAAAGGTTTAATGCACTAATTTCTACTGAATTTGGGGGAAGGTTGATGCTCTAAAAGCTTACAGTATCTGGACTTCTTTCTTTTTATCCTCACTAGCAAAGATTTCAATTGCATACCCTCAAAACTTGCTAATCCACAGATCTGATTAGGAGACGAGAGTTTTAAAAGAATAATAGCTTCTCACACTTTGGTTTTTAAATGAATTCTTTTTCACAAGCCTGGACCTGATAACCGTGTGCTCTGACCAACAAGTGACACATTAACACACTGCAAATAAGGCATACAGGGTTAGCTGGCAGTGAATAAAATCTTCATAAACTTGGTTGTCAATGAATCTTAAGAAGCAAAGGTTTTAACACAACAGACAACTGTCTTGCTATCACATTCTGAATAAAAATTTTATTTTAAATTAATAAGTAAAGCTTAAGCAGAAATAGGTGGAGATGGAAAGGATAGAAATGAACAGCAGGGATGGACAAAGATCTGTTTTTGTTCTAGCTAAATGAAAATGGAAAGACAAAAATATTTTGGGGTTTTGTTCTTTATTCAAAGGTGCAACTTCCATCTCAAAGTAAGCTTGTTTTTCTGGGATTCAGAGAGGAAAAGAAAGGAAGGTAAAATATTTTGTGGATTTCTCATCAGATGTGTGGCTACTTTCCTCTCCTGAGAAAGCTTTAGTATGTCAGAATGAAACCTAATCCCTCTGCTGCTTTTTCTGCACAAGGAAACAACCATGCTGCCTACACCTCCAATTGTATTACCTGGATCTTTGTTCTATCCCTGTTACATCTTGCCAGGAACAGACCCCTAAGGCAACAAGCAAGGATAGGCTGGTCATTTGATTGGAATAGTTGTTTAGAGATTTTTCTGCTACACAAGTATAGCATTACCCCCCGAAAGCAAGAAGGAACTCACAGAAACTACTCTTACATATAATGTCACCTATTTTCTGAGTTATGCTTCCCAGGAGTATTTTTGAGGCTGTGTGATTTATGCTCATGGCTGTGCTCAAAGTGTTCTGCAGAGGTACCTGCAGTGCAAAGCTCTCCATACACTTGCCAGCTTATGCAGCTCTGTAAGTAATAACACCACGGTCCCTAAAGACATCAACACTCTCCACTTTATTACTGTTCAGGAGCTCTGCCTCAGACAGGGGTCTAAAGAATATCATAAACAGCTGTCTGAGAGAATGAGTTGCTGGCAGTTTAAAAACTGCTGTGGGCAAAGAGGAAAGCTGCTGGCCTTCTCAGATGTCTTGTCTGCATGTCTTACATTGGTCAGGAAATCTTTGTCCCATTAATCAAATTTTGTGCATGTTCCCATGTAATAGCTGTGGATGCCTCCCACACCTGGTATCATGAGGCTGAATTTTTCATCATTACCTGCAGAAGCATGGGAAAAACTGCAAACAAGGCAGAAAAGGCCACTGAGCTGTGAAGGCAATTTGCTTCAGCTTGGTTACTGGACACTTTTCATCCATGAGTGAAGCAGGATAGAGTGTAAATATGTATTCCCTTTCCCTAGGCAGGTATTCAATGTAAAGTAGAAAAGTAAAATCCATGGTTGTTGTAACAGCATCACCTGTAAAGAAGAAATTTCTTGGGCTGAGCCTCTGCTTTTCATGGTGCATAGCTGCCCATCAGCTCACTCTATGTCCCCCATGTCCCCCTCATCCTCCTGGCATCTCCCCACACAGCTCCTGCTCCTGCTGCCTGAGGGATTACTGCCAGGAGGATGCCAACAGCTTTACTTTTCTTTTTCCCCTGCTACATCTACTATAAGATGGGAGAGAAGGGTAAAGTAAGCAGAAAACTCTTACACACTTCACTCTCAACAAGAGAGGCTCCTCTATTCACAAAAATCCCCAACAGCTCCCATGATCATTGCACAGATAAATAAAAATAATCAATATGTTTAACTATCAGGGGTTTGTTGTTGTTGTTTTGGTTTTTTTTCCCTAGACACTGATTATTATTGACTTTCTGCTTCACCTACATGGGAAAATTAACTGGAAAAGTTGGCACCAGCTTTCCAGTGAGACTTCTGAGACTTTTCCTGGTGAAACCTAAGCAATTCCTCAAAACAACTTTGTGATTGTGCTGGTGACCAGAGGATACCTGTGCAAATGGGTTTCTGGAGATGTGTGTACCATACATGATACCTGCCTCAAGGTATCCTGGGCAGGGTAGGGGGTTACCTGTCCTCTGTCCTCAGGCTGTGTCACACCTGAACAACTCCAGCTTCACTCAGGTGAAATGCTCCCAGCTTGAAATGCCATGCAATGCTAAGATTATCAAAACATTATTTTAAAAAATAAAGAGATGCTTTCAGTGGAGCCAAATGCCTAAACTAATAGTTTTCTTAAATTCTGAAGAGTACATGAACAAAACCATGATTTATACTGCCATATCACACTCCCTAAATTTGCTCAGACACTTTGTGATCATTTGTTGTGCAATTTTGTCACTGTATTTGTGCTGTTAAAATAATATTTTCAGAGGTGAATATTAGCCATAACACATATGTTAAGTGTGTGTTCTCATCACAGTAGCTAATTTTGCATGCAGAAAGGTCACGATACCGGGTGACTCCAGCAATAAAGGTGTGTAGTGCGAGTTGTTGACAGGTGACATTTCTGCAACCTTTCTTGCACTGGCATATTGTTACATGCCCTGTGTCAGAATGTTCTCCGTGCTGCAATTCATCATTCAAACAGGTCAGCGCAGCACCTGCCATTTGGAGCTACCTTCCTTGTCCCGTAGGTTCATTGATTTGTTAGCTCTCCTCAAAAAACCATCCTTCCCTCTTCTTTACATCTTCATTTCTCTCCCTTACATTCTATTTCTCCTTTGATATTCGAATTCCATAATAGGTTTAGCAATACTTTTTACATAAAAGACAAGAAAAGCAGGAATAAATAAATGCTGTTGTATTTATTCAATTTTTAATTTTTCATTAGACCAGACTTTTTTTTTCCATTGATAGACAGCAATGCTGTTATGTTGCTCTGTGTACAACCTGCACTACCTAATGTATGCTGTTTTAAAAACATAAGAATGGAGTCTTTATTAATCCTCACCTGATTCATATCATCAGGTCAGCATAAAGTCAGCATCTGAGACAAGGCAGGATTAGTTAGAGATGTAGTCAGTCAAACATTGTGCATAATGATACCAAAGAACAAGGACTTCCAATGAAAAGGATGTAGTCTGTGAAAGACAGAAACAGGTGGGCAATGAGATGGAGTTTCAGGATTAATTTGTGTTAGCCTTACTTATATAATTCACAGAGATGTTGAATCACTAGTAACCTGCTATTAACCACTAAAAATATAGCAATTTAATACATCTGGTTGCTCAGAAGGTAAAACAAAGATACTACTGGAAATAATTCAGGCCTGAAGTCATGAGGGTTTGTTCCAAGACAGTTGAAAATTTTCCACCAAATTACAGGTCTTTTCCAAATAATCTTTTCTAGAAGAGAAAAGGATCACCATTATTTTTTATTTTACAAATTAAAAATGAGATGAACACTGAATTAAGGTATTTCTGAAGTGATAGGTCTGTGCAGTTTAGCTCAGGACCTGTCCAGTCAGGGGTGGTGGAGCTGCCACCCTGTGCCCTTTCTGTACAGCACCAGGGCTGGTCATGGCATGAGTTACTTCACCTGGAATTAACTCCTGAAGAGGTCAACAGTGACAACTGTGACCTTTCTGAAGCAGCATAGCAACAGTTCTTAAAGTAAATATTTAATCTTTGAGGAAAAGAAAAGGAGATTCCCTCCCTGCAAAAGTCTTGTTGAGAAATTGGGGCACAGGAAAATAATGAAGCATTTTCTTAAACAGCTCTCACGCAGATTGTCCTCAGTTTTCCCTAAAGATGGAATGAGTTCGCTATTCATCTCTCCTTGCAGGAACTGCCCCAAAGACTGGTAGATATGAGGTCTTTGATGTTGTGATGGATTTCCAGCCTCTGCCCATACAGAGCTGTGCATCAGTTTGGGCATCATCCAGGCACAGTGACTGAAAACTGCAACAAGTTATAATTGTTTGCTATTTGGCTTTTTTTTTTTGCCCAATTAACCACATATTGAAACACATGCTGTCCCCACATTCAAATATTTTATAACATACAGAAAAATACTCCTCTCATTATCAGATGAACTCATCTTCACATTCAGACTTTAAACCTGTAATGTAACTTTGTTCTATGATCATAGCATGAGGAGTTAATATTTTAGTTGTCCCAAATATTTTCCAACAGATTCCAAATTTCCAAATTTTTATCTTTAGATTCAGTAACAATGGAAGGAGATATGTGTCTCACAAGTGCACTTTGCATTTTGATGTCTGTGAGCAGATTTTGAGAATTGATGGGGTGTAACACAATGCTCATTCTAAAAAAACCTGCCACGTAAATAATCCTCCAACCTTCTAATAGCAACCTGCTTAAGAGCTGTCCCAATATGTGGCACCAAATGAGGTTCAAGATGCCAGCATAAAGAAACCTGCCAAGGAACAAACACATCAATGGGACAAGTGCCTTGCTCCAGCCCTGACCTCAAACAGGGAGCAGCAAGTCTCATGGACCCTCCCTTCCTTCGTACAGCCACAGTTAGCAGCCCAAAGGAAGAAGATTAAGAAATCAAAGTTGTATTGGATTTTTTCCTTGCTGTAATAAGTAAAGTGGCTTTCATTCTGTTTTAGAAAACAAAAATAAAACTATTTTAGCGAATTAGTTCAGAGTGAGATGGTGAAGCCTCTCAAGAATTGGATAAAATGTGCTGAATTAATTTATATGCTTGCTCACACAATTTAATCACAAAGTCACTTCTGTATTGTCTTGGTCATTACTGGTGCATATGCTTTGGTCCTTCCTCAACTCCTGCTTCATTTCAGAAAGATGAGATTGACAGAAACAGAGAAGCTGTGACAGTCGGCTCTTCGTAGGATGCTGCCATCGACTCTTGCAGACAGCACTGTGCTCCCCATGTCAGGTTACACATGTGGCCAC
Organism: Anomalospiza imberbis; assembly: GCF_031753505.1. Lineage (NCBI taxonomy): Eukaryota > Metazoa > Chordata > Aves > Passeriformes > Viduidae > Anomalospiza > Anomalospiza imberbis. The sequence goes on along the minus strand of NC_089683.1, from coordinate 11,913,430 downwards.
TGCAGAAATGACCAACAGATGCCTGATGCATGAGGACAGTCCTTAGCACCACCAGAATACAGCTGTCCTCTCCCAGCACTGGGGACGCTTGCATCCCAGAGACAAAAGGCAAGAGTTCACTTCCAAGTTTGGAGCTGAATGTAAGTATCTGTGACACACTGGTGCAGTCTAGAGATACAGTAAAGATTAAATTCATCTGCCACTGCATGTGAATGAGAAGTTTACATGTGAAACAGTGACAGGACCCAATGGAATGGGCTGAAGTTGTGTCAGGGGAGGTTTAGGTTGGATATTAGGAAAAGGTTCTTCTTCCAGGGGATGGCTGGGCGCTGGACCAGGGTCTCAGGGAAGTGGTCACAGCACCAGCCTGACAGACCTCAAGAAGCGTTTGGGCACATGGCGACTCTTGGGGATGGTGCTGTGCAGGGCCAGGAGCTGGACTCAATGATCTTTGTGAATCCCTTCCAACTTGACATATTCTTTGGTTCTGTGTTTCTGTGATCTCAACCCCTGCATTTAACTCCCTGAATCTGCATCTGAATCTCACCCAAAGTGTTCTGCAAGCATGTGGCAGGAAGACAACCATACACCTGTATAACCCACTGTAGGTCATTGCTCCTTCAACCCCTCCACTTCCCTGGCTAATTTTTTCGTTTCTTAGCTCCTTTTCCATCAGCTGCTCTCTTGAATCTTCAGAAAAGTAGCACAAGTTTTCCTTATCCCTTCTGAATGTGAGAGGTTTCATCTCCCCTTCATGAAACCATTCTGTGTGGCTGCCTAAAATACAGAAGATCCTTGCTTGTTCTTGGTGGCTGAGAGAACTTTCTGCTCTACACACCAAAGATGTCACATCTATGTCCATTTAGAACTGTGCTCTGAAACAAGCAGATTGGCAAGATTGTATGTGAGGGTGGCCAAATTCTCATCTCTACAAGAAGTTTTGTGTAAAGTATATCTTCTAAATAAATATCTGGCAGAGCCTTCAAATGTTTTTCTGTTGAGTTACATTGCATATTAGTCATGTCCAATTAATTGGATATGACAGATTTCATTCAAATAATTTTATGTTCCATCAGTTATCTAGGGATAACTAGGATCCTGGAGGTTTCTCAGATGGCTCTTTAGCATTTATGAAATAACTAATAGCAGCAAAATAAAACATGATCTTAATTATTTTAAGTATTATTAAAACTTATTTCTCCATTTTATTTGAGGCTGTTATTCCTGATGCTAAATGTAAATTTCCTTTTGCCCCAGGTACAAACTGCTGTAGCTCAAAGCAAAGGTCAAGATATAGGCATCAGGCATAATTCATTTCCCTAGAAAATAATTAAGCCACCAATTAAGCCAATTTTTGTTACTATTACACTTTACCTATCAAGAAAACAGATTTTCATGCTATGAAAGCCATAGCTACTGGCATGAAATTCACAGAATCCCAGAATGGCTGAGATTGGAAGAGAATTTTTAAGGCCAACCTCCCCACTGAAGCAGGGCCGCCTATAGCCGCTTGCTCAGATCTGTGTCTAGGTTTTTTTTTTTCCTCTCTCTTCACACAGCTGATCACAGGGCAAAGACACTACATCAGCTCAAGTGTTGCTGCACAAGCTTCAGCAAAAGTGTCTTAAGATTCACAGGCTTATTCTTTTCCTGGTTCCCTCCTGCTGACTCCTGAAAGACTGTGGCTGCATTAGTGGGGAGCAAAACTCCTCAGACCAAATAAATCCTGCTGGGACGTGGGGTTTGTTAGCTCTAGCTCAGTGGAATACTTCTGAGGTTTCACTTACTCTGGCTGGCTCAAGGAATGAGAAAAGCAAGCTAACTTTGACCTGGAAAATACTGCTGAAGCCAAAGAAAATAAGCTGGGAAGAGCTGACCTGAAGGCATGAATCTAACAAAATTTGGAGGAATGAAACTCAGAATTAGCCATTTCCATGAAGTCTTGTGTACATAAAGAAAAATGCAGGAAGATAGGAAGAATATATGAAAGATCGGGAGGAATATGTGTAAATTGAAAAAAAAATCTATAGAAAAAATCCTGGCAAATCCACATTCACATGCAGCCAGTAAATCCCAAATCAGTGGTAAAGGGAAATATTACTGTTTCTCTGCTTCTTCACCATAGTCCTATTAACGACATATACATATAATGGAAAGGTTTTGTAGCTGTAACACAAAAGAACGTTAAATAAAGAATGTGTAAATAAAGAACGTCAGCCTAACCTTTTCAAATATTATGAAACTTATTTATTTTAATTTATTTTATTTTTTCACAGTTTTACTCTGTTGAGATCTATTGAAAATATAAATTAAGGAAAAATATATTTTCTACTACTACTTATAGAAAGGGCTAAACCTCCCAAACAACCTTGCAGACAGAGAAGGTATACAAATTTCTAGTATTAAAACATAAACCTAATGATTCAAGCTGAATGTTTCATGTTAAATGTTGCAAATTATGAGCCCATGTGTGGGCAAGGTTTGTGCACAATGCAAATTCTACTTCCAAAGTAAATGGAGAGAAAAAGGTACAGGGATGGTACAGGGAAGATTTAATTGCTGCATACTTTAGAACAGCCCAGGAGATGAACACACACCACAGGATTTAATTGCCATTCCCAAATGGAAAGCTCACAGACAATGGGGAACAGGGACACCACCTCTGCAAGCACCTACCTTTGGTGCCCAGGTTCCCTCTACAGTCAGCAGGGAGAAATGTGTGCTTCCACACAGGAATTAGGGCACTCAAATTAGAGACCTAGCTACTGTCAAATTTAGGCAGCCTGTTGTGCTTTCCAGAGACCTCTCTGGACCATGCAGGTGGCTTCAGCTTCCACCTTAATATTGTCTAAATTTAGGGATTTGGTCCTACATGTATCATTAATATAATGGTTGGATGTGAGGGCAAAAATAAAAGTTCAGCTGTCAAAAAAGAGTGTAAGACACAGTTTGGTTACCTCTGTCCACAGTCATGATCCTGAAAACTCTTGCTGAGTTCTTGAATAAGTTAGAGAGGACTTAAATTCACCAGATACAACCCAGTTGAACTTCAAATGGTCCTCAGCATTGTTTCAGTTCCGGTCATGTCTAGGACTAATAAACCCAAAGATAAAAAACTGAAGCAATATGAAGACAGCAATGTGATACGTGGAATAAACTCTGTTCACAACTCGTGAGGATTTCCAGAATGCTATTGTAGATTAATTTTTTTTAACAAGTCCATAGAAGGTACCTCTTCTTCACATGTAACATTGGGATGATACATTAGACAACTGAGAAATAATGAGAGATTTATACTCAATCCCTCGTCAAAGAAATGAGATTCACATACAGTCTCCAAGCAACTGCCCTCATCACTAAGTTGCCACTTTATTATCTGCCATCCCTTCCTTTCTGCTATTTTTTCCTCCCTCTCAAGTTCCTTCAGAAAAGTAACAGATATAGAAAAGCAGATAGTTACAAATACAAGAATATAGTAATAAAAAAATAGAAGACATTCACTGCTCTGTTTTACAAAGATAGTCATAGACATGATGTGAAGGAATCTCATTGGGAATAATTGTGAAAAATTGATCTATTATTTTACTTATATTTAATAAATTTATAATAAATAACAACCATAATTAATAAAGGAAATTTAAAATCCAAGCAGGCCACCTTGTATTATTTTTTGGAGCTTTACTTGCATACCCTCTTCCTCAGGGAAACATTATTCTTTGAGAAATGGCTCTGGATTGATGTACCCGCATTCCATTTGGGAAATTATTTTCTCTTGAAAAGTCTGAATTGAACAATATGAGTTGACAATTAATTAGTTGAGTTTTTTCTGAAATTAGTATAGAGGCTTTCCAGATCTGATTAAACATGAGATTCTCAGGAAGAATGAGGGTCATAGAGTAGATATATAGGAAAACCATGACTGCTGAGTCCAGTTAACATTGTCCTTGTACCTAGAAGCAAAATATTTGGTGCTTATATTTTCCAAGTCTATGCAGTTGCTTTCTGTAATGGATTAAGTAAAAAATTTTGCTACAGAAATATGATACCAAAAAATCACTGGCTCTTATTAAAGTTCCTAGAAATGTGTATTGGAAAATTAAATAAATACTCAAAATTTCACATAATACTGTTGTCATTTGAAGAATGAGGTATAACATTTGTACAATATATGTTCAAAGGTGTCACTTAAGATGGTTTTCTAAATATTTAGAGTTTTGTTGGAGAGCAACATAAGCATTTTTTGATCTTGACTGATTTTGCTTCTTTGAATTTAGTCACATTTGAAACCAAGTTTCAATTTATATTTCTCCCTCCAAAGACTAAGAAGACACCTGAGGAAAAGGATTGCATAACAAGTTAAAATTAACCATAAGGAGAATGGTGGAAGGTTTCCTACCGTAAGGGCAAAAGCAATTACAACCCAGCTCTGTTATGAATAAACAAATTGAATAAGCAGGCATGAATACACAAAAGAACATCTCACAGAGATATTTATTCCATTACAGTCAACAACAGCCAGTACCTGAAACCAAACCACTTAAAGAGATGTAATCAGTGTGGTCACACAGAGCCATATGCAGCTCTTCCAGCAAAAGAATAGGAGCAGCAGCAACCAGCCTGCTCAGACTGTGCTCCCATGACCTCTGCTAACATGCCAATACTGTCACAAAACCAGGTAACAAAAGCATCACGCCAGTAGGAGCCAGCTGCAGAAGTGGATGCTCAGAATTCGTGTTACAGCTCTGCACCCCCTCATCCTATTGAGACTGCTTTAGCCTTGGCAAATGGATTTTGCCAAAACACCATCAGCAGTCCAGACTTCAGGTTTTCCTGCAATAATTTTAAGGAGTTATTGAACTCTTATTGACATTTAAAATACCTGCAGCTTCCCTTGTTAGCACCAGATTGGGTGTTTTCTATGTTCCTGGAAAGAGGGGATTAATCATGATAAACAGAAGGGACTGGTGGTGTAATGGTGTTTGGTTTGAAGTTATGATTGCTAATCTTTACCACTTTGCCTGTGTCAAGGCTTCTCTTGAAAAGTTATTCTTTGTGTTATAGGTGAAAATGATTCTTCAGTTTCAAAATACCTAAGGTTAAAGGTATTTTATAGGTATTGAAGGTATGAATGAAAAAATATATGGAATTTTTACAATTCGTAAGAAATTTTTCATAATGCCATACAAGAATCTCAACTTTGCATGGTTTTCACCCATAATGTCCTGAGGCAGTATTCTTCCTCTTATCTGGGAAATAATTTGCTTTCTCTTTTGTTCTGTTCACCCACGATTTAATATGGAAGATCCATTCCCAGTGAGAATTATTTTTGAAAGTTCCACAGAGAAATACAGAAGAGATTCCCTCTGTCCCTACCAGGGTCAGATATTTCATTAAAAAACTCCTTAAAGTCATTTTACCCTGGTAGTCCATGAAGAGTTGTTCTTCTGTAATAGAGGAAATTCTCTTGCCTAAGTTTAGGGGCTCCTGAAGAGAGTTTCTCTATCTACAAAAGAAAATGACGTACTTCAGATGGATTATTTTACCAAGCATATAAGAATTAGGAATAAATTAGATGATTCAGTGAAGTGGTATAAAAGAGTGTGACAGGTTTAACTCTTCCTTTCCCTAATCCTTAATCTCTGTATGAAATGCAGGTGTATCAGATGTGTCTTTCATTTCCCTTGTATAACAAATAAAGAGAAATTTTAAAATAGTAGAAATTAAAAAGTACTGGAGAGGCCAACATACATTTACCTCTAATGTCATCTGGGGATTTTACCAATAAGCTCCATAACCTAATAAACGCCATAAAATGTGCTATTTCTTCAGAAACACTGAAAGAAATTAGAATAGAGGTCAACTAATAGGTTCTAGGAAGATCCATAGCAAAGCAGGGAAAGAATCTCCAAATATTTTAGCATTTTCCCTCAACTCCTTTTTCTGTATTAGAACGAAATTACTTTCTACATTTCTTTTTCCAACCACTAGAAAGCTGGAGAACTAGCACTTCATTTATCTGCCCTCTAGTACTGTGGATAATGTATTGCAGGTAGACTGCAAGGACTGCAGGAGACAAATTCCTGGTAAGGTACAAGTCAGCATTTACAAAGCCATATAACTCCACCAAGATATGGCTTGGGTGTTTTGCTAAGGAATCCCAACATTTTGAAATGTATGTAAAGTCCTCACCCTGCAGTCCTGGTCAATCCCTACTCACTGCTTGAACAGACACCATGGGCTGTGCTTGAAGGAACCAGCCTGGCCCCACTCTGTCAGGTGGGAATGGACCTGTGGATTGGATCTGCTGCAATTCAATGTTTTAAGCTTTTCAGGAGTTCCCCAAATTATACTGGAGAGGTAGATTGGGATCTAGGGTTGTTGCAGTACAAGAATGGAAACAGAGAGATGACTGCTCTTTCTCAAGCATTGATAAAAAGAGTTTTCAGGTAGATAAGAAAAGAGTTGCAGGGACAAAGACATGCCCAGTAATTGTAGGGAGGAAGAAATAGATATCTTACTTACTCCCATAAATTAAGATCTAGTTCCTGAGATTTTTATTTCCTAGGAAGACAATGAATGGCAGCTAATGGCTTGGGCTGTATTCTGTGAGGTTTGCATAATTTCCATACAGATGGATACACATAAATTCCCCTCTGGCCAAACTCCTTATTTCAGGAAATTCAGCAAAACTCTCAGTTTTATAGCCATAGGATAATCTACATAACCTTTCTCTTCAAAATTGCATTTCATCTCTAATGAATAGATGAGATTTTTTTTAAAATCTCAAGCAAAAAATCTCAAGCCTCAAGCAAGAATTTTCCTCTCAAGAGACATAAAGGATTGCCAGATGCTGTCTAAAAACTGCAAATGCCAGATTAAAAAAAAAATCAAGATGCTTAAATGGACAGTGTTAAAAATTCTCAAAGAAGAATCATAATGAACAGTTTCCTCTTGTCTCTATCGTGTTCTCATTTCTGACCAACACAACAGAGCTCCATCACTTAGGAGGACAGGGAAAAGCTTTCCTCTGGAAAGGCTGTGTCATGCATTCACACAAATTATTCATACTGCACCTTTGTCGTTCTTTAATAGGTGTGGATGCTATAACCACTTTTCTCTAAGATACCCTGGGAATAGAGGGTGGCTGTTCAGTGGGGGTGAGCAGAGTGGTAAAGCAAAAAATGCACCAGTGATAGAGAAGATATTCAAGGTTGCCTTGAGGTTTGATATTGATAATTTATTTTCCATTCAAAATGTGGAAGCTGTAAGACAGATATCTTAGTCACTCTAGGCACAGAGCAAAATGGACTCTGAAGTTAAAAGGGAGAGAAGTAAAACGTAAGTTGTTGCTAACTAGGGAGTGATGTGTGAGGCTGTAAATTAGGATGGAAGGAAATAGTAGGCTATCTATCAGGAAACAAGCTGAGAAGTGTTAGACCAGAATATTCTACCCACAAACCAGGTGAAAACCCTGGAAAACACACTGCACATAGTGTTACCATTCCCAAGACTCCTGTGCATGTGCACTCCTGTCCCTGTGTGTGCTGGGTTTCTCTCAGCACCAGTTCCTGGATCCCTGTCAGGAGACCTCAGGCAACATCTGAGTGTTCATTTCCAAAACTGGCTTTAGGTAGCAGTGCACTGGGTGTTCATCAAAAAGTCTTGGACATGCAGAGCAAATGAAAGATCTCAACTCAAAACCAAGAAAACACAGATAATACTTTTAAATATATGATTTTTTTAACACCATTTATAATAGTTGTGAGTGCTGAGAATGTGGTGTCAGCAGTGCAGCGTGAGCAATCCTGCTGTGAGGACAGCCTCTAATAAGCTGGAAAAATCCATCCCCTTTGTCACAAGGGCAGACTGCTCGTGTCACTTTGCCTCCCTGGACAGAGAAAACCAAGTGAAGGAGATGATGCAGAATAGTCAGCCTACAGCTTTATTCATTTTTGTAGAAGTAAAAAATTATACAGAATTGCTGATAGTTTGAAGAGTTAAGTGATTTGAATCATCATATTTAAATACTGGTAACTGCAAGTTGCACACAGAATTTCCAGTAAGACAACAGATGGTTAGAGATGATTGAATTTTTTCAAAAATTGGTTTTAATAAAATTTTCCTGGACATTTTAATGCAGATGAAGTTGTACAAAAGAGATTTCCAATGCAGGCAAGGTTTTTTGTTTATTTTAATTTCATCTCAGTTCTAATAGACCTGTAAAATTGAGCTCACAGTAATTTGCTGCTGAAAAAATTGTATAAAACATCATACTTTTTACCTTTAGGATGTTTTTCAGCAGTGTCTTTCACTTTTCAGCTTCCTAAACAAATTTCAGGTTAATGGAGCTGCACTGTATTTTATGATATAAATAGGTCTGCACTGTATTTTGTTATAGACTCAGGCAGCTCATTAATCTGAATGGAATAAAAGATTTTTTCCTATCCAATACCCATCATATCCAATAGGACCTCAGTCCTCAAATACAAGTAGATTGTTACCATGAACAAATGTTCTTTCCCTTTATTCACAGGAAAGTCTGAATTCCACTCTTTTATTTACTATATTGATAATAATAATTAAGATGTGGAACAAATTATCGAGGCAAGTTCTAGAATATTATCATGAGTGACTTTTAAGTGGAGTTTTGATAAATATTCAGTGAAAATATCCTCAGTATTCCTCCACCATGGAGGCTGGACTGGAAAATCTCTTGAGGATCATTATAGGCCCTAAAGGGTGGAGCACCCTTAGCTGTAAGCTCTTACTTAAAAAAAACCAAAACAACAAAAACAAAAAAAAACCCTCACAATAATTATTCTCTGTTTTCATATTTTCTAATACTCCATTCTTAGAACTTCCTATATTCTCAAGGTCATTTATAACACTGAAAAACTTCTCTTGATGTGTGAAGTCTTTTAACCAAGAAAAAGGGAAAAATAGAGAGGGATACTTTTAAAATAAGAAATTAATTTTAAACTGTAAAAAAAAAAAAACCTGTAAGTTATTTACAGGACTCGAATTGTGCTTACTTGGTTTCACTGTTGGCAAATTCTTAAAGTCACTGTTGACTTAACTTTGAATTTAACTACTATAATGTTTCAAAATGAAAGGCAAAATTTTCTAATTAATTATCTTGGGCTGATATTTGTCAGTCCCACTTGCAGATAATGTGGGGTTGAAGTGGACTTAGAGTGTGGGTTTGTACATCTGAAGAGATAACCCAAGGTTAATGATAATTTCCTATCTGAAAACAAATAATTCCTCAATACGATCATCTCCATTCAGTAATGAAACGGATTATTTTCAAAATCAGAACTTTCTAGAATTCCATTATGTGTTAAAAATTCCTGAAAATAAGGCACTTGTTCAAAGTCAAAAAGTGTTGTGTTTCTGGCTATTTTAAATACCAGTTTTACCTGGGGGATAGGAATACAACCTTTAAAACTAGCTCTGGCACAGTCTACCAAGTGCTTCACATGTTTTATCATGCTTACATATTCTTCTTATATTTTTCAGCATTACCTTCCTCAATCTCATGCTCAGTACACAGAGAGAATTCAGAGAGAATTCAGCTTTCACTGAGAGAACAGAGCCATACTCTTGGTTTTATATGAAATATAGCATATGCACCAATGTAAAAAGTAAGTTACAATCTGGGAAGTTGCGGAAAGAGTTTTTATCCTAAATGTAGAAAGAAAAAAAGAATAATACAATAAAAATATTTTTAAATATAAGAGAATAATATAAGTCATATCATGAACGTGATAGAAGAAGTGGATATGTTGTATAGCTTAAAATGTGAAGTTTTTATGACCATTTGGCAGGCAAAGCTAAAAAGCAGACTGCAATTTATTTCCTAAATACCAAAATACTCAACCATCTAAAAGCTGAAAGTATTCCTTTTTCTTCTTGAGTCATTAGGAGATCTAATACTGGAATTAAGCTAATGCAGATATTTGCACATGTTCAGCATAATATTAGCTCCTAGTTGTATCTCACAGACAAAATCTCTAGACATACTATTACAGAAAAATCACTTTTCTTTTTTAAATTTTCTGGATATTAAATGAATTTTCCTTTATGATGTTTCTCTTTTATTTAATCCTGAAAAATACTTTCAATTTTCATAGGTTCTTGCTCGCCTTTCCAGACTTTCCTCTACTCTAACCTCATGTTTTCAGACTCCTGACTCAGAAAATCAGCTTTCCTCACTCCAAACTGAAAGTTGAGTAGCAGCAGGTCTGCTTGGGGTGCCATGCTGCAGGTGTTAAACACTCCAATTGGCCACGGCCACTTGTGAGCTTTGGTGCTTTCAATAACACTCCCATTTTGTTACCTTTGTGAGGAACAATCTTCAGCAATGCCCTGTGGGATCGAGGTGCAGAAGAGCTGCAGTCCTACCACTGCATGTATTTTTAGTATCCATGGGTTTGGTGGTTTTGTGCAACACATTGAATTGATGTAAAAAAAATGTCAATATCATTACCTTCTCATGAGCTTGTCTTCATCCTTAAATGAATTGCCAGCTGATAAACCACTTTTCAACAAATACTGCAAGTGAGAGAAGGTCCAGTATATTATCTAAATGTTATTAGTGAATAAATCAGGACTCACTATCCCCCATCACTCATCATATGCCTGGCTCAAGTGTGCCCCACACTTGCTTCTTTATTTTAGCACTTGATAGTCACTGCATTGATGCCTGTTGTGCCACCAAAGGGAATCAGTCGTGAGGAATCACTCCTCATTTCTGTTCCATTCCCAGATGCCTTTAATCTTGCTATGTGGCAAGTTGTCCAGATGGCCAGGGACCAGACTCCTTCCAAAAAGCAGGTGGTTTCAAACCCATGGCCTTGGCACAGATTTATAGGTATAAATAAAATACATCCTAGATGATAATAAAGATTCAAAACAACATATTACAAAGGTATGATGAAGTGCTTACCAATGCCTTGTATATACAGACATGTGTCCTTAAAGCTACTTTTTAAGATGTATATTCGGAAAAATTATCTGTGCCTAATGCTGAATAGATATCCCAGAAGTAGTGATTCTGCCTCACTATTATGGGAAGAGAAAATAAAAGAAAGTAGCAAGTTTGCAATTCCACTGTATCATGAGGAACAGCTGCCTGGCAGAGCTTTGTGGACACAGCAGGTAAAGTGTGGATGTGCTTTACTGGGGCTTTACTCTAATCCCAGCCCTACCTGTGACACAGCTGTGACCCTGATGATGCTGTGAAGCCAGGGTTCAGGTCACACAGCCAGACGTCACTGAGATGCTCACAGATGCATTCTCAGATGCAAGCTCTTCAAAAAAACTTTGTCCCAGAGTATGAATCGAGAAGGGAGTTCAATGTGCCAGCTTTGGAAATATTTTTAGACAGCAGTAGAAACCTCAGAGGTCAGGAGATGAAGAAAACCCAAGGGCAAGGGTTTGATGTTTCTCTCTGCTGTTGATAGAACAGCAAGTACAGCTTAGAGCAAGGGACAGCTTTAAAGCCTTGGGCTTTCAAGCCAGGCATGGATGGGGATCAGACTCCCTGCTTATGTGAAAGTCAGGAAGGTGAACCACTTGAAATCTATCTTTGGAGGTTACCTCTGGAGTCATCTGTATTATCATTAATGTTGAAGGACTTCATTAGATGCTCAGCAGAGAAGGGTAGCCCAGCAGGTTTCATTTATAGTCTCTCTTGCACAGTGTGAGAAATACAAAATGAATGCACTTTTAAAGCTCTCCTGAAGATTTTTTGCCAAAGAGAACTGGTCTGGTCTTTCAGTGTATTTTCTAGGCTTTAATTTCTGTCAGGCAGGAATGGTGGGCTGAGGTGGAGTACTTTAACCACTGATCTTCTCCTGGAGTTAGGCACCTGAGTTAAACCAGATCCTTCTTATGAAAGTAGGAAGACAGGCACTGTAAAGCCTGGGCAGCAGCAGGAGCTTATAAAATAAAATTCATGTCCAAGCACAGAGATATAAAAACCATCTTCCCAAACCCAAAGCCTCATCCCTTAACCCTTCTACTTCCAGTAAACACACACCCAAAAAATCTCCAGTCTTATGTCAACCTGTTTAGCTGGCTGATTTGCCAGCTAGGGGCTGAAGATCCCTATTACACAGAGCCCTACAAGTGGAATCACAAAATACTCTGAGTTAGAAGGGACCCACAGGGATCACAAAGTCCAGTACTTTGTGATTGAACCCACAGGGATTGAGCCCACAGCCTTGACATTATTAGCACCCTGCTCTGACAGCTGAGCTGATCTCAGGGACTGAGAGCAAGTGGTCTGGTCTGAGAAACTGCTGAGGTTTTAGGTCAAGTTCCAGGCAGTTTTTTGACACTGACGAGAATAGGAAGACTAGGAATCACACGGTAAATGTGTTTTAAAAACTACAGTAAATTTTAAAAATTCTGCACAGGTGTTTAAAGCAGACATTTGGGCTAAATAAGCAAAAGAACTTTTGTTCCTTTGAGCCCTTATTCCTTGTTTACAGCAAAGACTCCAAAAGCTGCAGATATTAAAGTTTAAAGACCATGGGTTTCCCATTTCCCTTTGAAAAAGTTTGCTTATTCATCTCTATGTACTCATATAATTTAGCCAGGCTGCATCACTGAAAATTGGGGATAAATAATGTATTATACTTATCTGTCAATTAATGACTAATTTCCATTCAAAATAAAGAAATGTTATGTTTCATCAGTCTCAAGCTAATGTTTCAATTTAATTATAAATAATTCAATACTTATGTAAATCACACACTTTTTTTGGAAAGCTTCCAGCAAGAAAAGTCAGAAGGCAAAGCAACAGCATTTTCTGATTTCAAAAAGCCAAATATGATACATGTGCTTCCAGTGGACATGCCTGTAAACTCTGTTCTGCTCCTTTGCTCCTCAGCTCAGTGACAGTACAGAGACTGGTTGGATTGAGACAAAGGCATAACCCACTGTGACATACACTTCATTGTACATCAGCTGAGTGTTCCTCCCAAAGGCCAAGAAAATGAACAAGCTACGCAAGAAGAGTGGATAATGTGAGCTTCCCCCTACAGCTGGAAAACTGAATCAGGGAGCAAAATTAAAAGATTGTGCAGAAACATGATGACAGAACTAGAAAGTGAATGCATGTTTCTTGAATCCTACAACACCATATATAATCATCCAAAAGTGACAACTTTCTGTGCAAATGGGGGCAAGCATACACAGTATTTTCTTTAAAATTGAAGTTTTTATAAATTATACACATATATAAATATATACAAATACAAACAACAGTTTATTTGTGCATGCTAGCATCCTTTTTTATTATTAACATAAGGAATCAGACAAAAAAGGTAAATTGTAAAAACAAAAAATGGATCTATGCCAAGTATATGTAATTATGATGCCTTAGTTCAGCCCATGAAAATATTTTGGCAAATATGAGCAAATGGTTCTAAAGGCTGTGCTTATAATGTTCAAATTAATTTTCAATAATAGAATGAAATCAATTTAAAAGGCATCTTGGGAGGTAGAGTATGGTAGCCAAAACTGCACAAGAACAACTCCAGCAACAGCTGAGTGGCTGCCAAGCCATACGCCAGTGTGAAGTACAACAGAAATGTGTGAACAACAGATTTGGAAAAAAGGTAGGGAAAAAAAGACACCTGTGATTATCATTCTAGCAAAAAGGTAACAGCTTAAGATATATGAAAAGACCTTGTTTGGCCTATTTCACTAAGTATAGAATGCAGCTTTAATGATACTCACAGACTGCATAAAACTATGAAAGATTTCCTCTCTGTTCAGAAAAAAAATAGTAAGTTTTAGAACTGAGAAATAAACAGGTATACTTTTACTGTCAAGTTTGGCAGATAATCCTCTCCCTTTCACAGTGAAACAATGTTTTATTTCCCCATTGCAACTGGGACTAATAAAACACCCAACAGAAACCACGTGAGAAATAATCTTTATTTAGAAATCAAGGAGAAGCTACCATGGAGGGGGTTTACTTTACCCATATCCCATGGGTTTAGCAGACTCCTAGCATATATCCCAATTTTAGAAGCTGTTGACTACAAGAGGCTTGAATCCCTCCAGAATCAACTTGTTTGGGAGATCTTACTCTTTCTCCTGCTCTTATCTGTGAAGACCATATACTTTGAATGCTTGACAAATAATGACTCCTACCTTAGAGCTGTTACTGGCTAGCACCCAGTGGGAAATACAATTGAGTTATTGCTCATGGGAACAGTCTTGCTGTGGGTGGCATTAAGCCACAGACTGGCCTCAGGAGAGCATCAAGTGGAGTTAAAATCGATACTGGTATTTTAAGAGAATCTCTCTTGAGGATTTCAGTGCCATCTGCCAAGGATGGGAACACAGCAACAACCCCACTTGCTTTTGGGACTGCAGAACATTTTCACAGTGCTGGTGATGGCTCAGGTACAGGCAGTAGTGTAGCTCAGCACTTACCTGGCTCACTGGATGGTATCTGAGTGAGCTGGGCTGAAACAAGGTCTAGCACAGCTTCATGGCAACGCACTAGCCACAGCAACTAGAAACTTCTAGAAACCTAGAAACTTCTTGTGGGAGTCAGGTTTGAGAGCAATAAGGCAGGGATGTCTTGGGAGGATTCTTATGTTTAACTCAGGGAGAGTAAGTGTGATAATTTCCCAAGGTCCCTTGCTCCCACATGTAAATGGTTGCCTGCCTGCCACCCATGTCTCACTCCCACACTCCAGAAAGTTCTGTGTCCCCAGTTCTCCCATTGGCTCACACCTTACAGTCACTCCCCTCCTGTTCTGTTATTGGTTGGATGTATGTCATCCCACCTCAGCTCCTCCCTCTACCCTAATCCCCATTGGTTCATTGTACCCTGTCCCCTCCTATCTTCCCCCAGTTTATATACTCTGGACCCACGCCCTGTCAGGGCTTTTTGCCGGTGGTTGGAGTGGTTGCTGCCATTGTGCCACCTGGTCTCCATCCCTGGTTCCCTTCAGCTGTGGTTGTTTTCCTCACCTGCTTCACCTGCCATCCTCCCAGCCTACCTACCTTCCCTATACCCTTCTGGACCTTACCCTGCAATAAGCCCAGTTGGATCACCATACAGAGTGGTTTTCCATCTATTATTGGTGAAGAAGAATTACGACATCCAGGCACAGGCGTCTGGTCGGCTGGGGGAGCAGTTCGTTGGGTCTGGGATGGAGACGTCGCCAGTTCAGTATCACGGCCTGGGGCCCCGGGGGTCCATCTGGCCCCCCGGGCAGCTGCCGCTGTAGGTGTCTCGGACAGCGCTGTGTTGATGAGGCACAACCTCTCTGGGTCCCTCGGGCTAGCTCCCAGCCGCAAGCAACCTAAGCGAGCACTCTTCAGTGATTCCAGCTCTGTGAGTTCAGCTCTTAGTGATTTCAGCTCTGTGCTCGCAAAGGTGCCTCGGCAGACGCAGGGATTGAGGGAGGAGAAGCCTGTGTAGAGTTCCACAGCGGTGTCTTTATTATCAGGGTCCTGCAAAGGGTTCCAGTGACAGCTCTTCCACTGAACTGGGCAGAGGTGGGGGTTTAAGTAGGCTACGGGGGTGTTGGAAATTGTCCAATGGCCAGGGCTGAGGATAATACGACCTATAGCCTTACAGAGAGATAACGAGGGTCCGAAGATGGAAGAGGGGCTACTTTGGTCCACTCATGACTCTGCATTTCTTGTCTTAGGCGGGTAACTGCCAGGGAGGCCTTGCAGGGCCTCTGACTGCTACAGTTCAGCAGGCACCCCTGCAGGATCTGCCTGGGGTGGCCCGCACCTTCTGATGACACCAAACTGAGGGGTGGAATTGACACACCTGAAGGACAGGGTGCTATCCAGGAGGACCTGAAAAGCTCAAGAATTGGTCCCACGGGGGTCTCATGAGGCTTAACAAGGCCAAGTACAAGGTGCTGAACCTAGTGTGGAGCAGCCTTCAGTACCAACACCGACTGGGGAACAAACAGATCCACAGCAGTTCTTCTGAGAAGGACTAAAGGGGTTCTGGTGGGTGAGAGGCTGGACATGGCCCATTCATGTGCCCTTGCAGCCCAGAAAGCTAAATGTGTCCTGGACTGCATCCAGAACACTGAGGGAAGGGATTCTGCTCCTCTGCTCTGCTCTGGTGAGACCCCACCTGCAGTGCTCCATCCAGCCCTGGGGTTCCCAGAACAGGAAGGACAGGGACCCATTGGAGCGAGGCCAGAGGAAGTCACCAAGATGATCAGAGGGATGGAGCACCTCTTCTGTGAGGAAAAGATGGGAGAATTGCTCTGCCTGGAAGGGAGAAGGCTTACGGGTGGCCTAAATGTGGCCCTCCAGCACCTGAAGGATGCCTACAAAGAACATGAAGAGGGGCTTAATACAAGAACATGTAGTGACGGGATAAGAAGAAATGGCTTTAAACTGAAATAAGGCAAGTTTAGATTAGATATTAGGAAGAAATTTTTTCCTCTGGAGGTGGTAAGACAATTTACTCAGAGAAGTTGTGGATGCTTCATCCCTGCAAGTGTTCAAGACCAGGTTGGATAAGGTCTTGAGCAAGCAGGTCTAGTGAAAGGTGTCCCTCTCCATGGCAGGGGGCTGGAACAGGATGATCTTTAAAATCCCTTCCAGCCCAAGACATTATATGATTTTATTGCAAGTGATAACATCCACCACAGAAGCATTTGTCCAGCTCAACCCCAAATGGTTGTTCGTTTACACTTATTGTGGGTAACATGTAGAAGGGATTTGGTTATGACCATGAAACAGTTGGAATTCTTTCCTGTTGCTTTGGTAGTGCAGGGAGTGGGAAACATCACAGAGCCTGCAATAAGGAAAAATTACAAATGTGTATTTATGGCTCTTTAACTACTGAAAGACACTACAAACCATACCTAGGAACTGAAAAGGGGGAAGGCAGCAGTACAATGTATTACAATTCTTCTGAAAAATCTTATTATTGTTTATAGAAGTTTGAGTTTAATTAAATACTGAAGTGACTTTCTTTTTCATAATTTTACAAGTTCTTGCCTAGTTTCTCTTGGCTTAAACATAAGAGGTATCTAAGATCCCCAAATGAGTATGTGAAATGAAAAGGGAAGAATTAAGGCAGTTGCTGGGCTGCCTATGGTTAAATAATGTCTGTGGAAAAGTTTCTTGCCATGTAAATTCCACCCATTTTTCTCTACTTAAAATCCCCCATTCAAAGCTCTGCAAAAACCATGGAATTATTTTGCAAACTTCACATATTGCCTTTGTAATTAATATCTCATACTTCAAGTAGACCTGTTCAGAAGACAAGATTTGCCATTCTACTAAAATTTTTGCCCATATTCAATGAGTATGCTTTTATAGTCAGGAATTTTTTTTCCAGTATCTTGGTACAATTGATCTCCTTTCTGAATTAGCTGATTAAATCATCCTTGATTTCTACTGAGTTTTAAGTACACACAGTCTTAGTTCTCTTTGATCCATTGTCCCCAAGCACTTCATCTTCCATCTAGATCACATTAGCAGATCCCACTATACTCCCATAGCTAAAACTCTCTGCTCTTTCTTCCAAATGGCTGTGAACTCAGATTAACTTCCCACTATGCTCTCTTTGCATCCTCCCAGCCCTTCAGTCTAAAGGCTCAGATTCAACAGGACAGATAGTGAACATTCATATTTCATCTTAGCTTAGATCCCTGCAGCTTGGACCATTTATGACACTGGTTTTGTTTTCCTGAATAAAAATACATGAGTTTGAGTCCTTTGAATCAAAGACCTAAAACTCAGTTGCTGTACTTTTTTGGCTACTGCTTTAGCCCCTATGAACTGCAGGAGAGAAGGGCTTTCAGAAACACTTCTCCCTTTTTTTTATTTACAGTTTGTAGGCTTAAATATCCTCTCACTGCAGTTCCTCACCCAGGGAAGCCAAATAAATCTAGTTCCTGCACATGGATTTCAGGCATTTAAAGTGAATGTTTGAATTTCCTGTTTTCTTTCTATAACGTTTCTTTAATCATGATGCTCCACTTAGCTGAACCTTTTCCAAGAGCTGCTGCTAACTGTGGCTATGTTTTGTACTAAATAATGTTGAGGGCATATGACAAATAAAATTTTCCTATGAAATTTCACAACAAGAATAATTGCTTTCCTTTTTGCTTTTCAGTACAGCAGATCAAGAGTTGCTATGAGGAACAAACATCATATTAATTGAATCTCTGGATACTAGCTTTGAATGTAAAATTCAGTATTGGAGAACATTGGTCTTTTAGAGATTTTAATTTTTTACAAATTCCCCATAAAAATTATCTTCAGGGGCTATTTCAGATATTTTTATCCTGTCTTGAATATTCTGGTTCAGATCACAGATCCCAGTATCAGTAAATTAGTCATCCATACAAATATGTATCTTTTCTTCAAAGACAAAGGATGATGTCTAACGTGAATAAGTATAAGAAAAGGTAATTAACAGCAATAGAAGTGCCACTAATTCACAGCAGGTCTATAAAAGGAAAAATAATCAGAAGCAGGTAAAAACACCTGCTCTAATCTGCATCTTCTTCTAAAAGCTTCTTGCTCGTACAGTGTCAGAAATATGTATTCACTGTGACCCTGGGAAAATGCAGGAACCTCTGCTCTTGTGCTCCCAGCAGCTCTAAGGACATCTCAGCAGAATGAAGATTCAGCTCATGCAGGGACTATTTCTGCACACCCCGAAGCTGCACTATGGCCCCTGCTGCCACCCCATGGGTGTGCTGGGGGTGCTGAGGATACTGGGGGTGTGATCCATCTGCAGCTGTAGGTGAAATCCTCAAAAACTTGCAGAAAAGCAGGCATCTCGAGAAACATCCCATGGTTCAGAACCACTGGCATGTGGCTGAGAAAGAGGGCTACTGCACAGCATTGAACCCTCAAGCTGGAGGGCTTGTATCAATGGATCTGTCTCTTTCCATACTAGGAGGTATGGTTTGTGCCCAGTATCATCCACTGCTGCTAATTGCACCAGTTTTGTAGCAAACAGGAAAAAAAAAAAAAAAAAAAAAAAAAAAAAAAAAAAAAAAAAAGGAGAAATACTATGTTAGAGCCTACACATAGAGAAATGTGTTTAATTTTCCCTTTAGAGTGAACAGAAATCTTTTCCACCTCTTTTTTAACAGCTTTTGGAAGATTCTGTGGTTAATTTTATAGACTATTTTTTCCCCAGTATTGTACAGCTCTGGTAACATTCACTGTCCTGTAAATATAAAACCATTTAAGCAGACTGTCTACTCTTAGCCCTTCTCTTTTCCTCTCTTCCTCTTTCCTCCAGCATCTTCATTTCCCTGCCTTGCTGCCCACAAGCTGCAAGCTCCCAGAGCCCATTTATTTCCATGTGTACTCAGCCCTGGCCCTTAGTTTCTTATACCAAATTTATCAAGTTTGACATCTCAAATCTTTGTTTTCAACAGCTGCCATTGGCTGTGGGGACTGGAGGAGAGAGCAAGAAAGAATAGCAAGGGTTGGTCAAGTCCTTTAAAACACTAGTAGGAAGCCTCTGGTTGCTCTAGGGCTGAAGGACAATAAAAGACCTCATACAGACTAAGCAAAGCACAGACACCTTTTCAGCAGGAGCAGCAGTGGTGTGAATTTCATTCTCCACATTCAAGGCCGAGGAGCTCAGCTTACTCTACACCAGCCACAGGGTGCCATTACTGGTGGTAATGGGGTGGCACACAAGAGTTTCTCAGAGAAGATTTGTGTTTTACTGAAACTACCTTAAATATTTTGAAGTTGGTTAAATCTTTGGGGTAAACAGTGCATATTAAAAAACACTAATTCCATAATATAATCTTAAATACATTGTCATTTTAAAACAGCCCAGTATTAGCATATTTAAATTATGTACTTTTATGAGCTCTAGTAGATAATATAAATTTTAATTAGGATTTTCTTCTGTCATGAAAGAGAAAATAATTTTTAAAGGATGTAACTTTTTACTAATTTGTTTTCTTCATTCTGATTTCTCAGCTAAATAATGAACTATATTAGCAAACACTTTATTACATATTTGCCCAAGAGACCTGAATGGTTCAATAGGAACTGCTTGTTCTTTCAGAGAATAGCCAAGCCAAGCTAATTAAATTCCAGGTTAAACTAGCTCATTCAGTTCAACTCCATCTGAATCTCTTCTCTGAATTTCATTAATTCTACTGATTCATCAATAATTTCCCATAAATATAATTACTTAACACAATGACATGAGGCTGTTCCTTAAAATGCTGTGAAGAACATGAGTGTAGGTCCATCTGACAGGTCCCATTGCTAGACCTGGTCTAACCCAATTGTGAGATTGTGAGAAAAATCCTAGATGGCATCTCATCAGTTGTCTCCATGATACAAGTGGGCAGAGCAGAGAAAAGCCTCTGGGAGTCTGACAGGAAAAAAACAGTGACTCAAGGTCTGCTCCCACCCTAGGTGAGAGCAACACCATTTAGCAAGAAATGCTCTTCCACTGCTTTTGATTCCCTCCTAGGAAATAATGATTATTTGAATTCCTCAATGCCCAGTTCCCAAAAGATAATGTTTCAGAATTAAGTTAAAAACACAA
This sequence comes from Anomalospiza imberbis, assembly GCF_031753505.1. Classification (NCBI taxonomy): domain Eukaryota; kingdom Metazoa; phylum Chordata; class Aves; order Passeriformes; family Viduidae; genus Anomalospiza; species Anomalospiza imberbis. Next base: position 11,892,876 of record NC_089683.1, on the reverse strand, counting down.
AACAAAACAGTTTAAGGAATTGTACACCAGGATGCAAACAGCTCCAAAATAGCTATGCCTAAATTCTGAAATATTTCCAATCATGTCTGTGCTGGGTAAGTCCTGTTTTCCAGCTCCTGTAACATCCTTTCCTTTCTCCTCCTCACACCAGAGATATATCCAGAGATATAATTCCTATGATGTTTGTTCCTCATAGCAACTCTTGATCTGCTGTACTGAAAAACTAAAAGGAAAGCAATTATGATTCTTGTTGTGAAATTTCTTAGGAAAATTATATTTGTCATATGTCCTCAACATTATATAGTAAAAAACAAGCACAGTTAGCAGCAGATCTTGAAAAAGGTTCAGCTAAGTGGAGCATCATGATTAAGAGCACTCACAGTGTTTGCCAGAGGGAGTTCATCCAGGAGGGATCCAGTTGGCTGAGAGGAAGTCTGGGACTCCCAATAATACCATAATACAACCTCTTAGCATGGTGTAGCCAATTGTGTTTAAGCCAATGTTTAAAGCTGTTCTGAACAAGGCTTCTTATATTTGTTAAGAAGTATTGCTAAAGGGCAAAATCATTCTCTGCCTTCAAACTAACTTACTAGAAGGCAAATTCACAAAAGCACAATTGGGCTGAGGTAATGAAGCATCCATTCCTGCAAGCTCTCACTCAGCAATACTCGAAATGGCAATGAACTTTAAAAAGATAAAAATGGTAAACTTAATGATCAGGGTGGCATCAGAGGTTTTGAGGAACGAGTATTATGAAAGAAACTTCAAAAACACTGTCCCTTGCTTTATGACTTCTGATTTCTGAGCAATATAGTTGCATACTTCTGCATCATTAGTGAGATATAAATATCTCTTCAGTTGACCTCTGAGATTATCTGCTGTGAGGATATCTGTCATTTTGCAAAGCAGCTGCAAGTGTGAATGTTTTGACCAGACTTAAGCAAAAAGCAAACAAGAAAAATCATCCTCAAAATGACAGTTTGGATTTTGCCTTTACTATTTAAATTCAGAATCTGGCACAATATTCTACATCAATGACAAAGCCCCAGTTATCTTCTATCATGAAATATCAAAGTGCTAAATTGTAGAAATTATGTTAAGAATAGGGTAGAAGTATCTCAATGTATTAAGGTATGGGTTATACAAGGCAAGACATTTCTCTAAGTCTGATGCTGACAAGTACAGCAGGAAAACACTAAAGATCTGTGTATGAAGACCAAATTTTTAGACCATATTTTTCTGTCACCTGTCTAATCTGACACCGCTGCACAGAGTCTTCATTAGCTAGCTTTTATAGATTTCACCAGATTTTTATCACTATTGTGTCCTGCTTTCTGTTCTCTCAAAACAGAAAGTAAGCTGGACAGTTGTTGCAGTCTGATAAAAGTTGCTTCTTAGATCATAATTATGTCATTAGGGGAAGAGTGCTGACCATAATTACATTTTCTAGTCTGAGTATCTAAATATTTCTAGAGAAAATCTTTATGTATTCCTATAGTGTTTAGAATCAAGTTAATAACCCTCTTGTTTTGTAACCAAAGTGGGATGAGATGAGAATTAATCATTGATTTATATACAGGCAGAAGGGAGAAATGAAACCAGATGAAGTTGCAGTTCAACATAAAACATTGCTTTTAAACTATTTATTTTCCTAAAAGTTTTGTCCTCAAACATCTATTAATGCATCCAGTTCTCAGAGAGTAAACAGATATTGATGTATGCGGTGGGTTGACCCTGGTTGGATGGCACCAAAAACACTCTGTCACTGCTCGTTCATTTGGGCAGGGGAGAGAAAATACAACAAAAGCCTCATGGGTCAAGATAAGAGCAGGGAGAGATCACTCCCCAGTGACTGTCATGGCAAACTGGACTCAATGTCAGAAAATTAATTTACAACCAATCAAATCAGAGTAGAGTAAAGAGAAATAAAACCCAAATCTTAAAACAGCTTCCCTCCACCCCTCCCCTTTTCCCAGGTTCATCTTCACTTCAATTCCTCTTCCTCCTCTCCTCTCGTTCCCCTCAGCAGCACAGGGGGACAGCAAATGGGGCTGTGGTCCATTCATTATGTCTCTGCTGCTCCTTCCTCCTCAGGTGAGGACTCCTCACACTCTTCCACTGCCCTAATGTGAACTCTCCCAAGAGATGCAGTCCCTCAGGAACGGGCTGTTCCAGCCTGGGTCCCCCATGGGGTCACAAGTGCTGCCAGCAAAGCTCCTCCAGTGTGGGCTCCTCTCTCCACAGGGCCACAGGTCCTGCCAGGACCTTGTTCCAGGGTGGGCTTCCCACAGGGTCGCAGCCTCCTTCAGGCACCTACACTTCAGGCACCTACTCCACTGTGGGGTCCTCCATGGGCTGCAGGTGGATTTCTGCTCCCCCATGGTCCTTCATGGGCCCTAAGGGCACAGCTGCCTCACCGTGGGCTGCACCAGGGGCTGCAGGAAAATCTCTGCTCCAGCACCTGGAGCACCTCCTGCCCTTCCTTCTGCACTGGTCTTGGGATCTGCAGGGTTTCTTCTTTTGCAGTTGCACAGGAGTTCTTTTCCCCCTTCTTAACTCAGTTAGTTACCACCATAGCTGGTGGGTTTGGCCTTGGCCAGCAGCAGGTCCATCTTGGAGCCAGCTGGCACTGCCTTTATTGGACATGGAGAGCTTCCGACAGATTCTCACAGAAGTCACTGCCCCCACTACCAAACCCTTGCCATGCAAACCCAATTTAAAATATAACATAAGAAATTTAACAAACAGTCTAGATAAATTGCATGGCCAGTTAGAAAAATTCTTTTCCCTCAGACATGCAATCTTGATTGTAAACTGCTGGAAAACTTCAGTGGTGATACCACTTTTAATTTCATAAATTACCAGATGCATTCTTAGCAAAACTTGCCATCAGTCTTCTGATTCACTTGTATTGGTAAGCATTAATTTCATACATCCTCCTCCTGAGCACTGTTTTATTCTTGGCTTGTTCCAAGGTCCCGTGGATTTCTGGCTGAAGTTCTTACAGCAAAATTCAGCAAGAAATATTGCAGATCAGAATCCAGCCACAGAAAGAATAAAAGTAAAATTAGCAAAACTATGGATAAAAGCAACTCCTTAGAAATTTAAATATTAGTGCTGTAGTCTCAGTCTGCAATGTGTCTACAGATAGTTGTAAAAAAATCTTTCTACAACTTGGTAACACGATATGTTATGGCATAGGATGTGTGTTCACCATGTTCCTTGAAGGTACTTTTTTTAGAACCTGATGGCACATGTTGTACAAGGACCACCCTGAGCAGCAAGAAATAGCTGGCAGCAGGTGAGACTCGTGCTTGAAAAAGCCATCTGTTCCTCTAACCTGCCTCAGCAGTCCCCGAGCAGCATCCTCCCAACTCTGCAGGCAAAGGTATGTGTGGTCTAATCCTTCACCACAACACCTCCCCATGGAGAAGCTCTAAATGCCCTACCACCCACCTGCTTAATGATAGCAGATTGCTCTTCCAAGGTCACCAATGATTTGTTGTTCATTTAGTTATCTGAAGGAAGAAAATTGACTAAAATTGCTTTAGTTCAGTAAGGTAGAATCTGTTGGTAAAAACCCAGTTCAACTTCACTGAAATATATTCAGATACTAATAATTATATAAATTCTTAAAAGCAACTTTTATTGAGGGTTCTTTTCAAAAAGAAAGGCACAGGATACAAATGAGGTGGTGAGAAAGGATAATGAACACTTGCACCATCTCTGCTATCAGAATGATGCAAGAGATCATGCTTAGATGTCATACTTTGGAAAATGTAATCTGCTGGCTTGATTTCATCTATTATTCACCAGTAACAAAGATTGTATATGACAGTCACAAGCAACTTAATTGAAACTAATTATTGAAACTCAGGAATATTTGAAGAATCCATGTTAGTCAATTATCAAGATTGCTGAAGATAAAAGGAGTCCTGTACATTATTAATTTTTAAGAAGTTATTTTTAATTAATTTTTATTAATGGACTAATTAGCAAACACACTTATATAATCTCTAAAATTCTATTCTGTTCAAACAATAAGAGTTGTAATTTGGAGGATGCTACTACATTCTTGGTGGATAACAAAGCCATTGAACACTGTTCTTGCTTTAAAAAATCAGAGCAACCCTGTATACAGAGAAGAAAATCACCATAATAGTAAACATCACAGACATTGTATAACGTTTGATCAGATGAATAGATGTGTGTTACAATCTGACAGCAGTACAATTACTGGAACACAGCAAGCTTGTCACTTCATATTGCTCAATCATTTTGAAGATCTGGAGCTGGTGTTGTTTTATCCATTCTTTGGCCTTACCTTTTTTTTTTCCTGAGAAAACCAGATGAAACCCCTATGGTTGCATTGTATTCCTGTTTCTGTGCTGTATTACAAATGCTAAGCAGGAAAATTGAAGTTTATTAAGGACACTGGTCAAAGCCAAGATATAAAAATTGGGTTGTCATGCAGGCATGAACCACAGAAAGCCATGTCATGTAGCTTTAGGGAATGCAACATCCACAGCTCAGGAAGAGCGATCTTAGAGCCATCAGTGTCAGGCCTCTGAATCTGTGCACATCTGAATCAGCAATAGCTGAAGTGGGACAACAGAGCAGTGAGCAGTGTAAGGAAGGTTATTCAGATGGACACAGATATTGAATAAAACTTTGGGATGCCCAAAGTTTTTTATTAGGGTGTGAAGTTCTGATTCTTTCCTTTTTTTTTTTTCCCTCAAGAAAGACAAAGTGGAATTATAGAAACTACAGAGAAGAGCATCTAAAAAGTTTAAGCAGCTGCCTTAGAAAGACACAAAATATTCTGAAACTTCAATTTGCCAATGAAAAGACTAGAGAGTGATATGGTTGGGATTTACAAAAAACGTGAATAGTACAGTAAGTTAAGATGAAGGATTAACTATACAGTGACCTCAGGAGTTCATCTACTGACCTCAAAAAGTCATCTGGTCTTACTTTCTGCTCAAAAAAGGACAACTTCAAATATGGAAGGTTGCGTAAATTTAGTATGGAACTGGCATTCACCAAGTCCAGCAATATAAGGAGCACTGAAATTGATTGGTAATAAGTTAAAACACATAAAAGAAAGTCCTTTTTTACATAGAGAGTAATGAGAATTTCTGTTATGGTAGGTTTTGCAGACTGATAATCTAAGCATGTTCAAAAAGCTGTTAGGCAAGTTCATGGACAACACATGCACAGGCAGATTACAAAGGTGTATGCAGGGATGGACCTGTGTGGTAAGTACATGTAACATCCCTAATCTAATTTTGGGAAACAGCAAGAGCGATGGCCTGTAGAGAGTGGGGTTGCTCATACTCTCTTCCCAAAAAGCATCTCCAACAGTCACTCTTGGGAACAGGATAGATGGAGCACTGAACATCATAGGTAATTCCTTATGGTCCTATTCTGTCTTGTACAGCTGAACAGTTCTGTTGAAAAGCTTATCTGCAAAACAGAAACTGTTTTTTGGTTTTGTTGGTTTGGCTTGTTTCCCTTTTTTGCTGCCATGTTCTATATATGTCTGAATAAATATTTAGCCTGGAGCTTTAGGAACAGAACAGGCTTGCATGGGACTGTAGCATCACAGGTCCATGTCCTTTCCCTGCATTGTTCAGGGCACCAAAAGCCATGAGGCTGGGATGATGTAATGCTGTGGTCTCAGCTGCAGGATGTGCAATGTCTCCCTGTCTTATGTAAGGTAGAAAGGACAGTGGATTCATCCCAGCTTTGCTATTTCTGTAAAATGCTTAAGTACCTGGCAGATTCTAATCCTAAATGAAAAGTGAATGGCTCACCTGCAAAGATTGCCATTTCCTGTTATTTCCAAAAGAATATCTTCAAAATTACTTTCCTGGAGGATTCGGTGACTGTATCTATAGTATGAGATTTGTTTGTTTCAATTTACATACCTAAACCAGATCTGCTTCTTTTGGTACAGCCTAATCCAGACTTGGACTGTCTTTCAGATATGCATTGACTTGCATCTTGATCTATAAGATTAAAGAGCCTGTTTCTTACCTTCTTGCAAGAAAATGCTTTAAAAGCTGTGATAAATGTCCTGTGTTTCAGACTAAAAATGATGTGTCTCCTACACACAGATAAACAATTTCCTAGGCAACTCACAAAAAATACTGCATACAGAGATATTGCTGAAGACTTTTAATCTCATTAAGATATTCCTGCTTTCTTTTAAGTAGTCAAAACTTATTTTAATTACATATGGGGTAAAGAACCAATTAAAGGACAATTCTTGCAGAAATTCTCAATACTGCCATGCAATTTTTAATGTAGTTTTTTTCCCAAATTGCTATGATGATGAGTTAAATAAAGGCCATAGTATTTTGAGGGCATCAGAGAGTACTGCTTAATACCATATGAATAGAATAATTAAAATAATCATCTAATTACTAATAACTCTTTTTAAGATGCGAAGCTAAGCTCAGTTACTGACTAATGAAACACACTTTTATGCTGGCCAGGGGAATTTACAATGACTCTTTAGTGATCTCTTGATACATATCTTCAAAGGATACATATACTCCTCAGAACACAGAATATATGAGCTTTCTCTGAACACTGGGATCTCTCCTTTCACTTTTCTCTCCTATCCTTGTTCCAGAGGAGAGGAGCCCTCCAGTGCTTACAGAAGTTTGCATTTGGGTTGCTGGTGACCTACTTGAAACAGATGGAAAGGGAACAGCCTATTCTTATCCTCATGGTTAGTGTGCTCCTCTCTGTAATAGGCACTTTGAATTCAAATCCTGCAAGTTCTCTGCCTCAGACAAACCTCAAAAGTCGTCTCACATTCCAGTAAATGCTTTCAATAGCAGGCTGCACAACCCCCTGTTGGCTGTCACCACCTTATAGGTACCTGTGGAAGTTCAAGCTGTGAATCCCAGGTTCTCCCAAGCCCCCACTGCCAGGCTGCCAGTCAGTGTCCTAGTTCAGCAGACAGTAGGGTGCCTGGCCACAGACCTCAGTCCTGCAATGCCTGTCAGCTCCTTTAGCTTCAGTAGCAATCTCAGCAGCACAAATTCTGCTCCCAGACCTCTTAGCTGTCAAGTTGCAGACTTTGCTACAACAATGCCTACATCTCTGTTTGAATATAGCCCATGGGCTTTGTTGGCTTAAGTTTCCCTCTGGAACATCAGAATAACATCAGGTTCCTATCACTGAGATACAATAAAGATAGTGAGAAATGCAGCCATTCCAGTCCTGCCCTGCACAGGGGTGCACATCCTCAAGACAGCTAGGCTGCTGGTCCATTCGGGTTTTTTGTGCAAAAGCTAACCTACCAAAATGCCCTCAGTCCAGCTAAGTGAGGCCTCTGTGAAAGAATAAGGAGCCCGTTTTCTGCAGGAAGGCTTATCAGAGATTCAGCAAGAGGACGTGCTTTCCTCAGTCCTAAGCCAGCCAGTTCCCGTAGGTTTTTAGCAAGCCCTGTGTTGCTGAAGGTGTCCTCTGCAATTATGTCACGATTTGAGTCATATTTCACATGTTGCTCAGTGTTCATTTTTTGGGTCAGCATAATGCTGTGGGGTTTTTTTTTTCCCTCTGTGATATCAGTATTTTAAGTCCTCCTTTTATTCTTTTTGGCTCAGCCTTACAAAGCCACACTGTGCACTTTTATAGCTCTGCAGATGTTACATGATCCAATCTCCTCTTCTGCCTCCTACACTGCAGTTTCAGCTCTGACCAACTGCTCTTGTTTAGTAATGTGTATCCTACAGCCCTATGAACAAAATCAAAGCAGTAACTCTGAGGGGGTGTGGCTGTTCAATGAGTGATGCATCCATGGTGGTGGTGTCCTGACCCTCTTTGCTATCTACCTAGAACTTGGGGAAGAATGATAAGGCTTTGTAACTTGATAAATCAGTGGTCTGGGAACTGGTTGTTACTTTGTATTTTTAATATTCCCTTGGGAAAAGGTGACATACAGTGGCCAGTTCTGCTTGGTTCCCCTTTGATTTTTGTTCTCCTTGATCACTGTCCCAAAACAAAAGGTCACTCATAAAATATCAGAACAAGTGAAGCTTTTTCTTCTCTCAAGATAAGAAGAAATATATATATATTTGGGGGGCCTGCAGTTTTTTACCATATCACAGATGGCTTTTCACCTGTAAGCTCTGTTGGGACACCTGATATTTCTAGTCAGTAACTACTTATTTTGCAAAAATTTATTTGAATTAAAGAGGAAACAATTCTGGAGTCTGGTACCACCTAATGCAAGGATAGAGAACACTGATCTCTGTTTTTAAGATGATCTTTCATGGAAAGTCTTGAGATGGCTTCCTGGACTGCCTGAAAGGAGCCGAGGAAGCTGTGCAGCAGAACTATTGCCCTTCTTAGGTTTTATTCAGTTCATGTAACCAAAGAAGCACCAACCCAACCTATGTAAACTCTCCTGTGTACCCCAAGGTACCTGCTCTTCCCACTGACCAGAGAGGCAGAGAAGATGACAGACTAGAACCTGAAGGCCTTTGAGACAAGAGAAGGGAACCCATGCCTTAAATTTCAGGAATATATTTTAAAATATTTCTCAAACTTAATTTGCAGTTTCAGGCTCCATTCTTTTGCAAGTGCATGACTGAAATTTACTTGGCACTAATTCTACTTGAATGCCCAACATTCCATAACAGAGCCAAGGAAAGGAAAATGCTTCTTCTATTTCTTTAGGAAAAAAAAAATTAACATCTTTGCAAGAGTTTTATAGAAAAGTCTTGGAAGTATTTTGAAGCATGTTTGTTGCATTAGCCACAAAATAGTGGTATTAGAAATCACTCTCAAAAGTTAGCCACAGAACAGAAAATGAAACAGGAGAAAAGAGCTAAGCAATCCCAGTTGCTGCTTGTATATTGGTTCCTTACAGCCCAGGCATTAATTAATTCAAGATATTAAATAGTCTCTGCAAATATATTCCTGCAGAATTTTAAAATTAATAATAGCTTCTGCATTGGGGCAGACTGCAAATTCTGCCCATGGAAACTCCAGCTGATTTTAAGGTCTTTCTGATTATTCTGGTGTCCTCTCTCATGAACAATACCAATGCTAAAGAGGTTGAAAACTGCCTATACTGGTCTTTGCCACACTGAGCTCCTGCTGGTCTGGACAGGTGGATTGTCCTGAGGATGTCAATGCCCTCCAGCAGCACTTAAAACACAACAGCAGCCGAATGGCTGCACTGAATTTCTGCAGGGCTCAAAGGAGGCATAGAAACACTTTCACTCAGAAAGATGCAGTTTTCTGCAGGAGACAGAGACCCCGTGCTTCTGCCTGCTAAAAACTGAGGCAGGGATAGGCAAGAAGAGGAAAAAAGGACAGAAAGGTGTTTCCTTAAACTGTCCCTTAGCTTTGCTGCAAAAGATTGCAAGAAAATTCATTGCTGTACAGCAACTGAATAACCAGAGTCTTATTCTTTGTTTAGTCGAGTGAAAATTAAGAGCCCAGAGGCAAATGAGAAAGATAGCATCTGTCTTCTTCACTTCAAAAGCTTCAATTTCTGTAACCAGGGCAGAGCTCTTCACACCTCTCTAGCAAGGGAAGCCAGGACATTCAAACCAGCCAGGGCTCTGAAGGGTTTTGTTGTTCTCTTCAACTGAACACTGAGAATACAAAGAGAGCTATGAATTGCTAGTTCATGGTTTACGACTTTATAAAGAGAGAAAAAACAAAGTAAGAGAGAATAAAAGAAAATAAAAGTTTGAAAATAAACCTCTTCCGCTCTGCATCCTTGGAAGTTGTTTCTCCAGTATTGAGTACAGCAAATTTTGGTGGCTTCCTGATCTGCAAAGTATTTGACACAGCCCATTCAGTAGCCTTTTGAAAATCCCTGTGGTCTATCTATGGTCACCCCCGACCTTCTCAGAAATTCCCTGGTCTCTGTGTCTCAATCTGTTTTTTCCTGTGGGCCATTCCTCCCTCCCACCACATGCTGAACATCAAAAAGTTATCTGTTCTTTCTGCAGAACAGAGATCCAAACCTTTGTTCAGCTAGGACAAGCCTGACATTATAAAAGCTGGCAATCTGTTCCCAGTTTTATTCAGGATATCTGTCTCTTCACCTCATGCTTTACAAGCTTTTCAAGCAGATGTCTAGGTATGTTTCACCTCATCAAAACACACATGCAGCAAAGAGATTTCTGAAGCGACAGATCTTATGTGGTGTGAAATGTCATCTTGAAGTGAATTTTCCTTTCCATTGACTATAGAGGGAGACACAGAAAACCACACTTCTGGCCCAAGTAGTGCATTGTTCTATCTAACATTAGAGGAGATTAATTTGTACCATATTACTTAAATATTTCATAAAGACACCTCAGCATGAAAATTGGTTACACTTTCTGCCATATCAGCTACCCATCCCTTAACCAGTCATTTTCAGATCGGGAGAGATCCTTCCAGATACATTTATTGTCTCAGAGGTTTAAGTACAGGCCTAGCATAACATATCTAGAAGGATTTTTTTGCAGCATATGGCTTTGATTTGCACATCTTGCACGTATTCTTGAGAAATCCTGCCTAAACTTGAACACTGAGGTGTGAGGAATGTGGTAATTTGAGGGTACATATACAAGCACAACAAACTGGTGGCACCTGTTACTTCTCCTTTTGACCCATGCTACAAGGATTGGTCCTCAGAATGTGCAGAACGTGGAATGAAGGTTCACTACACAGGTAACCCTATGGCACCATCAGCAGCACAGGTACTGAATTTGGTCTGATGGTTCCTCCCAGGGATAGAAATTGCATCTAGTTCCTCATCAAGTAAATTCACGTTTTCTCAGGAACAAGGTGTCTTTTAAACTTGAGTCTGATGTCACCAGAAGTGTCAGATTATGCCCTTTTCTGAACGCTCTACAAATCCATTTCCCACACAGAGATTGTCCAGTAAGGCCAACTTTTTAAAGTCAGTAGAATACACCTATAGGATAACCAGGATTAGTCTATAGAGGTTAAGTTCAACAGGAGTTTAGTTTCTGATATGGAAATAAATGTACTTCCAAATTTTCACCTCAAGTGTAATCTTCCACTTGCAGCTTCCCCAAGTGTTGCTGCTGCCTATGTCTATGCTATAATCAAAGACATAATTAATCCTCATTCTGGATTCTCCCTGTCCTATTCCACTGAGATACCAGATCAATTGGATTAAACTCCAACTGAACTCCTCAGATTAAACTTGTCGCAAAAAGTCATGATGATTGATCTTCCGGGACCACAGCTGTATCCAATTTACCCAGGGGCTAGACCTCTTACCTGGCAGGTAGGTTTTTATTCCTTTTCTTCCTGGGGGTTTTGAAACACGGATTTGGCCACACACATCAAAACAGATTTCTGATTCTCCAAATTCTTGTTTTTCTATGAAAATTACCCTGCATCTTCCATTTTTACATTATTTCAGTTAATTTCTTTACTTGCTAAAAGACTCGGAGAGAAAAGTTGATTTTTAGGGCTCTAAGTACTGTGAGATCTGAGAAAAAAAGAATAAAATTCAAGTTGCTGTTCCAGGGTTTAATGAAATATCCAAAGCAGAGCAATTTCCATAGAGTGAGTGAGTGCTGTGCATCTCTGCACTTACAGCACTTTCCTATATGTACTCTTTCCAGCTCTTCAGAAAGTCTCTCCTTAATGTGCAGAGGTTTCTTCCCATCCCCCTTGAACTCCCTCACCACTAGCTGCATACACATTCTGCTTGAGGGGAGGTTGGTTTTGTGCTTTCTGTTGTTTTTGTTTTCCCTGTTTTGAACACTGAACTCCAGAAGAATCTTAAACAGCAGCACTAAGCAATTCTGGCAAATTTTCACTAATTTTGTTGCTTTTACTTTGCCTAGACTTTTCTATGAGGTATCAGGCATCAGGAGCTCATCAAGGTTTGCAGAGAGCAGAACTCTCAAGGGTTAAGCATTTCAGCACTGAGCTCTGTAGTGCAGAAGATTTTGTAGATTTATCTTCAGGCAGAGTGAACTCGAGTTCCCTATAGCTTTTTCTAAAAGGCTGTAAAGGACATGCAGTTTGTGAGATTCTGATAAACAAGAAAAGCTATGTACTAAAACCAGAGCCATGAAGAAATGGAATGGGAATACAGTTAAAAAATAAATCTGACACAAAATCAAACAGTTCTACAATGCTAAGATTGTGTTCTTTCAACACAAATAAAACTTGATTTTCAAAATTCTGGATAGATTTTTTTCTTGGTCATGGCCTTCTGTGAGAAACACCTGAGAAAGAAATACCCAAAAAATAAGATAGCCTCTGATGAGCTAGAATACAGAGATATTGGTCCCCAGTTCTAGACAGTCACGTTTTCAAATACACCTACACAAATAATTCTTTAGAAATAAAAGTACAAGCAATTTCCAGCAAGCTGTGTGATCAGCTAGAACAGATGGGGCTGCACAGTGACTTTAGCTGATGTACACAAAAGCACTGCTCCTGCTTCTCCTGAGCACAGAGCCCAGGCTGCTGCACAGCTTTGCTGATTTGGCTTCCAGGTGGAAGAAAGGAAATGTTTCTTCCTCAGAAGAAACCCCAGCCACTCTCATTTCAAAACAAAACACTCATTAGCAAGCAGATGCAGAAAATACTTTTGCACTGTGTTTTGGTGACTTTCCAAAAGAAATTCCCAAAACTTTAATCATTGCTATTTTTTGCCTACTCTGAACAAACAAACCATACATTTTATTTGCAGACAGCACTGGACAGACAAACAATGCACAGGTCAAAGACGAAATAACCTTTCAAAGCCCTTAGCTTCTGTGTTGCTACAGCTTGACATAGAGATCCATCTGACCCCACTCAATTTTATCAGCTCATAGGGAGCACACAGAGAAGAGGTAAAAAGAGGGGTCATGTCCTGGACGCTTCCCTCTACCCTGCCTGTGTACCTCATTTATCCCTCTGCAGAGCTTTATTCCATCAATAATTTCTTCTATAGAAGAGATTAATCAAACTAAAATCCTTCCCACTTGCTCCTTCCTTCCCTTTTTTGTATCCCATTTTTTTTTACATTTTTAAAGGACATCAAGAGCAACCTTTCATTCAAGTTATACTTCAATTTTTAATGCTTTAAAACCTATGCTTCAGGACTTGAAAGAAAATATTTTGAATTTAAATGGAGAACTCAAAGTGAGTATTCCAGTACTTGTTTCTCCTCCCATTCATTTTGATGTGATCCAGGAATACCTCAAGGGGGATGGAGCTACATTTTATTAAAGTTAGCATAAAAAAGGTCAGAGTCAGAAGGTCTGAAATAAATGTATTGGTGCCTAATGTATCTGGGAGAGACTGTCCAGTGGATTCAGGCTATTATAGCAGAAAGCCTTGTGATGGCTGTAGATTGTTTGTAATAAAGAATCTCTCAGAATTCTGTGCCATGGTTTCAAAGTGTCAGTCCCCTCTTTAGCCTCTACTTGTGTTCCAGCTGCCTCTCCAATCTCACAAGTGTCCTCCTCATCACAACACACTTGATAGTCAAATAGATACCATTATGTACTACAAACTCTGGGGCAAACTCTGTGGTGGAAGTGGGTTGTTTTTGTAGTAACATTGGACATGGGAAAACACAGCACAGGCACAAGGCCAGAAGGACCCTGTGGTTTCAAACCCTTCAGAACAAAACAAACCATTTCATTTCCCTGAGCTGAACTTGTAAAACAACTCTTAATGGAGGACTTATTTCCACACATCTCGAATTTTTAAGGTGACAATATATTTTCTATAACAAAACCCTCTTTTTTCAGATTTTTACTGTCATGCAAATGTGAGATCAAAGGCAGAAGCTGACCTTTAGATGTTGATTGAGGTAACTGTAGGAATAGGCTGTGAAGAGATATTAATGAGCATCTTCATTATTTCTTCTGCTACAAAGGGTAGGGCAGGCATGCAGAAATTTTTCTACAAAATGTTGATTACTGATGACACTGACCAAGCTAATACACATCCAGGATAATTCTTGTATACCAGGTGAAGCTTTTATTCACAGCTGTTTTTTTAGACCTTGAGGGTTTCTGGGTGGGGGTTTTTGTCCTTTGCCAGGTATCTAGTCTCAAGACATAATAAATCTGAACTTAGAAGTGACAGTTATCTATCTAGGATTGAATTCTTAGTTATTTTTCACCCTGCTTGCAAGAAACTTGAGATATCATACCTGCATCAGGTCCCCTTATACAGACAGGAAGATTAAAGGCACCATAGAGTGAATATGAATCTAGTCTTTATTTTTTAATCAGTGCATTCCTTCTCACAGAAAATACATATTTAAGACAACTCAGACACACTTTGCTATGCCTGCCTCTCCAAATGTGCTCATTTTCCCCTTTTCCTCCAAAGTTCCTAAATGAACTGTGAATACCTGCTGCCTTTTTCTTTCTATTCCATCCCAGTTTCTCTCCAATCCATCTTATTCCAAGAACATTTAAATCAAATTATTGTTGTCAATAGAATCTACCTAAATATCTGTTTCTTGGGGGTGGTATGAGGTAGGTGTCTAAGTTCCCATTACACACAATGAATTAAATTGGTACAGTCAGTGGAGCCTAGAGAGAAATTCAGCTGACAGGAAGCTTAATTCAGTAGACTAAAACATAGGTACTGAGTGTTATTTTAGGTGCCCTAAGGAACCTGAAACACATTGTCATTAGGCTGTCAGATATGACAAAGTACCTACAAGATACCCCTTTTATCCTTGAGCACAAGAAGGGAAGCAGGTAAGACACCCCAGAGCAATCTCAGCTAGCCCTACGTTCCAACATCTAGGCAGCTGTATCCTGCCCTCGGTGTCTGTTTCACAGAGAAATATGTTTTTAAGCTATGTGTACAGTTGTGGTCCAGCTTTTCTCCTTTCTTTCAGGAAGAAAATATTTCAAGTATTCTAATTGAATTTCTATCATATAATTTGGTAAGGAGGAACCCCTTTATATTAGTGAAGAGTTGACTGAAGAAGGTGGGGAAAAAAATGTTTTGCCAGGAGAAAAACTAGAGAAAACTATCTCATATCATTTATACAGAAGAAGGAGAAAAGCTTAAAGTTGGATCTTAAATACAAAATCTGGGTAGATTTTTTTCCAACACAGGACAGTGAGGAAGGTGGAAAGAAAATGTTTTGCCAGGATAAAACCTAGAGAAATCTATTTCACATCATGTATTCAGAAGAAGGAGAAAACCTTAATGTTGGACCTTAAATGCAAAATCTGGGCAGATTTATTCCGACACAGGACAGTGAGCACAGAGCCATTTACATTTCTTCTGAAAAACAAAGCTGTGTTCTGGTTCTTTAGCTTACTGGTCCAGCATGATCATCCCCACACAGTATCTTACCATTTATAGCAGGGTAACTCCCTCTAAATTAGGAAAAATAGTTACTGTGTTACTTTCCAAATGGTTTCTGGAACTGTGGGGAGTGCTGTCTGACTGTCAAACCAATCAGACACCCAATGGTTTAAATGTGATCAAGTTCCTGTGTTTAACTGACTAGCACTGATGTCCAAGGCATAAAAGGAGCACTCAGAGATAACAAAACGGTTTCAAAGGATCCCATAAATTTTTGCCACAGCAAGAATTGGGTAGATCCCACGCGGGAAACCTTGTGGAGGATGGAAGGACTTAGCAGTGAATTTCAGTGAGACTGAAGGAACAGAGGAAATGAATATGGTATAAGTAAACTAAATGAACTCAAATAATTCATCAAAACCACAGAGAATTCATTAAAGTATTTTAAAAGATCAGAAGGATGGAACAGCTGAACTACTGAGATCTGTGTGTTAGCTCTCAGCTAAAACCTCCTTGAAAACTGAAAATGGAGCTGAGCAAACAAGTGGCCAATCTTTTGAACTTTTGGAGAAGGCTGGGAAAACTATGGGCCTGTTAGATGAGAACTGAACAACACAGAACAGGAGAAGTAGTAAAATAATAATAATAATAATAATAATAATAATAATAATAATAATAACAACAAATAAAAACAGATGTGAAAAACCTCTTGCTGTTCTTTGAATGAGTCAGCTGAGCTGGCACATGGATAAAGATGAATTATCTGAATTTCTTTAATCTTTTTGATAAAGTCTCTCATCCAAAGCTCTTAGAGAAATTAAGTAGAACAGAAGTGAACAGTTGGTAGGGGACGAAAAAATGTGCCAGCTATTTAGAATGGTTAAATTATCTGCTAAAATATAAGAAATAATTAAGGTTTCTCAACAGTGGAGAGAGGTCAACAGAAATAGAAGAATGTGCTGTCCACTGGTTTTATTTTTAAACATGGGAAAACAAGTGAGCAGAGCCATGAACAAGTTTTGTGAAGTTGCAAAGTTATTCATGCTTGGAAGAACAGGATCTAATTGTGAAGAATTACATAGGCCTTGAAAATTTTGCAAATGAAATTCAGTGTACACATGCATAAAACTCTCAACACAGAGAAATACAATCCTAGATTCTAAGAAAAAAACAGGCTTTCAGCTAAGCATTACTGCTCAGGAGTGAGACCTTGGGATTATAACAAATAGTTCCATTAATACATCATCTCAGGATTTAGTGACAGTCAAAAAAAAACCAAACAACCCAGACCAAAAAAAATCCCTCCCCCAACTGTTAAGAATTATGATTAGAACAATGAATAACAAGAGAACAAATACAACTATGCCACTCTACAAATCCATTACTCACTCACTATGTGCATTTCTGTCTTGTTAGTCCAAGAAAGTACATAATGAAAATCGAAAATTTTCAGAAAAGTTTAAAAAGGATGATCATCAGTGTGAAAGAGCATCCATGTGTAGAATAATGGAGTAGTCTGGAGGTCTTCAAACGTGTAAAAAAGATTACCTAGAAACATATGACACACATGTACAAACCATACTTGGCATAGAAACAGGAGAGCTGAAATGGCTGTTTAATATCTCTAGTGTTTAATCCCAAAAGGAACTCTGTCTTTTGGACTGAAAAATTACACAGTTTAGATCAGACAAAAGGGTTAATCATTGTAAAAAGAGCTGCTTAATATTCTTGATTTATTTCACCTTTTTCACTCTCAATTTTGCAATACTAGAAGATGATCATTTTATTTTTGTGGAGATATAAAATTAATATATAATCCTTTGCATATTTCTTTTATATATAGTCAAATATTGGGCACTAGGGATCAAAAATATGCTACATCAAGCTTATGTTGTGTGACTTCCTTTTGTATGATGGAGCCCCACTGAATTATACAGGGAAATGGGAATGATGAAGCATTATTGCTAATAGATAGTAATATTTCCTCAACTTTTCATATTTCTGAAATAATTCTAAGTGTAGAAATAAGCCACAAAGAAACTTTATATTTGAGAAAGAAAAATACTGAAAAATATACAGTGTAAGAAATGAGGAAATAGTGTGTTAGTGAGTGTGCACATCTGCCTTTGTGGATAGCTATAGCTCTGGCATAGCTGTGGTGGAGCTGAGCTGTGTCATAGAGGGGCTGTAGACAAGAGCATGCAGTGAGAGGACAAGGGGAAATGGCTCTAAACAGAAAGAGGCGAGATTTAAATTAGTTTTTGGGGAGAGAGTCTTTGCTGTGAGGGTGATAAGGCACTGGTATTAGTTGCCCAGAGAAGCTGTGGATGCCCCGTTCTTGGAAGTGTTCAAGGCCAGGCTGGATGAGGCTTTGAGTAACCTGATCAGTGGAAGGTGTCCCTGCCCATGGCAGGGGGTTGCAACCAGATGATCCAACTTAAACCATTCTCTGATTCTCTTGCTGTATCAGTGATGATCCAGAATAAAATAATTATAGACGGACCTAATAGTTTTTTATTAGACCAACAGTTATGCTCAGGAAAAGGCAGAAAATCTTTCAGGCACACAAGACCTATGGATGTAAAAGAAGCAGACAGAAGTTGGCTTCCAATGCTTTAATAAAGCTTTGACTTCCTACAGGCTCTGCCTGCTAAAATCCAGACTGCAGCCAGACTTCTGGAGCTCAACAGATGTACACAAATGCTCTAGGGGACAGATGCTCAGTGTGGTTATTTCCAAAGCCATGAAAAATATGAAGGTAAAAAACAATGATGATTTCATAGAATGGAAGGGGAATCAGACAAAAACATTTCCTCAAGACCTACCATCCTAAATTCATTTATTCATACTCTTTTTTCCTAGCAGAAAGTATCTTTTATTTTCCCATTCATTTCTCGAAGACTGTCTTGAAGACTAGGGACACCCACTCTCTGCTCTTTAAAATATGACTGTGCTGGAGAGGACACAAGACAGCTGAATGCTCTTTAAACAAATTGCAGGGTGCTGTGGTTTAACTCCAACCAGCAACCAAGTACCATGCAGCCACTTGCTCACTCTCCCAGAAGCAGGACTGAGGAAAGAATCAGAAGAGTAAGAGCTGGAAAACTTGTGGAATGAGATAAAGCAGTTTATCAGGGAAAGCATAAGCCACACATGCAAGCAAAGCAAAACAAGGGATTCTTTCATCAATTCTCATGGTCAGGCAGATGTTCAGCCAGGACAGCAGGAACCCATCACACATAATGGTGACTTGGGAGGACAAACACCATTAACCCAAATGTCCCCTCCTTCCTTCTTTACCCCCTCTCCCCACCATTTTACACACTGCTCATGATGCCCCATGATCTGGAATATCCCGTTGGTCAGTTTGGGTCACCTGTCCTGGCTGTGTCTCCTCCCACCCTCCCATGCACCCCAACTTCCTCCTCAGCATGGCAGCATGAAAAGCAGAAAAGGTCTTGGCTCTGTGTAAGCCCCTCTCAGCAATAACAAAAACATCTCTGTGTTATCAACCCCGTCTTCAGCACAAATCCAAAACACAGTCCTGTACCAGCTACCATGACGAAAATTAACTCTATTTCAGTCAAAACCGGCACACAGGGGATACAAAAATACAGACAATGAGAAAAGGCAAAATAAAATGAATTTTTGCTCAAGAAGAACTATACAACAGCTTGGGTTTTGTTATAAAAACAGTTGTAGATAAGGATTTTAAATAGTTCAAATGAATAAATAGTTCATGAAATCTTTTCAAAAATGAGCATCATTTGGTGATTTTAATGTTCAATTTTATATATTTCTGCCTCAGAATTAACTTTTTTACTACTACAAGTAGTCATAATTTTCACATTTCTAAAGCTAATCCTTTGATTTAACATCAAATGTATGAATGCATATTGCATACCAGCCTGGAAACTTATACCAAAAAATGCTTGTCAAATGCCCTGAGAAATAAGCAAGAACATTGTCATTTTTATACTGATTTTTAACACAATTCTTTCTCATAAGATTGTCAGGTGGGATGATGGTTATGTCACACCAATGGAAAGGGAAAAGCATCACCCCTGATCTGAGGAACTCACTGTAGGCACTACATTTTCACTGCAGATAAGTTGTTTCACTTTTCATGGCATTAAACGGTTTAAATTAACCTTTGAAGTTTCTTTGCACATATTTGTTCATAAGCTGTTTAATCTACTACAGCTCAATGCTACAATGAAAGGCAGAGCTGTAAACACCATATTTACTGTCAGCATTTCCACTTCATCTAATCCTGTAAATTTTTGTTACCTTCCATCCATGTGAATAACAAAGATTTAGACCTTTCAGAATTATATTATTATGTATAACAAAAGCCATGTAATAACACCCAGACAGCAATACTTATTGATTTTTGCTAATTTGATGCTTTCTTTCAAAGTATAAAAATTACATCATTCCAGATCAAGTAATTCTGGTGCCAAAATGCAAGAAGCCTGAGCAAATCCATTCATGTTGTGTGCCAGCTTTCCTGACTCTGGCTCTCCAGCAGATGGTGGAACAGGCTCCCCAGGAAAGTGGCCACAGCACCACGCCTGCCAGAGTTCAAAAATGCTTGGACAAGGCTCTCAGGCACATGGTGTGACTCCTGGGATATCCTGCACGGGGCCAGGAGCTGGACCTGATGATCCTTGTGGGTTCCTTCCAGCTCAGGATATTCTGGTCCTAGGACTCTGTGACTCATGTAGATAGGACCTTTCCATGAGCATCACATGTAAACAGAAAATGAAGACGGACTTCAGAAGGAAGTCTGCACACCACTTTTGATAAAAGTGGACTCTGCACACCACTTTTGATAAAATTTGAAGCTCAACAGCTTTAAATAACTTGTCTGAGGTCAGAATGAGCTGAATTTGGAAATAAGGCTTGTGAAATGTCAACCCTAATTAGGGGCTGTCATTAAAATAACAGCACCACAGATGAAAATTCGTATTGAAAGAGTTCAGTGATAAATGTTAACCCAGCAAAACATATATGGATACTATGATATTTTTATGATACTATTTAGAGATAAATCTTGGAGAACAGCTGTTTTCATAATAATTGTCTTGAATATTAAGATTGCTTTATGTAAGTATTACCAATGCCACAACAAAAGATAACAGAGAAGATAAAGGGGCTTCTTGCTATAAGCAATTTGCATACTAAGTGCTAAAATTAATTTCTAAGTTTCCATTTTTTGATTATGAATAAAACGAGTACAGAAATAGGGCGCAAGGGCACTTCCATATTTGTTTAAATGCATTTCATTTTAACTTGCTTTTTGGAGCAGGCTAAGAAATTAAATCAACAAAACATTTTTAAAAAATCTCAAGTGGCATATTGTATTGTTCTGTAAATATATGCTTTCATAGCTTATTTTGTTTTATGGTTATTTCAAAGAAGAATCATTGCTTAAATAATTGAATTACATGCTCTTGAATTCTATGACATGTTCTTATCCTAGTTTTGTAATTGCTGATTTCTGTATATAGCTCAGGAACACTTTTCTGAAAACTGAACCTGAAATATCCAATTTGGTGTCCTGGATTAGCTGATAACCAAACTGTTTCCTCAAGCATCACATCTTCCTGAAAGCTTGTCATGCACTGACAGTTTCTTCCATTCATTTCAACATTAATCTTCTTTCTCAAGAAGATGATGAAAGAGATGAACTTGGCAGTCCTTTGAGTGCTGACAATCTTGCTCATTTCTTACAAGGACAGGTAAGCCCTTGCTCACCAATGTCAGTAAAACAAACACATCAACTCAGAGGCTTCCCCTGTAAAAAACATTTATTTATTTGTTTGTTTGTTTGTTTGTTTATATGCATTATTGGAGAATAAAGGTGTTAAGTAAAAATAAATTTTGGCCCTGGAATGCATCAATATAATGGGTGAGAT
Organism: Anomalospiza imberbis; assembly: GCF_031753505.1. NCBI lineage: Eukaryota > Metazoa > Chordata > Aves > Passeriformes > Viduidae > Anomalospiza > Anomalospiza imberbis. The sequence goes on along the minus strand of NC_089683.1, from coordinate 11,871,670 downwards.
TAAAGTCAGAACAGAGGCTGAGAGTCCAACTGAAATTTCAGAAGAGGCTCCCATGAAGTTTGAACCTTATATGAAAAAAATCCATTCATCTGGTATTCAAGGATTTTATATTCAAGACAATCTCTTTTACCTCTAAATTAAATTAAAGGCATTAAAATCATAATTGGATGATTTTTGATTGAATTTTCTTATCTCCATTTGAAAGGTGGACATATACCTTTAGCTTTAGCTTATTTATTTGTTATTTACTTATGGAGGGGCACTTATGCCTATTAGTGTAAAAGCCAGTGCTTACTTTTCATAATGATTCCAAAATTGTTCCTCTAGAAATAGGAATTGCATCATTTCAGCAGCCTAATCTTAGATACATTTCTAAATGAGTAGTATTGAAGAGGAGAGGAGAAAGAGCAAGAACTGGTATAAAGATAAGTGCCTGAAGGAATATTGTATTATTTCCGTCATAACCAAACTGGAGCCAGGTGCGCGCACCTTTCCAATTAGCTATAACAAAATAATTCTGGAAGAAATCTGGTTTTCAAGCTCAGTGAGAAAATTTGGTCACCCAGGCATCCTCAACCACACACTTTGGGACACAGCTACCAACTGTGAGGGCAACTGGGTGTGAAAAGGCAGTCACATCTCATTGGAGCCTGGGTCACTTTGGGATGTCACTCTCTAGCCCAGAGCTGGAGCATTGGATTAGTGAACACTGACAGTTGTTACTTGACAATGAGGATTTTACAATCTGGGGGTGGGCACCAACAAATCAGCCACGTGTTGGTGTTAGATAATGTAAAGGAAACTCTTTAACCTCCAGTTGCTGTAACATATTCCTCTTCCACTTAATGCAATGGCTTTGCTAAAATGCTTTTAAGGATAAAATTATTTAATAGTACAGACATGGGCTATCCTGTGCTGTTGTCAATTGTTTAATTTCCTAATTAACTAATGACATAGCCACAAGATCTCTTTCTCTCACCCTCCCCTACATCTTGCTAATTGGATGGTTATTTTGCTTGAAATTTAATTGCCTCCCCCTCATTCAAAATCTCTTATGGAATTGTCAAAATGTATCTTACCTGTTTAAAACAGTCTTGAGACCCAAACTTATCACACTTTAGTGAGTTTTCTTACAACAGCAAAACAAGTATTAACCAGAATGCAAGGAAATTAACTCAATTGTTGCTGTCATGAATGGTGTTATTTGAGGCACTGAGCAAATTAAGATTATGGGTAAACCTTGTGCAGGACAAGATAAATCCAACAATAGGTTATATTCTTTGTATATTTTATTTGAATAAAATACACTATAACATCAATATGCATTGACATCATTAATAATACATGTGCTATTAATAAGAGATGAGATTTTCATTAAAGTATTAAGCAATCCCTATTACTTTTAATTTTTTTTTCTTATTTGTTGTTTTCTGGACTTAGAAAATAGAGCATATGGATAAATCAGCTACAAAAATATTCTGGAACAATTTAAAAGGCTGTACTAGGGAATTTCATGGAATAAATATTTCAATGATCTCCAAAAGCGAAGTAGGATTTCATTGATCTAAACTCTATTATCATGTTAAATTGTTTAGAAAAAGACTTACATTGCTAGTGAAAGATAATCTATTACTTAGCAGATGGTTCTAGCTGTGATTTACAGATAGTCTATGTTAAAATGCATTTACTGTCCCAAGTATGAATTTCTCCACCTAAAATTTCAATGACAAAAGCTTGTTTTGCTTGTTTTGTGTATATTCCACACAATAAATTTTAAATATTTAAATAATTAACAGAAAACATGATTATGCCTGTTTTGGTGCCTGAGGTGTAAATCCAGATACTAAAAATCCAGCTGTGTCAATTCCTCTTGACACTAAAAAACCTACCCCTGCAGCTGGGAGAGTTGAGCTGAACCTTTGTGACAAGAGGAGAAACTGTTATCGTATCTGTATGAACTCATAGAATTATGGACTGGTTTGGGTTTGAGTTGGAAGCAACCTTAAAGATCACCTTGTTCCAACATCCCTGCCATGGGCAGGGACACCTTCCACTGATCAGGCTGCTCAGAGTCACATCCAACCTGGCCTTGAACAACTCCAGGGACGGGGAATCCACAATTTCCCTGGGCAACCTGTGCCAGTACCTCACCATTATCCAAGCAAAGAACACCTATTCTAAATCTCTCCTCTTGAAGTCTAAAACCATTCCCCCTTGTCCTATCCCTATCTAACCATGTAAAAATGCCCTGGCATGCAGCCTCTATTCAATGGAGAAACAGAGCATTTCATTTTCTAGTGCCTGTCAAACTTCTACAAACACAGATAATGCCTTTAAGGATAAAAACACTGAATTATTGAAATCTAAGAAACTGGTTACCAGTTATGCACATTAATAGCTCATCAGTAATAGTTTCACTTACATACATTGTATTTACAGTGGATATTTGGCAGCCACCTCCCTCACTGCCAACATCTCCATTAACTCTTGGTGAATTTGTTCTGCAATTACTGATTTTTTAGCTGAGCTGGAAAGCAACTACAAGCTCAACAGGTACTGTGCTATTTCTAAGATATTCTCTTCTGTTAATAATATCAGAAAACAAGCCACAAGACTAACAAGTTCTCACAGTCAAGCTTGGGTTTTTGCACCATCTTTTACTACAAATAAAAAAAATGCATTTTAGGATGTAAAGATTGGAATTAGGGCATTGCTATTGATTGCATTATCTGAAACAATATATCATAGATAGGAAAAAAAAAAGTTTTGATAGCCAGGTACAAATTTTCTCTAGTTTTTTTTTTTTGTTTTTTTTTCCTCAAAGTTTGAAAATTTGAAAAAATACTAGGTAAAGAGCTTTTCACTATGATCTATTTTAATAAAAAGTTTGTAAAAACTCGTAGATGACTTATGGCAATTTTAAACACATATTTTCTTGAAAAGGGAAATCTGTAGTTTCTCTTGCATTTCTATGCCACTCTTGCTTGGTAATATTTTTTGCGATTTCCATGGAGAGAAAAAAATACCAGAAAAAGCTGAGAGTTTATAGCTTAGGGCAAATCAATTTCCAAGAAAAAATCAGAACTAGAGATAAAGTTAACCTAGTTCACGTTTTTCCTCTGCTACAGGGCAGGGTAAAGGAGAAGGGGCATGGGGGATGAGAGGGAATAGAAAGGAATGTTGCAAAAACCAGGCAAAGGACTGTACATGCTGAGCACCAGGATCTCAGATATGGATACAAATAGAAAATGTTGTGGGCCTCTTCTCTTCCTGAGAACTAGTTAACAAAATCTTAAAAGCAAACCAAAAAGAGTTTTGACATTCCCAGTGCTTTCCCTGATGTTAAACGGGAAGAGTTCTTTGAAGTGTTGTATTTGAGAGGCAGGACCACAATTATCATCTTTTGGATTCACACCATGGATAAGGACTGAACACATGGCTTTGTTTTCTGCTTTTTAATATACAATTATCAACACATCATTTCTGCTTTAGTACAAAGTGCAAATACATTATGAGAATAAACTGAGGTTTCAGGGCAGGAAACTGCTACTTACAGCAAAACTGAAGTGAGGGCATAAGGTAGTTCAAAATCTTCAACTGATATCTCTACAGAAGTTAAGAATGGGTATAAAACACAACCTATATAAAATCTGCCTGTGTTCACATCTTTTCATGATGTTTAAGAAGTAAATATTTACATATATCTTCACCAACCTGGATCCCAGTATATTGATAACCAGAAAGTATCACCATATTTTATTTATCTGAATCAGTCTTTCCTCTCAAATCACTCTTACCAGATCTCAAATCCCTGAGGTGATGGGCTGTGGTTCTGGATCCTCATTTACTTCTGCAAGACTGTAAGATAAGGCAGTCCACACAGACAATTCTACTACACTTCCCTTCTATTTTGTCTTTTCAGAGGACCACCAAGGTTTTCATTTCACGTGGGCTGGCTGGCATTACTCTTACTTCCCTGGAGTTTGCTGAGTTCTGGGTTGCAGTGGAGTTAGCCAAAAGCCAGGCCATTAATTCCAATAAACTGTTTGAGGGAATCATTTCTCATACACTAAGACAGTTTCTTCCATTGTTTTAAGACATTTTAAATGTCTTATGTAACTTTTTTTGGTGTAAAATATGAATTTTTAGCAGATATACAGGATCTAATAGAAACCTGCTCTAATTTAACTTAATTCACCAAAAGCTCACTAAAAGTTAATTTGCTTTTTATCTTCAAGTGCTAGAACAGTTCATTACATGAACTCACATAATGGAAAAAAATGTATTAAATTATATAAGTTAATTACATGTTTATTCTTGCATTTTAACATACATTTAATCAAAAAACAGTTTTTAAGAGTTTGCTCTTGTTTTCCAGAAAATACTGATTTATTGGTAATGAAACTTTTTTTTTGCTAGGTTTTATTCAGCCCTTTCTTTGAAATAATTTTCACAAACAAAAAAAATGCATTGCACTACTCATAACATAAAAACCTGTGCAACACTTAAATTTTTATTTATTTGAACACTTTTTGTAAATGTTAGAAAATCCACCTAGGTTTCCTTAACGCAGCTGATGTTATATCTACATGAAAAAGGATTTTGGCATGGTGTCTCCTTTTTCCTTTTAACACAGAATGAAAATAACCTTGATTTAATCACAGTGTGGAACTGGGCTCTTTTTTGAAAGACCAATATATTGCCAGGCTATTTTCCACTGAGACCAATAAACAACATAAAAGGTTTTAAAGACTAAATTAATAGCACTACAAAACCACATATATCAATGTGTGTAGTATGTTTATTGGGGGAGGATAAGTTTCTCAGTCTCTTCACCCATGTCATGTGTTTCTTGTCCATGGAGGATAGTAAGCTAATTGGGAACTCACCACTTTTACTGACTAGAGATTTTTCCCTTTTAGTGAAAGTTTAAAATGTATCATGGGAACAAAAGCCTTAGAACTGAGAGTCTACATTTTACATATATTCACAGTAAAATGGAGACCACTGTATATTTTCAGTTGAGACAGGCAAATACTGATCAGATTTTTCCTGTATCTTTGAGTCAGAAGACATTTCCACCTGTACAAGGAAGCTGCTTGCACTAGGAATGTAACTTCAGAATTTCAGTACACATGACACTGGTATAAATGTTTGCAGAACTTCAACCAAAATTTCTTATTTTCCATTTTCAGGTACCTAAAATTCAAGCAATTACAGTACAGACAACCAAATAATTATTTGACCAACTTTTTGTGCACCTGTGCTGCTTCACTATAGAAATTAAATGTATGGCTAAATCAAATGGAAAATTGAGGGTTTAGTTTAGGCTGTTTTCATCCTAACAACATCAGCAAGTATCTTTTCTTTGTATTTTATTTACTGAACTGGGTGAAGAATTACCATGTAATGGTTGCTGGGCCACACAGCCCTATATATACAGACCCATACACACCCTCCCAACAGCAGACCAAGGTCACTGATTTGCTTGCACAGATCTAACTTCTGTGTCCCAGTCATTCTCAGGATCTCTGTTAGTGGTGGAAGTAAAAGCCCAGTGGATGACAGCTCCATGCCAACGAGTGGTCTTTAACAATCAGTACTGCTTTTGTTTAGAAAGACTCTACTCCAAAACTGTAGGGAAACAGGAGGGAAACCATTTTGAGCAGAAGCCAGGAGAGGGAGCAGACTTCTGCCACCTACACACACATAAACCTTGTTACAACTCTCTCCTGACTCACTGATAATTGACGTCTCATCTTATACTCTAGGATTCCTCTATTACATGGAAATGCATGTCAAAGAAGTTCTTGGAAACAGAGGTTCAGCAGAAGTGCTGCTTTTATGGGTCTGTCCCTCTAGGACCTCACTCAATGCCCCCCTGATTACACGACACAGCATATTAGCATGGCAGATACTTTCAGGTGAATTGGGATTTTTGCTGTTTACAAATAATTGCATAAAAACAAGTTGTGCATAATTTCAAAAGGAAAAGAAAATCCTCTATCAAAAGGAAAAGAAAATCCTCTATCTGCCTAGAATATTTACTACTACATTGCAACCTCTTTAGAAATTACCTGATTAAAACCCAGGGTATGATAGATATGCCTTTCACCTTTTCATCAAAGTGATGTTCATTCATCCCTTCACAATCTTCCAGCAGTCCCAAGAGTAAAGTACTAGAAAATGAAGGATTGCTGCATGAATCACGGTGAATGTAATCTGAAAAAGACAGCAGAGCGTGCTTAGGAATTTTCCTTTTGTTTCAAGCATTCAAATTTCATTTCTCCAAAATACAAGGTGATGGACTTGCTGCTTTCTTTCAAGGTCTTTTCCAAGGACAAAGGTAAAAGTAAGGGCTTCTGCCTTTATAAAGGTGTTTGAAGTGATACCCCCACCTACTTCTGGTGACATTTTCAGGAAACTTAATTTTTAATCCTGCCCAGCTGGGAACTACTGTGTTGTACATTCACTACCTGGGCTTTCTACTTATTTTTTGCACTCTTCTAGGAAGAGTGAGTTGCCACGTTACCATTTCTTTCATGATCAGTTGGATGCTTTTCCTTCTCAATTTTAAATTACCTTTCCAGAATATTATTTTAAAAATAAAAGCAGATTTGTGTGCCTGAAACAAGGGCAATCAGAGTTTAGAACTTACTAATTTCTCAGAAGGAAAAAATATTATTTAAAAAATGATCAGGGCTTAATTGTTGCAGCTTAGTGAAAGTGCATAATGTGAAAACACAAATTTCATGATTAAAGAGTGAATCACTTTCCATCTCAGACATTTCCCATCGCTAAAAATAATCCTTTGACATATTTGCTGTAATGCTCATCTCTAACTTCATTTAGCATTCAGTTGTGTCCATTGCCTTTCTCTAGAGAACCTCTATGGCTCTTTTCTCTGAGGCTCTTTGCTCTCTACCTAATGAAAAGATAAATAGCAAATAAAAATGGTAGGTTTTATTTTCTTATTGCTTCTTCTGCCCCTTACTTCCATGCTGTGCTCTCTTCCTGGGAATAATGATCAATGGTAGTGAGACAGGCTCTCCATTCAAACCCTGACAATAAGGTTTAGTTTATAGCAAAGCTTGCCAAACCCTAATTCATATAAATACCACATCATCAATGACAAAGTTTCCAACTAAGCCCTATAACTCTTCTCCAAGAGCTTTTCTACTTCTTGATATAGGCAATGAATCTGTACATGTGTTCATGGTGTTATGAAGCTCACTGCCACTGCCTAAGAAATCCAAGTAACTGATAGCATGGATGAGTTAGACAGTATATCCATCTCAGCTAGCTGTAGGTGCTTGCAGGGGTTTAGTCAGGAGTTTGGATGCCTTACATATCTCCTGAAGTCAGCCAGGAAATATAGGCATCACTGGCAGCAAATCAACTCAACTCCAGTTTGAACTGTCCTCTGGAAACTCATTTCTGATTCAGTGTCTAGATAAGCTAGGATGAAGGTGGGTTTGTGAGACTGTTTGATATATTAATTGGCAAGTTTATTGGTAAAATAAATAAATTAAAGACTAGAGTCCCTCTCTCTCAGTTCTTGAATCAAATCACTTTTTCTGAACTGGATGAGCAAGCCCCCCATGTCCTTGAGACTCAATGGAAACCTTGCTGACTAAGTAAGCAAGAGACAAAATTAAAAAAAAAAAAACAAAGATGAGGTAGTTGCTAATTCTTGTGACAACCTGAAAGGACACAAAAATCACTGAACTATTTATTTAAATAATAGAGATACATTATTTCACTATTGGATTGATTATTTCAAATACAGAAATAGTTTTTATGCCTAGAAAATTAATTGGGGGAATAATATGTTGAACATATTTACATTCAAAATAAATTGTATCTAATTGAAATATTTCACCTGATTTTGTCAGCTGCAGCTTATCCCAAACTAGACACAAAATAGACTAGACATCCTCATTTTGTTAGAGTTATTTGCACTTTTGCACATAACCAGAACCACAGGAGTCTAAGCAAGTCCTGTTTCCCACCCAGGGCTGATTCAGAATTAGATTTAGTTCTGCTCTGCTGTAGTGCAGCAGACATGACTATGTCTTGTTTAGAGCACATTTAACATATCTGCTCAATATTTAGGGTCTCAAAAATGAATGTATGGCCACTTAGCAAACAAAATCCAAAGAAAAAGCTGGAGTCTGACTTTTTTTATGTCATTGTATTTGGAGCACTCATGTAAGATAAGCTCAGTTGCCACCTTATCCTAGAAATCTGAACCTTTCACACAAGTCAGGCTCTGCACATTTCTGAAATCAAGAATGTGGCGCTATGCAGAAGACTCTGGACCAAAAAAAAGTGCTTGTAAGCAGCAATATCCCAGCACTCAACACGGTGTGATTTGGCTCTGACCCCAAATCAGGATACATTTCTCAAGTGAGCTCCTAATTTCACAGCTGGCAGAACTTTTTCTTTGTTTTTATTCCTACTCTGATAAAGTGCAACTAGTTTAATTTAAAGTCGCAGTGGTTTCAGCAGACAAGTAGCAGCAGTACCTGTCATTCCCAACAGAGCTTGTTCTGAAAATATGTATTAGTTCTTGTGGTGGAAGTCAAATATATTTCAGTTATAGAAAAGTGAAAAAGGAGAAACCCAGCTAGCAGGTCTCTCCTGAGAATCAGGAGGACTCTCAGGAGAACAGACATCTCTGCTACTACTGCCAAGCCAAAAGTGGTGTGTGGCAGCAGGAATACTTTTCTTCCTCAGCTCTATTTCAAGTTAAACAGATTAATATAAACCAGCTATACCGATCATGATGACTTAACACAATAATGAAACACAACATTGACTTCATCTCTACCCAGTTATGGTTTCAGTACCCCAACTATAAAGGGACACCATTTTACAAGCTTAGAATACTATCTGTGCAAGGGTATGAAAAGTTGTATCATCCTACTTGGACCCAGGGAAATGTATGGTGTAAGTGTCCCTGGGGTCTGTTGGCTGACTGCAAAGAGCGAGAAGGTTGTGCTGTGTGCTCAAAAAATATAAATATGGTTTATACATTCATCAAGAGAAAGATAAATTGTCCTGATGACATAAAACTCTGTGTTGATTCTATTCCAAGCAACCACTGAGTGCTTATAAAATCCAGTGAGAGTGATGACTGGATTGAATTCAGATTCAAGAGTTTAATGGATGAAGTTGTGGTTTGGAACGGAAGGTTCCCTTATGTCACAGAGCTGAGGACACCTGAGAGCAGTTCATTCTTCTGAGCCACATTTAATGTCAAAATGAACACATACCTTGGTATTTACTATGGCAGCACCTAAGTGTATCCCTCGTGGTGAGATAGCATTTACAGGAATCATAAAATGAAGTTTAATGATTATCAACACTTCCAAGTTGACTGGATCAGCTAAAAAAAAAATATTGGCAATACATATAACAATGAGATTTTAAAATTGTTCTTGTATTTTTATGAGCCAAGTATAATAAAGTAGGGGAGAGGAGAGGAATTCAAGGTCTTTCCTTGCTCTCACACCAAGAAAAAGAATGACCAGCAGCTTCTTTGCTCTCCTCACAAGTTCATTAATCCTCATTTGTAACTTCCTGTAGAGAAGGAAAGTACGCTGTTTGGGTGATGGGAAGCTGCTGCCTTTACCATATTCTTGAATATGAAGTATTGTGCTGCAGCCCACAGAACCTCAATTCAAACTTTCTCTGTTGGAACTGGTCTGGAGCAGGCCACAAAGTTGATTAGAAGGCTGGAACACCTCTCCTGGGAAGGTTGAGAGAGTTGAGTGGTTCAGCATAAAAAGATGGTTGCAGGGAGACTTTATTGCAGCCTTTCACTTTACAAAGGAGCTTATAAGAAAGACACAGAGAGACTTTACTTTTTACCAGAACCTGTAGTGACAGGACAAGAGGCAATATTTTTAAACTGAAAGAAGTTAGGTTTAGGTTGCACACAAGAAAGACATTTTTTTATTATGAGGTTGTTGAAGCACTGGAACAGGTTGCCTAGAGCTGTGGGTGCCCCATCCCCAGAGGTGTTCAAGGCCAGATTGGATGGGGCCCTGAGCAATCCTCTCTAATAAAAGATGTCCCATGGCAAGGGTGTCGAACTGGATGATGTTTAAAGGTCCTTTTTTACCCAGTCCATTCTGTGACTCTGTGAAAAATCATTGATGCTTATGCAAGTTATACTTCTGGCTTTACTGTTCTTGGAGCTAAGCCTGTATTTCCACTCTGCATGGCCTGGAAAACTGCCCTCCTGCAGGGACAAGGATTTGCAACACTCTCCCCACGCACTGTACCCCCTACAGGGAGAGCATTGCAGCTAACAGGGAGAAGATGCACTTTAGGGATGGAGTTTGTTCTCTGCTCCTCATGCTAAAGCCACACCTTGGAGAGGGAAGATACTGAAGAAAGGCAACTCAGATCCATGGACTTGGTGCTTCTTTTCTAACCTGGAGAAACTTCTTCTAAGACTATGAGCAGCATCCATTGAAACATTTTTGATGTTTGCAAACTGACAAAGCCACTGTTATGTGCCAAACAAGACAGTGGTTTTGGGTCCTTTTGCTACAAGTATCTTCCCTCTTCTGTTCAATTTATTTCTCTAATGAATTCCCACTGTAGCTGCTCCAACCTTTCTCTGATGACTTAGACCTGGTTGGAATTTGACTTGTGCTAACAGCTTCTTTTTGAACCAGCCACTGAAATGTGAAACTCTCTCAGCCCCTGAGTAGAGAACCCTGCATGTACAGCCTGGCCCTAATAGGGGTGCAATGAGCCCCTCCCAGACCCAGCATCCTGCCCCTAAGTGAGAAGTGCAACAAGTCAGAGCAAGTGAGAAGGACAGCCTGTCTCCTTCAGAGGGCTTCTTTCACATTTACCTGGATAAATACTCAAAGTACAGGAGCAGCAGTCACTGTCTACATCGATTTATTTTGCATTTATGAAAGTATTTTGGTTATATTAACTACATTAAAAAGTTTTCCAGCAGTCAGCTGAGGAAAGTGAGGCACTCCTGCTCTGATTCACTTTTCAGACCAGTAAAAAACAAAGGAGTGATGTAATTCCACTTATCTTTTTTGGCACCAGAAAAGTAGTGATACAATGGCTGATCCCAATGAAGTCAGTAGTGATCCTAGAAGCTATTTGGTCTATTGATTTCAAATGGGCTTAAATATCTTTTTAAAAAGGCCTTCTGGATTGTTTACTAAGCAGAGCCAAATTGGAGAGGCCTGCCTCTACTATTATTTGCAGCAGTCTTGAAGTCTAGTGCCAGGCATTTCAAGGCTAACAGTTAAATAATATGTGGTTGAAGTATGTCACTGAACTTTTACAGGATGCCAAATAATTTGTGATATTAAGAATTGTCACATTACTACACTAGTAGTTACTGCACTACTGTTGCTTTGGTACATGGTAGTACTTTCCATACATGTAGCTGAAAGCCCACTCTGCAAAGTATTTAGCTCAATGAGAATTAAAAAATGAGAAATCAATCTGAAGTGTTGCTGGGTAGACTTCCTGAATCTCTGAATTTGTGGAAACAATTGCTTAGTAAAATATGAATAGTTTCCTTTCTGACTTTCAACATTCAATTAACACATGGGCAGAGGGATTTCTGTATACCTGTTGATGCTCATTAAATAGATAGGTCTAAATTGTCCTGTATTTCATAAAGGCATTTGATTTGTTCTTGACTTGGACTTAAAGTCAGAATCAAGCTCCATCTAAATATCTTAACTCCTGGAAAGTGTAGAAATATTCAGTTAAACTTTTTGCACTAACAATTTTTGCTGCTGCATATTAGTCTTTTTTTCTTATTATCTTTGGAGTTGATCACAATCTATAAGAATGGCAATAATTTAAGAGAACAAAGTCAAAATAATTAATGTGCAATCCTATATTCTAAATAAATATGAGAGATTCCAACAAATGTGCAGTGAAAACATACAGTGACCAGAAATCCATGGCTTAAGTGTTTTGACAAAGATGTTGTTTGCCTGGACTGGAGAGTGAGATTTCTGACTAGCTTTGAGGCAATGAAAAAAAAATTATATACTTTAATCATACCAGAAATAAGGTTAGATTTCTGAAGAATTTTTCTGAATCTATGTAGCTTCTAGCTTAATCTGCAGTTCTCCAGCTTTTAAGTGCTCAACAGAAATCCCCAAAATAAGAACATAAAAACTCTGCTCAGAAGAGGTAGGAGTGATCACTCACAGCTCACAATTAAGTCCACAGTGGTGTGGGCCAAAAAGTCAGACCAAGATATTTGATTTGTATTTCTTTTTCTTAAAACTTGTCAGTAGTGACATCATCTGAATGATGATGAATAAGACTGTTTTATCGGAGTTCTGTCACCTATAGGCAGCCCTACCACTCCAGTGCAGCCTATGTCTGATTTTCTTACCATGGTGTTAATTGCAACATACCTTGGACCATGGCTCCAGTTCTGTGACAGGGTTCCTGGGTATTTAATTCTTGTGGATTCCTAGACACGAATTGGACACTTAATAAAAACACTAACAAGTGCTATATGAAAAGTACCTGTGTTCAGCCTCTCTTCTTTCATGTCAGGAATAAAATGTTATAGTAAATCTGCAGATTCCATAAAGAAAGAGCAACTTAAATTCCATACGTCATAAACTTCATCTATGTTGTCCAAATATGTTTAGGAAGATTTAAGTAGTAACTACTTCGCAATCTTAAAATACTCAGAGGTTTCACCTTGAATTCTGAGATCAATAAAAATTAATGATGTTTGGTGCCACTATAACCCAGAAGCTTTTGAGACATAATGATCATTAAAGAGGGAAGTCAGAAGTTTACTGAAGGAAGTTTATTAAAACTGCCATATCTTACTAAAGCAATTTGCTTATCAGCTTCTCACCACACTTTTAATTTTCTAGAACAAACAAATATCTCAATTGCACAATTAATTTCATTTTGGTCATTTTAAACGGCAAGAGTAAAACCCAGGCACAAAGAAAAATCATTTGCAACTTTAAATACAGAGAGTGAGTGTATCATTAGAGTGTCCTTTAGGCAAAAGAGTCTGCCTTATATCAGCATGATGTATGGCGCTAAATTATTGGATTTCAGTTCACAGAAGGTATTCCTCACTGCCATGATGGGCCCTGAGACAAACAAGAGCTCAGTAGGTGTTTCATTTTTAATTCTCCCTAGTAAGAATGTGAAACAGATAAAATAAAACTCAATTATACCTGGTAGAGTGGGATCTTCCTTTTAAATTACCCCCTTACACATTAACTGGAGGAAAAACAAGATAACATGATGACTTCATTTAGAAGTACTTGTTGCTATCCAAAACTTGTCTAATAGCTGCTAATTTTTATGTCACTGTTGTTCCTGTCACTTGGTCACTGCTATCTGCTGCATGCTGAGAATGCCTAGGCTCTGAGGACAGTTTTGGCCTATGTGGGGTTTATGTTTGGGGTTTTTTTCCCTTTTGAAATGTGTATCCAGGCATCAGTGTATAATTTTCTTTACCCCTGGCTGCTTTTAAATTCACATCCCCTGTATCCTCTGCATTGCAGATAATTGCTGTAGATCTTATTGATTTTAGCTGATGCTGGTGGATTCACTTTCCTTAGTTTCCAGTAAAAATTAGAGAAATGTCACCCACACCCTACAAAATATTTGTCATAACATCTCTATACACATAAATGCAAGAACAACTTTTATATCAGCAGTAATACCAGAAAACACATTATTCATCTTCCATTTTGTATTTTTGTTGTTGCATCAGTTTTTGTTATCCTTCTTAGCCAGTTTCACATGAAACAGTTTCTTAATATGATAAGCCATGCCTAGCATTGAAGAAGTCTGCATTTCAATTAGTCTGCTGTTTAAAATGTTAATGCTTTCAGCCTTTTGATCAGATCGGCTTTAGCAATTTTCTTGTGGGTCTGCTGCAACTGCTCATATCTTCAATTAGGAAAAGCACTGATAACAGCTATAGCAAAGTATCTTTTAAAACTCAGCCAAATTATTCTCAAAGTACAGGTACTATATATACTTGTACTGGACATCTGCCTTACCTTGAATTATATTCAAAAGAACAGTTTCATTTATTCACAGTCTTCATTTTAGATGCTGTTTATCCTTGAAAGAATGAGCAATGTGAAAAGTATGATATCTCTCAGCATGTGAGACCAAATCAGACTGATCAGCCTACTTCATTCCATAAGAACAGACACATACATTTTAATTTTCTTTCCTAGCAGACCGTGCAAAATGCTTTTTTTTTTCAGATTCATCTAACTCTTAAGTGACCACAAAAATCTCTGCCACACTCAGTGTACTACTACCTGACTCATGTCAGATATATGGGGCAGAACGTACTTTTCAAAATCCACTTTTACCAGCTGGCTAAATCTAATAATCTAATCTCTTTTTTTTTCTTTTTTTCTTCCTTTTTTTTTTTTTTTTTTTCTTTTTAATTTCTCTCTAAGAGCTACAAAAAGTACCTCTGTGCATGTCAAGCCACCCTACTGTGACTAAGTCGATATCAGCTCAGGCCCAAGTCTCAGAATGAACACAGATCTCTCTGAGGGGCCTCTGGGATTCTCAGACTGTATCAGATGCTGACAGAAGCAAACACCCCGCAGGACACATTTGTTGCAGTACTATCTACCTTTCACTCTGACATTTCTGTTTGAAGTGGGATGAATTCTCTTTTCATACTTAAAAGGTAAAGTCTCCATCTCCCAACCACAACAGGTAGAATGTAGATGTAGATTCCTGAAGGTAGAATGAGGATGGAGGATGATATCCTAGTCTTCCCCACTGAAACAATCTTACTGTGAGAAACCCACTCAAATTTCTCTAGACCACATTGTTAATATCATTAAGTAAATTTATGTTTAGGGGATTCAGGTGAAAGAAGAGACTTTTGTCTTGGTTCACTACCTGGAAACTACTTGTGTATTTTTAATCAAATATAAATCATTTCTAGGTACAAAAACTACACCCAAAACCATCAATTAGTCCCTGTGAGTTGAGTGCCGACTAGTCAAATTATTTTTAAAATAAGAATAATGATTATAAACATTTTCATTCTGGGCAAGTGAGCTCTGAGAGGTGATGCCTCTTCTTTATGTGTAGAAAACTATCTTCCTACACGTAAAAAGGAGCTTCTCAAGGCTGGAAAACCCTCACTGTTATAGTATTTTCAAGTGAGGTGAGAAAAGCTGGTTTAAATCTGAGGCAAAAAAAAAACAAATGGGAATGTTCTCATTATCTCAGTTCTGTATTTATGGAGGTATATATATGCAAAGTTATGTGGCACCATGTTCCACCATGCACTTTTTGAGCTGGGAGGAAGGTAAAGTTAGTCTCTGAGATCCTGTCAATGTACAATGACAGTGGCCAGGAGTGACCTTTCCTCCTTCTGCCCTGCTGCCTACTTTGTGTAGATAAAATATTTGCTGCATGGTTGATTCCAGAAAAAAATTGTGAACACTTATTCCCAGGCATGGAACAAAATGACAAGGGTGGTCTGTAAACCCATGTGAGACATCTGAAACCAAAAGAGAGGACCAAGACCTAAGAGGTGCCCTTGTTTTCAGCTTTTTCTTACCAGCTCTAGGTGGTTTTGGTTGGCATCATAACAGTTTTGGCTTTGTTCTGATGTAACATTTGACAGGAAACTGGATTTTGTCTGAAAAAAAGATTAATTCTCTTTTGGGAGGACTTTTAATGTTTTATCAGGGTATTTGGAAGCCCAGATAAAATAGTTTTGACAGAAGAATGCAATTATTCTGTTTAACTGCTGAGTTGCAAAACCTTTTATCTACCAGTCTTAAATTTCTTTCATTATGAGAGAGAACTGGTTCAGTGGCACCTAGTGTCCCTGTGGCACAGTGACATTTCAGGAATCATTCCAGTTCAGCTGGAAGCTGCTGGCATTTGACTAGTTTGGTTAGCCATTCCACAGCACTTAGAGAAAAAGGGTAAGTCTGAATAAGCTGATTTGTGAGCTTCAAGTCAGCCACCAAAGATACCAAGAAGCTCTGAATCTCAGACACTCTTTGAGTTGAATGAAAATTATCACAAAATCACTTTTTAGATGCAGGACACAAGTGTGCTCAGTGAGAGTGATTTAAATAATAGCAAATTTTTCTCCTGATCTTTTTGCCTTTCCTATACTTGTTTTCAGCATATTTGGTATGAAAAAAACCTTGTGCAGTCTTAGGAAAGTCTCCCTGCCAGCACCTTGAAGCCTGATCATGTGCCTGCTCTACTAAGGAATCTCCCATCTTCTCCTCCTGTGGCAGAATTGCTCCCAGTATGGTCTCTGCTCCTTCCTCCCTCACCTTCAGAAGCTTTTCCCATCCATGAGCCCTCACTATCTCCCCAAGAAAGAGCAATCTCACCTGTCTACATAGCTCCTCCTGAGGGTGAGAGCCACACAAAGGTGAGCTGGAGTCTCCCCTTGCTGACGAGACACTGCCATAATACCAGAGCAGATTATAAATTATACCTAGGACAAAACTCCAACAAAAAGTAAAATACTATCCATTGCTCTTGGGTTGAAATAGTGATGATACACAAGCTTGAGTTAGCAATCCTTAGTTGTCCCGTAGAGTTCCACCTGAACTTTTGAGACGAGCTTAAAAGCAGCTAGTTGTTTACAATAAATAACTAAATAAATTTACTCTTATTTTGAGCCCAAGTTAAAGCCATTCCTCATTATATAAATGCTGACATGCCCTTTTTATGTGCAGAGGTTTCACTTTTTGGCTGAAATGTGAAGTCTGCACAACTTGCTTCCCTAATGCTCTTCAAATCTTTGGCTCATTCTTTAATTCCTTAATGCTCAAGTGCTACTCCCTTAAAGGTAAGGGGCTTGCTGCAGTCTCCCGGCCAAGCATCAATTTGGCACTTGGAAAACTTTGTCCACTCCACTGGGGTTTCTTGGTGACACAATGGGATTCCTCGCTTGTCGGAGCCCAGAATGTCCCTTGGACACTCTTGGATGTTCCGGGCCCAGGTCAAAAGCATTTGAGACCCTGGAATGCAGCCACAGACCCCTGTGGCTTTGAACCTGATCCATGGAACAATTTACCAACCTTGCAGGAAGAACAAGAAATCACAAAAGTTTAGATATTATAGTAGAAGTAGTCACAAAGTGAAAGGAAGAGTTTTTGAGTGCTGTACAGGGGGGTTTTAGGCCTTGTACAGAGGGGTCTGAGTTTTGTACATGGGGGTCAGAAGTTCTAAGATGGAGGGACTTGGGTGTGCCCTGTCCTCCTTCTTTCTCCTTCCTAACCTCCATGTTCTTGGTGATGTTGGCATTCACAGATTGGTTTAGAGTAGAAAGTCACTGTTCAGTATAGGTGATGGGCATTGGGGAAAAACCGTAAACATCTAATACGCAATGTATGATATAAAAGAGGGCACCAGTCCCCTGGGCGTCGGAGTGTGCCTTTGCCTGACTGATGAACGGACCGCAGCAGCTCAGGGAGAAATATTTTAGATAACATGTAATAAACTACCTTGAGACCGGACGACTGAAGACTACTGAGTCTTTCTTTGGAGACACGGGTTGGAGGAGAGACTTTTCCACTCTTCTGGGCCACCCCAACCAGGGGGTGAGGCCCGACAACACAACAACATTCCTACAATTGGCCTCCCTGGGAGAGCGGTGGCGAGAAGACAATTAGCCAGACGACCTCCACCTTTCCGGCTCACTCCAACCAGGGGTGAGTTCCTACACTTGCTGTCTCCAGCTGCTGTGTGGTGCTCCACACTGCAGCTCACAGCAGGCTGCTCCCCAGAAGTGCTGGCAACTCCTCACAGCAATATAGATTTACAACACTCCGGTGGGAATGTGTCTGCAGAAGATACAACTTCTAAAAGGTTGTCTTGAAGTAAGAGAGATCTGACAGAGACAGTAAATCCTACTGCAAATTAGTTTTGCAGAAGTAGAAGAAAAAAAAATGGCTTTAATATGTACAGAAAGTTCCAAGGAAAGGTATTCAGTCCCGACACAATTACCTTTTGGCTGACCTTTGCTAGATTTTGGAGAATGAATATTAATGAATCTCCAGCACAAAAGTAATTTAATGAGAAGAACTTACTTAACACAGTATTTTAGCAGTTGGAAAGCTACTTCCTAGTTACCTAATAAATCTATTTGCTAAATTTTAGAGTAAGAGCACAAATGTATATTTAATGATAACATTATAGTGGGGTCATTGTTTCAGATCATGATTAATTAGGAGCTTCAAATTGAAATAGAATTAAGAGAGATTATAAATATTTCATTCAAACCCCAACATAGATTTGCATTAGGCTTATTTACAAATATTATACCCTGTGATCTTTATACTTTCTAATATTAGTTTCACTTTCTCACTCAAAAAAACAAAATCATAGTATCCCCAAATAATTTTCCTCTCAAGGTATAATCAGGTGGTATTTTTGCTTAAGTAGGAATTATCATTTATAATTTATATCATGTTTTCATTACATAGTTATGTTTTAATTACAAGAAGGACTTGTAATTAAACAAGAATTTATAGTTTAATTGCAGAAAATGACGATTTCACTTCATTACAAAATCAGTGACAGTGAAGGGCAAGATGTCTAGAAAAGAGACATCAGTTATTCTGATTAAACGTCAGGACTGATCCAAAGCACACAGATTAAATTAGTGGTGTCCTACTGACTTCAAGAGGCCTTAAGAAGCCAATCAATAACATCAATCAGAATTGTGAAGGAGTAGCCAAATCAGCTGTTGAATCAAGAAATAGCATTTAAAACATGCTTAAATGGTTACAGAAAAGTCAAACAATGGCAAAGAATTTGGTAGATTAATATTTTGATGAGTTGTGTTCCTGTGCTAGCAAAACACCTTTCTGGTTGTTTGAGTTTGCTGATTTTGGAAAAAAAATCATTAAAATTGGAATAAATTCGCCTTCACTACATGGAGAAAGTGTAGGATTAAAAAACCATTTTACAAGAAATGTGTTGGAACTGCTGTGGGTTTCAAAACAGTGGATAGATTTGTAGCACTGCAGACAAAATAGCAATTTATACTGACTGTACTGAAAACATCCTTTTTCATGGCATTTGCTTGTGTATCCTCATATCCTCTCAGAACAATTTCAGGTTCTCAACCTCCATATTACTTTGGAGGATCAAAACCAAATTTATTCTTATCAAGTAGATTGCATTAGAGTATTATAGCTGAAAACAAAAACAACCTTTTTAATCTACTGTAAAATAACATGTAATCCACTCATGAATCTATATGAAATTGGAAAAAAAAAGAAGATATTTTAAGAGAATACTTTATGACATGTCAGGTGAAAATTTTGATAAAATAACCTGCTGGATCATACCAGCTACCTTCTTCTGCTCAATATTATTACTTTCTTATTTTAAACTTGTGGTTTCATGTGGCTGACATCTGCAGATTGCAGATCTGTGATGAGTGCAATCTGCAGATCTATGAACAGATAAATAATTGCAGAATATCAGAATATTCCTCTGTTTTGCTGGGTTTCAGTGTTACGCAAAAAATATTCCAAGCAGTGTAAGCAGCTTCACATCTGCTCTCAGTCGGGAAGCACAGCCTGACGTTCACGCAGCACAGCACACTGCTCTCTTTAGCCAAACAGTACACTCATAGAAAGCACATATTTTTTTGATGTTTGTGCAAAGATGTTCAGTCTTACTCTTCAGGAAAGATTAATAAGAGCCTGTATTTTGAAATCATATTTGCTTGCTATTTATTTCGCCCCTCTTCTTTTTTTCAGACTGCTTGTATGATCCCCAGACCTATATTGAATAATTTTATAACTTTGTTACTTGTAATTTTCATACAATGTCATTACTGATGGCAGCAATCCTCTAACTGATATGAGGAAACATATAATTAATAATACAGCACCCTAAGAAATACAAGTGTGCATATTCTGAAAGTTTTCCTTGGTGTGGGTTCCCAAGATAATGTTATGTAAATGTTATCACTATCATACTATGTTGTGTTTATCCCCAAGGAAGGATGATTCTCTATTCAGAACAGGGCCTTTAAGGGTGCCAATACTGCCGGGGCAAAAACCAGAATTATCCACTACCGCCTACTTTAAGGAGAGACTGAGGACATCAGTACACATAACCTCTGTCTATGACTGGGAGATGGTTAAATGGACATCATTAATTCCTTGCCTTTGTTGAAAAGAACACGTTCTA
The DNA here is from genome assembly GCF_031753505.1 of Anomalospiza imberbis. Classification (NCBI taxonomy): domain Eukaryota; kingdom Metazoa; phylum Chordata; class Aves; order Passeriformes; family Viduidae; genus Anomalospiza; species Anomalospiza imberbis. Next base: position 11,851,453 of record NC_089683.1, on the reverse strand, counting down.
CCAGAATGTCTTAGATTCTTAGATTCAGGAAATTCACACAAACATATGCTCTAAATGACAAATAAATGAGAGGATGAATAAACCACTCCATCTCCCTCAGTTTCCAAGAAAGGGTCCAGACTATGAAAGTGCTTATCAAGATGTTCCAGCATAGCTAGGAAGTGCTGCAGGAACTTCAATTGCTGCCCCTTTTACCTGAATCATAGCCTGGCAGCTCTCTTAAAACTGGTTTACTTAACTGAGAAAATTTAAAACAGAGAAGTTTACAATGATAGTAGCGATCTTTGCAATCAGATCACTTTAATCCCAGTCTCCATAACAAAAATATTGATCTGAGACATGACATTCAGATAATAAACAAATTATAATTTCAGCAGTTTCCAAAAGACTAGTTTAAATTCAGCAAAGCTTTTAATTGTGGATACCAAAGCATTTGATACAGGCAAAAGAATAAAAAATAGTTTAAAAATGTTTCCGTAAAAGTGAAATGAAAAGATAACATTTTTCTGCACAAAAATGATAAAGTGGAGTAAGAAATGCAAGGAAAGAAGAGAAGTTGAAGCCAATTTTCTACATTAATTAAATATGAAGGCAGTGTGAGAGAGAAAACTTCTAATAGATTTAGTTAGTATGATTTCACAGAGGGATATAATCTCAAATGCTGTGGTTTATCACCTGATATTGCTGGACTAAATGTAAAAAAGAGGAGCTTTACTCCTTTAGACAGCTCAGCTCATGAGAGGGGCAGCTCAAAGGAGAGTTGCACTTCTGCTTCAAAATACTCATGACTAGAGGACTTACTTTCAACATTAATTTTTTTTCCTGTCACTGAAAGGAAAAAAAATGTTTCATAATGGGATTTTTTCAACTTCATCACCTTAGTCTCAACATTTGAATGAGTGAGGTAGTGCTGGAAGAAAGCTGTGGTTTGAGCAGAGAAAAAGTGTTGCCTGTGAAAATAGGTCAGACCCAGATTTATCCCACTGCTTGGGTTTTCAAAAGAAGTAGTTTAGGAAAATAATCTTAAGTAGCAAATATCAGGGCATCATGACAGTGAACAGAAATAACATGGCTTGGAATAACATCCCCAGTTTAGTTATAGCTAAGCATAAGAGTTTTTATTCATTTTTTGAACTATCAGACTGAAACAAGGAGAAAGTTTTGGAGACTCTAATTAGTTAAGAACATATTGCAAGCTTTTCAAAAGGTTATATACCATTATGTCACCAAAATCATTTCTAAGCAGATATACTTGGATTTGACTTCTCTGTGGAGTGGATTCCAGTGAAACTGAAACTTCATTTCAAATACTTCAACTTATAGTTGTCTGAAATATGAAATTATCAAACAATCAGTAAGGAGTCAATGTTTTTACTCAGGAGCCACAACTCATTACTAATATCATCGTCTCAGAAACTAATCCTCCTTCAAGAACTGATGTTAACTCCTGAGATCAAGATGGAGAATAAATTCTCTTGGTACCTGCACAGCTCCTGCTCCAGGGGTCGCTGTACTCTGCACAGTTTAGAACTCAGTGACACAGGAATATAAAAACTTCTTTATTACAAACAAAACCACTTGGAATTATGTTCAACAAAGTCACAAGGAGATAACAGCAGTTTCAAAGTGTGCAGTTAAGAACAGGGATCTCAGAAACTGTATCTCAGAACATGGTATGGGACCACTGCGGTGGCTGTAATGCTTTCTCGAATAAGTGGTTCCAGTTTCTTCTTCTGAAGCTCTTTCATCTTGTGCAAATATCTTGGAGGAAAATTCATAAGTTGAGAATGATGTAACAGGTTACACACACACTTCTTGAGAAGGTAGAACAAGCAGCTGTCAGTCTCTATTAAAATAATTACACAAAGTAGAATGTCTGCAGTCGAAGGACTGAGTAAAGTTTCACCCACGCAATGTGACATCTAGAACATGCATTAGGCAGGCAAAAGGTGAAGAAGTGATGCTTCTTGAGGAAGGATTTAAATGCAAGGCCCCCCCATTTTGTGAAAATATCCTGACTACTCACTGAGGGCAACATTCCTGGCCAGTTTTGAACTGGTGCTTAACTTTTAATGCTGTAATTATATTGTTTACTTTTGTTAGCACAATCTCCACTCAAAACAAAATGTTATATTTGATGTTGAATTCATTTTTTCCTTGATCCACAATGACTATTTTCCAGTCCTCCATTGCTATGAGAAAAACGCTAAAAATAAATAAATCTACTACAAAAAAAAAAAAAAAAAAAAAAAAAAAAAAAAAAAAAAAAAAAAAAAAAACAACCCTCTCTAATTCAGACAATACTTCTCAAGTTTGGCTCAGCCACCAATCAAAAAACAGCCTATTGCACAGGCTTAAGAGAGATCACTTTTCCTATAAGGAAACAGTATATCATAAACTGTCAGTAACTCACAGAAGTACTGTGAGAGCTACAACAGTACAACAGGGGGACAAATGTGGGAGCAACAGACACAGCATCTTGGCATGGGTCCAAAGTCAGTGCCACAGCCGATGGCCTGGCAGTGGCAACAGGCAATGGCAGGCTTAGCTTGACCAGCAGCAGCAATGAGCACAGCAAGGAGAGATGAGTGAGCAGGAAACAGAAGAAAATGATAGTTTAAACTTTTAAAAATCCACTGTTTTTTCCAAAGTAAAGCCAGAAGACATTGAGCTGCTTACTAACATGGCAATCAAGGGAAATCATCTCCCTGAAATGCAGATGTTGTAGTGCCAGTGAAACAATATCAATAGTTTTCAAATTGGGAAGCCCAATATCACCTTGTTTGGCAGTTCAGAATGATTGATGATGATAGAAAACCTCTGACACCACAACTTTCCTTAAGAATTTTTTTAATATTTATGACAGATTTTTACAACTGTATTGTCCAAAAGTGTCCATCTGCTGTTACAGAGACATTCCTGAGCTCTTTGGAAGAGACTGCCAGGGCAAAGCCACTGCTGGTTCTGTACAAATTCTAGTGCAAGCATTGACAGACTCCTACTACTCCTGTTTGTAATTGGCCCAGAAGCATCACATGCCTCCCTTTCATATAGACAAGTATCTCCAGGAATCCAAAAGGAACTAGGAAACTCTAAGGGATCTCCTAAGAATCTCTAGGAATCAGTCTGATTTAGATTTTCTCCCAATATTTTCTTTGTTCAAGAAAAGCAGCTTGATACAAAAAAAAAAAAAAATAGTACAAGATTTGGCCCTAAAATCTCTCAATAGTCAAACAACATCACATTTGACTTCACAATTTAAGAAATGATATCAAAGAGGGACTATTTTCTCTCTCCTTCCCGTTTTCCTTCCCCGGTTTCCTTGGAAGCTTCAGAAAAATAGGAGCTTTAATAAAATAAGTTGGACAGCATGAAATATTGCTGCAATTGGGATTACTTTGTGCCCTTAATAACATAGTTCATGCAGGTAAAGATTCATCTTAGAGATAAAAGCAATTAAAATACAATTCCATGTTCAATATTATTAGTTCAGCATTTTAGTAAATGTTAAGATCCCCATAATGAGTCCTAACATTGAACTATTTTTATTCCCTGCATAATCTAATTTCATTAACTTATCTGGAAAATGCAGGAAATACATTATGCTGTTGTTATTGAATGTGAAAATACATTCAGCAATGTGCAGATGGAAACTTGTTTGTATATATTTCTGGGGCAAAGAAATGTAGGTGGAGAATGAATATAATGAACGACCTGATACAAGCTTGGACTGCTGATTTCTTAAATGGATATTTTTTAATAGAAGAACACAAACATGCATTTTTTAAAAGCTGGATGAACAAATAGGAATAGCTTTGGGCAGATCTAATCTGCATGGCTTGCACTTACAGTATGCATTAAAGAATTCAAGCTGACATTGACCTTGGCAGCACTTACAAAGGAAGAATTTTCACAAGGATGAACATGTCGTGTGCTGTGTCTTCAATTTTGTGAACAGACTTGAAATTTTTTTCAAATGTTCATTTCTCATAGCTCCAATCTTTGTACCCTATAATTATTTTCAAGCAATAGCATACTAAATCTATAGGATAAAAGAAGAGCAGTGTAGTGTGCCACGTAAGCATAATTCAAGCTTTTATCATCTTTAAAAAAAAATCCTCTTTTGAAAAATGTCAATAGAGATCCTCTTCTGAAAATATGTCAAAACATATTTTTCTACAACTCTCCCTTTTCACAAAAGTTTTTTTTTTACATATATATTGATAATAACCGGGATTTTTAAAACAATTAAAATATACATGTAAAACAGAAATATACATACATAAAAGGAAATAAGCTCAGAAATACTCACAAACCCTTTTTATGAAGCAAAAGCAGAGTTATATTTAATTCTCACAGCACTCTCCTTATGACTATGGCTCCAAAATCAATGTCTTGTTCAAGTTCCCTTGGCCATCACACTCCACAGGTCCCTGGGAGATGAAGATTTCTAACACTACTGATTTTTAGAGCCTTTCCTCCCCACCAACTCAAAGCTGGTTGAGTCAGCACCCCCTGTGATAGCACAGGCTTACAGAAATGTGGTGAGGGAAGAACAGTGAGACCACTGTTCCCCACCCACCCATGGCTGTGGTGTTATGTTTTAGTTAAATGGTATGCTCTGTCTCACCCCTCAAAAAATGTCTGGTTTATTCCAAGCCTGCAGTATCCTGTGTCTGTAATCCCATTGGCCCAATCTGTTCCGCGCCCACTTTGAATCTCCCTGTTCAGTGTGCCGGGGGACGTTTCTCTCTCTCTTCGCGGCTCTCCTGGCCGGTGCTCTCTCAGCCCCTCTCTCCCCATCCCCTTTCCCCCCTCACTCCCCTTTCCCCCCCTCGTCCCTCAGAAACCATGCTGCCTCCTGGGGGTAGGACCCCCAATAAACCCTCATCTAACGAGCACCCTCAGAAGCCGTGTGGAGTCTCCTTGCCTGCCTGCTGCCACCAGCAAACTCACAGCTTATGGGGGTCCCCCACCCCAAAACGCGCCGCTACAAATGGCGCCCAACTCCAGGCTCGAGGATCGATGACCCTGAGACCACCACCGCCCTGCTGGTACAGCGCAGAACCCCACGGAACACCACTTCAGCACCGCCTCCAGCACCACGGAGTGGCCGCGCAGAGCCGCAGCCGCGGCCCCACGCGGCCCCATCACCATGGCGCAGATATCCTACGACCCCACCACCACCAGCTGGAGTGGCCCTGGCCCAGCGCGGTGCAGCCCCGGCCCCGCGCAGGCCTGGGCCACAACACAGCCCCAGCGGGCCCCAGTATGGCGCAACCCCAGTGCGGCGCAGCCACAGCACAAGTTCAGGCCTCGGCAGGGCCCTGGCCCGCCAGGACCCCCGCCACTGCATGTGCACGCCCCGGCACCCAGAGAAGCCGCACGGAGTGCGCCCAGCCCCTGCCTAGCGGCGGCGAGGGGCCCCTTCAGATGGGTCAGACCGTGTGGAGCGTCGAGCCCAAGCAGCCGATGCCCTGGACCACAGCAGTGGCGAAAGCCCACCAGTTTCCATGAGTGAGCCACCAGACGACCCCCCAAAACTGCTTTCGTCAGTTCTGTGACCTCCTTCCTCAGTCTTACTCTCTCCCTCCCTTGCTGCCCCTTCTCCCTAACTTCATCCCTAACCCGCCTTCCCCTAAACAAAACCCCAGGATTATCCAACATAGCCATGACCACGTGTCAGCCAAGATGGCTCCAGCCGCGTGGCATGGCACCATCTTCTGCTCCTTCCCTAAATCCCTCTCTTCCCGCTCTTTCTCCCCTGTGCTCCGCCCCTTCCCTGTCTCTCATGAACCAACCCCCCTGTCAGCTCCTAATTCCCACCTTCCGCTTTCCAAATCCCACAGGGTGGGAGCTCAAATTGGGGAAGAAGCTGAGAAACCAAAACCCAAAGCTAAAATAATTTTGTAATACCAGTTTTAACAGCCTTGTATATTTAGTTGAATTGTAAGTTGTACTTCATGATCTTTTTTTCCTGTTATTCCAAGAGCAGTAGGATATCCGTCTCTGCAATCCATACCCCTTTTTTCCTTATTTTGCGTAGTTCACCAGGAGCAAACTGCTTGAAGGTGCAGGGTACCCCGAAAAGTTTTTTCATTTGCAGAGTCCCTGGCTCCCTGTAACCTTCCCAGTTCCCAATCCCTATCCACTTGTTCTAGCTGAAAAGAGCTCATCAGCTAGAACTTTTCTCCTAAAACCCTCTAACCTTTTTATCATTCTTATCCCATACCTGTCTTCTCTCCATTTCCCTCCCATCCCCATGAAGTAGTTTTTACAATTATGCCTTTCTAGTTTAAGTGTGTGCTCATGTTGCAGACTGTCTGTCCCGTTTTCAGTTTTAGAAAGCAGGGGCCTGTCAGGTCACAAGGGTAGATCCAGTGAGAAGCAGTTTTCAATTGTTTATTGAATAGCGAGTGTTCAGATAGTATTAGACTGCTGGATCAGAATCGCTTTTGGGTTTATGCTGTCCTCAGTAGGTTCTGAGGGTGACTGATAACCTAAAATGGTGTCTGGGAAAGTATTTTGTGATTTTTTGTGGTGATTAACCCCTACCTCCACATTCCCATGGGCCCTGGAGATCCAGGCAGGAGGGAAAAGGAGGCAGGGGGAGATGACCTAAAACCGGGGGTCTTCTGGGTTAAACTGGTTGGAAGGTGGAAGCAGTGGTAAAGCTCAGATCCAAGGGTGAGAATCTGAGGCGACAAACCTGTGTGGAGTCTGGGGGGCTCCAGGTGTTTTCCTGTCCCTGAGAGGGGGAACAGAAGTCGGCACCATAGCCTAAAACTGGGGGTTGTGGTGGTCCGAAAAGCCAGTTGGAAAAGGTAAGACACCATTGGGCCAGTCATACTGAAAAGGCCAATCCCAAAACTCTCATATGAGTTTAGTGCCAAAGGCTGAAGCCCTTTAAGCACTCGTCCTTACTTTAAATTTGTTTAAAAATCTGCAATATGGACCCACATAAGCCGTTTATTACAATTAAATACTCATTTTATCTTTGTACTGTGTTAACACCCTTTCAGAACTGAACAATACCTCCCATCAAAGGCAAACATCAAGTCAAATGGACTGTTTATAGTGTATTTGATTTATCCTCACTGCAATTGTACTTACTTTAGGCTGTAAAACTGTGTAATTACTACTTCATTTTTAAATTGTTAATTATCATAATTCTCTTCATCTTTTTTTCTAACAAAAAAGGGTGAATTGTGGTGTTATATTTTAGTTAAATGGTATGCTCTGTCTCACCCCTCAAAAAATGTCTGGTTTGTTCCAAGCCTGTGATCCTCCCCTGCAGTATCCTGTGTCTGTAATGCCATTGGCCCGATCTGTTCCGCGCCCACTTTGAATCTCCCTGTTCAGTGTGCGGGGGACGTTTCTCTCTCTCTTCGCGGCTCTCCTGGCCGGTGCTCTCTCAGCCCCTCTCTTCCCCTTCCCTTTCCCCCCTCACTCCCCTTTCCCCCCCTCTCCCTCAGAAACCATGCTGCCTCCCGGGGGTAGGACCCCCAATAAACCCTCATCTAATGAGCACCCTCAGAAGCCGTGTGGAGTCTCCTTGCCTGCCTGCTGCCACCAGCGAACTCACAGCCTTGGGGGGCCCCCACCCTGGGGGCAGCCCCGGGGGGGTCCCCCCCCCCCCAAAACGTGCCACTACACATGGCCAAAAAGCCCCTGTCACAATGAAAATATCGGACAAGACCAGTAGTTCATGGCAGCTGCACAGTTTTAGTGCACGTCTGTGACACAAGCAAGGTAAGTTCACAACTTTGGCAAGCACAGCCAGGTAAGTTTTGCTGGAACTAGGCTGAGCGTGGGAAAGTCTGACTATTTGTTTTCAACCATAATGGCAGAACCTCAGAAAATTCCAACAAAAAAGAAGATAAGGAGAGGGAAGAAAGTGAGGTATGAAGAAGAACAAGTTGATATGTAGGATAAGGCACACAAAACTGGCCCAAATGGCACATAAAACATTATTCATTTTCTCAAGGAAATGTTTTCTCCAAAAAGTGTGAGAATGTTTTCTCCAAAAAGTGTGAGAATGTTTAGAATGGATGAGAAGAATTAAACTCAAAATCCATCTCCAGACTATTTATAGGACACTGTCTTTGCCAGGGACAGTTCCCTGCCCGTTGCATACATGTAATTCATCCCTTCCCTCATGATTCCATCATCATCCTCCTCCAAATAAGCAGAGATATTTTAAAATTGAAACATTTCTTTATCTTCCATATAGAAATAAACCAAAGATTGCTCTCTTTAAAGACTTTTTTTTTCATTTTGCATCCTTTAAATATCATAGTAACAAGCAATAACTAAAAGTAAATTTACAGACTGAAAAAAATTACTTGCAAAACCTCTGGGACAGAAACCAAGTCTTTGTTACAATATTGTGCAGTAAACAGTGAGTTGTGAGCAGAGATGCTAGATGGTGCTTGAATGCAGACCTAAGAATAACAGAATTTCAATGCTAGAGAGCACTTTAAACAGCTAATTATTCCACCCTTAGGTCCAAATAACAGATAAAAAAGATTTTTCAACTCTTTCACTCTATTGAGAACCCTGACTGTGGCAAAGCTTCCCCTAAGTCCTCCCACTGATCAATGGAGAAAGACAGTTCTGTCCCAAAGGCAATTCAGGTCACCTTAGGGCCTATCTTACTTTATTGACTGGGGTTTCCCAAGTCAATTCAATGTGCTTCTCATCTCTCCATACGCAGCCATAACATCTGTTACAGTTTCTGAAATCTATCATTGCCAGTATGTTGAGTTACAGGCTCCAAAATGTCATTGGTAATAGGAATATATATTTTGATAATACTTTAAATATGGAAGGTTATACACGTGAATATATATATATATATATATATATATATATATATACACACATATATATACATACATGCTGAAGCACTTATTTTTCACTTTTTTTTTGGTGAAGTTTTGCATATTTCTGCATATTTAAGCTTTGACAGAAAATGCTTGAACAGCTGATTATTCTATGCATCTTTCTTAGTGCATACACTGAATATAATTTATATTGAATTTTCACTACAGCTCCTGGCTAAAAATATTTTCATAATTGAAGGGGCCTTGTAGTGGGAAAATTTAAATAATGGAGGACACATTTCTATGGTAGCATTGAATCAGATCAAATACCAAATGGTAGCATATATTTTAAAAAACAAACATCTCTTTACTTTTATTATTTTATCAGATCATGATAGACTAATTTTTCTCATGAAATTGAACATAACTTGTTAAATTTCTGCAGTTCATAAAGACAACTATCAACCGTTCATCTACCACACAGACTGTAAATGTTGAAATGAGTGCCCTTATTTACATTTTCACCTGAACCATTATTGACAGAAATAACTTTGAACAAAATTAACTTTTCATTTTCCTAGATATTTTTAAAATGTACTTCTAGTTCACCTGACACTATGTTTAGAAATGTTCTACCTTTGGCTCAGCAGGAATACAACAGGTGAAGTGACCTCAGTGTCTTGGCTAGGGGAAAACAGCAGGTACGTTCTCCAGTGGTGTGTGGGAATTATGATGGGATGTCCATGCTAGGAGCAGAAAATTAAAATCCAAACTGAATGTGAATTGTAAGACCAAATGTGGAACTCCTCCCTAACCACATGAAACTTCTTGGTAAAGCGTATTCACAAAATGTCTTGGCACCATCTTCCTTATTGCACAACCTTTTAATAGATAGAGTTATTTGAACCCTTTTCCAAAGGCTTCCCTGAAATTTATCATCTCTTTTGGTTTGGCAACTGTTTTCCAATAGTAGGAGGAGTAACAGGACTTCATTACCTGTTTCAATTCAATTCCCTGATAGAGGAAACAACCAGACTTCTATATGCAGATGTTGTTATTAAACTGAATTTTAATAATCTTGCTTATATTCACTCATGAATCGTCCACATTTATCCAAAATACACTGAGAAGAACAATTTTAACTTTGCATCCAGTCATTTGAAAGGCAGACAAAAAAATACATTCAATTACTATTTATTAAAAAATCACATGTATTGGTAGATATAATGAAATTCAAGGTTTTCAGCAGGCTATAATTGATTCCTTTTGTATTAAACAAGCCCAAGCTATATCTATTGTTCTAGCAGCTGATATAAAATGATTCAGAAATTATATTTAAGCTTTCCTGCATAATTATTAAAGTATAATGAAACTTAACAACTGCATTTGTGTTACAGTCAGCATTAGCAATCTTAGTTAACTCAAAAACATCACCAGATATGGTGTCTGCAACAGGAAAATTCAAAATCTATACATATTGCTTCAATCAGATATGCAGACATATGGTGGTGTCTTGGCTTGGCATTTTCCCGTGCAACTCCCAAAGTCCCTGGAATGGCTCCAGCTTCCATCGCTGCTCTGCACAGCTGAGAGCTCTTGTGCTGCTCCCCAGCAGAACGAGGTACCTGAACTATTCCTGCTGACGGTGGCTGGGGAAGCTGAAGCTGGCAGAAGGCCAGGCAGCATTCCCAGTGCCAACCCTTCCTCTGTTATTTAAGATGAGGGCATGTTGTTAGCAGCTCTCTCCAGCTGAATGAGCAGTCAGACATAAAGTTTACATAATATCTCAGCTGGGCTATTCTACTTCTCTGCATGGTCCAATTTTTGTTGTTTTGTTTGACTTATTGTCTGGGTTTTTGTCTTTGGGTATTTTCCAGAATCTTTTCCAGGATATTTGGGGACATTCTTGCACAAGCTGCACCATCAAACACAAGGGAGTTTGCTACTGAGTATAAATGCAGTGAATTAAGACTTTATCTCTTGAAAAAGTAGCCTGTGTACCTCTGTCTTCTGCAAACAAGAGCATTGTAGTATTTTCTTATATAAGCATCAGACAACCAGGCATATTTTAAAAACAGGTGAGTTCATTGATTTAATAATAGGCAAAAATGTTCTTCAGTGGAAAGATGATTAGCTGTATAAACAATGCTGAGGTAATTTCACAGAATCTTTCTATTATATTGATTTCTGCAGATTTTAGACTAATCTGAGTTCCCAGGCATAGCAAATTTTACTATAAGGCAGAATAAAATTGCCCAAATATTTCAAGGAATAGTTTATCCTTCAGTTTCAGAATTACCTATTTGAATGTTCATTACAAGTACGCTTTGGTGGGGTCACATCATCTCCATATATTACTTTGTATTGAAGTAATTCTGATTTCAGAATGACAAAGACCATTTTCTTGGGTCTGTTGGACACAATGGGTTGTAAATGCAGAAGTATATCTCCCAAATCTTAAGAAATCCTCCTACTTTAAACATCAACCTTTAGAAATATGACCTAAGAGAGCTACTGATAAGACATCGTGCCTGGCAGCCAGTTCATATCTGGCAGCAGTCAAGAACTGTTTGCCCATCTGTGAGGACAAAACTCCAGGGGGACCTTCCAATGCCTATAGACCAGCTCCCCTTGCTCCGGGCCAGCACACAATAAACAACACTCAGCTAAAGATTTATGATCAGCTTCTTCTTGCTGGGATCCAGAGAAACTTAAGTTGATACTTCTTGCAAAGCACTGAGAACCCAGAATGCCTCTACGCACCCTTAGCTGATATTTAGATGTTGCTATCTACCATAGGCCCTCAAGCAGCTCCACAGTGTCACCCTGCCAAGTTACCCTCTCTGAGACAGACATGTCTGCTGCTGATGGTGAAGGTGCAAAAGTCATCCATCCATCCATCCATCCATCCATCCATCCATCCATCCATCCATCCATCCATTCCTGTCCAGCTGCTGCCTCATTTGCATACTCCCAAGGGAGTTGTCTAATGACCCTGCCCTTCTAGGGGCTGCTTCTTAACATGTGTCCCATTTGTCCATTTGTTTAGCCCTTTTAAACTTTTCCATAAATTAGTTATACTGATGAAGGATAATGTATTGTCCAGAACTATGCTTTCAATTAGCATGTACAGTTTTACATTACCAAATTTTTAGTGGGAAAGTAAGCAACTTTTCTTGTTTAAAATTACATTAAAATTTAAATTAACATTTAAATTAAAATTTAAACCAGGTGCACACAATTTATTGTACCTTTTGGACAATCTGTGGTCAACAGATCAGTTTAGAACCTCTTATTTTAGAACCAGCTGTTCCTAGAAACAAATTTTCATCTGAGATTCTTACTATTTCATACAAAAGGAACTATGAACCAAATTATAACTCCTTTTCTAGATTTTATTGTTTCATTGATTTCTCTCAATATTGTGGACTGAATTTTTTTTCTTATTGGGATCCTTATAATATAAACATACTGAAATGCTTACTATTACATATGATATATTCTGAATGTCACTGCTAAAGAAATTAAACTTTGAAGTTACTTAGTCTTTGCACTGGTGCTAGAGATTCTATAAAAGATTTTATTTGCAGATAAATTCCTTATCAGTTCAGCTTGCTCAGTTTCCTTGTGTCAGCTACAACCATCTATTATTATTTTTGTAGGGGTTTATCATCATTCCATCACTGTTCCGTAGCACTTTTTATCCTGGAATACTCTCTTATCCACTGCAGGGTGAAATATTCTCTGTCTAAACAACTCTGTGCAATCACAGATGGCTTAAAGCTTTCTTCTGAATGCCTGTTATTAGATTACTCTTGTTCTGACACTTCAGAAATTTTTTTCAGACTTCACTCAGGTTTGTTTCGTGTTGTGCTTTTATTCAGTTGAAACTGCCTCTATTCTTTATAACAGAAATAACAGTATAATAACAATTAGATGTCCCTAACCAAAATCTGCATGCTTCAGAGCATTCCAAGTGTCCCCATTTCTCAAGATACATGATCTTCAGAATTTATGCACTGTTATTTTGCCTCCATGATGTATGCAATGGAATCAGTACCCTCAGAATGAGACAATCTGTCTGTAGCATTTATAGCTTTATTCCAACTCTCTGTCTAATGGGACAAGGACATGGAACTGGGAGTACCTCAGAGGAAACTGCCACTGCAGCCTAAAACACAATCTTCCTTTTAGCAATCTAAACTTAACTTCCTGAAATTCTCTTCTACATCACTCTAAACATTTGTAACAATTCTCTTTAAAAATACTTTCTGAGTTTTTAAAACTACATAAACACACAGAGGATGGATGTGTGGATGTGACAGAAAATTTCAACTGTATATTTTAATAGATGAAAAATACATGACAGATTTTATTAATATTACATAAACTTTAAAAGGAATTCACCCTTCCATTAAAACTTCTACTAGTAAACATTCATTATAAATCCCTTTGCTATCAAGTATTCACAGGAGTATTTCTAAATAAATCACTAGCAAATACTGAAATATTAATATCTAAAACCCCCTTAAACCACAAAGATCAAAGTACCAAGAAAATTAACGTTAAAACATTTCAACAGTTTTCAAGCAGAGTGATCCCAGATGTGAAGGCTGGTAAAAGAATCCAGGAAGTCATTTCAGATAAGGATGAAGCTTCTTTGGCCGAGCCTTTCTTGACAGCCCAATCCTGATGGGGCCCTTGCATGTTTTAAGAGGCTGTACTCTTATGACATCATGAGACAAAAAGTATCCTATATTTAAAAGAAAGAATCAAAATGAAACAGACCCAGAATTCTGTATGATATAGACAAGAATGACATCCTGACAAGATAGATAAATTAGACCAATATTAATTAAGCAATCCTTTACTTCATCCTATCCCACCTCCATTCTGCTGCAGAGCATCTAACAGATTCTTTTGGGTTGAGAAGGAAATGCTTGCAGCTGTGTCATGTGCAGATTCCCTCTGATTAGAATAATCTCCAACCCAACATTACATAACTTTCCTAACAGACTGCAAAGGCTCACAATTTGATACAAGTTAACATTTCAGGACAGAGTGGACAAACTGAGGTGAATACACTTTAATACTCACAATTAGTCTGATGTCTTGCCCTGTGCCTCTCATTTTCCATAAAGCAGGATAGGAGGATGTCTATTTTCTGTTCTACATTCTATTAGGTAAAGTATGCACCATGTAGTGATCTCTAGCACTGATCAGTGTAGTATCAGTCATCCTTTAGAAGTTGTTCTGTTTTGCATAAAATAATACTCACTGGGGCAGATTAGAAGACCCATGACTTTGTTAAATAGAGATTAGGACAATTCATCTGGAAGAAGAAGGGGTCAAATTTCTCAAGATCTTTTCCAGTTCTATTCTGCATCATTCTATGAAATGAGGAAGCACTGAGCAGTTAGCTAGAACATCAAATTGTGTGTGTATAAGAGTTTTAGGTATTCAGCTGGTATCCTAGTAATGGGAGAGAAAAATTTCTCTAAGCCTTTTAAAAGAATTTTGAATGGTGGGATGAGAAAAAAAAATCCCAAAGTTCTGTTCTTAAGTCAATGATGAGACAGCAGTGCTGCTATATCTTTTCTAAGACTTGTAAGAGCCAGCTAGAAGAGGAAAGGCATGAACTGAAAGTCAGTCAAGTGTTGTGGGTTTATAGGTAGCCAGGAAAGCATGGTTGTTAGTCACAGTAAACTCTAAAGCTACTGGAGTATAAATCTTCTTGTCCCACCTAGGTATCTCCTTTCCAAAGCAGTCACAGGTCCTGTGACAAGATGTGATGGCTCAGAATCCTACTGAAAAATAGAGGGAGACAGTCACACATCAGCATAGCTTCTGACATTAACTCCTATCAGTACAGTAAGTATAGTATTTCCCCTGACAAAACCTGGTTTCAGAATAACCTCCAAGGCAATTTTCAGTGTAAATGGAAGAGAACTGTCTCTGCCAGTGTATCTCCCCAAGGAAAGACGATACTCAACTGTTTCCTATTTGCCATAACTGAGAAGGATGATGAGGGGAACATTCAACTTTTTCACATTCTTCTACTGGAAGAATACTAGGTTCCTGTTGATTCTGACAAAACTGGGAAAAAAGGTATAAAATGCCCTAGAAATATGCCGCTGCCCTAACAACCTGCACAATTCCTCAGCAATCATGGAGGAAAAAAGGGGATGCTCATTGCTAAGGACTCTTCCTGAACATTTCTGGAGAAGCTCAGATGGGAATTTAGAGAACACGAGGAAGCAAT
Organism: Anomalospiza imberbis; assembly: GCF_031753505.1. Classification (NCBI taxonomy): domain Eukaryota; kingdom Metazoa; phylum Chordata; class Aves; order Passeriformes; family Viduidae; genus Anomalospiza; species Anomalospiza imberbis. Next base: position 11,836,366 of record NC_089683.1, on the reverse strand, counting down.
GTAAAGGAAATAGACATAACAGCAATGGGGAAAACATCTAATTTCCTTTGTCCTTAACCCTGCAGCACAAAACAGCAGGGAAAGAAGAAAAGGAAAAACATCCAGGTTCAGTCATGGGAGGAACAATGTTTCACTTAGCAAGTTTCAATCTCATCTGAACAAGATTTCCAAGAAGATGTTAATATCAACCTCCTTGGTATGTTATGTACAATACAGCATTCTGGAATCAGAATTTCCCTAAGCAATAACAATACCTACTATGTAAGTCAGAAACTAGAATCCACATCACAAAAAATATAAAATCTGAAAGAGTAGTGACAAAGAGCAAATAAGTAAAGCAGAATTTTCTGTAACATTTTGCACTTGGTATATGAAATATTTGCACAAGTTGACATAACTTCAATAAAATATAGGTGAAAAGAACACCAGAGTTCATCTGTAACTGTTTTTCAGTCTCTTTATTTCCCAGAATGGCCTGAGTAAAGGAAACAGATTCTGAATTCTCAAACCAGAAAGTTGTGCAACAGTTTTAAGAGATGCAATGGGGAATAAAAGTAAAAATAGGAGCAGATGATTTCACTAAGTAAAGCAGAAGTTTATTTATAGTCTTTCCTTGACAAAGTTTTAGAATTTAATTTCAGAATAAACCAAATGCCTTGTTTTACTGTTTCCATATGTTGGAAAAACTGCCAAAACATGCTTTTTGAAATCCTAAAAGATCACTTTACAAAATCATTCTGAATTTCCTTCCACAATGGGTACAAAACTGCAGATCTTCAAAAAAAGGACAACGAATCATGTTGTCCCTGTAGTATATCTTGGCTATATTACAATGATTGGAGGCCCAAGGATGTTTGTTCCAAATGGCTCCAAAATAAGCAACAAAGGAAACCCCAAGTTGTTAAAGTTCTTTTCTTCTCTCCAAAGAACAAAAATACTCATCAGTATGGCTTGTTCTGTGAACCAAGCTGAAGACAAGACACTTTTCTAGTAACCTACAACTAAACCAAATGTAATTTCTATAGAAATAGAAATAAAAAGGGAAGAAAAAAATTACAAATGTTTGAGAAATAATAGACTAATAAACATTAGCACTGGGATTCGTGGTATAAATTGTAGAATAATGTAACTATTACCTCCTTCTTTGTGTAAATTATAGCTTTGTTCTTTAAAAAGCATGCCGGGTAGAAAAGCTGGATCCCATGTGTATGGATTTCTATAGGCTGCACCTAAATAGTGTTAAAACAAAAAAAATAAACACATTTAAGTTTTTTATTTGATTACTAGAAACAAATAATTAAGTTTGTTTCATCTAGTAATTAATTTGTGGTTCTTGTTGATTTGATTAAAACATGCATGTGCACACTACATGTAATGTTAACGAAGCCACAAAGTCTCATTCTCAGAGGCTTGCAAAATGTTGCTTCTACATCTCATGAAGTTCTCATTTGCATAAATGCAATAGTGCAGTTTTTGGTCCTCTGGTGACAAATCAGTTGCTCCACTTGGATCTTCTTATTCCAGGCTTAAGCAGAAAAGTGATCACTTGCTGAGCCATTTTCCCAGTATCTGTTAAGTTTTCAGCTCTGCAAGGCATTCAGGTGTAACTTGCTGCACATTTTATTGTTAAAGCTCTACTGAACAGAATTCCTTCTGGGATTTTTCTGTGACACTTTAACAATTTCTTCCCAGACACTACTTAATTTCATAACCCCTCTGAAATATTCACTTTATAAATTTAGAGCCAAACCACTGAGAAATTTAGCTCTGATGACAATTTTGAGATAGTTGCATTCTCATCAGGTAATTTACCAAATGTGACCAAAGCATAAACCTCAGCGATTTTGTTTGCAGCTGTGAGAACTCATCACTCCTGCAAACTGAATTTCAGGTCCAAAATCTGACAAATGCACAGATTGAAGAGGTTTTTTTTATTGTTTTTTGTTTGTTTGTTTTGTTTTGTTTTGTTTTGTTTTGTTTTTTAATAATTTACTTATCACTTTTGAGTAATTTATACAAGAAGGTAGAGCATTCTCCAGGTTTTCTTCCCAGTGTCCTTCCTCAACTCATTAAATACCTCTTGATTATCTAGCAAAACTCTTAGACTCTTAGAGTCTTATGACTCTAAGAAATCTTATGAATCATATTTCCCCGCATCCTATTTGTAATGGGGATTGAGCTTCTCTAGGGAAAATAATTTGAAAGTGCTAAAACCAGCAGCATCTAAATTTTGAACAAAGATAACTATACAAGTTATATGAGTTATATAGTTATATTCAAGATCAGGTTGGACAGGGCACTGAGCTATCTGATCTACTTGCAGACGACCCTGTTTGTTGCAGGGGGTTGAATTTGACGACCTATAAATATCCCTTCCAACCCAAACTATTCCATGAGTGAGTCTATGTCATCAGGGAAAGGAAACAGTTGTCTCCTTTGTAAACATTGTATCTTGTTTTAGTTGAGACTTTTTCTCTCTTTGAGCACGCATCTCAATGTGGTTTTGACTGTTTTAGGGAATTTAGGGCTCATTGTGATGAAATCAGACAAAATGAATAATCTGAAACAGAATTTACATTAATGCAGGTTTCAGCAAGCCTGGAGATGACCAGCTGAATTCTGAGCTACACCTGTTACATCACAGTGTGCAGTAGTGTGGGATGTTTTGGTTTTGGCTATTCATAGGCAAGTACATTTGTTCACCAAACTCTGAATTCCATGAAAACATGAAATTGTTTGAGTTGAGAAATATACCTTTAAAGAAAATCACATATTGCCTAATATTTAAATTTTCTTAATTACATAAAACAGTATTTCCATGTGCTTACCTTCTGCAGGAGAGTGCATCAATTCTTTGCTTGACATTCTTGAAATAGAATATTCCTTAGATACTTGCTGGTCTTCATTTTCATTTAATATCTTTTCATGTAATGAACTTTCATTAATGTCAGTCATGTGTTTTTCTTTTGTGGTACCACAGATTGGAGAAGAAATATGTATTTTACTTTGAGAGTCCCTTGCCATGTTTTCATCTATTCCCTCAGCATTATTTAATTCACAGTAAGTGTTGGGCAAGTTTGTTTCCAAACTAGATAAAATGTTTACATTTTCTTTGCTAATTTCATGAAACATACGTAGCTCTTCTAGCACTAAATCAAATTTTCGCTTTAGTTCAAATTCGTGTGTGATTTTATTTTCTAAGGGTAAATACTTATCTTTTACATCTTCAAGACATCCATTGTTCATTATGGATAAAGGCATTTTTAATTCCTCTTCTGCAGCAATGAATGTTTTAGATTTATCTTCTGAATATGACATAATCAAGTAATTCATTACAATCCCACATTGACTTTCATTAGTTACATGCATTTGTTCATAAGTTCTCTCTTCCTGTTCTTTTACATATTCAAGATGTTGTTTCAAAGTTGCTGGCTCTGAACTGCCTGTCTTATTCATCTGGCCTTGTAAAGCAAACTGTGCTGCTTCTTTAGCCGCTAATTGCAAGTATGTATCTGTCACGGCAGGACTGCCCGTGGATAGATACTGTACCATGGCAGGACTTGTTTCACTTGTCTTTTGTTTGTCTGCACTTGAGGAATTCCTGCAGTGCCCATCTTCACTTATTTCTCTGTTGACAAACGAGCTGCTATCCAGTGGCAAAGTGTCAGACTGATAAATATTTGAGGAACTAGGAAATAAATTTTCAGAAAATAAGTAAGTATTTTGGTTGTCTACTTTTTTATTTGCTAGGTGTGGGCTACAAGTACCAAAGTCTTTGCAATTCTCATGTTTGTTTATTTGTCTGTCTAGCAACAGGAGAGAATTATATTCTTCTGTGGTTGCTGTTGGCTGCTCAGATAGAATTAAGACCTTGTTTGATTCAACAGGCAAACACTGAATTTCTTTTGAACCAGTGACTGCACTTTCTTCACACAACCTTTTTTGGATAGAACTGTCTTGCTTTACAAGTGGGATCTGGTCAAAGTCTTCAGAATCAGTGGCTAGGGGAATTTTTTCATATGTGTCAAAAATAGAAAAAGATTTTTTATGAAGAAAATCATGACAATTCATCTGCAACTCTTTTGGATTAACACATCCTTTTTCATCAGCATTTATATAACTAGAGTTACCCAAATATTTTTTCGTGGTATATGTTATTTCATTAGTGACTTCATTTGTAGAAGTTATGCCATTTCTATATCCAGTTGTTTTGTGTTTCTTGTTTTCAAGAACACAAGGAATAGCTTTAAATAATTTTACATTAAAAGAACTATTAAGCCTTATGCTTAGTTTGTTCTTCTCCTTCTTTAGGGCATTTACTGATATTTTCTGATCTGTATTTTTATGTACCTTTTCAAATTTTGGTTGTGAATGAGCAGGAAAGTAACTCTGATATCTAAGATTGGCTCCTATCAGATACTGTACTTTTGTGATATTGCAGCAATAGAGCCTGTGTAGTGAAGAACTATCAGAAGAGCCCTGAAGCAAGATAAGGTATTTAGCAGGTAAAATTTGCTTTTTCATACTGTTTTTGTGACTGACTGACCTCAAATCAGTGGTAAACCCTTCACTCTCTCTGGATAAGAGGTGGTGTTTCCTGACATGTCTTCCCTTACATAATCTGCTTTTTTGGTTATGAAAGGGAGCTCCTCTTTGAAGGAAAGCATACTCTTCTCCACCTGAAGTTCTATAAAAGCATCTTTTCTGCCATCCATTCTGCAACTCAAAATCAGTGCTTTCCACAAACTTAGAACTTAAAAATCCTGGATAAGTTTTATTTTCATAAGGAAATCCTGCAGTTTGCCTCCAAGAATTATCTGTGCATGAGTTTAACTGATTTTGCTTTCTGCCACATAAGGACTGTTTCTCTCCTCGCATAGACTTCCCCTCAGTTGTCAATATAGTATTTGTGCTACTGAAAAAGGAAGCAAGCATTTTCTTTAGTACCTCCACCTTCAGATGCTTTGAAACAACAGCCAGCAAACACATGAATATTTTATCATTGTGGTCCCTATTTATAGAGCTCTTTACCAACTCTTGAGCATCACACTGCTCTTTTAATGTGTCATGGCAATGAGACCAAGGTGTAACACTGTCATCCTGACACGTGGCCATATCTTCATGGAAAGACTCCGTCCACATCCTGACCCATCCAAACAGCATGTTTTGAAATGAAAACTTTAATTTGAACATTTCCTTCCCCATAAATACATTGCAACTTGCTCTCTCATCTGGAAAATCCTGCACAATAATGCAAGGACAATTACTTTTAAATGCAATATTTTTTGTTGCATAACTTTGGAAATCAAGTATTTCCATTGTGGAGAGTTTTGATTCTGCTTCATACAAACAAATAGCCCGGTTGGAATCATGCACACCACAGTGTACGTTTAATTTATTTTTCTCTAATGCTTCTGTTGTTACTGGAATACTCATCTGCATATGAAACATTCCCGCATTCTCATTAGTGCTCTTCCTCCTCCTTCTCTGCAAAAGATCATTAGAGCTGACACATTTCTCATTCTGAACATTTTTAGCACTAATGTAAATGTGAATCTTTGACTTCTGGTCATCATCACTCTCTGAATTCTCCATTATTTTATCTTTGAAGTAATTTTCAGCAAATATTTTATTATATTCAGTGTTAGTGTTGTTGCATCTGAAATATGTTCCAGATACTTCTCCTTCTGCCAAAGTGCTGTGCTCCTGTTTGTTAATTGGGGGGCAATTATTTTCTTTAAATTCATAACCAACAGTTGAAGCTTTTACACTGCTTTTATCATTTTGCATTTTTTGTTTCCCTATCTCAGATATTTTTTGCACACCGTGTATCTGTTTAGAATGTATTAAAGATGGTTCACCTTCAAAATTCTTCCAGTCTGTTTCCCTAAAGTTAGTTGATGATTGTTTACTATTTATTTTATTTGAAATCCTAGGAAATTGAAAATTAGGGATTTCCAGGGGTTGCATTCTCTTAAGAGGTTTCAATGTTCGAATTATACACATTGAATTATTTCTCTCTTTACTATTTTCTTCTGCAGTAGTTTCCTTATCGCAACTGGAATAATTTTTATCTTCTGCAGAACATACATTTTTCAGAAATTTGCTTTTTTTATTTTCTATGCATGAAAACAAAGAACTTGTTCCACTCAAAAATGGAATTTGAAAAAGCTGGTATCGCTGCCACTTTTTATTGGAGACAGATTTTTGACTTAACAATTCTGTCTGAAACATGTGTCTGTTTAATGATGTAAGTGAAGAATTTTGTTTGAGCTCATTATCCTCATTTCTTTTATTATTTTGTTCTATACTGTTGTTCTGCTGCACTTGGGGTGGCTTTAGTACCGGTAGATTTTGACATGTGTCAGCAGTGCTCGACACATTGAGTAGCTCTGTTTCAAGGGGCTGTCTACCTACATTCAGGGAAATGTCATCTCCTATAGGACTTTGGTCTTCATTTTCAGGACTCCATTTTTTGGTGAATGCTTCATTTGCTGATACTGTACATGCTAATTCATTACTACAAGCCTTAGAACTGAAAAACTCTCCCATACAAGTTTTTCTTCCTGTATCACAGCTCTGTTTTTCTAATGCCCAGTTGTTTTGTCTTTCTGACAAATAGAGGAGTTCATGTGGTGATGTTTGGTCCTTGCTCCCACAATGTCTGCTTTGTTCTAGCTTTTGATGATTCTCTTTCTCTCTGATTTTTTGATCACTTTCTGCTTTACTTCTCTTTGTATAAAGGTAACATTCAGTTTCATCTGATGATGCAGATAAAAATCTTTTGGAATATGTACTTTTCATGCTCAGAAAAATAAGTACTATATTTGCAGAGACAGTCCTGAAAGCTAAAAATATTAAAGTTTTAGGCATAAATTGTATCTTAATGATTTCCAAACTCTGTAAGAAAAAAAAATCAATAATTCTATAATCTATGGAATCTATTGCAACATTTATATTTGCCACATATACATTTCAGACCTGAGACAAAGGTGGGATCACAGGACAACATTTAAAGCCAAGATCTAGAACTTAAGAAAAAAAATGGTTTACTAAAGTTGTGGATTTTTGCAAAAATAAAATGGATATTTTTATATGATGACAAGTTAAGGAGATGAATTGCCTTTTCTAATGCATTTGTTGCACAGTATTTTTGCCAAAAAAAAAAACCCTGAATACTGAGAACAAATACAAATAAAGTAATAGCCACTGATTAAATCCTCTAAATCTGAGAGTAGATCCTTTCAAACTCTTACAATTTTAATTGTTAAAAGAGATTTCCACTCCTGTCTTCACTGTGTGCCAAGTTGTAAAGTCCAATTGTGGGACAGTTTATCAAAAGCTCTTGGCTATTCCAAAACACTGTATCAGGGTTTATCCTCACATGCAGAGAGGCAGTGCTGTTGCAGGTACAAATCTGGGCTGTTAAATGTCCTGGTACTGGTGATGTTTAGCGCATGTTTCTTCAAGGTAAATGTACTCATCAGCTTCATTTAAAAAGTGATCTGCCTCGTGTGAAGAACATAATTTGAATTAAATTCTGTATAGTTATTGAGAGGATATATCACACTTGTATCAGCCTGCCTCGTCAATGTCTCTGAACAACCCAGTCACAGCGCAGAGCTGACACATGAGACACGACAGGAACACGTTCAAAACCTTTCATTAACTACATTATTAAGATAACTAATTTTCTTAACCAGGACTGCAAGATTCGGTAATCACGTACTGTTCCTAACTTGACAGATTTACTTTTTTAATGGCACAGGAAAATCTACTTTGGCAAGGAGCACACCGACTGAGGGATATACCTGTAAAATGAATCCTCACGTTCGGGGCTTTTCCGCCTCCCTTAAGGCAGCTCTGACCCTCCCTGAGGGGTTCCCCTCGCTGCAGTGACAGGACTCCCCCGTCCCGTCACCGAGGTGGTTTCCCTCCTGGCAGTCACCCACCTCCTCCCTCCCCTGGGAATTAGCGTGAAGGCAGCCGACTCTCCCTCTCGGTTTGTATAACCTCTTGTAAGCTTTCCCTTTTCAGCCTTCCGCAGTGTTTATCCGAGAGCCCCGGTCCCGCCGTGTGGCACTCGCCGGCGGAGCACCCCTCAGGGGCGCGGGGTTCCCCCGCAGCCAAGCTGCCTCCCCCGCCTCCTCCGCCCTCTCCGGGCGTTGTCTCCTCCCGGGGCTCGGAGTGCCCGGCGATCCCCTGCCCTCAGAGCTCGGGGCGCGGGATTGACCAGCTGGAAACCGGGAGGCGCGGGCCAGGGTCCTCCCGCCACCCTCAGGGGGCTCCGGCCGCTGCCACCGCCCTGGGCGGGAACAGCCTCCGAGGCGGGAAAATCCCGCCCGGCCGCCGTGAGGGGCGGCCCAGTCCCGGTGTTCCTGTCCCGGGGGAAGGGGCCGGCGGCTTCTCCTCGCCCCGGGCACCGAGCGCCCGGTTGGGATTCGTGCGCCAAAGGCTGCGGGTCGAGGCGCCCGGCGGCCGAGGGGCTGCGGCTGGGTTGGAAAATCCTCTATTTTTTGCCTAAGCAAGGCGTACCACGGAGCAGAGCCGAGCATCCCGACGCCGATTATTTCCGCAAGCGGTGTTTTGCCAAACTCCCTGATTCCAAAAGTATGAGGACCTACGTGAGCAAAAGGTTGTGTCCACGTTCCTTTCCAGAGCAGGCATCGCATCCCTGATCTTTCTTTTCACCGTATCAAGCACTGATGCACCAAGGACTTTATTCCCAAAATAAGCAGTATCCATATAGCTCCGGGCTTCTGAAACATACATTTCCTCTCCAAACACTGCAATGTCCAAAGGGTTATTTTTCAAAGCTTGTGCTAAACTAGCAGGTCACTGTAATACCATTACAGATGGGCAATAAAAATAGAAAAGGGCTTGTTGCTGCAAATATATGTTTTCTTAAGGTTTGTCGCCCATACTACAGTGAACAAATCCACTGAAGCCCGACAGATCCATTGTTCCTGGTAGTGAATGTTAATCACAGGAATTGTATAGAACTGAGCCTTAAAATAGCTTTCTCTTTAACAGTGCTGCTTTTATAAGCAAAGCCAGTCAAATATCTGCTTCTAATACTTAAAAGCATAATGAAATAATCAATCTTTATTTAACAAGATATAGATCCTATTAAATCAAGATTACATACAAATCTTAAAATATTTAAATTACCATATGGAATGAAGATCATCATACAGAACAGAAACAGGATTTTAAGGTGTGTAAGAGAGATTCACCATGCTGCTTATGTTTTATACTCCTGTGTGTTGGAATAGCATCTACTATGCTGAAGCATTGTATTTCTCTGAACAGAAATGCTGGAGTTTTCACCACTCTTTCTAACATACTCTGAACAGAATATTACCCTCCTCTCCCACCTGCCTACAGTCCCTTAGTGCGTTTGGCAAGTTGCAAGTAAATAGGAGTCAGTTTAAAATTATTCAGGTGTTTGGCCAGTTAAACCAAACAGAATTACATGAAAAATAAAGAAAACTGCTTTTTCTTGCATCTACACAACTATAAATCAAAGTTGCTTATGAGACTCCATCCAGCTGTTCCACATCCATGGCTTACTTTGCTACATATGACTTAGATATCCAGCATAAACTGACAGACTTACAGTGGAGCATATCTTGCATGCTCTGCACTTTGCAACTCATGAAGAAGATTTATTTGTAATGCTTGTTTACTTCTAGTACAAATTGGGTATAGCATATTTTTTGTAATGGAGTAGAAAAAAAGACATAATTGCTTTCCCTACTACTTGGTGCAATTGTATTTTAATAGGATGTAAACACCATGCTTTCATGGTAGAATTTTGCTATTTTCCAACTGTTACTTTCTTTCAACTCTTATACTGTGTTTGCAAGTTGATGAAGTGGGTTGTAGAGCAGTCTCTTGACAAAGTCATCAAAGAAATTTTGGGTACTGATGCAGCAGCCAACTCCTTCCCTTCAAACCATTATTTAAAACTCTTACAAAAGGTTTTGCAGCTGTCATTCTCTTTTATATTTTTTTTTCTTTTATTGAAAACTAGCAAAGAAAAGCATTGCAAAATATTTAAAAGAAAGGTCAAGAATATTTTTTTTAAGTTAAATTAAATGTCCACAAAGACAGCACCAAAACCAATTATGCTGTTCAATGTGATCTGTATGACACTAAATTCTGACAATCTTGATTTGTCAAGTGAAACAGTGCAATTTGGCTCAAGTCCTTTGTCTCAATTTAGCTGTGCTGGCTTAATGACTGCAGCCTTGTGCTTGGAATTCATTGTGAGTAAACTGCCTTTTCAGAACCTGAAATTTCAAGGCTGAAGGATTGTTGTAATTCATCATGTTTGTATCATGCACTGTAATGCTAATATTTCCACCCTGAAAGCAGTTCACCTTGTAACACTGGTTTATCAAAGGTCATAATATTCCAAAGGGAATTTCCTGTTTGGCTAGGAAAAGGTTCAATTTGATTCTAGTTTTATGAACAGGACATTGGTCATCAACCATATGAAGTTGCATTTTATAATTTACCTTTTTGGTCATATTACTGACACTTTACACAATTGCCATTATAATTAATTAATTATTAAAAATATTCATTTAAAAACTGGGGTATGAAAATACTTCCAACCTTTTCTATCACAACTCTTCTATCTGCATCCTGAATACAAATGTATCCTATGTATCCATGTAATTTTGAAATGGCTTAAATAAAAACTTTAGTCCTTTCTTCTGTGCCAGAGTATTTCACATTGTCCCAAATAATTAATACTGACACACTTTTTTATTGGTAATAAACCTTATATTTGCTATAATAGAGGTAGAACCTCCTCTTTACCCCAAGTACTTTAAATAATAAGGAAGCTAATGTTTTTTTTCTGTATGCATTGCAGGTATTAATTCCATATTCCTAACAGAGTATCCATATTGATTAAGAAAGAAAAAACATCATGTGGAAGATACTTGGTGTTACGATCAGCTTCCATGTATATGCAAGAAAGAGTCCTACAGTGGTTCAGTGATATGTTAGGCCTTCCAAGCTGGGTCTGGAATAAAACTGCACTGAAAATCACAGACTCCCTGAAAAGTTATTTAGTACAAGTTTACTTACAGTTCAGTAACGTTTCTTGAGATGCTATTATTTTAATATTTCCTCCCATTTTCATTTTTTCTGTCTTTATAAGCCCTTTTATGACCAACACAAAAGTAGCTTTCGTAAAAGAAGGAAGCTGTTCCATAAATCTTTTCTTTTCTTGTAGGTCTATACAAAGCTAAATTAAAAGAAAAAATATGCTGTCAAGTAAAGGAGTTTTAAAATTATGTAGAATATGAGCTTAAATGTGAAGATAGGACTAGATTTTCCCCTATGTGGCATTTTACATTATTCCAATTGATTTTCAACTCCCACTTTATTGCCCCATCTCACAAGGTCTTTCTACAATTCTTCACATGTAGTTCTCATTTTTACTCCTCTAAGTCCATATCATCAGGAAACTTTATTACCTCGATATGCATTCCTCTTTCCAAATAATTTGTGGATGTGTTGAATTCCTTTCTGGACTAGAACTGGGACATATAAGAAAAAGCATTGTTCCAGAAGCTTGACACAACCCAAGTACAGTACTTTTGCTATATATAATTGGATTATGGAACAAAGGGTGTGAAGAGATTCAGAAAGCATTGTGTCTAAAGCTGAGAGTAACAGGGAATTACAAGACAAAGCCCCCTCTTTAACTTTCGGGAAAATGGCCCACACCACCTTCTCCCTGCACTGGTCTTCACTGTTGCCTGACTACCACAGTGACCAGCTCTGATTTCCAGTGGGGATAGGCTCTAGTGTTGCTTTCAAAGGGGGTTCTCTTACATCTTGAGGGAAATGAAATGAACATGCTTAAAAGGTGTTTAGGAACTTGAACCAGTTCTATTGAACTGGAGGGTGAATCATGCCCATCCATGACCCCTTTATTTTGTCCACTGCAATGAAGTCGCTGCTTGACTGCCTCGTCCTACTCATTTGACAGCTGTCAAGTTCAATAAAAATTGCTGTTTATTGGACTTGATATTTTGGACACATTATCTTTCACCTGATCATACTGTTCCATTGCTGTCACCATATCATTCTCTCTTATATGAATCTGTACATCTCAAAGATGTTTTCATTTTCCAGCTGAAATACCTTGTTTGCAGTTTAATTTTAAAGCAGCAAAAAAAAGGCCCTTTGTATACAGAACATTAAACACAGAAATATAAATGTTCTGCATCAAATTTTATTTGTTACTTTCCAGCTTCTTCATAAAGGGCAGTGAAAACAGTTCTGCCTGCCAGACAGTTCAAAACCTGTTTGTTCAAAGTCTGCAGTGCTGCTGAATTCAGGTCACACACATCTAGAGGCACTGAGATGCGGTGTTCTTTCTTTCACGCTAGCAGGGCAATTAACTCAGTCTATATGATCCCTAATCCTATTTTACTTTTGCTTTAGATACTGCATAAAATGTACAGGCAAGTTCATAGAGCCACAGAAAATTTCATTTGGAAGGGATCTCTGGAGATCATCTGGACCACTCTGCTCAGAGCATAGCCAGCTTTCAAGCTGCATATAGCTTCAGTCCTTTATCATCAGGCTGCTTGGGGCTTTTCTAGTCAAGATCTGACTATTGCTAGGGTTAGAGATTCCCCAATGCTTCTGGAGTGCTTGCTTCTGAAAGCTGGTTATAGTACTAAATTTTAAGTAATCCATATTCTCTTTTCTACTGTTGTTCTCTTCTTTTACTCTATGCTGATCACATCTGGACTAACTAAACCACATGTAATACATGAGAAATACACATAGCTTTTCTCTCAGCCTTACAGAATTAAATATTTCTGATCAAAAGTTTTTTAAGGATAACAGATTACCTTTAAAAAGCAACTCTTTTTCTTTAAACACATCATGAAGTTGTAAAATATCTGGACTTATTTTGCTCTTGAATACTCTTTACAGCTAATAAGTTACATTTCAGAATCAAATAGTAAAGTTTAGTATTAGCCATAACTGCTTGTCAGTAGTTCTTTATCCCCTTGGAAATGAGCCTGGTAAACAACAAACCTGGTGCCATTTCTGCCATTACTAGGCAGGTCTATTGTAGAAGTTGCAGGGCTTAGCTGCTCAAGCAGCTTCTCAGACAAGTGGAGCCATTCAAAAGGTGATAAAATAATGCAGAAACTCTTGGGAAGTACAGTTTATGTTGGGAGGTCTGCAGTGTAAAAGTTTGATCTGCACCCACAAAATGCTCCTCCAAGGCATATAATCACAGCGCAAAATATCCACAGGGCAGTGGAGGAGTTTCACAAGGCACTCTCCCTACATCCATTGCACCTCAGTTCCTGTATTAAAAAATGGACAACTAACATAGATATTCTACTGCCTTAAGGCAATAAAAACGTTGCAGGTTAATTACTTGGGTCCCTAAACTCTCACACAAAGGTATTTGGCAAAAGCGTAATATGCATTGTTTCGTGATAGTTTGGGGCTGTATCAGAAACAGGAAAATAATAAACTCTTCTAGTTCTCTTATCAGGGGAATTCTGAAGTCTTGTTCTGCCACTTCCCATCTAGCTTCTTAAATTTATCCAGATTATAATATCTGCTTTGTTGGCAAGAACAGATGAAAATTAAGTGTGTAAGATGAAAGTGCCTTTTGAAGGAGAATGTAAAAAACTGAAGTGCACTTTTGAGAGCTGCGTATTTAGTTTACCTTTGAGCATTGAACTTCATATGAAAACAAACTGGTGAGCCTGACAAAGCCTTTATTTTTTCTCTTTTTATTTCTGAAAACCCTGTGCTGAGAACTATGCTGTTTGACATACTCATAAATTACTTACTATGTAAGAAAGATCACAGTTATTGGAGGTACTCAAACAGTTGGAGGTGGTTGGAAAGAATCCCAGAATCATCTTCCAATATTAAACAACAGCAAAATAATAAACTAGATTGATTTCATTATTGATAAATGAGAGTTAATATAGAAAAGAAATATAACTCTGTCTTTACAGGTACATTTAGTATATATTTATTAGCTACTTACTACTCTGAAAAAAAGATATGTGGCATTCTACAGAAAAATTCTGAAAATGTAATTCAGCATTCACAAGCAGTCAGAAAAAAAAAAAAAAGAGAAAAAAGTAAGAAATTATTGGGAAAATTATATTTATTAAATCCACAGTATGTTCAAATCTTTAACAGTGAGTTGCACTCCAGTCATTCCACCTTTAAAAAACCCAAATGAATAGAATTGGAAAATGTAGAAAAAACAACAGTGATGATCAGTGTAAAAGAAGTTTCCTATGGAAAAAAGAATATATACTTTATCTGAATATATAACTTTTAACTGAAGAAGAGAGATCATTAGTAATGAAGAAGATATGGGTCCACAAAATCCTTGATAGCATAAAACAGGGAACAAGAAAAGGAGTATTCATAGAGCTGAAGAGAGTCCATATCGGACATTAGTCAGGTCAGTCCAGCCCAGCATCCTGACAGCAACAAAAAACTCAGGCTCATGTAGACAGGGTAAGATTGGGTTCAGAATGTACATCTCCCAGGAGGCCTCAGTCTGCAACCATTTCTAGTTTAGTTACTGCCTACATAGTCAGGATTTCCATGGATTTCTTTCCTGTATTCATTAGAGAGATATAGAGATATCAAGTTGTGGTTATTCCGCCTGGAGGAAGGAAGGCTCTGGGCTGACCAAATGCATATTCAGATATTTCAGTACCTGAAAGGAGCCTAGAAGAGAACTGGAGAGGGTCTTTTCACAAGGGCATGTAGTGATAGGAGATGGGGCAATGGCTTTAAGCTGGAAGAGAGTAGGTTTGAGTTAGATATTAGGAAGAAAAGTTTTACTGTGCGGATGGTGAGGTACAGGAACAGGTTGTCCACACAAATTTTGGATGCCCCATTCCTGAAAGTGCTGAAGGTCCAGGTTGGATGGAGCTTTGAGCAAACTGGTCTAGTGGAAGGTCCCTGCCTATGGCAGTTTGGGTGGATCTAGATGATCTTTACTCCCTTCCAATCCAAACCATTCTATGATTCTATGTTTTCTTTCCAATCTCTCTTTAATTCCACATAAACTTTTAGCACCTACAACATTTAGGATCAAAGAACTGCTCTTCCAGCTTAACGTCAACAATTTTACAAAAAGTTCCTTTTCTATTCACATGGAGTCAGTGCTCTGCTTTACCACCTTGCTGTCTTGCATTAGAAATACACAGTGAACACTCAGTCTCTACAAAACCCTGACATGCTATTCATGTTTCTTAGACGTCTATCACATCACGATGAGTCTATTTACAGATTGAAGTAGAGCCTTATTTGGTTGATCCCACTACAAGAAAAATCCCACACCTTTGATAATCCCTGGTGCCCTTCTCTGAGCCATTTTAAATTCTACCATATTGTCTGTAAGATGAGGAATCAGAAGTATATATAAGGATAAAATTGCAGGTGCTTCACATATTTAAGAATCTGCATATTAATATTATTTAATTTTGAGGTTTATTCTTTTCCCAATAATTTTTAACTTTTAGCTTGATTTCTTGACTGTTGATGATCACGGACATTTTAGCTGAACCATCCATCATAACTTGAAGAGCTGGCTCCTCTGCAGTAAGGGTCATTCAGAGCCCATCATTTTAAATGTGAAGCCAGGACTATTATTTCCTCTCTGCTGCATTTTACATTACTTCAAACAAAATTTCAACTCCCGATTTCTTGCCCCACCTCACGAGGTTTTTCTTCAGTTTTTCACTTGTGGTTCTCTTTTTTGCTACTCTAAACTGGTCAATATCATCAGCAAACTTGATCACCTTTCTATGCATTCCCTTTTCCAGATCATTTCTGGATTAATCAAATAAGGTATTCCTTGCAGGACAAGAACTGGGACATATCACAAAAATCACTGCTTCAGAAGCTTAGTACAAACAAAATATAATACTTTTCATATATAATTAAATTGTGGAACTCATGGTAGCATGCAGTTATGAGGATCAAAGATATGAAAGGTTTAAAAAACAATTAACATAAATTCAGGAAAGAGACCTCCATAATATATTAAGCACAATGACTTGACTGCAAACTGAGATTAAAAAAATTGCAAAATGTTGACCATCAGAAGCAACAAGGTACTAAGTGAAGCATTACTTTATATTTGGATCATTTCTTTTACACTTCCTCTAAACACCAGCTACTGGTCAGTGTTGGAGACAATGTACTGTGCCATCTGTATCCAGGGCAAAGACAAACAACTGATCCACTATGGCCATTTTTACTTTTTATTTTAATTAGATACATATTTCAGATTGTTATCTATGTTTAAAAATTGTACTGTATTTTTACATTTTCAGAAGATACTGTGTGATGAAATATGCTACTAATGAAAGCTAATCAAGCCTAAATATTTATGAAATAATAAATGACTGGCCTTAAAAACTCAATGTCCATTATACAGGTTGAATATCCACCCCTTTTTAAATCTGTTAAATATTTTTGAATGAGTTCTTCCTTGCTTTTTTGATCATTCCTGTTTGAAATTTCCTGAAAAATGTACCTCTTTAGTGACAAAAAGAAGATCTGTTGATCTTTCAGCAGACAGAACAGAATAATAGTACATTTTGTTCTCATGATAGACAGTTTTGACTTTGAGAACAATTGACTGGAATTTGAAGAGCACACTACTCCACGGCAAATGTTTCAGAGGGAGCTTTCACTACATATTAACATCCCATAAGTTCTTCAAAATTAAAATCTCTTATTTGAACTTCAGAAACTGTTTCCTGTAATGGGATTGCAATTGAATAAATCTATTTTTTACCAAAATCTCTACTCCAAATTATTCACATGTGCAATCCATGGCTAAAGCTCTTCTCCAAACATGTTCCTCTGTTCCTATATATTAGCAGTGATAAATATTTTCTGAATTCTTTAATTCAGTGCTGACACCGTAAGGGAACAGGCACATTTTAAACAATAAATGCATTATTTTTCTTTTTTATTCTCCCTCACCTTCCTGATCTAACACAGAGTATTAGTTGTGAGCTGAGCATAATATGTGAGCATAAAACACATTTGGTAACGTACACCTTTTCATTAATTTAATATGAAACCAGTGGAAGGATATTGTGGCTTACTGTGAATATAAAATCGTCTATATTTAAAAATATGACTAAAAGATGAATGATGCAAATGAGATTGGCAAAGTTGAAACTCGCTTAACTTCCTTAAACAGGAACATTGTTGACAGTATTTGAGGAAACCATAGGTTACAATGATGAAAGATTCTAAATGGTTTATAATTAAAATCTAAATAGTTTTCCCTGTGAAAACACAATTCAAAATAATCTGTCAATAATAAGACTTTGACCTCATGTGCAGTATTAGTAAGGTGAAACCAAATGAGTTGAAAATGTTTTGTCCAGATCAGTTTTAAATATAGTGGATGTCTCTTAGCATCTTTTAAAGTTATCTTCATATGAATAAGATTGTCTAATTATAATAACACATATAAAACACTTTATATCAAAATGGATATTTTAATTTCTTATTGTGAAAGACTAAAAAGTCTTTCACAAAAAAAAAAAAACAAAAAACAAAAAACTAATATCATGATACATTAAGGAATGGGAATGATGATAAAATTGCTATATTGTCACCAGAGGACACAAGGAAAAACGACGCACCACAGCTTTGGTCACCATGAAGAGACTAATTTATTTTTTCTGACTCCAATCATTTATAGTTCTCAAAAGGTGCCAGTGGATTGGAAGGTGAACGTGCCACCTCTCCAACGACACTGGACAAAATACCATTCCATCAAATTTCTCCGCCTCTATTAAAGAATGCAAAACAATAGGTTGTTTACAGAAAGTTGCGTGAGAAAGTTCTCTACAAGAATGTAAATTCAGAAGGCTTTAGAAAATCCTAAGAAATCAGGGCGACACTATATGTCCATTCATATGAGCAATCCTTCACCTGTCAAAAACAAACACAAAAGAAATCAAAAGAAATAAACTCTAGATTCATTTTTA
Source organism: Anomalospiza imberbis (assembly GCF_031753505.1). Classification (NCBI taxonomy): domain Eukaryota; kingdom Metazoa; phylum Chordata; class Aves; order Passeriformes; family Viduidae; genus Anomalospiza; species Anomalospiza imberbis. Next base: position 11,818,313 of record NC_089683.1, on the reverse strand, counting down.
GGACATGAACAGTGTAAAATACTGGTTATACAACATTAAAAAAAATACATGATTCTGTGGTTTTATTTCTTTAAAACAAACTTTTCAACAGCAGACAATAGGTTATATATATATGTATATATTAAAAAATCACTGCCTTTGTCTCATTATCTTGAAAAAATAGCGGCCCTTTGTTCATGTACTTTCATGTAGTAGATGAGGCTCTCTGATATATACCATGAAATCACAGTGTAGCTAGAGTGTTAATTTAAACATGTCTATTTATTTACAAAAATCTTCTCCACAGGCACAGAAAAACACTGGAAGACAGGAAAAGTTGCTGAAGTAGACAAGCCCAGAGGTAAAAATGCCCAGCATCACCGCTCAGTTCCGCTCATCTCTTGAGTGGCCTGGATGGGAGTAAAGTTTGCAGTGGGAGCATATTTTCCTGTGATCCCAGGCATTCCTGGCACTGCTGTAAACTGCCAGAGTGTTGTGCCTGTGCTCAGCAAGCCCCAGGAATCCGGCAGAGTGCACAGGTAGGCTGCCTGCTCCTCTCCACTCTTTCACAGCAGGCAGTGACTTGATACAGCTGAAGGTCAACACTAGAAATGAGACATCCTAGCAACTGGTAAATGGTTTCCACACTGACTGCCTGCTAAAAAAACTCATAGACTACTTTGATTTAATAAGCAGTTCACTTTTAAATTCAGCAATTATTCTTTCTAATCTATTTTAATCTATTCAGGTGCTGCTAGTTTGAAAGAGACACAGAATTTCATTAATATACATGGTATGAATAGGGATCAGTTAATTATTTAAAACAGAATCTCCCTTTTAAAGGTTTTACACATTTAGGTCTTAGGAAAAATATTGGTGAAAGAAATGCAGAAAGAATTTAATGTCCTTTTTTAAAGAATATGAATCAGAAATTTGTGTTGAATTAAAGCCTCAGGGAGGAGTAAAATTCCTTAAGAACATGAAACCTTTTATTGGGGTTGGGGTTCACGCTGAATAACTGCAAAATGAGATAGTTTCTGGCTCCTGCTTGGCTCAGTCTTAAACATGGTCAGCTACCAACATGAGAAAGTCTGCAGGCATTTATTCTAAAGCATCTTGTAAAATGATCATCTGGTCTCACATAAAAGATTGACTAATTACATGTATGCTGGCTTTATACCTGTAAGCAATCATCATAGATATTTTTATATATCACAGTTTTGTAAATTTATTTGATTTTTTATGAGGTATTCTATGTGTAAACGCACATATACATTAAAAATGACACTCCAGTAAGTCTTTACAAAACTCCTTACGTTTAAGCCCAGTTTCAACTGTGGATAGAAATTAATAGAATCAACACGAGGAAAGAAATCTGATTAAATAGCTATGAAACAGCTCCTGTAAATATCGCAGATATTTTGTTAAACATCAACAAATTGGTAAAAGAGATCAATCCATAGCAAAGATAATTCCTATAGGAAGGCCTATTTCAAATAACTCAGCTGCCTGAAGAAAAACTAAGAGGGAGGTAAGTAGTCAGTTAAAACTTTCTAAACAAATTTTGTAAAGAAGATAATAAATCATTTAACACATGAAATTTGGCAGTAAATAATACAGCTTTAACTCCCTCTGTCTCTGTGTGTGTGTGTGTGTGTGTGTGTGTGTGTGTGTACTTGCATATACACACACAAAACATGTATATACATTAACCCACATTTAAACTGCCTGGCATATTTTGTGATTTGGTGATTCTCTGAACTCATGTGGACCATGAGATAAATTTCTCAAGAGAAGCAACAGAATCTCAGTTACACTACTGCTCATATTAAATTAATTGGGACAAAACACTTATTAGGACTTTCAGTAGTTTGAGATGGCATCAGAGTTAAGGAGGATGAATGCATCTCTTTTGCAAAGACAAATAATCTGAAACACCATATGACATTGAAACCTAACCACTGCTTTCTTATAACGTTGCCTCTGAAGGGGATCATTCTGGTAAGAATGATCTAGATTAAAATTAAATTCATCCAACTCAATATTGCTTTCAATTCTTTGCTGTTCCTGCTGTGATACAGTGTTGTGCTACAATGCACTGCCCAGTTAGTAGCAGCCTACAGTCATATAATAAAGAACTAGGGGCAATCTTTTTTTCACAGTGAGTTGATTTTAAACTAATGCAGCTAACTCCATGATTTTTGGTTCACCTCCCAAATTGCAGACACTGAAGGCTTCATTATTGAACTAAACAGCACCTGAGAATGACTTGAAATATGCTGACCAGAATGTTACACATCACATAAAAAATAATTATGGGGACAAAAATCATGATCATATGAAAATGGTCTGAAAATTGGAGGAAAATTATTAACACAGTATACAGTGCTGTAAAATATTAAATAAACTACCAAATTTTAAAAAAAGTAAATAGCCAGGTTGAAAATTAAAAAAAAAATGCACACAGCAAACATTTATTATTTCTATATTATTCCTAAATTGGATAAGCTAGCAAGTATGTGAATATTTTTCAATAGTCACCAGAGATATAGATATCACAGGCAGCCACAGACCAATAACTGTAACTAGAGAAGTTTAGAATGCTTATTTGAGACAACGGCTTTGCAAAGTATCTGCTGAATTTGTTTTAAGTGTTCTGGCTTGCTACATATTTATTTGTTTATGACAGCCACACCTGACTGTTCTCCCTTAAGCTTTGCTTACTTTTCCATCAATGCTGAAAAAGTCACAAGAGCAAGTGAAAATATTAAAAATCTCCTTTTATTGCATCTCAAGATACAAACATAAGATAATAAGCTGTATCTTAAATTTAAAATATAATAAAAACACAGTCACCCTTTCTCACTTTTTGATAGGACCATCTTCTGGGAGGAAGCAGCTGTTCTGGAAGAGGGAATGGAAAGGGGTTGCTCGGTGCAGCAGAGAGCACGGGACATTCCAGGGATGAAGGAGTAAACAGCGATGCAGGATGGTCAGAAAGGGACTTGAGGCAAAAGTCACAATGAATGGAAGTTTAACAACAAGAGGCACCCAAAGGGCTTCAAAAGGCAGTGGAAGGAATTCAGGGAGGCCCAGGGAAGAAGAAACACTTCAAAACAGAGTCTGATGTTTGGCTAAACCACCTAGGATGGTTCTCAAACATAAATGATTTTCAAGTGCTTAGTGTTTAGGGTTCTGAGAACACCAACCCTCCTTATCTTCCCCTCTTCATCTTCCCACATCAAACAAATAAATCAGTCCCCAGGAGCTCCTTGAGGCCTGACTGAGGAAAGGCTCATGAATTCTGTAGCAAGTACACATGGTGACAGGATATGCTACAGAACACTTCTTTTGAAGCTTAGCGGTTTTTTTAAATCAGATTTTAAAAAATCAGTACAATTAGTTCAGTATTAATATATTATTTTAATAAAATATATTATTGGTATATAATATATAATTATTTTATATATTAATATATTATTTTTATTTTTTATATAACTAATATATTATTTTAATAAATATTTATAAATTAGAATTTTCAGCATTACTTCAAATTAATATGCTGATACTACACAGCTGGTTTTTAGTGAGGCAGTACATTTTTCACCACTGAGTGTGAAAAATGGGTTCTAGATTAATGGTAAAGGTAAATATTTTTTCCACATATCTAAAACTTACTTAAATGTAAAACTCATTGAAACAGGAAGTTACAGAAATCACAGACATAAATTCCTTAATAATGACAAACTCATTACTAAGTAGTTTATAGCTACCTGTTGAGGTGTCTGATCCAGAGGTGCATTCCAGCTCTGTATGTTCCTTAACTTGAAACTACTACAAAGAGAGGGTTCCCTGTAAAAGAAACATTATGTAACTGCTTTGCTTTTGATATGATTTTCTCAAGCTATCTCTCTGATATCAGGCACAAGACCAGATGCTGTATGATGTATTTTGGGAAGAGAAGCAGTAGCAGGATTTTGACAAATCGAGATGTTGGCAATTAGAAAGGTGTGAGCAGAGGACTGCACTCATGTTAGGGGTTAACAGATGAAGGAAAAGATGACTTAACATTAGAAATTGAGAGATTTAATTGCAAATGGAATTATGAAATAAGTTTTCAATGTTTTGTTTAACATCTCTTTTCTCTGATGGTTCTTTTCTATCTGTTGGTACTGAACTGATTTTATGTCCAGTGGCCCACTTTCTGAGATGCATCTCTGCTCTTAGCAGTACATCCTGCTATAGTGATTATGGTTCAAGAGTGCTGATTCACTGATGTTCTCAAACCAAATTATATTAAAAAGTATTACCTCTGAAATAAAAACTATTATATGAAATCATGTCTCATAGTGCAGTTTAATTACACAAAGGTAACTATGTATCCACCAAGTTGTGAGTACATTTTGTCCAAAAGCAAGTAAACAATCTTCTTATTCTCCATCTACCCCTCCCACCATTTTTTAGTAGAAAATACATTCATATCACAGCATTGAAGTGTATTGTTAATCATACAGATCTATATGACAAACATTAATAGTAAAAATAATGACACAAATGAAAAGCCAAGTAAGATAATCTGGTGTCAAAAAAGGTTAGGTAGAATCTTGTTTGTTTTGATGTGTGCTAGTTAAAGTAAGAATTCCATTAGTAATAAATCTTGTAAACTAGCTGCAATTTGTGACCTTTTCCTCTATTTTTAATTTCATGATTTGCTACTACTTCTACAGTTGTGTTCCAATTTTTCCATGTCACCATTATAATATTTTAGCTAAGAACAATCACTCATAGATCAAATAAGCAAAGCCCTGTTGGAACATCTCAAGGCCATGTGACCAGTGTGACTTCACAGGAATTATTCTGTGTATGTAAAAGTTCTGCCTTGAGCTAAATGGCAGAGGAAAGCTATGTTTAGGACATTTGTAGAAAATGAAATATGTCTACGTTTTGTCATTCCTATCCTTCTAAACACCCATTATTTACTTGAAGCTTACATTTCTCAGGTCCAGAATGTCAACCTTTTACTTCTGCTTGAGCAAATGCCTCACTTAAGAAGAACAACTGGAACAGCTTCTGTGGGAAGCAGCCTACTGGAGTGAAACCTGGGCTCATGCCATTTAGCTTTAGACATTTCATTTAGGTGCCTGAACTTAAATATTTCTTTTCTTGCCTCTTGCTAGCCAGGTTCCCAGCCTGAATCACCTTATTACAGTTTCTTTGTATTTTCATTAACATGAAAGAAAATGCAAGCAAATAGATAAGTATTTAGCTATCAAATGTAGGCTCTAAAGTTAGGCATTGCACACACTCCCCAGTTGTGACTGTATTATGCAACATCAGAGATATTGTTACATAAATGGTATTTTCTTTGCATTTCATTCCATGAGCCTAAGAAATTGAAGACTAACAAATGGTCTCATTAACAAAAAACTGAATTATAATTTATTTCATTTGACACAAACAAAGGTGATCTGCACACAAGAAATCACTACATTTCATAAAGAAGAAAAATTTCATTTATTAGTAAAGTAAGTTCATTTTGTTTTATCTGTATTCTTAGGGGCATTATTTTAAAAATGTATTCAAAAATGAGAGATGAAAATGAAAGATAATACATATATAAAAAGTCATTTTTATGCAATGATATATATAGAGCACATTGAAGAAGCAAGACAATCTATAGTCACTTTGAAAGTGATAAAATCAGCCATGCTCATTGTTTGCTGTTGAGCATCAAGAATCTCACCCTTTTCCAACTGCAGTGTGTTGCAGCAGCTTCGTTTAATCACAGAGCCTTGAAGCAGCTCCCTTCTGCCAATCCTTGCAGCCGCATTGCTGCTTTCAGCTCCCCATCTAACAGACAAGTACATCTCAGTGTGCAAAAACTGCACCAAGGGAACACAGAAAGAAGAAAGAAAATCAATCCTTCAAAAGGCCTGGCAGAACATAAAGCATACAGCTAGAGATGTATATATAGACTCAAACTCCTTCTAATGATATTTTTTCTGCTGTTGATTCTTGTAAAATATATATGCAAATATATTCTCAGCAAGTATTGAGCATAAAACAGAGAGGGGAAAATGCAAACCCCAAAATGGTATTCTGCATTTAAACTGGTGTCTGCAAAACAGATCATGCTAAATTAAAAAAAAAAAAAAAAAATCTCATTACCAGTAAGCCACCTGCTGAGATAGTGAGACCTTTCAGAGACTACTGTGACTTTTAATATTGAATTGTCTACAGTGGAGTGCAAAGGAGGGAGAGAAAAAAGGGGAGGAGGATCCTCGATTTCATTAGGTTTTGAATTTCCCTCTGAAGGTGCTTATCTATCTCCCTTGACAACTTAAGAGACCTAGGGCCTCACCTGGCTTCGTTCAAAGATTTAAGCAGCAAGCTGAAGAGATTGAAAGCCTAAAGAAGACCCAGGTAAGGCATGGAAGACTGTAAAAGAGCAGGTACCCACGTTGTTATGCTATTCATTCATAAGTTAAGAATCCTTATATTTACACTGTTCATACTGAGGGTAAAATAAAAAATATACACTTTCAATAGAAAAATTTTGGGTCAGACCGTGACTGCTTTTAAATTGCTGTAGCTCCATTATGAGCATCATGTTATTTAGGTTAAAAAATCATCTGAAGTTGCAATCATTAGTTGGCAACAATAAATTGCATTTGCAAGATCCAAGGAACTTTACAGCCAGGAAATGGAAAATTCTACCATTATCTATCTGGAGAAGCAAGTGTAGTGAATGCAATTCTCCACAGTCTAACATACAATCTTATTTGCCCAAAGGAAAAAACGAATGCTAAGTGGCTGAAAATGCCAATGATCTGAACTGGTAAACTTTTACAGACAACTTACAAAAGCCTTCAGGAATTGCATGCAGTGTAGGACAGCACCATGTAAAAGGTGTCATAATAGCACACACTGGTAATGTCATTATTACCTTTCTAGTGATAACGCCATGAATAGGATAGAGGTAACTTATTAAATTGTTTATCTACACCAAAATGAAGCTTTTTCATGAGAATTTTTGACTAAGCACTAATAATGCAAGTGGAGACGTTTTATATGTATAAACACTTTTCACTGCAGCATTGTTTTGTATTGCATTGTTTCTGTGATGTAGTACATGTAAAAATAAGCCAGTTTTCTAGAATAATACTGTAGAGCACCTCTTGTTTTGGATGAGAATTTTGTTTTCAAGTGCATTTGAAAATGCAGTCTAAGTAAACTGATTTTATATTGAATTACCTAAATGTAGACAGGGAAAGTTTTATATGAAAACACACTACATAGTATCTTCTGTCTTCTGCTTAATCTACACCTTTTTTGTAGCTGATGGGAATTCTGCCATTGAATTCGATTTTTAAAAATACTATGATGTAAAAAAAGTCATATTTAAATGTGTTTTATCCACTTTTTTTAAAACATTTGAGAGTAAGCAAATGTTCAGGTTTTTGTAAAGGATGACCCCAAATGATGGGGAAAGGGGCATCATCTCTAAGTCCCAGTCACACAGCAGACAATCAAGATTAGGCAGCTTTCTACCAGCTGCCTGAAATACTGCTACCTTGGCAATTGTGGAAGAACACAGCAAAACCCAGCAAAGACACCACGTAAATACCGGAGTTTAGAGCCACCCCAGAGCTCTGCACTTCCATTGCTACGCTGCTGCCGCTAGAAAAGTTACAAAGATGAGATGAAGTCATGCAGTAACTGCAATATGGACTAAATCAAAATAGGTCACACAGAATAAATGTTGCATTGTGGTGGTACAAGACAAACTGATAAAGAACTGAGCAAGAGACAGAAATTATGAGGAACGATGCGGTTAAAACTTAGAAGCAGATGTTACAGTACTTTATCTTTCATTATGCTAGAGATGATTATTAATGATCTGCCAGGCCAAGAAAGCAATGAGGTAGCACAATATGAAGATGACAGAAAATAATTTAAATTAATCTGAACAAATAAAACATGAATTTCAGAGATATCCAGTCAAGTGTATCAAATCCTGTTTCTTTCTGCTAAGCCTGGAATGGAACTAAATTTTTAGCATTTTCAGATGGCATTTTTTACAAATCTAGAAAATCAAAACATGAACTGAAGTGAGGGGTGCACTGGGAAATTAAAAAAAAAGTATAAAATCCTGAAATTGCTGCCTTCCACAAAAAAAGTAATTCTGGGAGCAAAATTGGTGACTTTTGCCAACCACAAAAAGATAATCTATGAATTCAATTGTCTACATTTGCAATTTGAAAATACTGTCACTTCCTGTACATTTGTACACATCAGCTTGTGTTATAACTTAATTATTCAGGCATTTCAACTGTTAGTGAAAAATTATTTCCTTCTATCACTTACTACACAATCTTCATGCTTCTCTCTTTCTGAAATAATGAGTAGATAGTTAAAAACAGTCATGGTGTAATTCACTCTTTTTTATATATCATGATTTTGCCTTCCCTTCACCTCCTTGATGTATCCATCTGCTTTCTGCAGTGTTGTGCTTAGGACATGCTAAATATGCTTAATTTATGTAAACAGTCAGTGACAGAGCTTGTCATGCATGAAAGTAAACACCGATGTATGTCTCTGCCTTAAAAAGGACCTACACTTAGATACACGCTGTGCAGTGTCTTGTGAAGGAGCCCTGATCGTTTACTCCTACCACAAAAGCAACTGCTACAGTGACGGTGACAAAAGCGAGGGCAGGCCAGCCTTAACTGGGTTTTATATTGAAGGCCAAGACCAGCTGAATTTCACATTTCAGGGGCTGAATGATGTTTTAAAGCTAAGCTATATAACATCAACTTCCACGATAGCATAAGAAACTTGTAGGCAAGAGCCAAGGTGTAAGCTTGCAATGGAAGATGATGCCTACACACACGTGTGACAGCTGCAGGCGGCTCCGTGCGCGGGACACCGCTGCCTTCACCTTGCACATGAAAGGAACCAGATGGGGATCGGCCTCTTCTCTCCTCCCAGGCAACTGGCTCTATGAGGACATAGTGTTGAGCTGTGCCAGGGGACGTTTAGGATGGGCATCAGGAAGAAAATCTTCACAGGATGGGTGATTAGATAACAGAATGGCCTGCCCAGGGAGGTGGTGGAGTCACCATCCCTGGAGGTGTTAAAAGACTGGACGTGCCACTCGGTGCCACGGTCCGGTTGACAAGGCGATGTTTGGTCACAGGTTGGACTCGATGTTCGCAGAGGTCTTTTCCGACCTAACTGATTCTGTGATTCTGTGATTACCCCGCGCCGCCCGCGCTGCCGGCGCTGTCCCCGCACGCCGGGCGCAGCACGGTTCCACGCGTGGAGCGAAGGAGCCGCCGAGCGAAGCGCAGCCCGCCGGGCAAGGCACGGACGACGCCGGGCACAGCGAGCCTGCGCTCGGCCGTGAGCGACGCCGAGGCCACCCGGCCGAGCCGGCCGCGGTGCCGAGCCCCGCCGGGCTCTGCCCCTCTGCCCGCGCCCCGCGCGGGTCCCGGCCCCGCGCCCCGCCCGCCCCGGGGCTTCCCCCGCTCCCGCCCGCGCCGCCCGGCCCCGCGCGCATGCTCGGAGCGGCGCGCGGGGCGGCGGTCCTGCAGTGCGGGGCGGCGGCGGGCGGCGCGCGGGGCGGAGCGGGGGCGCGCACAGGAGCTGCGGCGCGAGCGGCGGCGGGCGCGCACCGAGGCGGCGCCGCGTGTCCCTCCGGCCCCAGCACCGCGCGGGACCCCGGGCCCTGCGCCCTCCTCCGCACCGCGGACAGACCCCCGCCCGCAGTAAGTGCGGGGAGGGACCGCAGGGGGAAAGGGGGGGATCCGGGCACCCGCGACGTGCGGGCGAGAACCGGCTGCCGGGCTGCCCCGCGCGGGGTTTTCCTCCCGGGAAGGCGGCGGGATGGAGGCGCGGCGGGGCTGAGGCGGGGGCTGCGCGGCCTCGGCGCTGCTCAGCGGTCGGAGATCATCTTCACCGGGAAAGTTGGTGTGCGCGGTCGGTGTGCGGGAGTTGTTCCACTGGCGAGATGGAGGGAAATCGTGCCCGCGGCGATTTGCCGTTAACTGTGGAGAGATGGGACCGAAACCCCCACCGATCCGGATATGAGCACCGACAGCATCCAGAGGAACAGCTGAGCTGTCGCGTAACAATTTGCGCTCGGAAACGCTTTGGTGGAAGAGGGAGTCTGGCGTTCGTGTTCGTTTGAAGAGGGATAGTGAAAAGGACGTGATTTTTTTCCAGTCGGGAAAGGGAAAAAAAAAAAAAAAAAACAAACAAAAAAACCACCAAACCCAGCGCCAGAGCAGCCCTCACAAGGTCATCACACCACGAGGGAGGCAAAAGTGCTCCCGATCCATGCGATCGCTGTATCGCTTTTCTTACTGCCTGTAAGGGATGTTTTTATCATTAATTTATTTAACAGGCGAGGTGTTTGCAGGTGGTAGCGGGGTAGGTGCGGGGCGGAGGTGCCGCGCTCCTGCTATTTACTAGGGCATCAATCGGAGTGAAGATGGAGGTGGGAGGAGATAACAAAAGCTGGTGTGCGATCCTGGGCATCTCCCACACGAAGGCGTGAGAAGGAGGAGGAAAGGAGACGGCAGGAGAGAGAATTTCATTTCCAAAGATCAAAACAAAAGGTGGAGCAGGTTGAGGCAGATCGTGAGCAGCCGGGGCGGAAAGTGAGGGAGGCGATTTCCGCGCCGACCCGAGCGGAGCGGAGTGCGGGGGCCGGGATGTGCGCGGCTGCGGAGGGAGGGAGGGAGCGCGGGCGGGGGCTGTCCGACCGGCGCAACTTTGCGCGCCAGCATCGCTTGGAAATAGGCTGCTCGCACCCGCAGGGACGTGCTGCTTGTGTGGGGCGAGGGGAGGAACGCCTGCCGGTACCCCGAGGGTTTCTTCGCCCTCCTCTTCCATCCCCCGCCGGGAAGGACCGGGTCCTGGCCGCGGGGTGCGGGGGAGCGCGGTGCTCAGCGCTGCGGCGGGGGCGCGCCGCGCCGGGACACCGGGGCTCAGCGCCGTGCGGGCGCTTCCAGAAGGGACCCCAGCACTGCCGCCCTTCCGCGCAGCTCGGTTCCCGGGCACTGCGAGCTGCTCGGTCGCCGCCGCTCGTTGCCCTCTGCAGCGCTGCCCGTGCCGCCGGCTCCCCCGGTGCGAGGCTTTTCCCGCCTGCCCAGAGGTGTCCCCACCCCCCGGAGTCCCCCGCTCTCCCCACTGCCCCCACAAGGGAACGCCTCCCTCCTCCCACCGCAGTCAGGCGATCCCCTTCCTGCGAGAAGCCACTTGCAAGGTTCCCCGCACCCCAACTTCGCATCCCGTCCCCAATGCTAAGAGCCTTTCCTCTGCTGGCTGTTCCCCCCGGCTCCTCCCTGGCTTGCCCCATCCCGGGCTTGCTGCTCCGGCCTCTAGCGTGCGGAGAAACCGTCGGCGATTGGGAGGGAAAGGGGAAGGGGGGGGTTGATGTTATGCAATTGCAGACCCTCCGCTTCCCCGGCCCTGGAGGAGCCTGTTCGGGGGTTTTGGGAGGTGGGACGGGGCTCTCCGCCTTCCTCGGGCGAAGGGCAGCTGGAGCCGGAGCGGGCGGAGCTCCGCTGCCGCGCAGGTACCGCGCTCCCGAATCCTGCACGACCCGGAGCAGTGCAGCAAGGCGGGGAGGGGGTTTACCTGCACCGCCAGGCTTTTCGGCTTTTCGACAAGCAAACGTGCAGATAACAGGGTGGTGAAAACACCCGCCCTTTTCATTAAAATTGAAGGGTGATTGCTTGGGCATTAAACCCATAGCCAATTATCAAAAGGCCAAATACATGAATAAATTCCGTGTTCCTGTACAGAAGATGTTAATGTAACAGATGGATTAAAGAGATAACAGGTACTTCTCCCAACAATTCCGGTGGTGATATATTTTTAGCAGTGTTTTGTTATTAGTGTGCCTTTGGATAGACATTCTCTTCCTTCATATATATGAAAGTTCAGATCTCAGAGGTATTCTTCATAAAGAATAAAAAGATGGACATATTTTATAACCAGAATATGATATGCAACAGATTAATCACACAGAAAAATAAGTGTATGTGGAAGCTCAGTCTCTGTAGAATACATAAGTGTATGCGGAAGCTCAGTCTCTGTAGAATACATAATCACTGTTCCTTTCAGAACGTGTGCTTCCTTGTAGTTGTTTCTGTCACACATTTTCAGAGTCATTAGTTTTCACTACTACCTTATTACTTGACAGAATGCCTTTCCTTTTTAAAGAACATAGTTCACTTAAGAACATCAGTTTGCTTGAAAGATCTTCTTTTACAGTCTTCATACAGCACAATCCATTTCAGGTTTATGGACTGCGATCAATTCTAATTAAAACTTTAATTATGTTTTTCTCCATTCAAACAAAGCATGAAGTAGTCTGGGCTGATGTTGCTGTCAAGGAAAAGTAAGGAAACATGTTCTTCATCTTGATTATGTGTTATCCCTGCCTTTTAATTAAGGACTGAATCTCTAATCTTGTTATTTATCCACAAACTTCTATGACATTGGGCTGCAATATTTAACCAGTCTTCTAGGTTGCCCTGTCTTCTTGACTGATACAAAAGTATACCTGCACACCACTGATTTTTCAACGTGCTTCTTGTTCTGGAACATCCAGCTATTGCCAACAGATCAGTTGTGTCATCAAGCAGCATCTACTCCGGAGTAGCACAGCGTTATGTAACTCACAGCACAGAGCAAATGCCAGAGACGTCTCCGCCGCTGTCGGTCCGGTTGTGCGGTTCTCTGTGTGCCTTCCCCTGCTGTATTGTACCAGAAGAGTCAGAGCTGATACCACCCCACAGCACCAGCCAGAAGGGAAACTCTTCTCTGGCCAGAAACTCTTTTCTAGGCCAAGTCTAACTGGGATGTGATGGGGCAGGGCAGGCTAGGGCAGAGCAGAGAAAATGAGGCTGGCTGTGCAGGATGGAAGCGGTGCAAAGCCGCTGGCTTTGGTGCTGTTTGGAAAAGGTGCCATGTGTCCCAGGCTGTGACATCCTGCTGACTGCAGCATGTCTGGGGTCTAGGGAGATCCTGATGTTCCTTCCAGCAGGGTCCTTCTAGAGAGCTGCAGCACCATTATGCTGCTACAGGCCTCTTGGCTTTTCTTTCTGTCTATACATTCAGTATAGCTGCAGGAAGGATCTAAATCTAAGGGTACAGGTTCCCTTAACAAACACATGAACGTGGTGAACTTTGTTGTGGGTGATTCCATAATTGCTTACATTTCAAGCTGTTGTCCTGGTTCTGTTTTTCGGTTTTGTAATTGTAATGTTATGTCTGTGTGCACAATGGATTCCTAAGCTTTTTTGTATTGTATCTGTGCCTCACGATCCCATTTTAGGTATTCAGTTCTGTCGAACTTTGCAGATTCCCACAGATTTCCAGAATTTTATGTCACTTGGCCAAAAAGTGCTGGCTCATCCTCTAATTGTGAATCAAACAGCAATGTACACTAATTGAAGATGGAGTTAGAAAATTTAAAGTATGGTAGACAGATTTGGTTTTAAAGCCCTAGGAAGTGAAACATGCAGCACTTACCCTGAGCAGCTGTGCTCCTTGTCTGTGATGTTAAACATTGCCAGCACTGGTCTTCATCCTTTTGTTTTTAATAGGTATTGTTTTAGCAGTATGCATTGAGGCTAAATACCCTTTGCTTCTGCGTGGTCTGTAAAGAAGCTTGTTTCCAGGTGGGTTTGACTGCCCACCTGGGCAATCAAATTGCTTTCTTTATCAATTGCTTTAATTTTGTCTTACATTAACAGAGAAAAGCACTGTGTAATCTTCCTGCAGCATTTCTCATGCCTAATTTTGATTCAGACTACTCTATAATGAGCCTAGATCATTTCATCTGTCCCCATTTTCTTTTGGGTCACAATTACTTGCATTTGCACAGCTTTTGCCATTCTCTACATCCTTGGGCTTTTTCTTTCTTCCTTCGGAGTGTAATTTTGTTCTTCTTTTTGTGCATGTTCATTGCGTCTTTGGATCACTTCCCACCTTACCAATTATTTTCTTTGCTGTTTATTTCTTTCTTGGGAAAGAGCATGGTTTACCCCATGGCTTCTCTCCATAGCATTGCTGAAAGCTCTGTGTGATACAGGAATACAGCACCAACAGGGAAGGCTATGAGCATTTGCTGTGCTGGAGGATGTAAGGAACCAGATGGGCTCCCATCACAGGGCGGCGCTTTCTTACCTCAGCTCCAACTACTTGTCTTTATTCATAGAGAAAGAATCTTATGTTTTGACTTTTATGCTATTGGTCTGAGAGTAATAGCTATAAACCTTTTCAAGGAAAATTAAACAGATTATAAAAAGGATATGTGTTCACAGAATGCAAAATCTCGTAGTAGTGCTACAAATTTTTATTGCTTCTTAAGTTATAAAGTGCTAAAATATATATGTATTTTTTTCTTTTTTTTAACTATGTTGATGTTATCCACAGGGTCTCTGCTTTCAAGAGCTTTTCCACATTTGGATGTGAATGTGACTTTTTTCCTGCACATCAATTCAGAATTTTTAAATATAGATTGTGTAGATAATCTTCCTCAAAAGGCTTTGTGATGGTAAAGTGATTTTAAAATTCTTTATCTTCCTACTAAGAAATTCTTTTATCATAATTATCTTAAAAGACCCATTTGGTAATCTCAAATTATCACTTCTCATTATTTCAAAGCTTGTAGGTTCTTGACAAATTCAAGAATGTAGCAAACAGTGTTTTTCAAAACAGTGAAACTGAGAAAGTTATAAAACATTCCACTAATTTTTACAGTCTGGGATTATACATATTACTTCATAGGGTTTATTTCAGGGAGAAAATCTTCAAAAATATCTGTAATGTGTATTCCTTTGTCCTTGATATCATAATTTCAGAACACATCATGTTTAGCTCCTAATGAGTTGAATCAACAAATATAATATCAACCAATGGGATTACTATGGTTGCTCAAACTTTGTACAAGTCAAACTGTATACTCAAAAAGAAAACAAGTTGTGACAGTAATTTACAGAGGTTTTAGACTAATAAATGTAAGGCTCCAAAACTTTTGATGAAAATTACTTTTATTAGTTTTAACTTCTAGCTAAATAGAAAGTTGTATGTTAGAGAAGAAAGCTCTTAGGTTCATAAATGTTTAAATCTACAAGGGAGATTAATGAACATTTTAACCATGTCTAGCAGAGGCCATAGCATTTGACTCAGTGATGCCTTTACTCTCCTTTTACATACAAATTCGGGGGAAGGGAAAAAAGTCAGTCTTGGTTTAAAGACCATGGAGAATAGAAAATACATCTCTGTTCTCACGAAGCTTTTTTAGTAATTAATTTTCCTTAGTGTTAAAATGTGATGGTTCTGGACTTAATTATGACTTCTTGAACAATCAATCCCCAATGCATTTAAAAAAAAATCTTAAATAGATCAGCTGTTGAGCCTAGTGTGTGTAGAGTACCTATGACTTGATTTTAATATCTGAAATAATTTCACAGAGGTAATATGTTACTGAAATTTTATTTTTTTAAATGAAAGCTTAGTGTTCCACTTTATAGAAAACATTTTTACTCAAAGTAGATATTAAGTCATTCACTGTAAGATGGAATCAAATAGCAGTGAGGAGACATGAATATTATCCATTTTGTGAACTGCATTTGAGAATATATGTGGTTTAATCAGACTTCATTCAGAATGGAGTAGTCTAAAATTAGAAACTGTTTATAAAAGCTCTTACAATACAGCATATTTCTCTGTACTCTTATCTGCTATATTTAGAAATACAAAGTAACTGAAGACTCTTAGAGAATGACATATGAGATATTAGTAGTTAGAATTAAAATGCTTTTGTTTTTTTAGTAGAAGTTGGTATATAGAGAGGAAAAAGTTAAGATTTTCTAAAGTTAGTGAAAGTGAACATTTTAAAAAGTTTTTAGCATTGAAAATAAAATCAGCTTATATAATGGATAATGCTGCAAAAAGTTATTAGTGCAGTTACTGTTAACATCCAGCACATATCCAGTCAATTTCATTACAATGTTCTTTCATTACACCAGAATATATACTATTTTTAAGCAGTAATTTTTCCTTTTAAATATACATTTTTAAAAGCATAATCTGTGAATGTTCTTGAAATTTGTGTTTTGAATGGCATAAAAGGCTTTTAGTTTGGAGGATTGATAACCTGAAAAGTGGTTTTGGTTTGATGCATGAAACATCTGATGATACTGATGATTTTTGCAAACCAGACTGACTCGTACAAAAGGACTGCATCTTCAAATGTCTAACAAAGTTAGATCTGGGTTTTTTTTGGTTGTTGTTTTTTGTTGATTTTTTTTTTTAATTTTGTTGTTTTGTTGGGGTCTGTTTGTTTTTTTATCTGACTTGGATATGTCACATCAACCACATTGTAAGGTTGAACAATGCTTAACAAAGAGCTCCAGTTGACTCGGATCTGTTCCCTGCCATCTGTGCAGAATGAGAAAATTTAGAAGAATAGTATGAAATCAGTATGTTACATGTTTAACCTTGTTAAAACTTTATATCATGCATCCTTAAATAAAGAGAGTCAAATAATCACAAACTGTTTTTTTCCATATGCATAAATATTCTTGCCTCCTTCTGTCAGTGAAATCCTAACAATACACCACTATTACTAAAATGCCAAAGTGTTTAACAGAAGTAGCTTCTAAGACTCCTTTTCCTCCTCAGGTATGGTAAGAAAACCACAAAGTAGCCTTGATCATTCTTCCTAAATAGGTTTTGTTTGCAAGAGTTGTCCCCCACACTGGGTGAGTTCTTAGCTATTTAGTTCAATGGCTATTGTTTATTCATTTTAATTCCTCTTTGGGAAAATAGGAGGGTTGGAAGGGGCCGTGATGTTTTTACATTTTTCTCACGTGTCTGCCACAAAGAGGTGCTACTGGAACACAGAGCAGTAAGTAACACTTGTTTCTACATGGTTTAATAGATGAACATCACTCAGTCAGGCTTCCCACTCTGTTGTATGAGAATGTAATCATAAAGTGTCAACAGGTTCTAACTGCCTCATGTCTTATCTCATCCTTAGCTTTTACTGATCCCTTTTTCCCTCCCTCTCTGGCTCTGCTTCCTGTCTTTGATTCTGCTCCAAAGTCTCCTGTTGCCTATGAGCTTCCCTCTCCCTGACGATACTGGCTGAGCTGTTTAACCATGGTGGATGCCTCCTTCATCTTGCATTTTAGCTGTGGTTTTGTGTTTGTTTTTTAAACTGTGAGCTTTATAAAACAAGGATCTGGCCGTTGCATATGTTCTAGAAAGTGCAGCTGTATGTACAGTGCTATAAGGGTAAATACTTTTATTAGAATTCTAACATAAAAGATATATACTGTGCCTACAACCTGTGCAGAAAGATAGGGTGCATGTAGAGGGATTGAATGGAGTGTCTTTGAGCCAATCCATGCCTGGTAGCAGCAACTGGGTTTGCCTCCTGCAGAGCTAATTAGGATACGTTCATACTCATTCTGCTTCCCCCCATGGGGCTGTTCCGCAGTGGCAAAGCCAGAGAGTGGAAAGCTGGCTGAGGCACATACTGTTCCCCAGCTCTTGGGCTGCAGTGTAGATATACCCTAGAATATGTCCTAAACAGCTGTATATAGATCTATATTGTATATAGATATCTCTAGATATGTCCAAGGTATCTGGAACTTTCAAAGTGAAGTCTGTAAGAAGTCGCAGTACAATGTAAACAGGTGTTGAGTACAGCTGTGTTCTTTCTGTGTGTGTCTGCTTTTTCTGTTGAGTTGCTCTCTTCAGTGTCTTAACTCTTTATCACAGTGCAAGACCCAAGATGTTCTTGTAAATCTGCAGAGTAGAAACACAGCCTATGTACTTATTTGTCTTCTTTTTTTTTTTTTTCCCTGGGATGTGGAATTTTGGGGTAAGAAGATTCAATAGAGACTGAAAATGTTACAGTACTTTATCATAACATTCCCTGTGGTTTTTATTCCTGCTATAACCAGTTCTACTGTATGTACCTATCATCTAATGCAGTTGTTGTCAATTTGCTTAACAAAACCTATCACTGCAAGTCCTTCAGTTACAAAGCAGTTTGCTTTCTTTATATGAAAATGAGCTAGAGAACTGTTGGCTAGTTACTTCTATTGTTTGTGAGGTACATTATTTTAGATTATTACCGTCTTCAAATATTTGTAACCAACTGTAGATTTTTTCATAATGTGCAACTATAAATAAATGAAAACAGTGTAACAAAGATCTGAATTGTTGCTTGAGAAAGCCATGGTATATATAAAATACAAGAGTAATTTTTATTTCAGTATCAAATGGTCCTATCATTACTTTGTGTTGCTTTTTTAATGTTGGTGAATTAAAGCTAGTTAATTTAAAATAAAAAAATAACACTGCAACTTCATGTGCTTCAAATACATGAAAAATAACTGTCTGACTATGACTTGAGTTTTAGCAGTTGTCTTGCATTGCACAGTCAGCTGAGGAGGAGACAGATATTTTTTAAATTGCACTTTCCATATAAATTGCAAGGTCTTGCAGTATGTGACTCATTTCAGCTGCTAGCATCTCTCTGTTGCCAACAGGAGTATATTAGTGAAGACCAATAACAATATATCAATGTCAGCTCATCTCCAGATAAAAAAAAGGGTTCATGAAATGTTCAAGGTTGTTCTGGTGTTGTATGTAACAGGGATAGCGGGAGATTGTAGTTCTTGTATTGCTCAGTAAACCCATCCATTTACTGTTGACAGTGTTGATATATTCAGAAGGTCTTCAACATCTGAGGCTGTGTGAGATACCTAACACATTCCCTTGTTTTTCCAACTCTACATTTTGTTCCTTTAACTTATGAGATTCTCAAGTCTATGAAGACCTACACAGCAGCTTGCAGCCATTTCAGTCTTGTACTTCTGTTTTCCTTTGAAAATACCTTCAAGAAGTTTGCAGAAATTCGCATTTTTTGTTTGTTCTGAATGGGCAAAGTTGTGGTATCACTCTGGGCACTTGACTAATGAGGTACTTTTGCATAAACATTCAGTCTGGGAGAAAGAAAGAAACAAACAAAAAAGGTAGCAAATTTACACAAGTTACAAAAGCAAAGTCACTTTCTGACAACTGTGCTATGCTACTTTGCCATGCTTTAAAAATTCAAATTACAGTAAAAGTGAGTTACAGTGGTTGTAGAGTGAAAAGAAATGTGTGCCATCAGTGGGCAGTGGCATTAGCAGCACTACTGACAAATACTGACATCAGGAAATCTTTAGGAACTCATGAAAAGATAGCTTGATGGTCATTATAAAAAAATTACCGTAGAAGTGGAGATTTCTGGATTAATCCCTTTGTGAAGTAACTGGACCAAAGTCCAAGGTCATACTAATGTAAGGACTCATTCTCTGAGCTGATCTGTCTGATCCCTACTGGAAAAAATTTGATCAAGGAATGGATTTGATTACTGCAGAGTACATGCTAAACCACCACAACATGTCTGTGAGTGACTAGATTTAAATACATGGGGAAATCTGTTGCTTTGAACACACAGAGTTGGCTGGAAAGGTAGGTGTAAGTGTTCGGCAAGCTCTTAGCCTAAAGAGGATGAGACTCGGGGAAAAGGAGAAGGTGTGATCATGAATCATGTCAGAGATGTAGGCAGGATCAGATCTGTGAGGATTTCAGTGCTAGGGAGATTCATTTTAAATGAATCAAAAAGGAAGAAGGGAGTGAGGAAAAGGAGTAGGAAAACATTTGAAGATAGCAGAAGGCAAAGGTGTCAACATCTAGGAAGTACTGAGTTTTCTCACAAAAAGGGGTGATTAATATGAAAAGTACTAACAGATGCACCACTTTTTGTGATTTTTTAGGCGTTGTGAGAAAACTCCACAGGGAAAATTTGAATTTGCAGGAAATGTTGAATTTAATGATAAATCCATCTGATTCTTGCCACTTTTCTCTGAACTGCTTCTTCCGATGTAATGACAGACAACACGTATCAGAACTGTGCTAGGGCAGAAGCACCTGAGTTAAGTGCTCAGGGGAAACTCCTACTGAAATGCCAATGACTACCTGAGCTGTCATAACTTCTCTTTTACTGTGTGTCAGATGAGTGATAGAGGCAGCTGTTAGAGGAAAGGAAGGAGAATTGAGATGGTTTAAGTCACATATAAGTCCTAAAAATGACCACAGAAATACCCCCAGTGCAGGCTCTCTCTGGCAGTGAGCTCTGTGTGGGTGCAGGGGAATTTGCTCATCTAAAGGCATTTGGGACGTGAAACTAAGTGGGGAGAAGGATTGGAAAATAAAATGTGAAGTATTTGCATAAGACTTTATATGTTTTCTCATCATATGATTCATTGATCTTATGACTGAACAGCTGCTCTTCAAGATTCTTCTTTTCTGAAGTAAAAACCTGTTTGAAGAATTTATGTGATAAGTTGCTCATTGTTTTGCATTTGTATTTATGTGCCATGTAATTTTTGACTGCTGTCAGTTTTGAATGGGATATGGCAACTACAATATTGGCAAATTTATAAAATTTAACATGATTTCATTCATTTAATATTACGTGATGATGATGCAGAAGGCAGAAACATACCTTGTCCAAGAGCTTTTAGAGAATTGATGGCAAAGCAGAGGATGGGATCCCAAACCCTTATTCTCAGAAGACTGTAGAATCTGTTTCACACACACAGTGCTATAACAAAAGTTCTTGTCATGGGAGGAGCTCAGCACTGATAAATTTAAAGAGGCTGTACAAAACCTCAAACATTTTCTAGTTGTTACTAGTCAAGGTGGAAAAACATTTGGCAACTTGTGTAAATTTTTCACTTCTAGGTATTTCATAGCCATACATCAATAAAGGCCAATCTCTGCCTCAAAAGAGTTGTTTCCACAGTTCTGATATCATTCCCATATCCATGACTGTCTTCTGTCAGAGACAAGTAGTACAAGATTTGCGGGGGGGGTGACCACGTCTGGGGTTTTAAAAGAATGAAGATGCAGGACAAGAAATTTGGATGAAAGCAGTCCTGTTGGACTTCTGGTGTGACACTGGTGAGCCCCAGTCTGTCTGGGCTGTGTCTGATTGCCCCAGGCCTGGTGGTCTATTCTCCTGGAAGCGGGACGGGGAACATGGCACCAGCTTGAGCTGAGCTCTTCCTCCAGTCCAACCCAGCCTTTCCTG
Organism: Anomalospiza imberbis; assembly: GCF_031753505.1. Lineage (NCBI taxonomy): Eukaryota > Metazoa > Chordata > Aves > Passeriformes > Viduidae > Anomalospiza > Anomalospiza imberbis. Next base: position 11,797,153 of record NC_089683.1, on the reverse strand, counting down.
GCAGGGCTTTATGGCCTATTTTTTTGTGGTGGTTTATCTCACCCCAATGACCTTATTTTTCCTTTTCTGGGTAAAGAAGCATGACCAATTTTTTCTTATCTAGCTTGCACATGGCCACACAAATCCTGGGATATACACAAGACATTAGGTAAGGAGTTCTTTCCAAAAGTGAATATGGTTCTTTGGAGAGTATAAAGCCTTTTTGGCAGGAGAACTGGATTGTGTCAGATTAAAATTGGTGTGTAATCATCCCATGGTGCACTGGGAGCAATACAGAGCTGTGATCTGCCTGTGACCTATTCCTGGGGCTTGTCTTTCCTCTTGGCTCTCTGAGGTATTTGGTAGGAAGCTAAACATTGCAGTTTAGTAATATTGGCAAACCTTATAAATTGTTACAGGAGCTTGTGTGTAGTTGATGAACTAAAGATTTAACAAAATTATTCAATAATAATAGTAAGTAACAAGTAATAAAAATAATAAATATTGTATACCTTACAGTTAAATCATTAGTATCAGCAGCAGTCTAATTTTGGAATGTTTATGAAGTGGAAACAAGCAGGTATTTACATGTCTCCCAGTTTCCTGTGCTTTTGCTGGTGAGATCTGTTGGGTGGTGTTGTGATAATGATGATCCACTTGGACTAAATCTGATGAGGAGTGAACTGCAGAGCATAGACTGGGCTCTTTAAGTAGGTAGTGAGGAGGTGCACCTCTGTTATCTTTGAGTTTTAATTACATCATATTGCATTTACATGCAATTCTTATCTCAGTTTTAATTTTTAGTTAAGCCATAGTCCTTGACATATCTTTCCTTTTTAGGCTTTTGCATAAAAAATACAGGTGTCAACATGCTCATTGCACATGCATGCAATGTTGTCAAAGTACTATGAAAAAATAAGGCTGACCAGTTTCTCATTTGCATTTGAAGTTATCCTTTAGAAAGAAGCATGAGACTGACCCCTGTGCTTTTTACCTTACAGCTAAATTGTAAAGCTCTATAATGTACAGACAAATTCGATTTTAGACAGGCTTTGTAGCTTTTCCCCTTGGACATTAGCATTACCTGGAACTCAGTTTGACTGTGAATGAAGAGAAATGTGAGGATTTTTCAGTACAATTCAGAGAACAGGAATAACCAGTTACATTTTGCTAATCCACAGTTTGTGCCTGAGATTTGTCACTGCAGTAAGCCTTGGCAGGAGTGGCTATTATCCACTCTTCCTTGTTTCAGAGGGGCATGGGTGTGGCAATGTAAAGCCCAATACCTGGTAAAAATAGTGTTTTTAAAAGTACTAGAGCAGAAGAAAATGAAAGGTATGTATTTTATGTGGAATGGTCCCTAAGTTGTGTGCTTCCTGGTTTTCCTTTAAAAAATCCCTTACTTTTTTGGCCAGCTGTGGGTGATTGTTACTTCCCATTTATTATTATGGCAAAGTATTTTTAAAAATGGAGTCATTTGAGCACCAGTCATGCTGGATATAAGCCAATTCAACTCCATCAGGCTCCATCAAATTGTTCTTAAATGTTCTCCAAGTCCACATTATGGAAGACAAAAGATTTGCCGTGTGTAAGAGTTGGTTATACAATTTTTTTCAGCACATCCAGACTCAGGAGCTCATACAGCAAACTTTCCAGCTTAGGTGTGTATTCTAAAAGTAGAACTACAAAGTCTGGTTGTTTTTTAACAAACAAACTTGCCAGTTTTACTCTGCTCCTGCAGTAGACTATTCAATGGGACTTTTTATCACTCTAAATGGAAAATGTATGCTTCAGCTGTAGTGGGACTTTGCTAACAGCCCTGCATCCCATGGCTAGCTGAAAGGGCTCAGTCACTTGGTACTTCACTTATTTTTTCTGCCAGAAGCACTTTGACAGCACATGCCCTAATGTGTCACTGCAGTATAACTTGTTCCCAGGGGAATAGATGAACAAGCAGGGAGGAAATGATCATCCTGCCTCTCTTCCTGGGCAGCTTGCATCGATTAGTAGGCAAGGTTGCTCCCTGCACTCTGGCATTCCTGCAAGGATTTTCCGTATCAGTCTTCCACTCAGCCAAAATCAAAACAAGCTGCAAGTAGTGGAAAAGCAGAATAGGCTGGTGGGGAAGTGGCAAGCAGCTCTTCTGTGGTGAGCAGATGAAGTAGCTTTTAAAAAGATTATGATAGGAATATAGTCACTAGCTTACTCAACCCATCTCAATTTTTTCTCCAAAGTTTATCAGATTATTTCTTTGAGTTTTGTGTCAGAAATAATCTCCTGTGCATCTGTATTGCATATATTACCTTATGTCTAGACTGCTTTTGGCTGGAATACATATTTTCTTGGCTGGGAAGTCGGTGGTGTGAAGTGAAGCACAGAGGATGCTGCTGAGGTCCTGTTTCTGCATCTGGTGTGGGCACAGCCAGCCAGCCTCAGGTGCCTGCCTTTGGGCAGGCTGGGGAGAGCTGTGCTGGGGACAAGCCCAGGAGCTGGGGCAGTTCTGAAATCCAGTGCAGCTCACCTCAGCACCACCAGTTAGTGACAACTGGCACCTGCCATGAAGATCCTCCAAGAGAATGCAAACCTGAAGACTGCACAGACAGCTTGAATGATGACCCGCTTTTCCCTAAGATATAAACATCCCACATCTGTTATGCCCAGGTCACAAGTTTAACCTTGCATTTTCCTGAGGTCTGCATGAACCTTGGAGAAAAAGTTTTGTACTTGTCTGGGACACACACAGACTCAGGATATTGTGCCATTACGTCTGCTCTGTAAGTAGGCTCTGGGAGAGCCTAAATTACCTACACTATTCATGGAGGAATTTGCAAATCTACCTCCAACATTTGTGCAGAACCTCCATATGGTATAGTATGGAGTACATAAATTTATAAAGTATTCAGCACCAGTGTGCATAGCTTATGTGGGGACTTAGGGATCTGTGGGGATTCTTTTAAAGTATATTTAATTTAATTTAATTTAAATATTTTAAAAAGGATTCTATAGATCAGTGCAGAATCTTTAACTCTTTTGATTATTTTTATGTGGTAATTCTCCTTCCAGTGTGGAATGATTTGGAGTGGAACAAACCTTTCCACTAGACTAGGTTGCTGAAAGCCCCATGCAGCCTGGTCTTGAACTCTTCTAGGGACTGGACATCCACAACTTCTCTGAGCAACCTGTTTCAGTGCTCCACCACCCTCACAGTAAGGAATCTTATTACTGATAATCCATTATTACAATCAATAAATAATATGAAATTTATTACTGTTGGAATCTAGGTCTGTGTATCTTATACCTTCTGTAAGGGAGGCTTTATAGCAGCCTTTCAGTACCAAAAGGGGTAAAGCTGCAGAAGGAATTTTTACAAGGGCATGGTGTCATAGGACAAGGGGTGATGGCTTTAAACTGAAAGAGGACAGGTTTAGATTAGATGTTAGCAAGCAATTTTTCACTAACTTTTCACACCTCATGCTGGCTGTCTGTGCCCACACCAGATTTTTCACTGTGAGCATAGTGAGACAAGGTAATAAGTTGCCCAGAGAAGTTGTAGGTGCCACAGCCCAGGAAATGTCCAAGGTGAGATTGGATGGGGCTTTCAGCAACCTGATCTAGTGAAGGGTGTCCCTGGCCATTGCAGGGGTGGTGGAACTGGATGGTCCTTAAGGTCTCTTCCAAGCCAAATTATATGGTTCTATGAAAAATGAGAGCCCACATTTTTGTAGTAAAGTGAATAGCAAAGAGAAGTTCTCCTGTTCCAGATGTTCTTTGGGAAATGCTATTCCAAGATGGTTCCATGTATAAGTACTTTTATTCTAGGGAATTATTATTCATTGGAAACATAACTCTATTAAGAAGATGCTTTTCTGAAGAATAAGGAAGGAATGAGAATATTGTCACGTTGAATTTCTCAGAAATGCCTTGTGTATTTCACATCCACTACTAATTTTAATTTGAACTATTGCTCAAGTATAGGCATGTTCATAATGATTAAATCATTAGAAGTGTTTGAAGGAATTACAGAAACTTGGAAAATGCCAGTTACCAAGGGAGTAAAATTAGTTGTCTATATGTAAGAATAGAAAGCTAAGCCTGAGACTGAAGCCACAGCTCCATAAATGGTCTTGCTGCACATCATGTTCCTACCCACAAAATCCAGGATGCAATTACCTGGCTTTATAAGGCACAAAAGAAGGGCTGTCCCAGGAAGAAATTACCTCATCTTGAGGCTGGATCTAAGACAAAACTCCCCAATCCTGAGAAAGGTGCATTTACCTTTCTCAAGGTTTCCTTGCTGCTCCTGAGGCAATTGGTGGTTAATTGGTGGTTAACATCTCCGTTTTGTCTTGGTGCCACAATCAGCCTCCGTTCTTTTTCCAAAAGCTCAGCTTTGTCTGAAATGCCACCGTGTGACCTGTGGAGCTTGCTGCTGGTAAGCAAAGTTTGACGGACAGCCTACACTGTTTCCAGGGTGTAGGAAACATTAGGAAATACTGACAAGATCAGTGTGATGAAATAAATAGTATTCTCCAGCTGCTCTTTGTCTTACTTTGAAAACATTACTTTTTATGGCCACAGATTTTCCAATGGGAAACACTGAATACAGTTCAGGACCAGCTTTATCTAGGCTTCCACTGGTCCTAACTCCAAGAAACTATTTGTGCTGTAACAGTGTTAGAATTAATTCTGGTTTCTGACAGAAAATCACCCTGGAGTTAGTGCCTAAGGCTGCTAATGTTAGTGCTGCATTTTTGCATCAGCATTTTTGATGCATAAATAACTGTTGCATTATGTCTCTATCTAATATCCTATCTCAAGTATAGCATTTGGGGCACATTTAATGGCATTTGGTTATCTAAAAAGTGCTCTGTCAGAGCATACCACAGGTATCTAGGTGGTGGATGTAGTGTTGCTATTTATATCATAGTGCTCCACAAATATTAATAACACTCTGCTTCAGAGTGAGCTATAGCCATAAACCTGTAAAACAACTCCCCACAGTTCATCTTGATAGTCTGTTGAAATTGGACTGCTCTGACTATACCCCCTTCAGGCTCACTGCCAGTCTCATATTTTATCCTGAAATTCCACAAGGAGACACTCAAAATAAACACTACACTAGCAATTGCTTGAATTATACTTAAGGCAGTAGCAAGCACTGGTTTCACTTTAGCCTCTCTGTGGCTTTCTTGAAAATCCACAAAGTTTGACCTTCTGAATACACTTTGCTTTTATTTGTCTCCCCTGTTGACTGCAGTGGGAACTGAATGAGCACAGCTGAGAAGGGAATGGGTATATCATAGATGCTAACCTTTTATGACCAAATTATCCCTGTTAGTCCCACGTTGCCCAGCCCCAGGAACTTTATACAGTGCATATCTCCTCACTAGCTTGCTGTCAGCAAAAATACAGCTATTAGATTTGCTTTTGAGTTTTCTTAGGAGGAGGAGGAAAAAAAAAAAAAAGCAGTATTATTCCAGCCACCATTTCAGAGATGTTCAGCTTTTTGTTCTGCAAGTGCTTTTTCTTTGCTTCTTTTGAAAATAGCTGATCTTGTAATTCACTATTAAGGCCTAAAGGTGATCAATATAGCCCATCACCAAGGTCAGAACACCCTTGAATCAGACAGGTTTGCTAATTTTAAACTTCAGTGTTTTACAGAAAGTAGTGTGTTTAGCAAGAATAAAGGGGTAGAATATGGGATTGGGACAATATGAATGTTCATACATCGCTGCCAATGAAAGCAAAGCTTGCAGGTCTAATTTTAGGCTTTTCAGCCTTGGTATTGTTCCTTACAGCACAGTTATTTTCCATATGATACAAAGCACTCCTTTTCTTTTCAAGTTTTATAAACTGCTTTAGAGAACAAAAGCAAGGACAAAGTGAGTATATGTCATAGATGAAAGCAAATCAAAGAAGCTTAAGTAAGGCTGAAGTTAGTGATGGTTGCATGTCTTTATATTCAGAGGACAATTCTTTAAGAAAAACAAGAATCTTGAGAAACATGTCACAAGACCTGGAAGTACAGTTACATGGTGTCTGAACTGGTACCCTTTGGCTGTGACTGGATGGGCTTCAACACATTTAGTTAGTTTACTCTGTGCTCAGATGCCTATTAAGTTAGTCCTCTTTTAAAATGTCAAAATGACCTGTGCTGTTTGGAGAAGTAGGATTTTCAGGATACTTGCCTAACTCCTGGTGCTCCAAACTAAGCATTGTAGATGCAGTGAGGATGTCACAACTAATTCTTTATGTAACACCAGATAGATGCTGTTTTCTAAAGTTAACTTTTCCTGATGCATTAATAAAAATATTTTATAGAATTATAGAAACATGATACTGTAGAAATGGTTATATTCTTTCCTGTAGATTAATTACCAAGGCCTGGAACCAGTTGATACTAAGTCATTCCCCATGGAAGTGTCAGCAATGGTATTAACCTGTCAAAAACACCTTTAAAAATCATAGTTAACATAGTCCTCATTTGTCATCAAAGAGAAGCTTATTATCTGCAGGAGTATATGACATGGTTCAGAAAAGTCAGAGAACATTAATCTGTCTGGTTTTTTTAGTACTTCTGCTGTTTGAAGCTGGTTGGTAACTGGCTGTATTGGCAGAAAGAGTTTCCCGGGAAGAGTGTGCAGGGGCTGCTGTAATGTTGAGCTGGTATTTTGTCCCACAAGCTCAGCAAAGGGCCACTGCCTTCACTGGGCTTCACCAACCAGGCAGTGCCAAGGTTTGGGTCACAAGGTGTGAAGCACAGTTTGGCTGAAGGCTCTGCAGTTGTCCCCAGCTGGGAGAGTTATCTCAGTCTGAGCTCAGGGGACAGAACATTTTTTCATGCCTTTCTTGCTGTCTAGGAGTTAAATGTTTAGTCTAAACTAATTGTGTAGACAAGAGTAAGTATTTCCAGAGAGCAATTAATGCCAGTCACCTTTTATATATGCTTTCAGCATGGAATGAATTGCTTCTTGCTGAAATGGGTGCCTGTTTCTCTCCGCTGCACATTGGAGCCTTGATGACTAGTTTAGATTAGATATCCAACTTCTAATGGCTGCCACCCAGGTAGAAATAACCTGGATTAATCAAGTTCCATGCTACTGACTATAATAACTTCCCTGTTATTATTCTGTGTATGATTTATGGATGCTCTGTTAGAGGAGTAGAGTCTTCTCTTGTTTTTCTTTGCAGTAATTTCAAATGGTTTGTCATTAATAGTACAGTTGCTCAGTTCTCTGTTGTTCCTGATCATATGAAAGTTTTAAAAATTGTGTTTTTGTTATTGACTGTAATCATTAATAATATTTTAAAAAACATGAACTCATTTCATCATGGAACAGGTTAAGTTAAAGGCTGGTTGTTGGATGGCTTTCTGGATTCTGGCCAGCTTCTTGGAGTCATAAATCAATGTCACTCTTTTCAAGTTAAAGAAAAAAATGTTTCTAATAAAGTTTGGATCACAGATACTGAAATAGGGTGGGAGCATGTCATTAGTGAAGAATAAGCCAACTGTCAAAAGGCTTTATTTGGAGTCAGGCATTAAACTTCAGTATAGTAATTATTTGGATATTCTGGAGATTGTCACCCCTCAGGGCTTTCCCATGCATGTCAGATCTAAGATTTTTTTTTTTATTTTTTTTTTTTTTTTTTTGAAACAGATCGATATGGCAAGCAGAGCAGAGGAGTAAATTGAATGCTCTTCTTAACCCTAAAAAAGGTTTTTCCACAATGTTCTGAAATGTTGGGTTTTTTTGTTTGTTTTTTTTTTTTTTTTTTTTTGAGAAGTAAAGTTAATTTTTAAAAGAGAAAGTACAAATGCTAGTGAGATGACATCTCTGGCCTCATTGCCTTTTCCATTTTCATTATATCCTTTGATCAGGGGCAGACTGTCATCAGCAATAGTCAGGTTCATTTCTGCATTTGTTTTGGGGAAAACAAACACAACCAGTTTAAGCCTCTACTAAGAAATCTCAGCTCTCTTCTACAGTGTTTTCTCCTCTGACCAGTCTGTGGTGTTTAGGGTACTTGGAGATTGTTTGCCCAGATGTGAGGAAATTATTTGCTATCAGTCTCATCCCCTCCCAGCTTCATCTGCACCCACATCCCCAACCTGTAAACCATGGTGTTTCTTTCATGGCTGGCTTGGGTTTCTAAGGCTTTACACAACATAAATCACTAAGCTTTACAATCTATTTCTTAACATAAAATGCTTTCCAATACTTTTTTCAGCATTTTCAGAGTTTTCAGCATCATTTAAACATGCTGCATCCTGCTGCCATGCCTCCCATTCAGCCTCTGCCTCTCTGAATGATGCTGACAGCCCTGCTGGCAGCCTGGGCATGCATCCCTCTCTGCTCTTTGGGAGTGGTTGTGTTATCTTTGTGCCTGAAGATGCCAAGACTGTTTAAATGTCAACAAGATATTGCCCAGATGATTTCCACTGTAGCTTAAACAAGCATACCTGGGTTTTTGCCCTTGTGCATCCATCTTGAATGCTATGAACATCACTGCTCTCACTGCTTTTGCTGATGGCAAGTCAGAGAAGGAAAGGACAAAGTACAGATAAAACACTAGGGGTGATGAGAATTGGCATTGGGTAGGGAGTAAGAACCAGATAGGAAGGAAGGAGGGAAGGAAAGTAGGAGAAAGAGTCAGGATGAGCTGGTTCAGATTTAGTGGGACTGGCTTGGCAAGCCAGGGAGCCAAAAGTACAGGGTAAAGATTGGACAAGGAAGAAGAAGAGAGACAACCTGGGCCTGAGATTTACAATCAATTTGCTCTTACCATGTGTCTGTCTCACAGTAGAGCCATGGTAATGCTGTGCAGGCATCCTTAATGCTAAGCACATCTCCATAATAAAACCAGCTTAGCCTATATTTATTGTGTGTGTACATCTCTAAATGTGGTGGTGTTTTTCAGCAACACTTATAGCCTGTCCTTTCTCCAGGCTGCTCAGGCACGTGCTGTACCACACTCTGTTACTGCGCACTCACAGCTTAGCACTCACACTTACCCAGGACTAACACTGATATAATACAGGATTATTCACAGGCCTGGCTATTTTCATGAAGGATCTAATGCCAACCTGAATTTTCACAGCTTTGCAGTGGCAGTTTGTGAGAAACTGGGACCTTCAGAATGTTAAGAAGTGGTACCATGTGAGGTACCAAGGCATGGATTCACAGCCTTGTGAAGTTCAGTGTCTGGCCTGCTTTGTATGCTGGTGTTGTATTCTTAGAAAGTAAAGGTGACAGAGTTTAAGTTGCATTTTGAGCAGAGAATGCAGCAACTAAATACTTGAGATGAAATTTGCATAGCTATTTAGGTACCTGGTGAGATTTCTGAAGAGCACTCAAGCTGCTGGAGGGATGCTTGATACATTTGTACTGAACATCACCTTGATTTACTTGATTAGAAATGAACCAATGCAATTAGGCAACAGTACCTACATTAGCCAGTAGTCCAGACCCACAGAAGCACTTACATGTTTTTTGTAAAGCTGGCCTTATATCACTTGTCTGGAAGTCTACATTTTAACTTTCCAAGATATGCACATTTCCCACCAAAAAAAAAAAAGAACAAAAAACTCCAGATTTTTATAAGCAAGAAAAGACATTTTTGATCCTTTTTCTTGAATCCTCTGTTTCTTGACACCCACTCGCTCCCCTCCCTTCTTGCTTGGTCGTAGTAACAGGGCTACTCTGATCAGGAAAGATAAAGGGATTGTTTTTCACTATGAAAAAGCAGGTTTCCTGAATACCATTTGTTCTGTGCTCCCTTTTGTCTTGGAGATTGAAAAATATCACTACCAGAAGCCCATCATTTGGAGCCTTGTTCACTTCCAGAGGCCATTCTGTAACAGGTTCTTTTTATACTGAATCTTTTGGGAGTAGTTGAGGGAAATAAAAAAAAAAAAAAAAAAAAAGGAGAGGAAAAAAACCCCAAATCCAGCTACAAGTATAACTAGCTCAAACAGTTCTGCCTTCTGGCAGGGAACTCTTCTATTACGTCCTCTGATTTGATTTAGTATGCGTTCCAAACTCCTGGAAAGTGCCACTATAGTTTAAAACATTACTGTGTTTTGTGATGCTGAATTCTGGGTATTTGGGGATTTTTTTTTGTTATTATTGTATTTTATTCCACTGTTTATCTTATTCCTAAACTGCAGCCTTAATTTATTTTAACTTTACTTCTGTGTTGTCACACCAGAGAGAATTAACAGCTCTACCAGCACAGCACTTAATGTAAGCAGGGCCTGATCCAACTGCAGACCTGTAGATTATCTGTTGCTTTCAAACTTTGAATCAAGACCAGGTGCCTATCCAAAAACTGTATTCTTGTTCAATGACAAATATTGGAGATGAACCAGGAATTTGGGTGTGAAATCATACTTTTTCAGCCCTGAATGATTGCAGCACTTCTTCCTAGGTTGTTAAAATACAGGACTCTATGAAATATTTTATCAAGTTTTTAGCCTTTAATGATAACAATATGTTTAAGGCATTTTCTATCTAGTTTTAGATTTTCCAAGTTTTGTGTAGTATTTATATACACATAATATGGTGAAAAGTAGTAGACATAAAACAGTTATCGCACATTTTTGCAATTTATGGAGAATGGGAGAAAAAATGAAAAGTATTCATAACTGACTTGTGGAATTGACTAGTGAAGTGAGAAGGTTTGTGTATGATTTGAGATTGCTCATAAAAATTGGATTTAAATCTGACTATAAATTGCTGCAACATGATTATAAAATACTGAATATCAGGAATATAAAATGTCAGGTGGATTTATTGGTAATAAGAGGAAGGCAATGCCTGTGGGACAAAATACATTGATGACTATACCAAGAAGAAATTGGGAGAGGAAATGGAAATCAATGCAGATAGATCTCTGAAATTACCAATTCATATCAAATAGCAGCTAAAATATCTAGGAACTAGCATGACAGTAGAAATGTATTCTATTTTATAAGCATGTGGAGCATTCCGTCTGTAATTATAGTCACTTGTATGATAAAGAATTAGTAAATTTGTAAAAAGCCTAGAAAAAGGGAGTAAAGTTGTTTAGAAATGTGGCACATAGGCTGGACAGAGTCTGGCTATTTCATGTCTGATGAGGAGCAGGTGAGTAAGAAATAGTCACTCTTTCTCACAGTGCCAGAAAGAGGGTCACCAATGAAATTATTGTATAACGTTTAATTAAATTACAAAACTGACTTCCACAGGATGTTGTGGAGACCAAGATATAAATGTGGCCAAAAAGGGATCAGACAAATTCAGGAAAGCTAATTTAATCAGTGATTATTAGACATGATAGTCTGGAGAATCAATGGAGAGAGGACAGCACCTCCAACGTATGACTCATCCCATCCTAGGAGAAGTGTCTTAGATCAGCTTGCTGAGTCTCTACCTGGAAATTACTGTGTCTCTATTGGTCTAAATTACTAACTTAGTGCAGACACCAACATTTGAGAGCACTAAAGCAAGCTGATTTAAATCCCACCATAGACGTTATTTTCCTATACTAAAGATGAGGGGCATTTTTTCAATTAAAAAAGATGTGGGTGCAATTCAGTGGTGAAGAGGGTGTTTGATTGTAAAGAAAGAATATTTTCCTATTTGTCAATCAAGATACGTTTTTTTTCTTTCTTGCAGCCAGTTTAATTTGTATGCTTTATAGCAGAAGTATAATAAATATGAAAGAGATTATATCATCCCCAAAGAGATTATATCATTCCCAGCCTCTGGAATCATTAGAGAGAGCAACAACCATTTTTATATTAAACCTTTTTGCCTCCACATTCTCTAGTGATGAGTGAAGTAATCATGAGGTAATGCAAAGGAAGGCAGTGTTTGATATTTCTAGCTTTCCAGATTCTACAGACTTAAATAGTCCAGGGTAGCTGCCAGTGCAGTTCCTGCTTAGTATCATGGTTGGGAATAAAAATATTTCACCCACTGCTGTCTCCTGTCACCTGGGAGTAGCAGTTGCTGTGAAAGGCACAGCCATGCAAAGGCTGTCCAGGCTCTTTGTCCTTGCCTGTTACCTTCAACAATTCCCCCTCAATTTGGAGAGATCCTCCTTGATCAGCTTTGGCAAAAGCCTCGACATTGTCTCTGCAAATGCAGGTCTGCTAGAAAATGAAAATATCTTTTTATGGTTACTTTTCCTTTTTTTATCCAGCACCTTTGTAGTTTGGTTCCACAGACCTCAACTATTCCCATGGACAATTCAGTGACAGCCCTAAATTAGGAAAAAACATCCTGCCCCTTAAGAATTAGAGTTATATATCATGGTTTCCAGGATTCATAGCCTAAAATAATGTCTTTTTCTTGCTTGTTTTTCTAAAATAGTTTCCTCTGTGGGTCCTTATCTACCAAAGGTGGACAGTGAATCAGAACAAAATTATATTTTCCTAGACAATTTAATGGAACTGTAGGCTGCTATTTTAGATTTGCAATTTTGAGACCTTTGGAAAGATTTCTGAGTCAGCTTGTCTGTGCTTAGCAACCTCCATCAATTGCTTTATCCTGGTGGTTGTTAAACTGAAGGAATTCAGACAACAGTTTTTGTGAATTTCATAATAATTTAAGTGTTTATATAGCTTTCATTTGTTTTCCTCCATATTTTTATCTGCCTCACCACTGCTTTTTTTCTCTTTTGTTGAATGTATTTCTATGGCCTGTCCCAGAGCTGTTCCTTTGTAGCAGTTTTCCACATACTTTGCTGAAGGAGTTCTACATGCACTGATCTCTACCCCAATCAAAAATGTTGCTTGCCTTTTTATGTCATCACCAAAAACATAACTCCTGAACTCAGTGTCTTAGAAAAACAAGCATTTTAGAAAGTGATCTGAAAAGCAGGCATCTCTTTAAACTAAAAAAGCCCAAAACACAGCAAACTTGTTGTCCTTTGCAGGATGAGGCACAGAAGTTGGATGAAGATGGACGATGTGGTACTACAAATGTGTGGTGTGTTGTATTGGTCTCTTCTGTCTTCTCCTCTTTCTTCAGTATAGATTTTATTATTCTTGGCCATGGTAAACGCTACTGTAATTTAGACTGTATCTCTCTGTGTTTTTTCTTTTTGTATACCTTTTCTTATTTCACCAAGAAAAAAAAAGCACGTTTGCACTCACATGGATTCAGCTGAGCAATTTATCAGTTTTATTAGCAGAGCAAGAGTAGCCAGTTTTTATAAAAATTTATTCCAGTAGAGCTCTCATTGAAAAACAGTTGGAAGAAATTGTTCCAATTACTTTTAATGTATGAAATGATGAAATTGTGCTGTCCTTTAGCACGAGAGGCTTTCTCTCTCTCCCTCCCTGTCTCCCTCTGGCATCTTTTAACAGAGAGACCATATGCTGTGATTCATATTTGGGACCCATGGAATGTTGTATGTTTTACCATGCTGTCTTGCAGAACTATTGTACTGTATAAATTAAGTCAAAACTAGAAGAAATAGCTAACAGCTTCCAAATGCTTCATGGCTGAGATTTACTGGGTTGTATTTGTAATTAGTCTTTAGTTATGAAGGACATACACGAGGCTCAGGGGCTTGCCATTAAGGTCATTAAATAATAATGAGGTTCCTGTACTGGGGACCTAGAGTCTCCTCTGAGACAGCCAGCATTCCTTTTACTTTGTCCTTTTTGCTCATTTTGCATTTTCTATCAATATTAATGTCAGAGTGAATTATTTTTTCTGTCTCAATATATAGCCTTGCTAGTAGCTCTATCATCTGTAAAAATACTTACATTTTTCCAGGAAGAAGAGTTTATGAGGCTCATCTATATTATCTATGAGTGATTTCAAAGAGTTACTAATGTGGGTTAATTAATGAGGAAACACCAACTAATAGTTATATGCATTATTGCTTTTTGATGCTGGGTTTGCTGATGTAATAGAGTCAGTCTGCATTAAAGCCATATTAAAATTTGAATAAATTTTGTGCTTTATGACAGAAATTGTATTGGCAGCTCTGGAAAGGGAATGTCCTAGAGGAGGAAGCACAGTTGTCAGTGAATACTAAATTCAGTCCTTGCTGGGACTAGTTCAGTTTCACACATTCCTGGCTTTGACCTTTTTGCTCCACTATCCAGTAAGGATAGTAGTCAAGGTTGAAAAATTAGATCAACAGTGATTTGGACCTCTTGTGCATTTTTCTAGGAAATAGCAGAGGGGATTTGGTGGTACTGGGTTAATGGTTGGACTCGATGTTCCTAAAGATCTTTTCCAACCTAAACGATTCCATGGTTCTGTGGTTGGATTTATGCAGGCACAAAGAGCAGGTGAGTTGGCAGCTCTGCTTTGGGCACTGCTGACACAGCAGCTGGCTGCACATTCCCTCTTTGCTGGTTGGGTGTGTGCTTGCTGGAGTGGGCAGGAAGGCTCACAGCTTGATGTCTAGCACAGCACTGCACAGGAGAGTCACTGTGTTAAGCAACATCAGAAACACCTTATTTCCCTCAAAGCTTTCAGATGCTGCCTGCATAGCACAAATGGGGATTAAGGGAAGGCAAGCATTTTTCATGGACTCCAGAGGGAGAGCCTTTAGTTATAATCTTGATTAATCAATTTCAGTGAGCAAGGTTTCTCTGCAACGACTTTTCTCTGCTATAGAAGCACTATAGGGCACTGCAGCATTTAACTGTTAGGTTCAAGCTGGTGTGGGGGTCGGTCTCTTTGCTCAGGTAACAAGTGACAGGGTGAGAGAAATGGCCTCAAGTTGCATTAGGAGAAGTTTAGATTGGATATGAAGAAAAATTTCTTCACTCAAAGGGTGGTCAGATGTTGGAATAGGCTGCCCAGGGAAGTAGTGGTGTCACCATTCCTGTAAGTGTTCTAAAGGCACACGGATGTGTCACTTGGGGATATGGTTTAGTGTTGAACACAGTGCTGCTGGGGTAATGGCTGGAATTGATCTTAATTTTTTTTTTTTTTCCCAAGCTAAAGAGTCTATGACTTAAGTTAGCTGTCTAAGTCTGGATGGCAAGATGTCATTTGGCTGATTCATCTGCTTAAGCAGAGGTGTCTAGTGCCACCTGAAAGGACCTAAGGTGTCTGAGACATCCATGTAGGACAGACACCTGTGTCTCAGCAGCTGAGATGGCTTAAGTCATCTGAGTGGCTTAAGTCATACCAGTGGGTACTTGTTAGGGCATCTCATCCTTGTTAACAATCTGTCAGCTTAGAGCTAGATTGAAGGAACTAAAATATTATTTCAAAAGAGCCATCATACCACTCTAAGTAAAATTTTTACATTTATTCCAAACCATATCAAAAGTGATGAAAAAAAACATGCCTTTCATAGTAGTGGAAAGAAATAATTTTTATTTGAAAGTTCTACCTTAGGGAAAGCATTTTCAATTTTTCTTCTGGCTTTCTGTCATAGTCAAGGCTACTTCTGATCGAATTTTAGATACCTTTTTCCTGTCCAAGCTGTGTACGTGATTCATCTGTTCACTCATTTGTATGAGTAACATTTTTGATCAATCCTCTGTCCAACTCAAAGGTGTAAAGCCATTGATTTCATTCTGCAGAATTATGATTCATCTTCTCAGTAATATATTTCCTCTGCATTTAATCAGGCTCCATCTGAAGCAGTCACAAGGGATAGTTCTAGCGATTCATTTATAATGAATTTGGGGTGAGCGTTGCGTCAATGGATCACTAGCCACAATGATACAAACATTTTATTTTGAATCTGAAAGGTTTTTAGTAAAATAAAAAGCTGTAATCTGCTTTCCTGCTAACCACTCCTGTTAACATTGGCTGTAACACAGCCATGTGGCTTTTAGTAATGCAGTGTTTAGCCCATAGGTCAAAATGATCTGTTGAAATCAGCTCATGCACAGCAGTCACGGGTGTGCAAAAGCAGCTAATACCAGGGTCTGGGGTACTTCTTTTCATGCAGAAATGGAATGGAAATGAAGGTTTGAAGTGTGTCTGTACGTGTTAGCTTATATTTATTTCAGTTATCACAACACTATTTGTAGACTGTGTGCTGATATCACTGCTCAGTTTTGCGCCACCCTCTGCGAATCACAGTTGTCATCACAGGACGCAGGAGCATGAACTAGATGAGAAGAGATCGTCTCACTACTGTGTGAGTTGGGAACAGTGAGAAACCAGTCTGAGCGTGGAGGAGGGTCACACAGTGCTCACCATACCTGCTTCTCCCTGAGAATCCAGAGCAGTGAGATAGGGCCTTGCACCACTGGACATGGCTGCTAAAGGGACTCTGTTGGGTAAAGAGGGAGATGGATATTAGAGATGAGTTGGAGAAATTAATATAGCATTTAGATGGTCAGAGTGAATTTTGTTGCAAAAAAGTATTGTATTTAATAATAATAAAAAAGATTTTTCATAGAGGCCAGTACTTTACTTGGTTAAGAACTATATTGAGGAAAAAGCAGGAAATGAAAAGGGCATAATGAAACAATCCTGAACAATTTGATCTCTGCAGTTCAGCTATTTAAAACTATTTTGGTTTGTGGGGGCCTGGAAAAGAGCAGAAGAGAGTTTTTCCACTGCTATGATGGACATAAATAGCATTGTGGGAAGGATTGCATTTGGTACACCAGCATGTTGCATTGTAATGACATTAATCACACCTGAGTAAGTGTTGTGATGCATAGAAATAACAATCGACTTTGGCAAATGTATGTTTTTCCTAGGGAGATCAGGAACGGCATTAGGTTATCCACTGCCAATGAGCAAGGTGGGATTTTTCTTGCATCACTTTAAGCAATTAGAAATCCAGTTTCAGATCCAAGAAGGTTTAGAGGGCTGGCTCTACAGGTGGCAGAAAGAAGGAGATGCTTGCTGACTCATTCTGTCTTTAAATACACATGCATATATTCATCCTGCCTCTTTCAGAAGTCTCTCTCTGCACGGGGTGGATCACTGAAATGTATGGCCCTCTCCATTGACTGCAGAGGGACCAAAGACAACTGACTTTTTAAACAGCAAAGATTTGATTACTTCACCTTTGCAGAAGGCAGGGCAGTTATTGTGATGAGGAATATGGATATAAGTGAAGACTGAAGCGTGTAGTATTAAGTAAAGGCAATGACTTATGAGTCAGAGTTGCAGTCTAAAAAGGCACCTGAGGGAGTCCAACTCAAATTAAAATGAGGCTGGAAGGTGAACAGTAAAAGTACTTCTTGGTAAGCATATCACCTCAGGGAATTTGGCCTTGCACATATCAAACAGAAGAGTAAAATGACATTTCAAACTAACAATAAAACAAACTGATAGCAAATAAGACATCCTGTAATTTAAGTGGAAAGAAAGCACATATTAACTTTTTTATAAGATGATTTTACTTTTTTTATAGTATCGTGACAGAATAGATGAATATTTATTTACAAACAAATGAAAACTAAGAAAAAAAAATGTGCATATATGTAAATGAAGTCAAGGCAGTAGCTAAAGTCCAAAAAACCTTATCCCCAAGCATGAACCTTCAGTAGTCTTTATCTCAAAGAAAATCAGCATTTCAATTGATGCTAGAATTGACACTAGTCTCTACAAATTGACAAAAAAAGTCTGTGTCTCAGGCAGAGGAAATGTTGATACACTTTGGCATAACAAAACAAAATAATTGTTTAGAGTCTATACAAATGTAGACTGGTTCCAG
Source organism: Anomalospiza imberbis (assembly GCF_031753505.1). NCBI lineage: Eukaryota > Metazoa > Chordata > Aves > Passeriformes > Viduidae > Anomalospiza > Anomalospiza imberbis. The sequence goes on along the minus strand of NC_089683.1, from coordinate 11,779,528 downwards.
AACACTGAAACATGCTCAGGGAAGCTATAATGTTCAGTCATGCCCTGTCAATCTTCACCAAAAAAAGAGATGTTTACAGCAACTATCCCAGAAAATGTTCAGTACTGACTATTGGACAGATCTCTGATGTATCTAAAATTGCATAAACCACTCTTGAAATGCAAGGCTCAGAAAGTGACTTTTATGCAATGCTGCTGTGTAATTTTCTCCAGTGGCCTCTTTGAAGTTGTACTGTCCAGGAGGTCACAGATTTCTCATCTCATGAGGGAAAGACTATTGGAAACTGTATTCTAGAATAAAACCTCAGAGAAAGCAATCAAAAACTCTTATATTTCATATAAGGTACAAAACAAATTTGTCACAGCAAGGCTCTGATGTTGGAGCACTGTGGATAATTAGGTGATTGCAATGCTGTTCATCATATGAATTATTAGAGAAAGGTAAATGTTCTGCAGGCATTTTAAGATTATTATTTACAAGGACAGAATTTACTGGACAACAATCCAGTGAAGAAAATACTCATTCCATTGCTGAAAAGTCAGTCTTCCTCCTCAAATCGCACATCTTTGTTAATTACTATCACCACTGTCTACAGACACTGGACCAATAGCAAAATGAAACTATGGCAACAGATTTACTCACGTATGTGTCTGACACTCAGCATTAACAAATCTGCTTGTCCTCATCAGAAATTAATCACTAAATTCTGTAGAACATATATATCACTAAATTTTATTGAAATATTGGAAAAAAGGGGACTTGGAAGAAAATAAACCACAGACAAACAAGTCTGAGCTATGACGTATCAAAGCCAAATAATGAAGGTAAGGGGAAAGCAAAAATTTTCTTAAAGAGAACTGAGCATTCAGAGCCTAAGCTTCCTCCAGAAATGTGGACACTCCCCAACGTGGTCTAAAAGAGCCCAAGAGAAAAAACAAGCAAAAGGATTTTGTCCCTGTCTTTCCAAATCTAAAATTAACTGGTAGAGCCTGGAAGCTCTTCTGAGCACTTGTGTCTTGTTGGACAACGCAAGTAATTTACACTTTGTCCTGTCATCTCTGTCCACTTGTAAAGGAGGAAAGCCAGCTATGGCTTTTTGTAAGCAATTTCCCAATCCAAATGAGAAAACGGGCAGAAATGAGACCCTGCCGTGTCGTTCAGACCATGTGTCTGCAGGTTTGTTTCTACCCAAGCTGCTGGCTTCAGCATCAGGCTTTGAATAGAGCCCTACTGTGACTCACAGGGCTGCTTCAACAGTGGAGATACTTGTGGGTCTGGAATGGCTCTTGATTCTCATGCTGAAAATGGAGAGAATGCCCTCTTGCTTTATTCCAGAATTAACAGTAAACAAATGCATACTTTTAATGAAATAAGTTCAATGTTAGCTTCCTAGTCACCTAGAGAGAAAAGCCCTACATATCAGTCATTGTTATGTTAGAGTATCCCCCTGTACAGGTTTTACCCTTTCAAGTGCTTTCTTTATTGCTTGAATCTAATTGAATATCCATCTCATTTCAAATAAAATTTAAAAATATATCTCTCTTCTTTTGCTTAGACCTCTTTTCTGCATTTATTATTCAATTTGGTTGGATAATTGCATTCCTTAATGCCATTACTCTCTATTTTCCCCCATTACTTTTACAGAGAAAGCTTACAGGCCTGAATCTGATATTTGCTAAAGCCAGTAAAGTAATCTGAAATCACTGGATTTATTCCAGTTTTTGCTGTAGTGCCACATAAATCAGAACCTAGCCTATTTTTTCATCCATAGTTTGAGGTTTATGTTATCAATGCTGCTTCTATAATGACTGCTTCTAATTTCAGTATGGTGTTACACAAACGCAGAATCACGGAATGGGTCAAGTTGGAAGGGACTGCAGTGGATCATCTGGTCCTGCTCAAGCAGGGTCATCCCAGAGCTCATGGCACAGGATTGTGTCCAGATGGGTCTTGAATATCTCCAGTGAGGGATGCTCCACAACCTCTGGGCAGTCTGTTCCAGTGCTTGATCATCTGCACAATAAAGAAGTTATTTCTCATACACACATACATGTCAATTCTTATTTTTTGGTCATGGCAGGTTAAAAACTTAAAATAGAGCTCTAAGTTTTGTCTGAAGGAGAGAGCTGTTAGTTCAGGGTCAGTTTTATTTCTGGGTAAAGGGAAAAACGTGGTCCTGACGTCACTATGGGCAACATAAAAATATGAAAGTATATGTATCTACCTATACCTGATAATCAATTTTCTCCCACAACAGCTACTGAAAGGATGTCTGCTGTTCTGGAATCTTAGAACTGTGGAGGTTGGCAGGGACTTCTGAAGACTGTGTAGTGCTCAGCCCCACTTGGCAGGGTCAGCTAGAGCAGGGTCACTGTGCCTGGCATTGCCCAGCCCCGTTTGGCTGTCACGGTGGTGGGTACCTTCTGCTCCAGTACCTCTGCCAGTGTCTGGCATGCTGCTCTTTGCCTGCCTTTTCTGTCCTGGCAGCAAACACCTGAAGCTGGATTGCTTTCATCTTCCACTCCTACAGGTTGTTGCAGCCCTTCTTTCTTGTGCGCAAAGTGCAGGTGTGGAGTTGCTCTGTGTTTGGATCCAGGGTTTCTGAGAAAAGAGACTGAGCTGAGTGAGGCAGTTCTTGTCCTGTAGGAGTTTGGAGAACTGCAGATGCCATGACATCATGAAGTAAAGGCCACTTCAGGGAGAGATAGTGAAAGGAGAAAGTCCCTTCTAGGCTGAGTGACACCTTTTTCAGAAGGTTTAATCATAGTGTAGGACTTATGTCAGAATCTTAAGAGCTGGTATCATGCCACAGTGCCAGAACCTCCTCTAAAATATCTTCATCTTTTGCATGTATTGGGAGAAAAAAGGGCTTTCCTGAGTGGTTCCACTAGGCAAGGTGTAGGACAGGGCTCAGCATCATCCCTGTCACATGCAAGCTGACTTAGAAATTGTGTCAATGACTTATGTGAAGAGGTGCTTCACTAATTGCTTAGGGAAAATATAATTGTATAACAATTTGGGATGGAAGGGAACTTAAAGATCCCTAGTTCCAGCCCCCCAGCCACGGGCAAGGAACCTTCTCTAGAACAGGTTGCCTATAGCCCCGTCCAACCTGGCTTTGACCACTTGCAGGGATGGGACATCCACAACTTCTCTGAACAACCTGTTCCAGCACCTCACCACCCTTACTGTAAAATATGTCTTCCTTATATTCAGGGTAAATCTACCTTCTTTCAGATGAAAACCAATGTCCCTTGTCATTTCATTACAGCTCCTAGTAAAGAATCTCTCTCTGTGGGGATGGCAAAATTCCTCTTATTTTCCAAATATATAGTTCCTTGGATACTTATTTCCATGGGACTTTGGGTATGAGGCTGTTGTTTGTTTTGTGTATGAAAGACAGACTTTAGCTCCAAATTTCTTCTTCTGTAAAATACTAAATGTATTTGAACGAATGAGGCATCTACATGGCTTGATAGCCTATCTATCCTTCATGCTGGCATTAGTATAGAAAAGACAGTATTTGACACAGCCTGAAGGGAAAGGAACAATGCTGTGAGTTGCTAGGAGTTATCAGCACAAGGCTGGAAATTTGATAAACAGTCTGCTTAAAAATCATGTGAAAATTATTCTCCTACGGTAGATTATAGACATAGGTCTTTGCTTTCCCCAGCATTAACTGTTTGGGGGTTTGTTACCCCTATATATGTGTGTGTTGGAGTCTATACACTGATGTGCTGTTTATAGATTTCCACTGGGTGAAAGACTGCAAAGACATCCACCACTCTTGCTTGCTCAGTGCCTGGATTTCATGTCATGCCCAGGAGTCAGCGCGTTCCTGTGGGAGCTTGTGGGCTGGGAGTGGGCAGAGGGGTGGGGATGAACCACAGTTTTCCTTCCAGCCTAATGAGTGCCTGCCAGCACAGCTGAGCTGGCAAAGTGAGTGTTGTCATTTGCCTCTGGCATAGTCCACACGACTCATTCCCACTTCCCAAAGCCAGGGAAGAGCAAGAAAAACATGCACCATACAAGGGAATTAATTTAATGCAAAGACCTCACGAGGCTGCAGAGGTATTGGTTGACTACCAGCTACCTCAGCTCCTGCAGAATTACTGGGAAAGCGAGCGTGTGAACGTGGGCAGGTGTCAAAGCAGTCAGAGTACATAGGAATAAGTTGGGGTGGCCTAAATCACTTTGGTGGTTTTGCCCAGGGTTATGAGGTGAATCCTTCTGCACTGCTGGAATCAGTGTTAGGGGGGGAGGTGGCTTGAGTGACCAGTACCTCTTCTCCAAAGGTTACCTTGGAAGAGCAATTTTTCTCTCAGCTACCCATGTGGGAATTTAGTGAAATTAGGCAGCTACTGTGGATATCAAAAATAGGTGGTGTGACTGACCCATTTATATGTGAAACACATTTCCCTATGTTTCACGGAATGGCAGACTCACTAGGATTGGAGGGGGCTTCCAGAGATGCCAAGTCCAAGCCGCTGCTCAAGCATGGTCGACTATAGAGGATTGCTCAGAGTTTTGTCCAGTTGGGTTTTAAATATCTTCAAGGACAGAGACTCCACAACATTTCTGGGTAATCTGTTTCAGTGTTGGATGACCTGCTCAGTAAAGAAATGTTCTCTTACATCAAGAGAGAATTTCCTGAATCTGAATTTGTGCCCATTGCCTCTTGTCTCACTGGGTACCTCTGAGAGGAGGCTGACTCTGCTGACTTTGTTCCCCTTGTTAGGTATTTAGACCCACCTTGATAAGACCCCCTGAGCCTTCTCTCCTGAAGGCTGAACAGACCCAGCCCTCTCAGACTTCCTTTCTATAACCAGTGCTCATCACCTTTGTGTCCCTTTGCTGGGCTCCAGTAAGTCCATGTCTGTCCAGTATAGGGAACCCAGCCAGCACTGGACACAGTGACCTGGGGAATGGTGAGAGCAGTCTCGTCAGTGCTGGGCAGAGGGGAAGAATCACCTCCTTCAAACTGCTGTCCACACTTTTCCTAAAGCAACTTGGAAAGAGAATGGGTTTATGTAACTATGTCTAAGAAAGCAAGCAAAACAACACAGAGCTGGGTTATAGGGACATTGTTGAACATTGTTGGTGCTGTCTTCTCAGTGGAATTTGCGTCCTTTTTCAGCACAAATAGGATATCTTTGGCAGCACTCAGTTTACTTTTCTGTAGGAACACACAGAGTTCAATTTGTTTGCTCTTGGTTCCTTTGAACACTGAGCACATGCCAAGGAGGCTGAAGGGGAATGAGAGGAGGCGAAAGAAGACTGGGAATGGAGCTGTGTAAGCAACAGTTGAGGGGGTCTTTTGAAACCTTTAAAAAGCAAACAAGATTCTGTAAGTCATGTTTTGCTATTCAAATTAAATTTTTTATTTCTAAGGTGTGTAGTTTAAATTTTGTTATGTGAAACTCTACTCACACAGAGAGTTTACTGCTGGCAAGCCAAATGGGAGAGGCAGACCTGATAAACCTGTGCAGGACTTGTTGTGAAATATTATAGGGAAAAAGCCTTGCCATTGGCTGGGAGGTTTGGATGGTGATCAAGTGGAGAGCTTTTGAAATAACATGAGCATGTGTGGGACATGATAACATTGCAGGAAATATATCAAACAAACAATATCAGGCCTTAAAGATGGAGATCTGTCTGGTGTGGGCCCCCTGAGGTCCAGCAGGGCAAAGAGCAGGCAGATCCGTCCTCAAAGTGCCCCACCTGCTGCTGGCACAGCCTGGACTGCCTCAGGCTGGGGATTGGCTGTTCAATAAAATTCCATCTTTACAATCTGACTTTTCTGTGGACCTGTAAAAGCAGCAATTAAGGTGTTACTTAATGAAATACTGGAGTAGCTTACTAAGTATTTCTGAAAAGCAATTTTCTCTGGATGGCTGACGGCCTTTTCAAGTGTTTCAGAAAAGTGATATGTTTTTAAACTCAACCTTCATTGCTCTTGCTACTTGTTGCACAACAGTAGAGTTTTAATATTTTTCTTGATCTTTCATTTTGATTGTGTTGCCCTTGCTAGTGTTAATAAGCATTCTTCTGCCAGAGCAATCTCACTGGGAACAGACTTGACATGGTATCGATGCTATCTGGCACCCACATACCTGGTTCCTTGATTATCAGGAATCTCTCCTCCACATGAAGCCTTTTTTTTTCCTTTCATAATCTTTTTGCTAGAAAACACAACTGATTATGAATAGCAGTGCTTGGATTGTCACATTGCATGGTTGGAAGTATGGCATGTAGAAACAAATTTATAGTTGAAAATGATAAAATTTACTAAACAAAAAAATGCTTGCAGAGTGATCTTTCTTCCTCTTGAAATCTTAGTGATTGTGCAGCTGTTCTCTCCTGTCTTTTCCTAAGACATATTTGTAGATTTTTCACAAGGAAAAAGCTTGTTTGGGAAACTGTGATTGTAAGTTAATTAAAAATAGTTTTCATTTTATAAAACTAAATGTGTTGGCAGTAGCATACTCATTGCTAATGGGCAATTGTACTTTTTCAATAATAATAAGAGATTCAATGAAGCTCTAGAAGATGTTAGTATATGATTAACTAGATAATCTATGTATTTGAGTTTTATTCCCAAATAAGATGGATCTCCCAGAGCCAGAAGTCTGAGTTTATATTTGATAATTATATGAGACTCTTGAGCTTTCTTGCAGATTGTAATTCAATTACTCTAAGAAAAGAGCTTTAAAACATGAAGAAAGAATGAGTGCTTCTAATTCCAGGAAATAATTGTGACCAGCTTGGTCAGTTTGCTTACTCTGTCCCAAAGAGAGCCCAGCAGATTATGTACCATGCTGTGCTGCAGCAGCAAATAAGAGTACAGAGCCCAGAAATCACAAATTATACCTTTCTCAAATACTGGTTTGGTTCTGTGGAAAAAATAGCTTCTGAGAGTGTTTATTAAAATGTCAGCTGTGATTTCCTTTACTAGGAGATATTCTATGGTGAGGTACATCAGAAATGGCTGAAAGGTGTTTGGCACTTACTGGACAACCTGTGACAGGCAGCTGCCCAAAATTAGGGACCTGGATCACAGAGGCAAATAGCTGGTGACTTGTTTCTCTGACTCTGATGATAGGTTATGTGTGGATATGTGTGTCTTTACTCATGTATTCTTACACACATCCAGACCCACTCCATGCTCTGTAGATGTTCTACAGTGGATTATGTTCCCATCACTGAGAACAGCAAAGGCAACTTTGGCAGATGTGGCTGAGATTCGCCACATCTGTTCTGTTCCACCTCTCTGGAGTGCCAGGTCCGAGGGCTGTAAAGCTAATGTGGATGAAGATAAAAAAGCTGCTAAGACAGAAAAGTGATCAGTCAAAACCACCTGATTTTTGCCCATTGAGGATGCTTTTTTTCGTCTGTAAATATTGTTAAGCACTTCTGGGGATATGAATCCAGGTGAAGAGTCAAGCAAAAGCACAATTGGCTAAATTAAGAGAGGAAAAAAATGCTTTTTGACTCTACCTAGAATAGTTACTGTAACTACAGACTATCTTTAGGGGTTTTCTGGATACTAAGCAAAGCACCTTATGACTTCAAAAGGCAACAGAGTGTAAATAGAAAAGAAAAAGAGGAAGTAAACATGCCCCATAAAGAATAAAACAAATTTTAAAAAGTCATTGTTTCTTGTAAAACCTAACTGAGTGGGAGCTAGAGAAATAGCTGCATTAGTATTCTTTAGTCTCCATGGGATTTAAATTCAGAATGTGCCAAACTGGGTCATTGTCATACATGAGAAGATGGGGACTTCAGAGATAAGGCTGGAGCAGTTGCTCTAAATACCTTAAATTGCCAACCCATCATTTAGTCAAAACAGCTGATTCCTGGACATCTGCATGTACAGTTGCACCTGTGGCAATTAACTGGAAGATTGAACTCTCACATATTTGTGCTAAGTTTACCAAAATCTGTGAACAGGAGCTTGGCAGAACCTCAAAATAAGTTTAGAGCATGGAGTAAGTTTAGACCAGGGAGGACCATGGCCAGAAGGGAGAGGGGCCATGAGGTCTTTCAGGAACAGACCTGGTGCTGCTGGCACTATGGCACCAGGGGATATGTTCAACACACGCAGAGACCAGGAGGAATTATTAACTTTGCACCTGCTCAAGGAATGTTCCTATAAAGGAAATTATATAAATATATTGATTTGTTGGAACAGAACAATATATGTCCTTCTGAGGAGAAAGAAACTTCTGGTTTGAAATAGGGGAAGATGCCAAAAGCGATAGATTAAAATTGGGAATGGGTGGTGATATGGACTAGAAATCAATGCATTCAGTGTGGTACAGTTATTAGACACAGATGCTAAACTGGAGATAAAAATAGAAATGCAAAGCTGGGCTCTGGAAAGAAATTATTCATTGCTTTGCAGTTCTCTACAGGACAAGTTAAGTGCTGTCTGTCATCTGATTAAAAAGTAACAGCAAGATATCTGTCATGAAAAATACTGTAGCAAAATAAGAAAATGTTAAAGATGAGATTTTCTCTAAAGTTCTCTCAAAGGACATCTTCGGTCAAATGTCAAAGCACCTGAAAGTATCTCAAAGGGCCAACATGGGTAGTACTGAAATTACTGTATTTATCTATACACACATGCAAATTTAGTATTTCTTTTAATATTTAAGTGTATACAAAATTTATTTAACAAATGCAGTGAATATCTTCAGAGTAATGGTGATGAAATGTAAACAGTGATGAAATATAAACCATCTAATGTTTATCAATTATGCATTAAATACATAAATATACATCTATTTATACATATGTGTATGTACAAATGCGTAAAAATTAAATTTATTTTTTCAGTTTGGTTTCATAATTTTTTGAGACCAAGTTTGTGGACTCTTGTTTTGCTTCCTCCCAGTGGAATACCTAATGCTGTATGTTACAAGCCTGTCTGTCCTTGGAGATGTGAGGAGTAGCTGCTATTGTAGATGTCATATCAGAAGATATTTTCAAGACAAAGATAAAGAGGAATTCTGTGGACATCCCTGAATCTGTGATTTTTTTTGTTACATTCAAAGAAAAAAAATAAGTAATCTTTTTCAATCTTACTGTAAAGAAAAGCTGTAATTTGCCTAATTTTAAGGTAAATGAGAATAGTCTCTCTCCAGGCCTTAAGATTCCTAAATGAAAGAAGAATGTTGCCTTTTTCACTATTTTCAGCCTCCAATAATCAAGCATAACATAGGTTCATCACCAAAATCATCATCATCATAGCAAATCAGTGAAGTTGCATTTGACTGAAAGCAGCAGTGAATGCAAAACAATTGTTCAAGTTATGTGGCGAATTCCAATTTAAAATGTTCACATTTGGCTAATTATATTCATTTATTTCTTCCTAAGGCAAAATGGGGAAACAAAATAGTAAGCTGGCCCCTGAGGTGATGGAGGATCTGGTGAAGAGCACGGAGTTCAATGAACACGAGCTTAAACAGTGGTACAAAGGATTTCTAAAGGACTGTCCAAGTGGTAGACTGAACCTTGAGGAGTTTCAGCAGCTCTACGTCAAAGTAAGTTATTTACTAATTTATTTGTTAACTTAAAAGTACGTTCTTTGACTGTAGAAAAAGTTATAAAGTAATGTAAAGCAAACATATGGTCCAGAGCTGCTGGTCATTTAGACTGAGGAATAACTTTGCTTGGTGAAGCAATGGTGAAGATGAGGCAAGGAGTGGGGAGTGTTACCCTCTTCACACCAGTGATTTGTGTAACTATAGCGACAAGAACCAAAAATTTAGGAAAAAAGCTGTGATTTATTCACAAGAAATGTAATACATTCTCTGTGTTCTGAAATACATGACGTGAATTTCAAATTTTAAAGGTGATGTTGTTCACCTTTAAAGGATGGCCATGGTCCTGTTCAATATAAACCATGTGATTGCTGGACATATTTATATAAAAGTGGTTTCGTTTCATGACAGTATGAGCTGCAGATAAATTATGCACTGTGCACAAAGCATTTCTTCCCTAAATTTTAGGTGTTGCCTTTATTTTTCCCAGCTGTCACTTTTTTCTCATTTTATTGGGAAGGGAAAACAGGCTGATCTGTTTATTTTCTTCTTATTTTTCATTACTTTGTTATGTTCAATGCAGTATTTCCTTTACATTTATTATGTATTTATTCTGTAACAAGAGGAACATGGGGGTAGCATGAAAAGTGTATTCATGTTACAAAGATAATTATATTTTAATTAAGAATTGAGTGTTGACCTAAAGGTCAGACACTCAAAGTAATGTTAATTAGGACAAATATTGAATGGCAATGATGAACTGTAGGATCAGAACAGCTCATAAATACAATGTGAGGCTCAGTAAAAATAAAGCAGCCTTTCAAATGTAGTTAATAAGTAGTTAAGACTGAGCACACTGGCAATTTTTGCAGACAAGTGGGACTGTTGTTTTCCTCAAATGCACGCTGGAGTTCTTTCCTAAATTTCTTCAGCGTTGAACCAGATCACTCTGAAAAGTATTACCTAGACCCTTTTTCTTTCTAATGAATGGTTCTAGCATAAACTTCTAATTCACCTTACACAAATAAGCTTCTGTCTTCATATTTTAATATTCATGGCTGAAGAAGGTGTTGCCTCACAATACTATTCTTAAGAACAGGAGTTTGTAATGAATTATATTTTCAGATGAAAGACTCTGTACAGCCTCAGGTGTGCTTGTTATTGACTGATAATTTGTAAGTTCCATTTTAAACAGTAATGACTGCACATCCAAGAGCAGACATCCAGTCATTTCTCATACATGTTTCTGGTAAAAGTAAACAGTCTTTAAAAAATTCTTAATAAATTATGTCAACTCTTCAGAAATTATTTTTTTCTTTTTGGAAAATCACAGTAAAGGTTTTTTTTGGGGACTTTTTTTTTTCTTTGTTGTTGTTGTTTGTTTGTTTGGGGCTTTATTTGGCTTTGTTGTTGTGGGTTTGTTTTTGGGGTTTTTTAGGGGTTTTTTTGGTTTGTGTTTTGGTGGAGTGGTGGTTTGGGTTTTTTTTATAATTTTGTATGCTGTGAGGAAAAACATCTGTAAATAAATCAGAACTCCCAGGACTGACTTCCTTCAAACAGGTGTGTGAAGCATTTATAGATATTTCACAAGATACTTTACTTGTGAAGACACATCAGAGAGTAAATTCAATATCATGTTTGCAGAGATGGCAGTGCAAAAAATAACATGAAGACCACAAGCAGTATTTTGCACTTGAATTTTGAAGACAGATTTGTAATCTTACTAAGCTGCAATATCCAGTTTTTAGTTTTATGGCCTCATGTATTTTTAGACACGGGCATCAAATGTGATTCTCTCCCTTGCTTTGGTAGTTGTGGGGTTTGAATTTTGCTATGTAATGATACTGCCATATATTTAGTCCAGTTTATTGTCATCCTGTATTTAATGTCTATACGGGGCAAAATGCTAATCTCGTGAGGAGAATTATGATTAGCTGCAGTAAATCCAGAGCTTTACTTCTCTCTGTGTCACAGAAATGCTTGTAAAATAATGTCTCTGAGGAGCTCATAGTCTGAGTGCTGGCCATGGTGACAACTTCTTCTGTGTAGGACATTCTGTATACCCCAGAATGTCTATCGGCTGGCTGCAGATAAACCCCTAGATGTAAAATTTGATCTTTCCAGGAGGAGCCACCAGCAGGAGACCTGAATCATTATGATTACATTTATAGCATCTCAGTTCACTTAAAATATATTCGGGGTGAAAATGCATGAAGCGTGTATTGATTTGTAATTCCTCTGCATAAATTTCTAGCTGGGAGGGATGATATTTATCTGTTTGTCTGAACTGGATTTTATTGAGGAAGATTTCCATAGATCAATATATTTTGAAAAGAAATGCAAGACTTTCCTCCATTTCCAATTCACATTGACTTAAGTTGACGTTGTTTCTTTGTTTGTGAGAGCTGTGGGGTGCATTTTCATGTGGGTTGATAAAAATATGTTGGTCATCTAATCTAGGTGCAAAGGAAACCCCTTTTTTTTTACTCATACACAATAGAAAATATCCTCAGCTTAAACAGACAAAACATTTTATATTAGCAATACTTTGAAGTGAATTTCCTGGTTATCTGCACTTCGCTTCCATCAGAATTACAAAGTGGGGTGCACAATCTTAGGGCATAGAAACTGTTTGGGTTTTTGGGTTTTTTTAATGAAACATAAATAGGTGTGTCCTGGGATCACACCTAATGTGTTACTGTATCTTGCTTCTAATGAGCTTGAGTTGGTCTGAAAGGGAACCTCCAGAACCATTGTGATGTAGATGTCAGGTCCTCAACATGAACCCTTCAAAGTCTACATATTTGCATCAATTGTACTGTGCTGTTTACTGATGTAGATGAAGACTGTATTGACTAAAGGGGGAAATTACTCTAGTTTGGCTTGGGAACATTTGCTATTGAAGTTTCCATTATGAATACAAATCATCCAGTGCTTAAAATAAATAGCAGTTACACCAATGGACTCTACAGAAAAATTATTTGCAGCACTTTTAATGGAAGTGTCTATAAAAATATTTAGTCAAGAATACCTCTTTTAAATAAGCAGCTAATAGGGAGAAATATACTTCAAATTGTTGCATATCGAACATTTTCTGCAATATAATAGGTCATTGAAAAGATTAGTCCATTTTTGGGTAGATAGATTCTTCTCGGGATACAAAAGCTGTGCCAAACTGTTAGGGCTCATGTTTCCCTCCATGGCGCTGAATGAAGTGAATGCTTCTGCAGTTTTTTAAATAGTTTATTAAAGAATTGGTTATATATACTGCAAGCCCAGAGCCACAAAGAGTCCTAAATACTGAAACACTGAGATACAGTCTGCATAGAGCATTGGAGGGGGAGAAATCTGTGGATAGCATTCTGAGGAAGCTAAAACTCAAGCCAACATTTTGTAAATAAACATGCAAAACCACAAGGCATTGCTCAGGACAGGAGCTGGTGCAAAATTCTAAGTTTCTCCCGGGTATGGGAGTTACGTCTTCCTACTGCAGAGAACTGTCTAGAACTGTAGAAAAAGCAAAATCAACTGACTGGAGTCCTTTCGCTTTCTCTCTTAAGTGACAAAAATAATGAAATTGCCTTACCTTTATCACAGTGGTTTATGTACTACTTACGCTGTAGAAAACTGAATCAGTTAGAGGAGCAGCATTGCCAGTAGGTCGAGGGAGGTCATCCTGCTCCTCTACTCAACCCTGGTGAGATGCATCTGGAGAGCTGTGTCCATTTCTGGGCTCCCCAGGACAAGAGAGAGATGGAGCTCCTGAAGCGAATCCGGCAGAGGGTGACAAAGATGATGAAGGGACTGGAGCATCTCTCCTATGAAAAAAAGCTAAGGAAGCTGGCCCTATTCAAGAAGAAATAACTGAGAGGGGATCTCATCAGTGTTTATCAGTATCTGAGGCGAAGGTGTCAAGAGGATGGACCAGGCTCAGCTCTATGGTATCCAGAAATAGGTCAAGAGGCAGAAAGTGATGCACAGGGAGTTTCTCCCAAATATGAGGTAGAAATTCCTACTGTTCAGTGACCACACACTGGAACAGGGTGCCCAGAGAGGCTGGGGAGTCTCCCTCACCAAAGATATTCCAGAACCCTCTGGATGCAGTTCTGTGACATGTGCTCTGGGATAACCCTGCTTGAGCAGAGAGGTTGGACCAGATGTTCTGCTGTGGTGTCTTCCAACTTTACTCATTCTGTGAATTATCATGTCTCTGTTTGAATCTGCACTTCTTGCCCTCTCATTTATCTACCTGTGATGAGATGCGACCTTCTGGGCTGCTGGCAATATCCCAATTAACCTCTTTTTCCGTAGGAAATAGCATCAGACAAGCTGAAACCTAAAATTTCCTTCTTCAAAGAGAATACTCTAACTGTTAAGCTTAATCCTTACTAGCTGTCTTAATTTTCCTTTTTCTCTCCTAAAAAGTCCTTAATTCTTTTATCTTGCATAAAACTTCATTATCATTGCAGGCAGAGAGCTAAGAAATTAATATACAAAACTGTCATTAAAATAAAGATAACAATAAAATACTCTTGAGTGTTCCTATCATTCTTTAGGGTCTCTTGCCATGTAGAGGGCCAAATATATTTTCCTTCAGATCTTTTGAATTCACTGGGTTTAGATGAATATGCCCTAGAGTGTGTAAGAATGCATAATCACTGCTAATATTCACAGGAATTATGCATGTTTATTAAGTGGAAAATAGGCTTCTATATTGTGATACTTCTTGGAACTGGGTCACTGAACATGAGAAGCATATCTCTGCTCTAAGAGAAACAAGCACCAATGGGCCTTTAGCAGGAAGACTAGAGTTAGGAATGATCATGACATAATGCTAATATTAATAAAGTAACTTACTTTGTGAATTTAGTGCTCCTATATTATTTAGATATGTTTTGGAGTTTTATAGATAACTTTTAAATGAAGGGGGGAAAAAAGGAAAAAAATAATGCTATTTCGTTAATTGGAATCAAATGGTTTGTCATATTTTTGGCTTCTATCTCACATTTCCAGCCTTGAAAGGAATTGGTTTTTAGTCCTTTGTTTTAATATGCGTAGAACAAAAGAACCTCAAAAATCTATTGAAATTTAAGTGGGTGTATTTGCAGGCTCTTTCAAGACAGACTAGCATCATTCTAAAGATGGTGCAGAGCGCCTCAAAATATCAGGTTAGAGCTGGATTTCAGGCTTTCAGTGTCTGTAAAAAAGTAGGATTCCAGAATGGCACAGCTGTGTTTACAGATGTCCCAAACATAGATGCAATTGTACTGGCAGAAATTGATGTTTCCTGGGATCATCTCTTAACTGGTAGAGCTGTGCTAGTTTTATAAGTGTGCTTGAGTACTTAAGCTTTCCCTGTAATAGGAATACTTTTAAGGTATATTATACCAATGTTAAGTATATTATACCAAATATAATTGATATATTTAGCATATTATACCAATCCTGTGATGCTGTAGAACTGCAGCATATATTGAAATAATGTGGATTGTAAAAAAATATTGACTTATCTACCCACACAATGATTTTAGCCTTGTTGCTACCTTCCAGAAGATTACATCTGGTGTGCCAGCAGTATTTCTGGACAGTATGACAGGATATTTGCTTGCATGAATCACCTAAATTTAACTGCAACACAGAAAACATAATACTTATTTATTTAGAAAGATTACTCAAAAAAACTCTTTAAGCTTATTAATATTACAGTGTTATTGAATTTTTCAAATGGATATGGAATAATAAAACAGATGCTGTTATTTTAGAAATTTTTGATGCAAACAAATAGAGCAATAAATAGCACTGGTGTGGGGACATCACAGTATGGCTCTGTAAGGAGGAGTGCATATCTAGATGGGCAGATGAAGTCTGGAAAGGAATGACAGTAACATTATTTGCCAGGGTAGGAGCTTTGCTTGTGGGGGGTAGTAAAACAGTTGATGAGGTAGAGATTCTTGATGCATTCCTTAAGCACTTAATACAAATCTGCACATCTGAGACAATTACTATAAATCGTTAGGAAAAAAAAAATCTCCTTTTCACTGGAGGTTCAGTGAAGTTGCTATGAAAAGAAAATTAATACAGCAGAATCTAAATGCAGTGTGCTGAAGAGCAACTGGGCTTGTGGCCCAGCACTATCACTGGGGAGTGCTTTTCAGGATGAGCAATCTTCTCGGTGCTCCAAAACTGTATTAAAACTGGGTTCTGATAACTTTAAAACCAAAAGTGATTGCAACTGCTTTTCAAACAGGACTTGGCTAAAAAAAAGGCATGGTCTTGTTGCTTGGATGTTTTCCATACAAAACTGCTTTTGCCATTATTCTTTTTCTTCTCCTTATAGACATGAATAAGCAGGTCCTGTGCCAAAATGCAGGTCTACTTCTAAGCCACATAAAAGGCTTATTTTATATTTCAAACATAAGCTGAGATTGTGCTCCATGAATTTTAAAACAAAGGGCCAGAATGCTTCTTACTTATAAAACTGAAATCAAACAACCCCTGAAGGCTTAACTTTGAAGCGGACTTTGAGCAATTCAGGGAAGGGGAGGATACTGGTAACATGCCTTTCTGCTGCATTTCTGTCTCTGTGCTTATCGCAGGAAAAATAATGTCTGGGCTTAATATCATTTTGTGGAACAGATTTTAAAATCTATCTTTAGTAAACAGAGCTTTAAAGATCAGCAACCATGTTGAAAAACAAAACACAGTTAAAAACCACAGATTCTCTTTTAAGCTGCAAAGCAAATTGAAAACAGTAATTTGCAGAAGAGGACCAGCATGCTGGGTAGCAAAGAGTTCTGAAAATACGTCTGTAAATCACAACACTGGATACTAAGAGCCTTTAACAATGTGGAATGGAGTCAGTTTAGATAGAAACACTAATCTCAGTGAAGCTAATGGGAATTTTCATTCCTGATCCTTACTTAAGCTCTTAGCACTGCACTGACCTACCAAAATTGTTTATCTTTGTGAGACCCAAGTGCTGTGAAGTCTGCTGCAAGCTCCATTAACCATTAGTGTCCAGTCCTGCAAGCTGGATCTAGAGTCTGGAGAGTTCCTCTCATTGCGTGTGAAGATGTGCACACTGGGAGCTGTCATTTAAAGGCAGCAATGGTTTAAAACCTAAATCTGGGAAGAAAGGGATGAAAGTAAGGGTCCTAAATCTGGTTAAAAAGTTTCACAGGCAAAGAAGGACAAGTTCTTTTCTCCTTGCAATATTATGGCTAGTGGCTAATTTTAAAGGCTAAAATACATATTTTTTTTGTTTCTGTTGCAGAGCATCTAATGGCCCATATCCTCTAGAAAATCTCCTCTGCAGACTCTAAATCTGGGAAATGAGGAAGTCAGACAATTTTAAGAGATGAAATCTAAACAGCTAAATCTTAATTGCTCTGAACAGTAGCTTGTGGAGTGTCCAGGCTAGTGGAATGAATTTTCCTAATGCTTGAACAAATCAGTAACATATGCTGATGCTCTGTCTGGCAGAGGCAGGAATCATGGTCGCATGAATCCAAAAAGCAGTCCAACTGTCCAAAGGCATCTTCAGGGCGTACAGAGTCAGCAGATGTGTGGGGATGCAAAGATTTAGTCCAAACCTCTGATTATTACCAAGTATTGAATATATCTGTAATTCTGTGGCTATTTGTGGTTCTTGGAGGCATTTAAAACTGCCTCCCAATGCATTGAAGAGAGTACATCGAGACAGGACAAGATGATCCAGCTTGGAATGCTTAAAAATATCACCATTTACATGCATGCCCCAGTTTCCGCCATAGTCTGATAAAAGAATGCAGGCTGGGTAAATCTTCCAACAATAACATGCAAATTACTTTCACTTCATCTTTTATTTTGAAGGAAGTTCACCAGTTCCCAAAACTGTCATGCATTTTTATAAGAGACCTTCTTCCTTTTCAGCTCACCTTTGATCTATGTTTTATTCCTCTGAGAAATCAAAACAATGAATTTGGGATACTGTGATTATTTCTGAAGCAAAATACTGAATTCATTAATAAGGTTATCTGAAGGGTAATAAAGGAGCGCTGCAGCTTGGATGGAAAGAGCCATTGCTAACACTAAGAATGAAAGAGCTCAAAGAAAAAAACCCAGTGGACTGTCAACATCACATCCCATAGCTGTTATCACGTTCAGATCTACTAGTTGCTGTAGCAATGCTTATTTTACCATTGTTACATAGTCCTCACAACAGCTATCAAGACTGATCAGTGATTCACAACCTCTACACAATCTGTTGCAAAAGTCAAGTGTTTCAGACTTTTGTCATCCTGAAACAACTTCTTCCTACCTCCCTTCATCCCACCTCAGTGCTTTCCTTGTCATCACAAGGAAGAGTATTCACAAAACCAGTGAAAATCTCTAAGTATGTGCAGAAGAGAGAAAGAGAGAGGGGTAATATTGACTGCACTTCTTCAGAGATCTTCCCTTCTCTTGCAATCAAATAAAATTGTCATGAATGAAGCACATAAAATCTCTATATTATGTATGAACATTTGAAATACTAAAATGTTAAACCATTTGCTTGATGTCTAGCAAAGTCAGGATTCCAATTACTTCATGGGTCAATATATAAATGTCCTTTACTTCATTTCTTTGGAGTGAGGGCTTATTCTTTTTTCCTACAGAATGGCTTAGCAATGCCTTCCTGGAGTTATACATGCACATAACAGTATGACACTTTTGGCCAGATGTTAAATATCTAGTTGAGATCTACACTGGTTTCTGGGAATTGTAGTTAAAGTGTGACCATGTCTTAATGGAAACCTGTATTAATTTAGGTCTTCAGTGACCTGGATTTTGAAATGCAGGTCATCTTTTTAGAATGATACTAGCCTTATTCTGAAGACTAGTAAGCATGTGTTTTTGTTACTTGAGACAAAGTGAACTAGGGTCTTTCAGTGATTTCTTCTTGTCACATTTCTTAAGCTATAAACATTGCTGTTTGTTTAATATATATAAAAAAGCTGTTTAGTATTACAGGGTTCCTAAAGGAAGCATTAAACCAGGGTACTTAATTTCAGCACTGGACTGAATTACTGTCATTTATTTTTTTTTTACTTTCAAACATTAAAGTGCTGTCCTCTAGTATTAAAGTGTACATTCAATATCTTGCTTGTGCACAAGGCCTGAAGCTGAAAACAGCATTCTTATTTCAAAAGGTATGGACCGGAACTTAGTACTCTGAAGCACAGCCCTTCATCTTGCTGCGTTGTCTCTGACTCCCTGCCTCACCTTCTCCTCCCTCTCTCCTCCCAGGAAACTCATCAGTCCTGCAGAAAGTTAATTTACCATACTAAAACATACTTGATGGAGTGAGTCACTGTAGCTGGGTGTGAAAATCTCAAAACTTAAAGGGGACTCGTTAGAGTGAACCATGGTGCTCACAGCCAGGCATTGCCTGTGTGAGCTCACTCCATGTGCTTGTGGTGTGCTGAGATGGCAAATCTCTGTTACCACTGCAACACGTGCTGCTGTGGGAAGCTACAGCTATGCAGCTAATGAAACACGTGCTTTTTCATAGTACAGTGGAATGGAAAAGCATTTGGGAGCTTGGTTAGTTATCAACTCAAACACAGTTTTTATTATCAGGTAGATATTAGTTGCCATTCCAGTCAGATTTCTACTACTTATAGTTTGAACACTTCTAGTACCTTGGGATATCAACTTTTTTTTCTTCAATGAGAGTAAATTTCCATCTTTTTATGTTTAATTAAGCCTCATAGGAATAGACTATTTGCACTGACAAACCGAATGATTGCCAAATTGAGATGACTTACTGCTACCTGGCATGAGAATTAGAAAACTATCTTAATTTTATATTCTATCACAAACAAAACAAAATGAGAAAAACATAGAGTTTGGAAGATAAAGTAATCAACAGAAGGAAAATTAGAAGGAGACTTTGCCATTTTACTAAAATTTGTATGAAACATTCTCAGAAAAACGTGGTGTGAAATCCACTAGGTTAAGAAGATGTGAAGGTTGGCTCTCCAATTGCATGAATAGCCCAGAATTGAACATGCAGCTTTAAATAAAATCCTCCTGTAGTCCAGAGAAAGAGCAGTATATACAAAAGTGTAAATCAATACTGCAGTTCACCTCAAAGTGAATAATATCAATTGGGGATTATTTCTGTGTTAACAAAAAAAGGAATTAAAAATTCCTACGTCATTAATTGAAATAAAATTCTATGTAGACCTTGTCAGCAGTTTTCAGAAGAAGTATATTCAATTACGAAGTCATTTCTAGATGCCTCTAGAGGTCCTCTTTAATTTGGTAGAATATACCCTAGGACTGCTGTAATCCTTTATGAGGATATTACACACCTCTAAGCATACTATGACTCTACAGCTTTCTTTGAGAGATATCCTCAAATTGGCTCCTCCCTGTCAAACCCATCAGGGTAGGAGATGCATGAAGCCCTATTCCTAGATACATGAATTTTGGCAATGTGGTTCCTGTCCCTGGTGCTAATACCAAATACACAGGGATTGATCAAAAGGAGCAGTCCTTGAATTTGCTTTTGTGTTTGCCAGCTCCAGCTTGTACTGCTAATGTCCATGTTGGCTGTACCTGTATCTCTCTTCTAAAGACCTTTTTGGTTCTGAAAAGCTTTGATTGTATTGGTGTTTATTAATGTAGCAATTGTTGTGCCCTGATTTTATGTGTTGGTGATATAATTACAGCTTAAAACATTTAACTGAAGTGATGGAGTTGTTTAAGAATGGATCATCTAAAACAAGAAATTGTGTTGTGAAAGCCTCACAGGACATCAGAGGCATGCAGATGAATTTAGGTGATGTACTTCCTCCTAGCATGGGTCTGTTTCCACCAGAATAGATTCCATGCAGCTGCTTTTCATCCAGCTGCTAAATGCTGGACTCTGGAAGGTGATGCTCTTTGGATGTTGTCCTGGTGAAATGCAGATGTCCTTAGCTTCCTTCTGAGCCTTTCTATCCTCACACACACGCCCTAGCCCCGGCAGGAAAGGATGGAGTTGTGAAATCACTACTTCCCATCTACCTTCTGCTTCCCGCTTACCCTCTCACCTACACCTTGGCAGGTCAGGTGCTGTCCCCTGTGCTCCATTAACAATGCTAATTTCATTCAGGAGGAAATTCATCTCCTTTCCTCAGGGTCCAATTTCTACATTTCTGTACAAAGCATCTTCGGCACATTGAGTCATATACTGCATGTGCGTTGGTACACTCAGTACAAACAGTATAGACACACATTAGGACACATTAAGCTTCTTGATTAGGACAAGTGATTGAGGTGGCAATCACTTTTGAGCTCACAGTTGTTTAATGATGACCAAATCCCACAGTTTTCTTGGAGGGAGACAATTGCAGTCCATCTAGAGCTACAGAAGGATACAACTGAGCATCATTAGTTTTTATCTCATGCGCAATTGTTTTTCATCTCATCTCTTCTGTTGCGCATTTGTACAGAACAGGGGATATCTTAACACTCTATTTCTCTTAGAAGTCAAACTTCCCTATATTTTATATTTAAATATTTTAGGTATTTATTTATTTTCAAATATAATTTCCATATATGACCTTTGTTTGCTTCATTGTGTTTTTTTAAACAAAGCAATACTTAAAATAACACCTAGACTAAGAAATGTGTACTTTCTGAGTTCTATATTGTGGTTCTTAAAAGCTTAGCAAGAAAAATTGGGGTTAAAGTCTAGAACACAATGCTGAAACTTGTAGTTTATAATAGTAATAATCCTATTTAATTGTAAAGGTTCTGTATTAGTCCTGTCTTGAAGAAGCAATTATTTATCTGTTGATTAGCTCTTGCCACAATTAAATACACAGTATATGACAAGGGAAACCCAAAAAATTAGTGACCTTGTGTTAGAATTGCTTGCTCAGTGCCACAAATTAGCCCCTATGGTGTGTTAGTCTATCCACTCATTTATTTTTAAGATTCTTTTCTCCAGGAGCTTTTCTGTGTAGCACAAAAATGGTGTTTAATAGACCTGAGGTTATTTTCACAGAGACGTAAGTTCTGGGGTTATTCTAATGTACAGCCAAGGATTGCAGGAATAAGGATATTTCTGCTTCCTGTATCTACTACCCTGGGGTATCTTTGAAACACAAAAAATCATGAGAAAGAGCACATGCTCTGGAACAACCTGAAAGGAAAGCATATTTTCATACTCAGAAAATATAGTTTCTCATACAGAAAATCTCCAGCAGGTCCACAGCAATAAAACTGAGTAAAAAAGTGCTGCTAACAAAAGGTAAATGCTGGTCTTTGTGCCCCGCAGTTTCTTTTAAAGTGATGTACCTCTTTGTTACTTCTCTGCAAGAATAATGACGTTTTGCCAAAGAAACAAAATCTGTTTCCAAAGAATGAATTGAACACATTCAGTATAAAAATTACATTAACTTGTAGCCAAATTTATTAAAAATACAAGATTCAAAATTATTAGTTTGGCACACAAGCTTCTAATAATTCTATAGAAGTGGACTATCTGTGGGAAATTAGCTCTTGAGCTCTATCCAGAAGGCAATTGTCAGTGGGAGAGGAAAAAAAACCTGTATTCTGGCTGTCCAAGGCTGGAATTTTTTTCTGCACAGGCACAATAAATAGTTTTTGATAGAACTAAAAGGACTGCCAAATCAACCTATCTGAACAAAAAGTGTGTTGTGCTTTAGACATGGGAAAAGTGCTCCAGAACAGTTAATCCCTACAAAAACATTATCCCTGGATTATCACCAGTAGTACTCGCCTTCAGGCAGTTTTCAGTTATTTGTTTCCATTTTCCATACATGTACCCACTGTTTTTATTTGCACGTGACTGTTCATCTCAATCATTTTCTTTGCTCTCATCTATTCTGGGCTCGCGCGTGTGCATCTTACATGCTGCCAGAGTACTTTGGGCTATATTTATGTTTCCAGATTCATAGAAATATTGTTCTACATATAATGCTATGAAAGCCAGTATGTAGTCCTAAAAGGACCACTGATTTCTGTGGAGTGGCCTATGTCACTGCAAAGTACATCAGTGGGCCGGAATACCTTTTCTCCTTCCCTTTTGTGCAGACACAATATAAAAATCCCATGCTAGTCCTGTGTCTGGGTGGTGTGAGTGAGTTCACGTAGCTCCCTGGCTGAAGAAGCCTCACGGGTTTTATTGCCAGCACGTTGGTGCAATAGCTGGGTCAAGGGACAGCTAAATCGTGTTGCTATGCAGACAGGATGTCTTGGAGCCAAAAGGAAAACAAAGGGAGAAAGAAACTCTCTACAAGAAATGCAGTCCCTAGTTACTGTGTAGATCACTTCCTGTATAACCAAAGGGAGTGGCACCTCACATCCGCAGTGGAGTGGAAGCATTATGGTGGAAGGTAAGAGTTTGCCCAAAGTGAGGATAGTTCCATTAATATAATCTATGATGGATTAAAAATCTGCTTTTTTTAATTGCCAGAACTCATTTATTGCATTAAGGCCTCAGTTCTTACTATCTTGCTATCCTAAATTGACAAAATGCAATATAATGAAAAAATAAATGTTTTCCTCCTAAAGGAACAAAGTACCCTCCTTCTTCTTGGAGTGCACCAGAAGATGCAGCCTTGGCATCTACAAACTCCTGTATAATCCTGGCTGTCAGGCATGTGGAATCTTTAGATACATCCCCACCTTCTTCTTAACTGTAATGTGCTCTTCTTTTCTTTCCAGCTAGCTCATAATCCTTCTTCCCTGGGGCACTAGCTAGATGCGTGGTGAAGCCTGATGGGATGTCTGTACCTCTGTCCTTTTCTCCTCCAGCTTTTGAATTTCTGCAAACTTGGCTTTGTGACTTCAGGATAATGAGAAGCTTGCTGTTAGCTGTGCTCATTCAGCCTATGACTGGGGCTTGGTCATTTTATTTTCATTTGTCTCTCTCCTTCCCTCAAGACAAGGGCAGTCCAATATCAGAAAGCCAGCCCAATCCTTTATGCAAAGAAGTACCTTATATCTGGAAACTTCTCTAAAATAAAAGTCTACAAGCTCTGTCTGGCAAGATGCTGCATAGCAAAGCATAATGAATGGGCATAATTAAGTGTTTGTTATTCATTGTTAACGATGCTGAGAAACACTTGAGAAAAGCAACTATCCAGATTCTATTACCTGAACTAAAATGAAATGTGTCCAGAAAGATTTTTGAAATGCCTTCCTTTTAGTCTTTAAACATATGCATTTCTAATTTATAAAACCAGAGATTGGGTGGGGGTCATTCTTTGTAATTTTTAAATTTTTAAAACTTATTGGCAGTAATGAAAATGGTGCTATCAAACAGTACAGGCTTGAGAAATGAAAGTAAATTTAAAAGAGAAGAAATTGAGGTTGAGTAAGTGCAAACTTGCTGTAGACTTTGGAAGACTTAAAATTACATTTATTTTTAAAAACCTAAGGGGTTTAAAAATTAAGACAGATGATGAAGATTATGTTGACAGGGGGACATTATCTAGACAAGCCATTCCATATTTATGGTTGTACATTTATAATAAAACACATGGTTGTGAGAAGACCTGCACTTGCAGCCTTTAGATAAGGTTGTAAATAAACAGATGAAATAGCCAATGGTGCTGTTCAAATCCATGGGAGATTTGACACCTTCTGGGGGACCAAGGTTTGGCTTGCATTTTTCCGGTTTCTTGTTTTATAACATATGAAACCCTGCAAAAGAATGACAGATGGCCCTATGGATTATTTTTTTTGTGATGAAAATATGGTCAGTTTTTGTCTTTTTTATGGAAATTCCTTCTCTCTTGGTAACTCCCACAAGCAAATACGCCATTGCCAAGCTGTTCCTGAAGTGATAAACATAATATCTGGAAGCACAGAGAAGATGCTGGACTGGGCACTCCTGGGTACTCCCAGTCAAGCCATTGTGGGTTTTTTCAGTTCATTGGCCAAACAAATCAGATTACCACATCTGTTTAGCCAGATGGTCTTTCTAGTGTCATGAGGAAAGTGCAGTCTAAATACTATCTATAACTAGCACAAGGATTGTATTGGCAGCTTGATGCAGAAAAGGACTTGCATTACAGAAAACCCCTCTTAATGGTATTTGATGACAGTTTCCTTTTCTAACAGGCAAATGAGCTGAGCACCATCCCCAGCCATGGTTTGTGTAGGTGGAAGCCATCATGATGAGTAGAGCTACGGCTGGTTTCTAGATTGCAAGATGGGAACACTAATCTAATTAATATAATATTAATATATTAGAATCATAGAATCATAGCACTGGTTGGGTTGGAAGGAATCTTAAAGATCATCCAGTTCCAACCTTCCTGCCACGGGTAGGGATGTCATTCACTACATCAGCTTGCTCAAAGCCTCATCCAACCTGGCTTTGAACAGTTCCAGGGATGAGACATCCACAGCTTCTCCGGGCAACCTGTGCCAGTGCCTCACCACCCTCATGGTAAAGAATTTATTCCTAACATCTAATCTAAATTTGTCCTTTTTCAGATGAAAACCATTGCCCCTGTCCTGTTACAATTCTTGCCCATATAAAAAGTCCTTTTTATAAGCCTCCTTTAAGGTACTGAAAGGCTGCTTTTTTAAGGTACTGAAAGGTCTCCCCAGCTCCTTCTCTTCTCCAGGATGAGCAACTCCAATTCTCTCTGCCTGTCTCCACAGGAGATGTGCTCCAGCAGTCTGAGCACCTTTGTTGCTTCCTCTGGACTTGCTGTTAGCAGGTCAACATCATTCCTGTTCTGGGAACCCCAGAGCTGGATGCAGCCCTGCAGGTGGGGTCTCGTGAGAGCAGAGCAGAGGGACAGAATCCCCTCCCTGCCCTGCTGCCCATGGGGCTCTGGATGCAGCCCAGGACACAACTGGCTTTCTGGGCTGTGGGCTCATGTCCAGCATTTCACTCATGAGAACCCCTGAGTTCTTCTCCGCAGGGCTGCTCCCAGTGAGCTCCGCCCCCAGTCTGTGTTCATATCTAGGATTGCTTCAACCCATGTGCAACACCTTGCACTTGACCTTAAGGAATTTCATGAGGTTCTTTTGGGCCCATTTCTCAAGTTTGTCCAGGTCCCTCTGGATGATATCCCATCCTTCTGTTGTGTCTTCTATTAGTCTCAGCCTGACCTGCTTGATATATTATCAGATCTTGATTTGTTTTTTTTTATTTTTCCAGCACTTGCCAACAAAAGCGTATTGTGTATATTTTGGGTTCATTAGACTTCTCTTTCTTCTCTTCTGCTTAATCCACTCTACAAAAATTATTAAGTCTCTCCCACATAATTAAAAAATAAGAAGAAAACTTCCAACTAAAGGAAGGAAACTTCCAACTAAAGGAAGGAAACTTCCAACTTCCAACTAAATAGAAATTACTTGAGTTCCTTTTCTAAATTTTCATTTGGTTCATTATGGCCTTATAAGGAAGATTCTTCCAGAGGATAATCAAGCTGTGGTTGGCTTCTAAGAATTTGCAGTGACTAGATATTTGTGATGGAGCCAATTGAACATTCAAATGTTGTACAACAATTTAATATAGCTAATAAAGTGGATTTTGTCCCTATTGACCTTGAAAATTCCAGTATTATAGGAGAAATGCATGGGACTTGGTTACTAATGGAGAGCAAAGGCATTTCAGTGGGAAATTATCTCATTGAAGGATAGATGTGTGAGGGACATGGCAGAAATCATTCTTGAAAAGAACCTATCTTCCTGTATCCAAAGGGTGCCAGTGAGCTGTTAGATGTCTAGAACTGGGAAGAGGAACCTTTGTAAGAGGTATTTGAGAGAAAAGCAATTTTGCATAATATCAATAATAATTAACATTTTATCCCAATTGAAAAATATCATATAGATTTTATAATGTTGTTTGGAACATATAAACATGTTTTATATCAAGATCTCATAATACTTTCTTAGCAAATGGTAAAAATCCCAGAGATAATCCTACTTCACACATTCTTTATATATTTGTTGTTGTTAAATTCAAATATCCACTGTGGTCATTGGAAAGAATTTCTTCTCCTTTGGTGGAAACAAAATCAAATTCTGTGGACTCAGATGGACAAAGGGAAAGCAAAAGCTTTCTGAAAAAGCACACTGAAAAAAGTGTGCTTTTAGGTATTTGTAAACTATTTATTTACTTAGCTTAGAGCATATTCATGATGGGAAAAAAAAGATTGTTTCTGACTTTTTATTAGTTTTGTAATAATTACAATAATTACTTTAAAAGTCAAAACCCAGGAAATTCTAAATGAGACAGTATAATTATAATATATAGCCATAATAATGCTTCCTTCCATTCCTCACTTGGGTATTGTGAGGCTTAATTAGTTAATGTTTGTACAGCAGTAAAATGCAAAACACCGTAAAAGTATTAAGCATTTTTCCTGTTTCAGTTCTTCAGTATAACCAATTATCTTTCATAAGGTTTTTAAAGGACATAATTTAAAAATATCTATGTAAACCAATCTGTATTTTATATCTGTCTTGCTGGGAGATGGAGTGGCAAATCAGTGTTTAATTGCATCAGTATTTCACATGAGCCTGCTGACACTGTGACAATGGATTTGGCCTAGAAATATTTGTTGATTATCATATTTCTGGGCCATGCAACAAAATTAAAGTGTTCTCATGGGAGCCAGAGACACAGCTGATGAAAATAAATAGAAAATGAGTGTCACAAGCTGACAAACCATCATACTTAGAAGGGGGAAAAATCATGAATAAATAGCATTCTGTTGAAATAAATAAAATCTTTTGTCAAATATTTAGAGTAGGAAAATCTGCTATTTCATCCTTTCCCTGTACAGAGTTCAGAGAAGAAAAACAATCTTGTGCCATATATAAATATGCAATGTATAAACAACAAATGGAGCTAGAACTCAGGGAATATGGCACTGTAGAGCAAAATACAAGGTTTTTAATTATCTTTAGGCCCAAGAAGTCCTGAAC
The DNA here is from genome assembly GCF_031753505.1 of Anomalospiza imberbis. Lineage (NCBI taxonomy): Eukaryota > Metazoa > Chordata > Aves > Passeriformes > Viduidae > Anomalospiza > Anomalospiza imberbis. Next base: position 11,752,049 of record NC_089683.1, on the reverse strand, counting down.
AAGATCTATGTATCAAAATAACTGTTTTACACACTGTAAGAATCAGTCTGGGTTGGAGGTAGAAGTAGACATAAATTAATTTTCAGATAATTTCTTGCACATCTGGGGATGATATGCAGAGTCTGTCATTTAAAATCCAGGGCATTCTCCAGTAGATCACTGGCTATTTAGTCACCCTCATCTCTACCACTGAGCTTCAGCACAGAATCAAGGGTTGGGATTAATTTTGCCATCTGAAGGCTAGTTTGCTTTTTTTGGGCTGCACTAGAGTCAGTGGAAAGACAGAGGTAGTTCCACAGGATTATTCATTTTGTCTGCCTTGTGCAGAGCCACCTTTGTTTCTTTAATAGCTGCTGGACCAAAGGAGAATTCTCAAAGGAATTAATCTGATCATAAACCTTTATTTTTGAAATAAATTAATGATGCTATGGAAGCAGCATTCTCCTTTCACTATAGAGAGATTTTCATGTTTTGTATCTGTCTTTTAGACTTAGACAACATGGATGCAAATTAGATAAATTGCATGAGGAGTGTGGGCTCACCCCTCCACGTTACATGCCAGCAATGCAGAAAATACTGACGCAGATGTAAAAAGGGACAGTTCTCTCATCATTGACAGGGGTCATTCTCAAGTTAATTTGTTTCAGTTTGGCGACCATTTTAGGTTCCCTTCTTTTGCTGGTACTGTAGAATTAAGAAGCTTAGGTTGTAATCTGCATGTTTCTGTGAGCACATGGATCTGTCAAATGCAGATTAAAACAGGTATTTTTTTAAGCAAAGACAGAGTGCTAAGCAGTTGGCTTTGGATCCACATTAATACTTGGATCAATGCTTTTTAAAACAAGACTTAATGAAAACAGATTTAGAAAATAAGAAATCCCAGTTCTATAAAGGTGGTGAAAGTTTTGTGGTTGACTTTTGAGAATCTATTATTTCACCCATTAAATGAAATGAAGAGTGGCCTATTTTACTGGTAATCATATCATGGTTAAAATGCTGAAATAATCAATATGTAAAAGCAATCATAATTAAATATTGACTCTTACTTTTTTAGCTTTAGTCTCTATTACTTGTGTCAGGCCAGTTGGATATGTATTCAAAACTGTACTTTGCTGGAAAGAAATGGTGCCACTTACTCCACTCCCAGACGATTTATAAACATCATCTTTTAGCAGGCAAAGGCTTTCCACTTTTGAAACCATGAGAATTTCCATTATTGCATTTATATGTGCTCAGCTGCTGCTAAGCAACAGGGCTGTTACCTGCCAAAGCCTGGAGTTAAATCCCAGATCTGTAAAGAGGATGGATAGAAACACAGATGCATATTATACCTAAAATAACAAGTGAGGAATGCGGTTTTGGAAATATGTAGAAGAATACAATTCCATTCTAGAAACATGTGAATTAGGGTTATATAATGTGTTAGAGAAAGTTAAGAAAATCCATCGATTTATTGTATTTTGGTGATTTGTTCTTGAAAACACACTGTGGTCAGGTTGGTTTTGCTTTGCCAAACCTTACCAAGAAGCGTTAGGTGTATATGCAATGTTGGATAATGGGGAGTAAGGAATAGGGAGAACATCACCAAGAAATTTTAATTTAATTTAATGCATATAGTATTTCTATATCATAAAATCATACAATGGCCTGGGTTGGAAGGGATCTTAAAGATCATCTTGTTCCAAGCAAGTTTGATTCATAGTATTTTGCATAGTGATTTTGCTTCTTCTTTTAGAGACAAACGTATTTATATTTGGATAAGAAATGAGTCAGTATCAAGTGCTTTTCAAAGTCTTGATTTGCTTTCTTTTCCATCAGTCTTTTTGGTGTCAGCTTTGGCTCAGCTGGGTGGGACTGTTTCTGAGAAATGGTTTGGATGTTAGAAATGCTGTGGCAGTTAATGGCATCAGCATCTATGTCTAAGGGTGCATGATCAGTAGTGTTGTACCGACACAAGGCATAAAGATGGTCTTTACCCTGCAAAATGGCCTGCACTGGGGGAGGAGGAGGCAATGCACAGAGGGGAACAGATCATGAGAATAAATGTGAAGAGTGAAACAACACCAAGAGCCCCAGAAGTCACAACCCAAATGCTAGCTGCCTAATTGTCAAGCCTTGGGTAACAAAGACAGACTTCATGGAGACGTTTGAAAAGGAGGAACCATCCTGCAGTGGGAAATGCTGCTTGCTACAGAACTGTAATTGGGAACAGGCAACATCCACGGCTTGGAGTGAGGACCCAGTCTGCATTTGTACCTTGGTAAAGTGAAGAAAGAGGTACCATGAAGGCTGCAGTTCAACTGACAGGACAGCTAAATGAATTCTGCAGCAGTGTTGGCATGGTGTTAACAGCGGGAAGACAAATTTTGTAGGACAGAGAAAATTTTCAGTGAGCAAGTTCAAACTGTTTGGACAGTGGAAGTGACAGATTTTCATTATATTCAACAGAAGCAGAAGTTCTTTATTCTGCTCTAAAATTTGTTCATGTTTCTCTAGTTTTGAAGGCATTTTATAATTCCTTAAGGCATTCCCTCCTCTAGAATAACACTATATGCCATTTAACTTTTAAATTTTTATTAATCTTTATTAAAGCATTTAAGGGAAGTTTCTTAAAGAATGGTTACACTTTCCTGCACTTCAAGACAGAGTTTGATGACGATATAACATCATAAAATGTCATGTTAACCAGGCAGTTTATGCAATCAATTCGTTATTCTTTAATTCCCTTGGTTGTCTAGAAACCAACTTAGATAGATGCAATCCCTTAGGAATACTATTGTAAGAGACAAAGCATTTTCACATGTATTGTTAGTACTTTGGTACACACTGCTTTACTAACAAAACTGTTGAAATGAGGCAACAAAACTGTTGTGACATTAGGGTCAAAATATTTCAATGTGAAAAACATTGAAACTAAATTCTAAGTAGAAGTAAAATGATACACATTTATAGCTGTGCACAATATGAACAGCACAACTGGATTTTTAACATAATTCCAAAAAATTAGGATTATTTTATCTTTTTATAATAAAACCACATTGTATTTTTAGGGAAAAATGGCAAATGGCATGTAAAATTGACATACAAAAAATTCAAATTATATAAATAGTTCAATCTTTTTATAATAAAACCACATTGTATTTTTAGGGAAAAATGGCAAATGGCATGTAAAATTGACATACAAAAAATTCAAATTATATAAATAGTTCAGTCTGACTGAACAAAATTTTTTCTTTAGCACTCAGGTAACTCTGTCCAGTTTAGCTGTATTTCCCCTGTCTAGTATCACTAGTATGAAGTCTGAAATTTATCTATTGCTATTTATGTATTTACAGTGTGCTGGGGAAGAGTCAACACTGTATTATTCTTTCCTTTTCTCTTAGAGGTGTCTGATGGGGTAGGTGAACATCTGTGTAAAGATAATCTGGTTAATACCATTTCTTGACTTTCCAAAGAATCTAGCAAAGACCTACACCAGACTGAAATTAGTGTCTCCTGGATTTCTTATAGAAAAGTTATCAAAAGGAGATAAAAATTCTCCCTAGAATCACCAAGAACAAGAATAGTTCTACTGAGTGCAGAGGAACTTTGAGAAACAAGTACACCTCAGATAACCCCAGACTTTCAACTGCTCACTTTAGCATCCATATGGGGTCTTTGGCTGCATTTTCTGGGTTTCTGTGCCTCACAATACTTTTTTTTTTTTTTTACTATATTATGTTAATGCTGTTTTGAAAGGCAATGTATTCTTAGCCTTAACTTTTTTCCTCCCTAAGGATATGTTTAAAGCTTTAGGAGAGGCAATGGCTATCTCATTTGAAAATCTTACTACTGTTCTGAGAGCAGTAATTGCTATCTCATAGAGCATGCCTACCTTTTGCTTTTCTCATATGTACTTTGATTCATAAAGGAGGACCATACTACTTCTTGAATGGCAGCACCTGAAGGTGCCAACCTGAAGTGCTTGGAATAAAGAGATTGTGTCCTCAGCACCAGTGGAGAAAAACCATGGGAAAAAAAGAAACCTCTAAATATTTTGATTATTCCTCATGCTAGCACTTCCAATGAATGATCTCACCTGCAGTCACATGTTTTAACTTAACTGAAGGAATCTGAGCTAATGTACCCAGGAAGAAGTTGAAAACAAGTTGAAATAGGATCATGGGTCACAAACAAAATACTTGTAAGCAAATTAAAAAAAAAAAAAAAAAAAAAAAAAAAAAAAAAAAAAAAAAAAAAAAAAGAACACCAAAACAAAAGAGCCACAAAAGGTCATGTAGACGTGGTGCTTAGAGAAGTGATTTAGTCATGGTCTTGTGGAGTCAAGTTAACAGTTGGACTTGTTATGATCTTAAGGGTTTCTCCCAACCTAAATGATTCTATGATTCCATAAAAAACACATCTGGATGACATCACTCAAGGCAACAACTAATCATTCTTTCCAGTAGTACTGTTGGAATGGATGAACTGTGTCCTTGGGTTAACTATCCAAGGGAATGAATCCATTAATCCCCCTGGTCTTGGATGAGAGTAGAGCCTCTATTGCACCTGCTCTGACAGTGGGAAGTTGTGCTTGCCAATGGCTGTGCTGGCAGAATTTGTGCTCACCATGACCCCCATCTGGGACTCCTCGGGGTACAGGGGTTACGTTGTCACCCTTGAACCAGCAGCTTTTGACGCTGGGACCATAGGGCAGATCCAGAAAGGGCAGGTAGCCTTTATTCCTATCCTCTTCAAGCTGCCACCCAAAAGTGTCCTTGCAAATTACTCTTCTGTGTTGAAGGAGTGAGGAACAGTGCTGTGAACCTGGCAATGCTATTTCACCTGCAGAGAAAATAGAAGCAGCCTCCTGCTAAAATAGTCCACTGGTGAAATGGGAGTCATCAAGAACTACAAGGAGAATTCAGTTCTGGTAACAGACAGGTTGGAGGAAAGAGTCCAAAAACTGAGGTGGTTTCAGCTGCCAAAACAGTCTTGAATTCCTCTGGAGAACCAACCATCACTAAATTAAGAAGGAATAAATGATTGTCTGGTCTTGTGAGACAGTTTTTTAACTCTTAAAGGATGTCCTCCTCTCATTGGCTTAGTCTTTAAAAGATATCTTCCTCTTGCATATAAGAGAATCTTTCTGGCAAGAAGGCTTACTGATGTCAGTGAGCTATCCCTCCATGTGCAACCAAGAACATGTAGTTATTTTCCCTTCCACTAGTGTGTGTAATCATTAAATTGTGTGAGCAATGGCTATTCTGCATGGTAAGCCTTACTTTCTACAAATCAGAGTCCAGTTTATTACAGCATCTGTGGGTTTGATCTTTTTCTCTCTGTGCCAGCATGAGAGAAGATCATTCTTTGTCTGCCTTTGCCAAGATAAAGGGACCCAGGGTGGATGATAAGATAAGAAGGTCTATGAGTTAAACATCCCTCTGTTATACTCAGAATTCAGAAGTGAAATCCGGGTGCTGACAGTCTGTCTCAAAGTAATGAAGCACTTCCACAGCAAGAGCTGTGAATTGCTGTAGTGGGCTAATTTGGGAAAAGGTGCATGAACAGTCTGTATAGATGAAGAGCACTTTTGGGAAAAATTTGTGCTAACAGCATGTCCACAGGAGATCCTGGGTGTACGAGCATAATGGAGATGTTAAAGAAATAAAAACTGTACAATTAACCTAACTGGACAAATTCAAGGGGAAATATATTTTCATTTTTTCTTCACACACGGTGTGTTTCTAGCTGCCTGCTCAATGAGGGGGGGTCAGCTTAGTCACTTGAGACAATATTTTCAGGAAAGAGCTGATTTTCCAATGAAAAATGTGCGGGGAGAGGGGGGGTTACATCTAAAAGTGCTCCCAGGAATCATGGCATCCCATGACCTGTGCTGAAGATGGCTGTGTCTGTCAGTTTTTGATTCCTAGGTGGAGAGCCCTTACTGGAGCAGGGCACCACAGAAAAATCAAACCCTTCCACAAAAGCGGTGTTTCTGTCTCCTCTACAGCACATAAAGTAGTGCCTTGAAGTATCCTGGGGGCTGAGATGCAATCTTAGCACCACTGGAAAGTATTACTTCAGCATGGTTTTCTAAGCTCCCATTAAGGTCCCCTTGACACTTGGTATTAATGTGGTTTAGGCCCTCGGCCTCTTCTCTGTTATGCTGAGCAAAGGCAGCCGTGCTGGGCCGTGCTAGGTCAGAGCTGCTGCCAAGGCAGCCGTATCAGTCTGGGCAATATTTGCTGTCTCCTTTCTTAAGAAAATGAAGACGATGTGATTGAGCTGTGTGCATGCTTGCAACCTTCTGATGTATCAGATAATTCCCATGGGCACTCAGTTGTGAGATGCAGTGATGAGTTTCTCTGAGCCTGATACTCAAGAGGTTATCTTTCCCCTGTTAGCAAGCTTAATAACTTGTTCAATATCGTACTTAATAATGAAACTAAATTATTAACGATTTCAATAAAGAATTTGATATTAACCAATTAAGATTATGAAGCCTACGGAAGCAATCAAGTACTTGTTTCTCTCCCATTCTATTAATAATTTAAAACAAGATAAAATGTATTACATTATTTTCGTATTATCATTATGATTTTAAATTTATTGCTTAAACCATAATAGGTTATGGTTAGTAGCCTTACATACAGATCTTGCTAAACTTTCATGTCTGTTATAAGTTTGTAATTCAAGGCTTCAGGTATGCCCTGAAAACTATTTTCATGGCTTTTTAGTTGTGACATATCCTGTAACTCTCCAGTGATGTGATACAGTGATTATGTCTGGAAGAGGTCTTCATTAATAAAGGCAGTAGCTCTTTTAATATAACTGCTTTTGCTCAAATGTCTGCTTGTTTTATAAGCATTGTTAGATTGACATTTATTTGGGATTCATGTCTGATTTCTGAGGAATGACCAGTTCAGTGCCTCAGACAGCATCATGCATGTTCATTGCTTCCACTCATGAAGCAACAGATGAAGTCCAGTGATTTCTCTCCCCATATTGTCCATTGGTGATATCTTGAGCAGCATCACTCATTTCACTACTTGATGAACTGTACAGCTTGTATTAGAAAATAACTGCTCATAAAAGCCCAACAATTAGGGCAGAAATAGAGATAATATTGGCCAGTAATATCAATAATCACCAGAAACCATGAGCTTGCTAAATGACTTTTGTTGTGTGACAGCTGAGTTTAATAGGTGCTTCACTACAACCTCAGTTTTTATTAGCCGAGAATAATCTTTATTCTTTGCACTGACAGACCAACTCTGTTAGTATCCATGTAAGTTCAAGTGGTTCGAAGATTGTGATGAAGGAGACTGGGCTGTTTACTGCACCACTTGTCCATTACTGTTACATCATAAGTGTACTTGCCTCTTTGTCAAACTACCCAAATGATCTTTTCTCAGGTTAGATCACTGAAATAATCTTCTTTGTTTCTAATCTGGGATGATAAGCTTTAAATGAGGTTTGGGGGGTAGGGCTTTCCATTTGCCTTCTGTTACCAGCTACTGGCAATTGTATTGGAATTAAAAGTCTCTAAAGTTAAGTTGTTAATGCCATGAATGATTGATTTATTATCACTCTTTGGAAATGAGTTTAACATAGGAGGGAGCTGAAATCTCTCAGTTGTAGAGTGAAGGGGACAGGTTCTCAGTTTAAAAAAACCAAAACAAAACCCAAAACAAAACAACAAAAAAAACCAAGAACAAAACCAAAACAAAACAAACCCCAAAACAAAACAAAAACCCCAACCTGAAAAAAAGCCTAGATATGAAGGAGGAATAATACCAAGTCTTGGTGCAGGCAGCAGAACAGCTCTCAGTGGGGAATGATGGCTGCTGATCAGAGCAGTGGCACAGGAGCAGAGGTCCCAGCTGCTCCCTGTGGGAAGGTTTTTCCTCCCTCCCTGTTCCCTCAGTATTCCAGGGTTGCCTGTGCAAGACTGATTTTAATATTCCCATTAACATCTAAAACGTCATGTTGCTGTTTCAGATCAGGTTGGAAAGAGGATTTTTGAGGAAGATAATTTGTTTTGAGAAAAAAATCCTCTTCAACATGGAGGAGCTCTTGACAGCATAGCCTCCCTCTGCTCAGGGGCTGGATGCTCTGGGGAAATGGTTTGCAGGATGAGCTGTGTAATCTAGGTCCATATCAGCAGCACAAGTCAGAACTGGGTGCCAATTGTAGCACGTTTTAAAATGAAGAGCTTTTAAAATGCAAAATGCCAGAAATTTAGGTACAGGAGACTCTAGATTAAAGTATACTTGAAGAAGTAGTTCTACTTAATGCTGAGAAAGCCTTTGGGATACAATCCCATTTCATCCAACCTGTTTGCAAATTAATTATGCTAAGCAGGCTTTTTAATTACATTGCTTGAAGGAAGAGCAGCAGAACATGTAAATTCCATAAGAGAGGAAGCAAAAAGGTTTCCACTGCCAAATATGGAGCTAAATTCGATGAAGGCAGCTGAACCATGATGGGCCAGAGTGTGATTATTTTAAATGAAATCTAGAGAAATTCCCAAATTCCTCATTTTTGTTATTGTCAATGTCCCACAGTGCTTTATTATTTCACACTGGGTATGACATTTTTCCAAAGTTTTAAGACTTTCCATTATGGAGCTTTTGACTGTGATACAACAGCCTGTAGCAAGTTAAAGCGCTTGCTTCTTGCTTGGAGGAAGACATTATCAAGGATAATGTTTGACTTACAGCACAGTGGAGGTTTCCACAGTGTGCCCAAGTGTTTCTTGTGAGAAAGCCAACCAAGAAGTGCCAAGTGTGTGGCATCCACCACCACCATCTAGTGGTGGTTACCTTCCAGCCTTATGGATAGCAGTTTGGAGAGTACTATGTAGAATTATCCTGGAAACTGGGAAAACTCTCACCTGGGGCTATTCTACCTCAATACATTTCTGCATCATTTATTTGTTTACTTAGTGAAAACATTCAAAGAAAAAAAAATCTGTTTGGAAGTCTGTCCCTGTATAACAGGTGGAGAGGCCATGTGAATGATCAGTATAGAATGAAAAATGTGATATGAAAGATCACTGGTATTTATAAGATGTTGCTGAATGCAAAATACTTGCAAATGTGACTCTTGAATGTCATGTACACAGTTCCAAAAGAAGTGGAGGAGTTTTAAAAGGAAAATACTTTTAAAAAATCCAAACAAAACCCATGACTCCCTTTTTGGCATGTTTCTTATTATGAGCAGTTTAAACAACATTGGTAGTCGAGAAGAAGAAGTATTTAAACTCATCATTTTTAACTCTATACTATCCTTTTTAGACACATATTTGATTTTTCATTTTCACAATCAACCTTCAAATAATCTATCTATGACACATAAAAGTACTGTGCTTTATATAATAGCATCAAGCGCACACTGGTCAAGACAGAACCCAAAATACCCTTGCAAAATGTCCATAAAATGCTTCAACAGTTACTCCAGGTTACAAAAGACTCTGTTCTACTTGCTTAAATTTGTCATGTTGGAGTCCAAACCAGGTATACATTGGACACCCCCAGTGACCACCACCTGAAAGAAGAATTTATCCTACCTATTCCAAACATCCTCCTAGTTTAAGAAGAACAATCTCCTGTTGGAGGTGACTGCTTCTCTTCATTCACTGTTGAGGAAAGCTTGATAAGTAACCAAGATGGAATACCTGGGTTTGGGGCAGATAAAGTGAGATAAATTTTGTCCAAAAAATAAATGCACAGTTATTAGAGAAAAAGAAAAGAAAAAAAATCACCATTGATCTTATTAATCAAAACTGAATTTTTAAACCTGGCCTTTATTAAAAAAATTAAGAAAAAAACAAACAAAAAAACTCACCTAAATAATATTTCTTTTTTTAGTTAAACATAGAAATCAGAGCTTTCTGTTCTGATATGTAATTGGGAGGATTTGTCTTGCAAGCTGTAAAATAATCTCTTCTGTCATTTCCTGAGGTGAATGTCAGATATTTCACATGGGCTTTGGAAATCCAGACCTTTCTCTTGTTGTAAAGGAAAGGCTTCGAAAAGGCAGCAGTAAGGAATTCTGTTTACTCATCCTTTATGTGTGGACCCTTTATTCCAATCATGTGAATTCCAGCTTTAACCTCTCCCTACACTGTACTTCTCAATTGGCAAGTTGCTGAGACCCTGGAGAGGGACCCTGGGCTGAGGGTGGGTCAGTGATACATGGCCAGGCTGTTTCTGCAGCCCTGGTGCCCTCTGAGACCCCCTTGTGAGACGAAGGGAGACCAACAGTGCACATCTTAAATTCTTACTGCACCAAGATGTGAAAACCAGCTCCATATGGGGAAAGACCATGCTAAGGTCATCTTCTGCACTGTCATCCTCTAGTCTTGTTCAGAGCACCTTTTTCCTTCTCAGTGTCTTTTTAGAGACCATGATCTGCTCTCTGCCTTCCTTCCCTGGCTCCACGTGTCTGCCCTGGCATCTGCTGGTCCTGGCTTTGTGCTGCTCTTGTTGGAAGGAGCAGGGAGCAGCCCTGGGCCAGTGTGGACTGATGTTGTGCTGTCACTTCAGTGGAACCACCAGCTGGGGAGCTGGCCCTTGGTCTGAGTTCAAGGCAGCAGAATTACCACAGCTCTCCTTGAACTGTTTTTTGCTCTCTTTATCCTCTGTTCACCCACAAAGATTTATTACCCTTGAGATATATCAGGTTGACACTAATAGGAAATGAAGCTTTTTGGTAAGGGGGTAGACATCCTCTGTCAAAGCCCAGTCAGTCCTTGACCTTCCTGCTTAGACTTTTTACAGCATTGCAGTTCTGTTGATATGTTATATTTTGCAGATACCACTAGCAATTAAACAAAGACCACCATCTCATTCTACATGGCTGCCAGGCAGCTGTCAGATATTAATGACTGGAGTTTGCTATGAGCAGAGCTGGATTAAAACGGGTGACCTACATCTGAAAGACTTTGTATCTCTCTTCCTCAAGCTATTCACCCCTAGACTTCTTTGAAATGTAATGCTGTTTCCTGGCTTGCTCCTATTAATCACATTTACTGGTGTCTGCCTGCTTTAGTCAGTGAAATGTCTGGGATCGATATTTCATGGTCCTCTTTCTCGAATCACACAATTTCTACCCATCCTAATTTTTATTCACGCTGGTTGACCTTAAGAGATCCAGAAACTGGATAATAAACCAGGAGTAAGGAGATCAAAGCTTTCTACATCTAGGTCACTTCTAATAATCCAGTGGTGGTCATTAGAGCATATGCTTAGCAGCCGATGTAAATTCTTTCAATCCCTTTCCTTGTGGTCACAAAATAAAATGTGTCTTTTTTTGATTGGCACTTTTTTTGACTTCAGAGGGAGTTTGGCTAATTAAGAACAAATCTATGAGCAAGGCATCTATTCAGGATTTGACTCTGGTTTAGTAAGCTTCTTGACTGCTATTGTTTCTGTAAGATGGGAACCAAACAAAGAATCCAGTGTTGAAAAATTAAAATGCTCCAGGCTTTCAGTACAGTTTAGACCTGCCTTGCCTTGCCATGTGCTTCCATTCAGGGGGAAGATTGCTGGTGTAGGGGTCCTACAGAAAGCCTGCAGCTGCTGCATGTTTCCAGAGAACGCTGAAGAAATAAAGGTTCTAGGCAGAGATCCAAAGCAGGGATGTTGCCAGGGTTCAGCCTGCGTTTCAATCTGCCAGCATACAAATTTTCCAGACAGACTGGTTCAGCAGTTGAGGTGGTTCCACCCCAGCTCCTGGACAAAGCATGTGACACATGACACATACACGTGTGAGAGGCAGCCCTCTGTGCTGCATAGCTGCTGCCAGACACCAGATGCCGTGAAGGAACAGAGAAATGCTTTGAATTTTGTCATGCATGCTTTTGGAAGGAGAGTGATGTTATTAGCAGCGAGATTGTCTCCTGAAATGGAAATACATAATTCAGTTTGTGGTTCAGTTAGTTCTATTAAAACTTTGTCTTTATTTCTGCTGTCAAAATATATTTAGAACAAAACCTTCAAGATGAAGGCAGGAAAGATTAAATTGCTTTTATCTTTTCAAGTTAAACTGAAAGGAGATGATGGTGGCAGGGGCTTTTGAAGGTACAGCAGTGCTGTAGTCCCCTTGCATGTGCTCTTCAGGCAGGGAAGGACATGCCCACAGGATTTTGATGCAAGAACATCACGGGGCCACCTTCCTTCCAGTGTCATAAAAGTTTCCAGTGAAAATGGTCGTTATTTGCAGAGCCCCAGAGCTGTGCCAATTCCCTAAAGCTTCTTGGGATGCTGCCTAACTTTTAGCAGCCCAGAAGTGTTGAGCAGCATCACATGCTGAGACAGTATGAAACTGGCCCCCCACTGTGGGAGCTCCTGGAAGGTCCTTCACACTTCATACTCTCCCTCACCCTCGGACAATCTTTAAGTAAAGCTGAAAACCTGGCATCAAGCAGTGCAGTGGAAAGCAGTGAATGGCACAGTATTCAAATGTAAATGACTACGTAAGTGGTTGAGACTTGTTCAGAAATATAACAGAGATATAAATGCCTCATCTTAGCTCATCAGTTGGCCTTGGCATTTGTTACTAACGCCTAAAACCAAAAACCAACCTTTCCATGGAGAATTTGGAAGAAGATCAGATTCATAATCCAAAGTATTTGGAAACCAAGATCTCACCTGCTTTACATGGAAACTGTAACTCCTGGGCTTTTCAGAGCAGCCAGAAATTTGCCTTCCCTCTCAGTAGAGTGCTATTTGCTTTTGTGGCTTGAGAGCTGTGATAATTGTTTCCAATATCCAAATTCAAAAAATGCTGTTTCTCGTAGTTTTGTTTGGACTTCTCAGTAATCTTCCTGGGGAGAGTTACATGCTTCCACACCACGCAGAGTGAATAACAGGTGGCTCCTCCCAATGTCTGTATGTTGTGTAACTGGTGTCTGAATGTTGTATAACTGATTTGCACTGAAACAATGAGCTTTGCACCTTCTGGCATCAGTCCTGGGCATATTGTTCATGTGCTGTTTGACTGCAGTGCAAGGGCAGCCACCCTGGTGCTCCTGGTACATGTTATACAGGCTGTGCCTCACTGGGGACTCAGTCTGCAACTGCAGGATGATCCTTTATCTGGGAATTTGAGTTTTCATAAAGCCTACTTAAATTCCATGCTGTTTTCACCTGATAGTCCCAAGCAGATGGATCAAAAAAATAATAAAGTGATAGGTCAGGTATAAAAGCTGGTAGATGGCTTATTTATGTGTGATCCCATGAGCTCATTTGTTTTGTTGCTTGGCTTTGCAGGTTCTCTGGTGTCCACCCATGTGCGTAGGTAGTGGGATTAGACTGATGCCAGCAAAGCACTTTGGGATCACTCAGAGTTCTGTAGGTGTGAAAACAGCTCTTTTTTAAAATTGAAGACCTGTTATTAAGTACACATCTTACAAATTGGTATAGCTGGCTACATCTACAGATTGTTGTCTCTCCAGAGACAATGGGAATGTTGATATCTGTCAGGGGAAAAGTACAAACTGGTTTGCTGTCACTTAAAAATGTACATTGCCCTCTTGTGAAAACACAGCTCTGCTGCAAGGCAAACATGCAAGGATATATTTCAGTTGAAAAGTCAACATATTCTGCCACTCTATAATTATAACTCAGGTTAGTTGTTGCTTTAGACTGACATCTCAGTGTGCTCACAGGACAACACAACCAGATCCTTTCTATTTATGTACACAGAGTAGGAAAAAAACCAGCTTTTTTACCCCCTTGGCTCTGCAGTCATCCTGGATTTTAATCTCTTCATGAGCATGCTGAACTGTGCTGTCATTGTATTGCTGTGACATCTTCACTTGTATTTCAGCTTCTTGACAGGTCTCAAACACATGATGCTGTGGCCTCAAATTTACATTGTGCTCAAGCTTCAGCACCACACCATCCCTTTCTCTCCCTGCAATTTCAGATCAGCACATGAAATAGCTAGTTGTAGATTGCAGATATTTATACATGTTACTGGATGTGCAACAGAACTGTCTTGTTCATTGGTAAATCTGGAAGAACTACAGGTATCAGTTTAGGACAGAAAGAGGAAATACCACTTTATATTTCAGTTGAGAATTAAAATCTTGCTCTTACTGAGGTATTCATGTATTCAGCCTATGCTTATGCAAATCTTCATAACCCTAAGAAACCACAAAGTTGTCACCTGGAAGAGGATCTGGGTTATGCCTACATTGGGTTTTATAACCCACCTTGGGATTTATCACCCCACCACGAGGCAGCATCTCTCTCCATTGAGCAATGAGCATTGAACTGGTGTTTGTTGGGCTAAATAGGCCAAACCATTTAAACACATCAGCTCACAAAAATATTTTTTTGGTGCGCAGTGCTACCAGAAGAAAAGAGGTTATATTCCCAGATAAGATGTATAAGTCCTGTGGCATCAGTTGGATACCAGGACTTTTCCACAGCTGAGTGGGTGTCCAAAATGTACTGAATGAGAGAAGTCAGATATAAACATTTTTTAGGATAGGGCTGGAAAAAGTATTGATGCTACCTGACTGCAGGTTGAAGTGAATAAATTTGAGATATTCTCTCTCTGCTACCAGGGCTTTATTTAGATTGAATTTAGACAATTTTCTTCATGAATAATCTGGACAGCTGTGAAAAATCTACCTTTTTCAATGCTTGCTTTGAGTATACGCTCACTGTTTCCCAAATGATGAGAGCCAAAACCTTGACACAAGGATTCTCCAGCTGGCAGACTTCTGTGAAAAAATCATTCAGCTCTGGGAGCTTCCAAAGAGCTGTCGGTGTGCTGACTTCCTAACAGGAGAGACTGAGCTATTGGAGGTGCAGGCTTTTGTATGAAAGGAAGAGCAGAGCTACCTCAGAAAGCAGTCTCTGATTGATATTCATAGATTTCATAGAATTAAAATACTGTTCCTAACTGCTAATGGTGTCTTCTTGGGTGAGTGCTTAAAATGTTGAATTTGAGAGCTCTGGAGCTGTGGATTTTGCCTTTTTTCTCATGCAGTGTCTGTTTCCAGGGTCATAGCAGATGATGCTGCTAAATCTGCCCTGGCAGCTGGACTAGGTATTCTCTGGGCTCCATCCCAGGTGCAGCAAGAAATGCCAGGGTTGTGATTTCTAGTTGGACCCTAGACCCCAGCCTGGCACATAAGCTTGTCTGTTTTTTGACAGCACTGAAAAGAATTGTCATCCATTAGCTTGGTAGGCTATTGTTTTTTTTAGACATGTCCTGTCCATATTTTGAGTTCTACTCTCCTATTTTTTAACAGGAACTAGACAAAATTCTCATATGTTTCTTGCTTAGACAGTATTTGTTACTTCCTCAGAGACTGGCTGCTTTGTAGAAGGTCATTTCCTGGGCATATTTCACCCTTAGGTGTTTGGATGTCACTGAGGAAAGATGCAAAGAATTTTGAGATTTCTTTATGAGGAAATCTGATTGTAACTTTAGTTATAAAGATGTTGCCACTTCTTCATAAAGATGTCATGCTATAGGAAGGAGGAGGTAGCCCTGTTTTTGTAAGAACATGAACTCTAAAGCAGCTCAAATGCCAGCTCTGTCATATATTTTTAAATAAGATGTCACATGGTGTCTCTGTGAAACTCATTGCAATCTAGAGACAGCTGCCATAAGAGAGTGGTTGTTCATTGAATGCCTCTTACAAATGGGTTATTAAATGTTTAGAGTCTTTGACCTCGAAAATCCTTTGATCATCAAGAAGACTCTAAGATAGGAATGTGTTGAGAAAATGCAATAGAGGAGGAAATTCAGAAAAGCCCCCTTGCTGGACAAAAGGCCTACCTCTTACCTCTGTGAAATAGCAAACAGTTGTGAGAATGCTTTCTCATTTAATTCTCATCTTCTTGTGACTTTGGTTTTGATATTTTAATTTGTTTGAGAATTTAACGCCTTTCTAGAATAAACTCATATTTTATCCTTTATTACATCTGGTATGAAATGTGAGTCCCTCAAGTAAGCATAAAATATATGCTGTTGCTGTGCCTCTAGAAACAATTTGTCTCTAGAGAGCATCATATGCAGTCAGCTCACAGAGGAGATATGAAAGAACTTGTGGATGTCAGGAGCTGGGCTGTATCCCCAAGCTGTAAACTTTAAAAGGATGCTTTGGGAACTGGCTTCACCAAGAACAGTGCTCCTGGGAGGCTCCCTCTGGCAAGCATAAACCAGAATCCTTTTGGAAAGCAGTTGGTAGCATAATAGGTAGGCCGTGATTACGCCGTTTATTGTTCAACCATTAATGTCTATACAGCTTTTTAATCATCTTCATTGACTCGGGGGTACGAGAATATTAAGGATAATACATGTGCTGCTCTCACAAGATAGGAGAGCGGACTTCTCTGAAGGCACATATGACTAATCAAACCTCCTTTGAGATCTCACCCCCATACCAAACTTTTTTTGCCATTATTGTTGTTATTGTGTTCTTGTGTGCTTGCTAAGGACTGAGTAGCTGTTGTTGTGTATTCATGAAACACTAAAATCTGATTTATTTAACATGTTTACCAGAATACTTGGAGGGGGCGGAGGAGCACAAATCTATTACTCATATTCATTAATCAGCATGGAAAAGTAAAAGTTGTTCCCCAGTGTGAGATAGTTACTATAATTATAGTGCTGGGCAGTTCAAATTGCATCATTCTACATTTTTGAGCGTGTTTTTGAGGTAATGTTTGTTAATGGGAAACATTGATTATGATACATCCCTTTAGTTATGCTTTGCCAGGTTTATAAATAGATCTTGTATTTGCTACTTGCAATTTTATTTAGTTGGACTTCTAGGTTTTTAGAGATTTTTTTTGTGAAAATGATGGGCAAAATTCATATAGATCTGATTTTGAAAAGAAATTTCATTCATCACTCCAGTGAAGATGCCAGTTTTACATTTGTCAGGCTCAGAATTTTATGCACAACTGAAGTGATGGAGGGACCTTCAGCTGGTCTGGTGCACAGAGGGAAGCTTAATCCAAAGGAAGACATGTGCCTACACTAAGCTTCTGTGATAAATAAAGCAGCAAGAATCAACACTGGGGAAGTGTATTGCTTAAGTGCTTTTTGTTTTGTCTTCCTTACAGACGACTCCCAGTTATGTTATTGAAACTTTGGGCACTGTAATGATGTCAAATAGTGCATGCAATGAGATATCCTGGTGTTGGAAGAATGGGCATGGATAGTAGCTTTCTTTTAAGCATGCATATTGATGGTTTTTTTGTGAGTATACTCCTCACTTTTTAGAAAAAGATAATTTTCAGTTAAAGGTAACTCATTCTCTACAGATTTTAGAATTTGTCTTATACTATCCCTTTTTATGGTCTTACTGCATTCTAGTGTTAATTTTTGTAGACTAAGTGTATAAATAAGATCTTGAAGGAACCAAGTGGCAGGTAGCTGGTTGACTTTTCTGTAATAGAAGAGGTTACTCTATTAATAGATTTTTGCATCAGTGGTAATTTAATAATGGGATAAAGGAGCTGAAATTCAAAGTTACCATGCACTGAAGGATTTAAGGTTACATCAGCAGGCAAATGCAGGAGAGGAGGCAATCTTGCCTCTCATTTGCCATGCTCTAAGTCAACAAGCATCATGTTCCAGTTCACAGTAATAGGTTTATGGATTTCCCTAAAATAAGCCCTTGTGATCATGTCTGATACCTGGAAGAGTGGATAAACCCATAGAAACCCACAGGAAACTGATAATACAAAGTTACCCTGGTACAAAGTTACTGAGGAAACAGAATCTGTGGGTAATTTTCCCTCTCTAAAGATCCAGTTCATGGAATGTCACATCTGCAACGCCCAAGAGTTGATTGGAGTTGATTGGGATGAAATGTGGGAGGAACTCTACTCTGTGGCATGACACTGTCTTCTTTAGCTGGCCTGTTCCCTAAAAAAGAGACACTTTTGGGAACCATCTAGTACTGAGTATCACTAGTATCAATACCCACATTTTGTCTCCATTGTCTGAGCACAGCCAGTGCCAGCACAGCAACAGCATGTTCAGGGAGGTGGCAAATCTATGTGAAAGCAGTTATCTATATGGCCTACAGGGAGGTTTTCTACATCTCTTTCTACAGAAGGAAAAGAACACACATGATAGAAAAAAATAAATTGTATATTATGAAGATTTTCCCTTCTTGCACCATTTTAGACAAGGAAAAAGAATGTGATGCTCCTTTTTATGATTCCTGACATCCTTTGAAAGTCTGTGTTTAAAACATCTTCCCCTTAGGGGAGCTGGTCTGGGAGGCTAAAGCCAAGTGTACCTGAGAGCTGTCATTGCTTGAATACCTGTGCTTTATTCTAGGCCTGCCTGTGCAGCTTCTTAATTACCAGGAGGTGACACAATGGGTTGCACCGTTCCTGTCTTCTCTCCCACCCTTGTGAAAATCCTCTCAAGTCAAAAATACGTCTTCCAGCCTCCTTGCGCTGTATTTTCACCTTTCTTACATGTTGAGATTTAGATGTTATCCAAATGCTGCTCAACCAAGATTCCTAGATACTGTGACTATCAATAACAGCAATAATAACAGTTATTCGTGTGGAACTGCAAATGTGCACAGCACTTCATGTAAATAAAAGTGGGTTTTCTTAAACATCAGTGAGTTCAACAGTGTTGTCCCATTTCTAAACAACTGATTTAGTCCATCCCCTTGATGTATGTCTCTATAGATGTACACATATAGATTCTCTAGGTGTATATATAGGTATAGATGCATGATCCCTTGCACCAGAATGCTGTTATTTCAAGGTTTTTATATCCTGTTGGGCTTATAAGTCTTGGCCTTGACCTTTGAAAGGGTTTATGCTATTTGAGAAGAATAGATATGGACAAAAATACATTACCTTGGAAAGCTGTCTTCTTAAAACTGCACTGTGGTAAAAGAGTCTTTTTTTTATTATTAATCTTGATAGAACAGAATTGGAAGGGTTACAGAGGGTTGAATCTCATAGGTCAGGTTGTACATAAATTTTGCAAGGCTACCTGAAAACCTATCTGCTCTCAGCTTCATTGCAGAAGAAAAGCTTTGAAACAGACCTTGCAGTAGTTAAAAATGCAGGCCTGATTTTATGATTCAAAACTTCATTTCAGTACAGCTCCTCTGTGAATTGCTGGATTGCTTTCAAACTCAACACTGAAAATAAAAGTCAATAAGATGTACTTAGGGTCAACAGGGAAAAAAATGACCACACCAAGTTGTTGCCCACCTGTCTGTTCTGTATTATGTCAACTATTGCGGCTTTTGCTGCCATCCAACAGTCCCCTTTTGGGGTCCATTCCATTCCCTTACCTCTTCTTCCTTTTGGGAAATATCAGTTCTCTGATAGGCCCAGCTACAGCTATTTTCCTTCTCTTTCTGCAGTTCCCTTTCTGCAGTACCAGGCTATAACAACTCCATATGTAGAGGAATTTTAGGAGGACACATTACATAAGTATATGAGACAGTCAGATATTTCAGGCACATGTATTTTTTTCTGTAGTTCCATCTGTATATTCATGAGATGGTTGTCTCAGACTTTAGTGACTCGTGTTTCAAATCCCTTTTTGGCTGGAAATGGCACTTACTTATGCTTCTATAGCCCTGCTCTTTTGGGAAATTTGCACTAAGGACTACACAACACAGCAGGCATAGCATTCAAGTTAATACTCTGAACCTTGGGAACTAAAATTCACTGGGAAAAAAAAAAGTCTCTTTCAGAAATGAAAAGAAGACAGATGATCTTTACTGGTGGGGAAGAAAAAAAAGGATGGGAAATAAAAAGGCTATGTCTCAGTGTATCCTCCATTTGGTATGTTCCCAATTCCTGGAGAGATAACATGGTGTCAAGAAAACTGAAGCTGTAATTAGGCCAGGACAGAGCCACAGTACAGCAGGATCCTGATAGCCCTGTGCTGTCTCTGACCTTGGGGTAGTGGAAGACTGTGCCAAACTTAAAATAAATAGTTTCAGTGCTGCTGCTTAGTTAAGGAAGATCCAAGAGAAATAACACTTCTCTTGTGGTAGTTGCGGTGTTAAGCACTAGCAATACTAATTGTTTTGATGAGAATTCTCCCTGAAGATTTTTTTTTATTAGCACTGAGTAATAGCTGAGCTGCTAGTGTATTGACCTATAGCACTACCACAGCTCAATTAAGTTTCTTATTGTCCAAATCTAATCAGAGAAAAGCTGGGATTGAAAATCGATTCATTTCCTGCTAGTTAATGACTAATTCCCCACAAATGTGAATATAAAGATTAACTTTTCATGTTTAATGTTTTTATAGGGGTAGACCATGTCAGATGAGTGTTTGTGAAGAAGAAGCATGGCTCCTCTTTTCCCATCCATCTTCCTCCAATCTCTTGGTATATTCTAGCTATTTAGAGTCTTATCTTAGCCTGTGGTTTGTGCTTATTCTGTGGTCTCTTAACTCATGTCTTACACAACTGAAAGGAACTCCTATTTATAATTCATTTTCAGCTCCTAAATTCTCAAATATATTCTTCAAAGGAGTATTTCTGTGGTGGTTAAAAGACCTGCAAGACACAGCATCTTAGTTCTTAACCATAATGTAAGGGCTAGGCACAATCTTTGAGGTCTAGGTGAGACACAAATTCTTTGGTGATCCCACTTTAGCCTGTACAAGTTGGGAATTTTCCAGGTGAACCAACAGAAGAAGTTACATTTCTTGGCTCTAAATACTAAATACTAATACTATCTAATACTAAAACTAAGAAGTATCTAAATACTTCTTCTTTATGTAAAGAACGAACAGCTGTTTACACACCTCCCCATGTGTCTGTGCATGCACACGTGATGACAGCCCTAAAGCTACTGAGCAGAGACATGAGCAAACATCCATGAGGTTGGGCAGCTCTCCCCAGTTCTTGCCAGCTCTGTGACTTCCACTGCTGCAGCATCTGAAATCATCACAAATCTTTTTTTGTATTTATCCTCCCAGTGCACCTCTGAGGCGGGGACAGCTCACAGATTTACACATGGGGAACTGAGTCCTGGATCTAAAGAGACATTTAGATTTAGATTCTTTTGTGGTCCACAAGATTATCTTCTCCAGAGGCTCAGCGCCGTGCTTTAGCTGCTGCTAGAACTACAGACCCACAGCTGTGGATGGTCCCTTCTCTTTGGGATCCTCTGGCAGGCTGAAGCCAGGTGTCTGGGATATTTCTGCCTTAGGTGGGATATTTCTACCTTAAACTACAGATGTGCTGGAGAGTGCAGCAGTCAGATTTCTTCCAGAACAAGGACAGATGTGTGGCTGTGTCTTTTTGTACTGGCCTAGTTCTGCCTTTGTTACATCAGTTTTCATTTTTATCAAGAGGTGGTGGCAGGGACAGGCTGCAGCCCTGCAGGTCACCCTGGTACCAGTGTGGCACAGCCTTCCCAACAGGTCCTGGCAGTCACAGTCTGATTACCTCTTCACCTTCTGGTGTCTTAACAGAAGTGCAAAAGTACAGTGCATTGTAGTAAATTTCTTTTTTTTTTTTTTTTTTTTTCTAAAGGAGACAGTTAAGAGTAATCTTTTTTTTTTATCTCATCAACTCCTGTAATGTGCTGCTGGCAGGAATCCAGAACTTCATCTTCTTGGAAAATTAGAGAGGAAAAACCTGCTCCCCATCATGATAGGCATCCTCCCCAGTGACCTCAGTTCTGAGGAGCTGTAAGACCAGGCTAGACCAGCAGCTATCAGCATCTGGGTTCAACTTTAAGAGGTTTGCTATTAAAAAACACCTGTCTGAGCTTCCAAAAGCAGACAAACTTTCTGATTCTCAAAATGCTAATGTTCTTCACTTACAAAGTTAACATGGATACCTAGCAGACTTACAAAATAAAACACTAATAAAGTAGATAAGAAGGGTAGGTTTCTTCTTCCTAAAGCATAACAGCATCCAATATTGAAGGTTTTCCCATGAGAGCCAACAGCTTGGCTTGTTTTTATGTGCTGGCCCTTGACAATGCTTGTTCTGCTCCTTGCACTGGCTGTGCCCCCTCATTCCCCTTCTCTGCTTCAGCTCTCAGCAGAGCTGGTAGTGCTGAGCCCCAGATCTGCCCCATGATGAGCCCCATCTCCTCTGACAGGGGAATCAGCAGCTGCTTCTTCCATCCTCTCCAAGGCTGGGATACAGAAGCTCTGTGCCATGTCCTGCTTTCCCACCTCCTGTTCTGTGTTCCAGCTCCCACCAGCTCTGGAAGCTGTGACCTTACATCAGTGACAGAGTTGTCACTGGGGCATGTGTAGGCAGAGTGCCCTGCTTTCTGTACACTACTGTAATTCTAGTTTTCTCTATTTTATAGCAGAAATTTCCTTTTAATAGAAATGCATCCCAATATCCCATGATAAAACATCATGTGGAAAACAAAGCACTACTCAGGCTAGTCTATAGATTCACTCTACCCCATCCTATTAAGGATGGAGAGACCTTTTCTTTCCTAACCAATCACTGGTGAATTTGGGGAAGTCAATTTTGGGTTTTTTTTTTTCTTTAGCCATGCTAAAATTTTGTTTTAGCCACGTGCTACAATTTTAATCATATGCTTTAGCATATGCTTCATGCTTTTGCAATAATTCCCTCACAAAGATGATCTGAATTAATTGATCACTGGGTTACCTGTGGACAGCATCATTTCAAAGAGGCTAAAGCAGTTGCAGCCAAGCAGATAAATATTTCCTGGTATTTGATCAGTTTCCTCGAGAGTTATGTACAACTAGTAGGTGTTATTCACTAGATATTCTGATTCCAGGACTGATTGAATGCCCCCATACACCAGAAAGGTGTCTAGAAGCACAGTGGGAGCTAAGAATCCACAAGAAAATCCTCATACAAAATTTCAAAGCAGATTAAGGGAATTTTTTAAATTTTCCTTTTACTTTTCTTAATTGGCAGTTGACTGTAGAGATAACACTTTGTTCACACCCCAGCATGTTGATCTAACTGGTTAGAAAATATACAGATGAAGCAAGAGATGAATCCTAGAATGGTTTGGGTTGAAAGGGGCTTTATAGATCATCTAGTTTCAACCTCCTGGGATGGGCAGGAACACCTTTCTCTAGAGGAGGGAGGCCTTTCACTAGATGAGGCTAGAGAAGCAGAAACAAAGGATTGAACAGTGTTGGGTCACCCATGGAACTGGGTGGTATAGTTTGTCTTGATTTTTGGACAAAAAGGGTAAATCGGGAGACAATGCTGGTGCATGGACTGCCCTTTTCAGTGGCAAGTTGCAGTAGAAGGAAACTCGTTGCTTTCATGTGTAGATTGATCACCTGGTCAAGGCTTTGCAGGGAACACTGAAAGCTGAAGCTGTATTTGAAAATCCCAGTTGTGTTTCTTTACTTTTGTTCTGAAGTATTCACTGAGCTCATGTGAGAGGCAAACTACACCACCCTCCTCATATTCCCTCTGACAAAAAATTGATGTTTTTCTTTCAGAGATCCCTGTCTCCCATTGCCACTGGGCTCAGGCTGCTCTGAAAGTAGTTAAAGCCTGTGCCTTTGTACTTTGCTAAGGCCTCACTGTGTTTTAACAGTAAAAAAAAAAAAAAGTTTTATCAGAGCTGGCATCTTTTGCTCTGTAATTGTTTTAGTTTTCTTTACTTCATGTCTTATTTATGCATAGTTTCAAAACAGGCCAATGGAATTCTTCAAGTAGGTTTTTAAACAAGTTTTGACAATGTTTTTGGGTTGTTCTGAGCTAAAAATAATACAAACCAGCAGGTACAGAATGGAGAACAGTGCCTTCAGTCCCTAAAGGACATTTTACTGCATTTACTCCCTACAGGAAGACAAATAGGAAAAAAAAAATTTAAAAGGTTACAGTTTCATATGATGCTGTAAAGGCCAAGACTTAGCTGAGCAGTGCCACTGTCTTCTTCACCTCAAAAAAGAAAAAAAGCATGGTCTTGTCTGTGATAAAAAATTAGAAAGATGTTTTTCTAACTGCTACATGAGGCTAATGGTTTGACCAGCAAAGAGGTAGGCACGGCTTGCTGATGCTCCTCCAGTGGGAGACTGAAAAATATGTTCCAGAACAACTTAAAAATAGTTTTCAGGATCTCCAGCCACTGACTCAACCTAATTCCCCACATTGTTCTTGGATCTTAAATGTTTTTGGGTGTCTGACACCTCTTCACCTTTTGTGTAGGCGTGCTTTTTCATTGTACTTTTGTTCTTTGGTCTCACCAGTATGTTTGCATCATTTCTGTAGTTTGGTTTTCTGGGCAGTGAAAAGAACAGTCTCAGTTCCCTCCAGGTATTTACCTTTCTTTTATAGAGACTGTAGAGTGATAGTCACAGGAACAAAGATCAGGCAGCATCCTCAGCAGCAGTCAGCTCTGAGCAAAAATACTTGGAAAGACTGTAAAATTTTGAAGTGTTTTGTTCTGTATGCATCACAGGATACTCATCAGCACAGATTTAAAGAGCAAAAGATTTGTCCTTTCAGCTTTGAACAGCGAGCAGACTCTCAAGAAAAGGTGGGGGACATGGAATTCATGGTGGAATACAGGCCATGAGAGCCATTTCTTAACCTCTCAGCAGGGACTGGAGAAGTGCACATTCTACACATACACTAAATATCACCTATGTTAACATTCGGAGCTGGAACAGGAATTGGAGGAGGAGCTGGGTCATGGATAAGAGGAAGCAGTAAGGAACCTGAAAATAACATTCAGGTTTTGGGTAACATTTGCAAACTTTGTTTTGACCCTGAATGCCAGGCTGTGAGCCTAAGGAGCCTTCCCATGGAGGGAGCTCTTCTTGCTTTGACAAAAGAACAATTGAGTAAAGTCTGGTAACTGCAGCCACTGAAATCCTAAGTTGTATCAGAGAACCCAAATAGCTTTGTATCTGTTGATGAGCCCAATCACAATAATTTTTAATGGCCAGAAAGCAGAAAGTAGGAAGGATCTGCAGCAGCACCTTGATCCCTCCATCAGTTTGATTATCAAAACAGAAGTAGGGCTTGGGTTGAGTACAGGCAATTTTTCAGGAGGAGACAATACCAAATGCTCTTTCAGGGAAAACAGAAAGTTGAAAGGAAACTTTCAGGTTGGGACCCATGTGGCAACACAGCAGTGGCTCCTGACATGATCCACATGGCCAATTAGTGCAAGCAGCTGGCTGAGCTCTAAGTTTTGCATTTTTAAGGCAAGACACAGCTCTGGATGGGGAAATGGAAAATTTTAAAATGCAGTTCCACTTCAGCTGCCACTGAAGATTTTCTTTCAAGCTTACATTATAAATGCAGAACTTAATAATAATTGGAATTTTAAAAAGAACAAAATAAGATTGCTCTCATATGGGGAGTAATGCATGTTTATATTTTAGGAGCAGGAACACATCCATGAAATTGTGCTGGGAATATAATAGCAAACATTGTTTGTGTATGGTCCCTGCACTGCAATAGGAGTTCAGCACTGGTTTAAAACTCCCTTTCTTTAGCAGTGTGTTTTCTCGAGTTGGGCCCACAGAAAGAACAACTACCTGCTCAAATGTCTTAAACCATACACTTCCTGAGGGGAAAATATATCAGCTGAAAACCTACATGTTATGGTCATTTAAAATATACCCTGTTAAGCTACAGTCAATTACACTGTTCACTGAAGGATATTAGGATATTAAACATAAAAAACATTGCACTGTATTGTTTAACTGAATCTGTTTTCATCTTGTGTACTTGAATGCTGGTTTGCAGAACGGAACATACGTTCATGTGGGTTTTTTATGTTATGTGTGGATTTTTTTTAAATAAATGAAGTTATATAACAACAATCCCACACATATACTTGGTTGCAACATGTCAAGGGCTGGTTAAAATTCTCTTAGAATGCACCCTGGCTTCTTTATTTCATAGCAGAGAATATTACACAAAATCTGCCATTTACACTCAACTTCATTTTAAGATTCATCTAGTGAATTTAGCTTTAAAGTAGCATTATATGTATTTGTATTATAGCTTGTGGAAACCTGAGCAATTTTTGTAGAAATAAGTTTTTAATAATCATTCCAGTGCAACTGTTAGGGAACCTTACATTGCAGATCCTCAGTTTCCCACAAAGCTCACCAGCCACTCTTCATAAATGCCTCACTTTGGTGTTTTGCAGTCACGCATACAGCTCTCTCTCCTTTGCATTAACACAGTTCTATACATTATTTTGCAGTTCTTTCCATATGGAGATGCTTCTAAGTTTGCCCAGCATGCCTTCCGAACCTTTGATAAAAATGGAGATGGGACCATCGACTTCAGAGAGTTCATTTGTGCCCTGTCCATCACCTCACGAGGCAGTTTTGAGCAAAAGCTGAACTGGGCCTTCAACATGTACGACTTGGATGGTGATGGTAAAATTACAAGAGTGGAAATGCTGGAAATTATAGAGGTGAGATCAATATGACACTCAAAAATGTCACAACGTTAATAAAATTTGATTCCTTGTTCACACAGACTTTAGATTTTAGGCTTACCAGAGGCTGTATGGTACATTAAATGCACATTACACACATTAATCCTGCACTGACTGGTGCCCAAGTGGTACAAGCACACTAACATGTTTGTTAATAGATGTAATCTTGGAGAATTACAGAGAGTACATATGTGCATATAAGCTTTTAAATATCCTGAGATTTTTTTTCCCTGATTAATGGATTAATCACAAGAACAGCAAAGGATTTACAAAGCTCATCTCAGTCACTTGACACCCATGAAATTATTGAACTGTAGCTCAAGTAGCTGAAGCCTCACTGTAGATTAACTTCAGATGATTACAGAAATTTACAGGGATAACAACACGGTGTTTAAGTGAGCTCTCACAGATGGGCTTTAAGATGACTACAACTTGTAAGAGGAAGGATAAAGTTTACCACCTTCGTCATCTGCCGGCAACTTGCCGCAGTAGTTAATACCAGATTGTGCCCACATGTACACAGAAACCTATTTAAGGGTGGTGACTTCTAAAACGAATTATTCAGAATTTATGTGAAATATTTCAACTAATCAATTGATCCAGAGAGTTAGTTACAAGAATTTTACATTGTGAAACGGGAAGCCAAAGAAATTCATTCCGGGATGCAAAATGTAACTATCAAAATAAATCTACATCTAAAGAAAGTAAAATATATTCTCCCCTGTTTTAAGTATCTGGACTTTGGATCCTCAGAAAGAAAAGCAAAAGAAAAACCAAAAAAAATCTTTAGAGAAACTTGCAATCATTTTATTGTTAGAACATATTTCCAGAATTTGATCACATCAAAAAATTAGATTGAATTTCATGTTGAATTTTCCATTTGGTTTCTTTCCAAAGGCCATCTACAAAATGGTGGGCACTGTGATAATGATGAAAATGAATGAGGATGGTCTGACGCCTGAGCAACGGGTAGACAAGATCTTCAGTAAGATGGATAAGAACAAAGACGATCAGATCACACTGGATGAGTTCAAAGAAGCTGCAAAGAGTGATCCGTCCATTGTATTACTCCTGCAGTGTGACATTCAAAAATGAGCTTGTGTACGACGCGTCATAGACTGCACAGAAGTTTAATGTTCCATTCAGTTTGCAGCTATTTCCACACACACAAAAATTTGCTTGGACTACCTATAAATGGACTTGCTTCTTGTGTTTGAAACACTTGTGTGCATGAGAATGTCATTTGCTAAAGAATTTTAAAAGTATATATTATAAAAATAAACTGCCACAACGTGATGTGTGCAATGTCATTTCATAACAACCCTTTTCCTCTGAATCCTGTGCAGCAGGCCTGTGCTGCAGTGAATTATATTATTTATTGTTCATGTTTTACTGATGCTAGCTCTGTGTCTCCTAGACTGAGTAATGTTAGTGACACTGAATTCCCATGGTAATGTTAACTGTTTATTATAAATCATGTCACCATTCTGCTGTAAAGTAGTACTGGACAGACAGAAGGGAAGAGCTTCTCGGCTCCCAAGTCTGATCCACACGTGCTTGTATTGTCAGTGGATATAAATGTACTTCATTTGCATGCCTTTTAGGTTTGCCTTAATTCTTACCTCATTTGCATCCCTTCAATCTGGAAAGAGCTATGTCAGAGGAATGCAGTATATTAAAAAAAAAAGAAAATCCTGCTAAAATTAACCCTTTAATTAAGAATATATATAAATATATATATATATAATGTTTAAAATATTGTTTTATTGCAAGTTTAAAGGTTTTATTGGAAGTGTATTGATCTTTGCCAGAATTTTCAAAAGCTTCCACAGAGGTTGCAATATATTATGTCCCAAAATAAATTTATAACATTTGACCTTTTCCCCTAATTCTTATTTCATGTCTTCAGCATGGTAATAAAAAAAGAAAAAGTTCAATCTCTTTAATTATCTGTCACTGCACAATGAGAAATATGTATTTCATTACTGAAGCATGAAGAAAACTGCTTTATACTCACTCACTAGAAGAGTCATATTATACAAAACCACAAGTTGTAGTTCTTATATTTAAGGCTGGAGCAGCTGTTGATACTCTAAGATGCTACTGCTAAGATTTACCAGCACAGATACTAAACCTGTGCTGATTTTTAAGCTGTGTAAGTGAAACACAGTTTATTTGCTCAGCCTAAACCTGGTTATTAATGTTTTTTCCCTCCTGAAGTAAGAGATTTTCCTCTTACCATCTGACACTAAACTAGTTTGTGTTTAATATAAGCAGACATGATGTTAAAAATCACTACTGATAAATTAACCATGAAGTATGATGATAAAGGAGGGACAGTGAGGAGGACCAACCTCCTCTTCAATTCTATGTGCACAAATCAAGTTTTTCTCTGTCCTGTTACAAATTCTGCACAGCCTTGGGAAAGAATGAAGAACTATCAGACTGCAGAAACTGCAGATGAAAAACCTTGCTATGCCCCATTTCCCTGATGCTTTAAACAGTTGGTTGCTTGCTGGATTAAAAGGAAAAAAAAAAAAAAAAAGCAATCTGAACACCTTACAATTGCATGTTTGATATTTCTTCCTTACCTTATGAAGAAACAAGACCGTACTTTTAATAGCTAAAAATCAAACAATAAAACATGACATAAATCAAATAATTCTCTGTATTTTCAAATTTGAAAAGCAAAGCTCATCTGAAAATTAAAGGAAAAAAAAAAAACAAGCAAAGAAAAGCAGTTTTACACAGCTTGCTAAGAATTGTTGTGGGGGGGATCACAGAATCCCTTGCTGCCACAACCACAGCCATATCATTTTTAGTTGCTTTGTATTCCAAACAGCAAAAGCAGAAATGTCAACTACATTTTCTGCACCAGAATTTTACTTAGACTACACATATAACAGCCTTAGCAAATTAGGGAGAAGTGCTTCATGCGTTTGGCTGTAACTTAAAGTACACATTCTAGAAATTGCATACTTCTGAGAATGATATGCACATTGAATACTTCTCAGATTTTATGCCTCTGGTTTACATATATGAGAACAATTTCTCATTCTGTGTTTCCCGTCACCTTGAATTTATGTAGCTAGACAGGCTCCATTTACTTTAGTGCAGCATTAAGCAATGCACTGCCATCCAAAATGGCCAACAACTCAAAAACACAGTCAAACTCAAAAACGTAACATCAGCACTGCAATTTTCTCTACAGGTAGTCACTACAGTAAACTCTGTATTTAAAGAACCAAGAATATGATAGTTTGAGATCTTAGTATGATCACTGCAAAAATAAGTGCATCCGTGCAAGGGCTTCAGTAATTGTTTATTCAGAATTTATTCTCCACCATGAAAATATGTTTATAATAATTATACAGTCAGGAACACATCTTCATCAATTACAGGGGTAGATTAGAATAAATACAAAGTACTGATTTGAACGAAAGACCAGAATTGTTGCCATCTCCTCCAATATTTCAAGTAACTCTATAAAAGCTTGGGAGAAAGCTGAAGTGTTAGCTCAGTAGGAATGCATTAATTTTCCTTAATCTTTTCTCCACACAATTCATTATAGAAGACTAATGAAGATAAATGCTTTACTCTTTCCTGCCTCTGCACTCTTGCCATTTTTTTTTATACTGAAGAGAATCAGGAGGAAATAATGCAATACCATTTAATCTCATACTGTAAAAAGGTCTAAAACCTACTCCTACTTTTCATCATAAAATTGAGTCAAGCTCAACATGTGGCTCATGATCATGTCCTAGAATCAAAGAATGGTTTGGGTTGAAAGGGACTTTAAAGATGATTCAGTTCCAACCCCCTGCAGGCACATCTTGCATTAAAACAGGTTGCCCAGAACCGCATCCAGCCTGATCTTGAGCACTTCCAGAGATGGGGTGTCCACAGCTTCTTTGGGCAACTTATTCCAGTGCCTTATCCCCCTCAAAATTAAGAATTTATTCCTAATATCTAATCTAAATCTACTATCTGTCAGTTTAAAGCCACTCTCCCTTGTCCTGTCACTGCAGGCCCTTGTAAAAAGTCCCTCTCCAGTTCTCTTGTAGCCCCTTTAAGTACTGGAAGGTGTCATGAGGTCTTTCTGGAGCCTCCTCTGGACTCGACAGACACAACTCTCAGTCTGTCTTCACAGCAGAGGTTCTCCAGCCCTCTGAGCATCTTTGTGGCCTCCTCTGATCCTGCTCCAACAGGTCCATGCTCTTCCAATGCTGAGGGCCCCAGACCTGGGGGCAGTACCCCATGCAGGATCTCACAGACAGCAGAGTAGAGCAGTAGAACCACCTCCCTCAGACCTGCTGGTTCCAGACAAATTTTGCCAAGCATGCACTTTGTAAGGTGCCCCCCAGTATCTTCACATAATCCTAAAGGTGCAAGTACCTTGAATTACAGAATTATAGAGTTGTTCAGATGGGCAAGGATCTTCATAGATCTCTTGCCCAGCTCCCTGCTTGAAGGAGATAGGCAGGAGTCTATTCATTAGACTCCAAAAACTTCCAAGGACAGAGATTTTACAGCCTGTTTGCATAACATGCTCAAATACCTCTTACCTTCATCATGAACAATCCCTCCTGGTTTACTCAGCCAGAACCTCCCCACTTCAATTGATGACCACTGTCTGTCTCTTGCAGCACGCACATTAACAAAGAGCCTGGTCCTCTTTGTCAATAACCTCCTCACACATGCTGGGAGCCTGCCCACTACCCTGGGCTGTCCGAGGTCTGCCAGTAGAGGCAAGCAGCCTGAGTGCCTGGTGAAGAAGAGCACAAAAAGATCCCTTCAGCCCCAGCTGTATCTGTGTACCAGTGGAAGCTTCCCCAGTTAGGGATGACACGGCTCACTCCCCTGCAGCTGCTGGATCACTGAACCGGCTGTGTCAGAGGCCTCTGGACAGTGCTGAGGTAGCTGTGCAGGTCACAGGAGTGCCTGATGCCTCCCTGCAAGGCAGTTCTTTTGCAGAAGGTGTGCTGTGGTTGAGGAGCTGTCACCAGGTGAAGGGGCTTCAGGAGGAAGTGAACAGGCTATGTGGTATTCGAGTGAACAAGCACAAGATAGGTTATTCACAGAGATGCCACAGTATCAAGACTCCCAGGAGTCTCAAACCTCCATTGTAGTGGAGAAGCAGGTGGACTCAGAACCCTGCAGGGTAATTAGTCAAGGGTCTTTTAGTCAAGGGTCTGCTCAAGATGAAGGCTGGAAGCAGGTCACTCCACATACTGGGAGGAGGTTCCTCCTCCTCCTGAAAACAAGTAGGACTGGAACCTTCTACAACAGGTATGAGGCTTTGGAACAAGGTCAGACGATGAGGTGGAAGAAGGTCCTACTGGGACAGAGGGGCCTCCTAAAGAAACACCTCCTGTACCCCACATGGAGACCTCCTCTGTTAACAGGAAAAGAAGGGTAGCAGTAACAGGAGATTCCCTCTAAGGGGAGGAAGGTGAGGGAGGCCTTGATATGCAGACCAGACCCAACTCATGGGGAATCCTGCTGGCTCCCAGGAGCATGGATAAGAGAAATTACTGGAAAACTCTCCAGTCTAGTAAGGCCCTCTGATTACTATCCACTATTGGTTGTTCAAGCCAGCAGTGACAAAAAACCAAAGAGAATTCCAAGAACAATCAAAAGAGACTGCAGGGCCTTGGGTTGAAGGCTGAAGGATCAGAAGCAGACAGCGATTTCCATAATCCTTTTGGTAACAAGGAGTAATATTGACAGGAATAGGCAGATCCACCAGGCCAACGCATGGCCCCGAGTCTGGTGTAAGCAAAAAAATAAATTTCAGGTTTTTTTTTACCATGGGATGATCTATTGAACACCTGCTCTATTGACACGTGATGAGATGCACCTATCTCAGAGGGGGAAAAGAGCTGTTAGCACAGCAGTCAGCAGGGCTCATTGACAGAAATTTAAACTAGCTTGGAAGGAGGAAAGGGACAAAAGCAGGCTTGCCAGTAGGGAGTGATGGCATGGTGTGCAAGGACTTGAGAAAATGAATGGGATCTCTCAATCTCCTTCAGGTTTGTTGGCTGCAAAGCACCACAGCTGAAATTTTTCTATACTAATGCACACAGCATGAGGAACAAGACTGTCACAAGCCTTTGGCCCAATCCCAGAGATAACTATGGGCTTAGTCCTGTGATTGGAGCGCCCTGTTGGATGGTTACAGGCTGTTCAGCAGGGATGGGCAGGGAGAAGTGGGCAAGGTGGCATTGTGAGTCATGGCAGGGATGTAATGCATGGAGCCTACAGTTGGCAATGGCACAGTTGCAAGCCTCTAAGTAAGAATCAACATACAAATCAAATAATGCAATGTCATCTTGGCAATCTACTACAGACCTCCCAGCCAGGACGATGACACTGAGGAATGGCTCTCTGAGGAACTAAGGTACACTTCCAGCTCAACTGCCCTTCTCCTTATGTGGGACTTCAACTTGCCAGAAGTCAGCTAGGAACATAACACAGCTGATGGGTCCCTTCCAACTCAGCATTTTTATAGTCCCATGATTATATAAGGTGTATTTTCTTCAAGTCTTACCTAGCTCCCATATTTTAAAGAAACCTACAAGTTTTACACCATGCTGTGACTGAAAACAAATTATGCTACAAAGTCAAGTTAAAACTTACACTGTAATAAGGTTTTATTCGCGAACTGCTATTCAGTAAAAAAGTGCAGAAACTGCTGAATGTTGTTCTCTGAGTAGTCTCAATAGCTCTTGTAGCCATGTAACATCAAACAACAAAACATCCCCTAAAACAACAACAGGAAAGAAATGCAGCTGAACTCTAAAAAGTGTTTTTTTCTGAAGAGTTGCCAAAATTTCAAGTTCCTGGAGAAAAAAAAGAACAGGAGAAGAACAAAAGGCTAATTTGAGTGAGTTTGAAAAATCTGGTTCTTCTTTCTCCCTCTTATCCCCAGTAAATGCTTGCAATATCGAAACAAATCAAGTTTAAGTGCTCTAGTCCCATGGAAACATGGGAGGGGAGAGAGGGCAGGGAGCCCAAATAAAACATAGGTCTACAAAGCTGTAGAAAAGTTAATAAATTATTTCCTAAGTTGTTATTCTACTTCATTCCTATATATTGGAAAGACTTGTGTCTCTTTAGTTTATGATAATAAAATTAATATTTAGAGACTTATTCTGTATGTGGAAACTCAAGAATGTGTAAGAACCAGTTCACCAGAATTAAGAATCTAGGTTTATAAAGACACAGCTTGTTAGGTTTCATAAGCTCATGTCCAAAGACACTCAAACTCATTAGGAAAGGAAGGAAAGAACTATTTTCCCGCCAAGATCATATACTACATATAAATTTATACCTTTTCTAATTATGAAAGTATAAGTTCTAATAGTTTCTTATGTTCAGCTACTGTGGTTTCACTGGAAAACAAATGAAACACATTTTACTGCATGCATTAATTACCACATATTTAAGAAATAAAGCATAGCTAGGAAGAAAACAGTATTTGTAACTTAATGCTAATTTTAAGTGTGTAGAGTCACTAAAACATTACCACAATTAACAGTTCAAACATTTTATTAAAATATTATTTCATAGTTATACAAAATATATTTCAAATTTTTCAGAAGAAAAATCAGAACAGATTAAAAAAAATCTACAGTTGGTAGCTAAAAATATCAACAGAACATTCAAAATTTTCTCCTCATCCAAACTGTGCTTATTCTTCTGTGCACACACAGTAATCCTTTAAAAAATAATTAATAACAATACAGAAATATCTTCCTGAGAGTGTCTAACAATTAAGCATCTTTTTCAGTATCAGGAAGCAATAATTTTACATATATTATTACACATTTGTCTTCAATATAATACCATATTCATACAGAGATACTTATTGATCTTCATCTCCGTCATTCCTATTTTGGAAATTCAGTGTTCTTTGGTCTCTTGGAGGGTCTGGCATGCGGAGGATTCGAATGTGGGGACTCGTAGGCAGAGAACTAAAAATAAAGGATGCATCATTTAAACAGTGTTTCTTCTCCAAGAATTTTAGTACTTCCATTTGATTCTTTACATTATATATTTTCCTTTAAATAACTCCACCTTTTTTCTTTGACAGTTTTAAAAAACAGTAACATGAGGTGAAGTTCGGGCTTCACAGGCCTGATTTGACTAAAAGCTTGAGGTAAAGACAAGCACTCATTTCAATCATGTGATTTCTAACAATCAGACTGCCTTAACTACAGAAAAGGTTATTTTACGAAAACCTCCAAATGAACGAATGATGGAATACAAGTAAGGATTTGCCTTACAGATACTGAAGTAGCACACACTACACACACATGTAATCATTCACAACATACTAAGAATGAGCAAAGTTACTAAACATAAATTTACACAGGCTTCTCCACTGATTATCCGAAATGGATTTTTCCTGAAGTTGCCCCCATATTTTTCTTAAATTTAATGTCTGCTGAACATGAAACAAGGAGCAATATAACAAATTCAAACTGAACTTGAATTACTAATTTTTTCAACAGTAACCATAGAAAAAAATCCTGTGTGTTTACTAGATTCAGACAATCTCCACAAAAGCTTTTCCACTGAAATAACAACAGATACCACTACTTTACTTTTTATATACTTTAGTGAGGGAAGTCAATTAGGAATAAATCAACTTCTTTTTGAAGACTGCTTTAATTACCCTCTCAGGCTTCACTAGTTACACTGGGTTAATAGGGAGGAGTTGGCTGCACAAGGTGAGAGACATGACTGTCCCCTTAAACTGGGAATGGCTCTACCAGGGTTTTATACAGAGATTTTGAAAGAATTTTGAACCAGTAGATGACAAATTTAAAACATGGTGTAAACTATGAGTCTCTATATCAGCAACATTAAAACCCAGAAAATAAAATCAACTCAAATGACAAACCCCTTGAGAGTAGTACAGAAAAAATTCCCAAGTCTTTTGTTATTTTTGGGAGAGGAGAGGGACATACAAAGCTAAGAGCCCATTTGACAAATGAAACATTTCCAGAAGTTGTTTTATTTCTGATAAACTTATTTAAGTCCCACTGAATTACCATTATGTAAGGAAGAGTAAAAAAAACTTATTAAAAAAAACCCTTTAAATTCAGAACTGCTCCATTTTTTATGTTCTACTTCAACAAACAGTAAAATTTCTTTCTCCTCACATTCAACTTTTTCAACTTACACTTCTTGCAAGAGAACTCCCTTGCAATTCTTGTCCTGAAATAAACCACAACAGTATTACCTCATGCTCATAGGGGTGAACAAAATGAACTGTCGATGCCGCTGAAAATCAGCCCTCTCCAGAATCATGTCAATGGCAATTCTTCTGTTAAGCATATCCTAAAGACAAAAGATTTGTCAGGAAGTGGTACTGAAAGTAATAAATACATTAGAAAGTATAATTCTAGAAAACCTATCAGAATTAATTGCTATACAGTCAAGGCTGGCTAAAGAAAATCCCTAAATAAGACTAATAAGAACTAAGAAAACCTGGAGAAACTTTAGGGTAAAAATCTAAAAGCTACAAATTATAGCCTGGGAAATTCTTAGACTGTACTTTTTAGCATACACAGGCAATGGAAAGCTTCTATCAGAAAAACCACGCATTCATCTACTTACAGTGTTTTTCTATCACTGATGTGCATATAGTACTTCTTACTTTATTGCTATGCTGAGATGAACTGTACTTTAGCAAAATAATATTTCCTATAAAATCCTTCCTGAAAAATCACCTGAAAGGATTTAAGGGCTCCATGAAACCTATGATATTATGATATTATAGAGCTTGTTTTTATTAGGATTATTATTGCTATTGTCATTATTAATATTTGGAATGGAACCTTACACATTAGGCTTACTGAAAAGGATGTGCAATAGGAAGCTGTTACTAGGAGGGACCAACAAAGCTCTACTGCTGTGCACTGCTCCTCAGGAAAGCAGAGATCTCCCACAAAATCACACCGTGGAGTCCTCATGTGGTGGGGCCCCGTGATTACACCAAGACTAACCACAGAACGTGTGGACAGTAAGGCTGCATTACTGGCACTGCGGTGGAAAGACAAATTGTGTGGAATAATTTACAGAATAGATGACATGCAAGCTCTTTGCAAGGCCTACACTTCTGAATATCCAGCTTTTTCCAGAAAGACGGATAAACTTCTGCACAATTAACTTTTAAAAGAGGATCTAAGATTTGAAAGTTGGCTGAAAAACAACTGCTTCACTACCTTAGATGCATACTGTTCTTGAAATTCTTTAATAGAAACTATATTATCTTTCTTCCCTCTAAGTGATTTCTAGTAAATAAATTATTGATGAGAAAGGGACACTGAGACAAAATAAAATAAGCCAGTATCAAATCTTTGTCTCACAGAAGTAAATATTTTCTCAAACTCATACCACCCTGCATATTTAATAAGTAGGAAACAAATCTTAAAAAAAAGAAAATAAATTTCAAAATGGGTTAGTGGCCTGTCCAGGAAAGCTGTACACAAAAACAATCACTTTTAGCTAACATTAGTATTTATTGTTCATTATTCTGCATTCCAACATCTTGGAAACATGTTCCTACCTGAAGTATGAGTTTCTATAAAATGTTCCAACATTTTATAGTTGCAACAGTGAACCCAATTGTTATATTTGCTCTGAAAAAACCCCACACTGATCCCAAAATTGTAATAAATCAAAGTACATGCCAAGCCCAGAATGTCCCAGCAATATGGAGAGTCAACCTCTGACAAATACAGAGCCAGCTGATTTATTATTTTTGTGCTGAAGAATGGTTTGAGCACATAAATTAACAGAAAGGCTCATATTACTGGATACCAACCTCAGACACACATTAAACTTCAAAAGTCACCAAACAAAGGGAACAAGATCACTAAGAAATTTTGCTTTGGGGGATTTTGATTTTGGTTTGGGGGCTTTTTATAATGTACAGTCAACCATACAGGTTTTAAATCTAATCAAATACAGTATACAATCTAATCAACTATTTCACTAATTTATACAAATCTGAATGGGAGATATAGTTTAAGTTTAAACTATACCATGTAGACATCAAATTCATCCATGCATCTGAAAGGAGATTCAGAAATGTTCCACAGAGAAAGAATGAAACAAACTGTGGAGAAGGAACGTTCACCTCCTGATAAGGATCTCAGATCACTACGGGCAGCTTTATCGTCATCTCGAGGCTGAACCTTGAAGTAAAAATATTGGAGCAATTTTTAAATCTGAGATTTAACATCAAACACATTATACTTGAACAGATCACTTGAAAATGCTTTTCTGTATTCCACTGCAACTGCTATTCTGGAATGGGATAGCTCCTAAACATTTAGTAACACATTTCTAGGATCACTGCAATTTCTTCTATCACAGTCATACACACTGAACAGACTGAATGACTCTGCTAGAGTTTTGTTATTCAAATCTCTATTTCTAATAGCTGTTACACAGTGCTTAATAAATGTCAACATAACTGTTTACATAACAGTAAAATCCCATGGTTACCAGCCACAATAGAAAAGCAGGTAATTGATTTACAGACGAATTTTAAATGAGGAAGGGGTTCTTTACATGGAATACATGAAACATTGTGAACAGCCATTTGTTACATTGATTATGATGACATCTTGTGGCACCCCTTCTGTAAGATGAAACTTGGGCATTTTCTTGCTCTGCTAATTGCATTGCCTTTAACAAGTTAAGCAGGCAAATAAGGATTATTTTGAAATGGAATCATTTTTTTTGCAGGGAATTGTTTTCTTTTTGCAACTTACATTCCATGACAAAACACAGATGTCTTTTTTGAGATATGTGAGATGTCAGCTATTAAAAATATATATTCTGATAAAGCCAAGTAATGACCTGATATTTTATGGACTGAGTTTAGTGTATCTTCAGATACACGTGCCTCACCTGTCTAATTAGGACTGTGACACATATTTATGTTGCTACTGCACATTTTTCCCC
The DNA here is from genome assembly GCF_031753505.1 of Anomalospiza imberbis. Taxonomy (NCBI): domain Eukaryota; kingdom Metazoa; phylum Chordata; class Aves; order Passeriformes; family Viduidae; genus Anomalospiza; species Anomalospiza imberbis. The sequence goes on along the minus strand of NC_089683.1, from coordinate 11,713,668 downwards.
TTAATCCCTAAAACTGAAGTCTGCCACAGAAACAAAAGTAAATAAATCCATGATAAATCTTTTTGGGATGTATGTTAAAAGATACACAGAAAAAAAACCTATTGAAGCTTTCCTGCATTAAGTTGTTCAAATAACAACTAGAGCCATTATAGAATCACACAAATACTGCTTAACTTCCTATCAATGATTCAGGAATGAGTTATTTTGAAAGACTGGATAACCAATCCACATTTACTCCTTGTAATCTAGCAACTACTTAAAATGGCAATGTTTTCTGTCCTTGCTTGTTTTCAACAACATCCTACTGCCACCAAATGGGACGAAACAGACTTATCCAACATTCTGGATAAGTGTTAGGTAAGTTTGATGTGATTAAGCAGACACTTCTTCACTGAGGCTTTTGGAAACTCTTCCAGCGTGTCCTGCTCAACAGACAAAATCTAGCCATTTTGACATACTTTTTCTGCTGAATCATTGTTACATAAGTTCTTTTACACACTATGCATACATAATATGCCCACTCTTAAATTTAACCTTTGCAATGACTGGTTTTGCTAGTTATAGAACTTCATCAGTGTTGTTATCCTAAAACAATCACTGGTAATCTCTACTGAGGTCTACTGATTGGAATAATTGATATTAAAACCAAGATGGGAAGGGTAGGGAGTTTCCAAGCAGCATAACTGGTGGGCATGACAGTCTTCATAGTTTCTTAACCAAAACATAGAAGTCCAGCAATTTCTTGGTGAGGTTCCTATGGCTGCATATTTCAAGCATAACACTCCTAACATTTCTATACATTATACTTCACAATTTCCTACTTGCAATCATAACTAACTCTTTTATATGATTAAACTGATTACTTGATCAGAATATTTATAACACTACAACTTAGTGTGTATCACATTTTGCAGAGGGGAAAACAATTTATTCTATCATTTGCAACACATTTCTAGTATCTGAGACTAAAACAGATAATAATTAATTATTTATTATAGTAATTGAAGTAATATAACAGAACTTACTGTTATGGAAAGTGTCTCATTCTTGTGATCAAAAGTTATATGTCCAGAGCAACCTCGAACACGTAATAAAAGCTCAAAGTGGAGTTTGCATTGTATAGAAAGTCTCCTTAAATCAAGCAAACAAACATTAGGGGAGTAAGTTTTTAAATACATGAAAAAGTGACAACAGATTTTCATCAACAGTTCCGCATCATTAAGTATTAAGCCCTCCTCCAATAACAACATTTCCCCAAAATCAACTGCACTCTCAAGTGGATGACATTAGACATACTGGAGAGAATTTATTTGAAGGAATGCAACAACAAAATCTTCATGGATAGGGATAAGACATTAAGGGACTGAAGCACGAAAGAAGGAATGGAGAAGAAGCTGTCAAATTATAGAATCTGAATCAAGATCTTCAAAATTTTTCAGCACACAGCAGAGGAGAATTGTTTGGCCTAAAATGAAATTAATTATAATCAATATAATCACTGATTATAATCAATAAAAATGAGTGACAGCCCAGATTATTTCAAGTCCTCGTTTGTTACTGACATTTTACTGACCAAAACCAGAATTCAAACAGAACTGCCTTGGATGAAGTCAGCACAGTTGAGGTCCTTGGGATGAAGCAAAATACAGGCTCCACTATCTCATTGCTTTTCCAGCTGTCATTCCAGGCTGCCTCTAAACTCTCAGGCATAATAAGATTGAAACTGAGAGCAAGCTTAGGTTAAAAAGTTGTGAACACTGTCTTAAACTCACCTTAGGAATTGCCGATACACTTTGAGCCTCTCTGTCATTACTTCATCCAGCACCGCAATAAATCTCCTTAAGTTCTTCACTTTATTGCTTGCATCCTCATATCTTTCTTTTGCATAATGAAATTGCCTGTTTTAATTAACAGAAAGGTAAGGAGTAATATGCATTGCATTAAAACTGAGCTATTGCTGTAAATGCTGAAAATCATTTTGATAACCAAAATATTAAAATGAAAACTTTCTTGAAAGTGAAAGCTAAAAGCATTCGATAAGTAAGACACTGTTCACAATGAAATGCAGATGAAAATTAAATCTTAATTCTATTTTTAATTTTTTGAAAATAAACTCTTTCACCAAGAAGAAGGAATGACTGGTTTCTCAATGCTCAAGAATATATGAGGGGAGTGCTTCCCTGAAATACACTCAAGGAGCTCCCCAGCTTGTGCATTAGTTACTCAAACTAGAATTATGCTTAATCCTCAATGCATCACAAAGCAACGGCGAGTTAAATTTGTGTTGTCATAACTGGGATACTTCAAAACACTAAGAGGATATCTGATTATTGGTAACATCATATATATAGCACGGATGCTGCTTAAAATCACTGGAAGGTGTTTCAGGACTCTTAAGCCTGTTCAGTACTGGGAGAATAAGTACAAAACATTTCCAGAGCTTCACAGATAGCTTAAGTAGTAAAAACACACATGAACACACAGTGAGTCAGTAAGAAAACTCTTCTTTCCCCTCTCTTTTCCATCCTACCTGAAATTAGACAGTAAAGATGACTTACTGTATTATTTCTTCTCTGTTTCCACGGTGTCTGCTTTCTAAATTTATCTTCTCTCTCAAGCGATTCATTTCTGCATCAAGACTTTTAACAGTTCTGCTGACCTTGATGGGTTCTGAGAAGATTTGCCTTGCTTTTGCCTTTTTTTCCTAAAGGAATGTTTGAAACTCAAATAATTGTCACATTTTTCAAAAATCTGTTTAGTCTTCACAACAAGTATTTTATGCTACAAACTCCAAGCAAGAACGGTATTTTTGTGTTCTTTCTGTTTTCATTACAGCAAACCCAGTTAACAATTTTATCGACAACATTTATACATGGGTAGTTATTTGAGTGCCAAGAACTGTATCCAAGATTTTTAATACAGTCATAGTTATTTAGCTAATGCAGATAAATAAGGAACCAAAATCACCATATTTAAATGGGCAGTCTTCCAAAAGTCTTTATGGATGTGATTTCAGAGTTAGTTAATAAAGCTTGATTAAGTAAGTCTCAAAAGACCAGATATGGGGCCTGTACAAGGAAAACCCTACCATCCAAGAAACCAAAACAATATTATTCAATTTAACTTAAGCTGCAAATTTTAAGTAATTTTAATCTTCTCATTGTAAAAGACAGAAGAAATGGTCCTAGATGGATGAACCCTAATTTATCTGTCAAGAGAGAACTGGTGTCCTATCAGAAAAAAAGAGGCCTCAATTCACTTACATAAAATTACTTTACTTTCTTTACACAGTCAGTGTAGGACATAGCTGAGAGAGTACTCAGTGCAGCTGAGTATATTAATATGGTCTGTATGTTATACAAGTGGAATGATTTATTATTAAATATTAGAAGAATCATGACCACCTGACTTCAATGGCTAAAGAAACCCCACCACACATACCTCTAATTCCTTTTCTTTGGAAACTAGTAAATCTTTGTGCTTATTTATGCAAGCCACGTGTTCTCTCTGTTTGTCTTCATAGTGCTGCAAACTGCGTTTACTGTTTTCCACTTCTGACTCAGCCTGGTTTAATTCAGCCTGTTTGGAACAAATCACAACGTGAGCTGTTTGGGGTAGATTCCTGAGAATCTCTCTAGTGTTTACTGACTTCTTACAGGTTGTTCTAACTTATTTTGCTTTCAGTAACACTACTTCTAGAGTCTGGGAGCTTTAACAGCAGCTTATGAGAAAGTCTATGCTCAATTCCGAAAAGGAACAAATACATGCAATGATTTTAGCAATTATATCTTGAGGTGATGTTTTAATCTTTAAAAAAAGCTATGCTTTCTCCTAAAGCTCAAAAAACTGCATTTATTTTTTACACTACATTCTATCTGGAACTTCTGATGCCTGTGTGATATCAGCCAGAACTGCAGTTCTGTGTGAAAATTCAGTGTCCTGCTATACCTGCAATATAAAATCATAGAATCATAGCATAGTCAAGGTTGGAATAAACTTTTTAAGACCATTAAGCACAACCATCAACCCAAAACCACCACCATACACACCACTAAACCACATCCTCCAGTAAAACAGCCATACATTTTTTGAATGCTTCCAGAGACAGTGATTTCACCACTTGCCTGGGCAGTTTGTTCCAATGATTTACAACCCTTTCCATGAAAATTTTTCTCCTCATATCTAAACTAAACCTTTCCTGGTACAATTTGAAGCCATTTCCTCTCCTTCTGTCACTTGTTACCCAGGAGAAGAGACTGAGCCCCACCCCGCTACAACCTCCTTTCAGGTGGTTGTAGAGACTGGTAAGGTCCCCCTCGAGCCTCCTTTTCTCCAGGCTAAACAGCCACAGCTCCCTCAGCTGCTCCTCACAGGAACTGTGCTCCAGACCCTTCACCAGCAACCTCTATTCAGTATTGATGCTGTTGAAGTGGTATATCTTTCTAGAGAAGCAAAGAGGTATAAAGAATGACATAAATTAGGACGTATTTTCTTCTTCATCCCTGTTAACTAGATGGCTTGTCTTAACAAAAATAAAAAAACACCAAACCAAACAGAAAAATACCAACAAACAACTCAAAAACCCCAGAACAATAAACACGAAAACCAACACCAACAATAACATATGCTCTTACTTTTTTCCAATCCTATCTTAAAACCACAACCTGCTCTATGTCACCAGTTAAATAAACAACTGTAGAACACTTAACAACACATCTGATTTAAAACCTCTTCAGGAGTTTCAGTGCTTCCCTCAACTGTGTTCAGTACTCTAAATAACAACAGCAATAATGTTTTCATATTCTGAATAAATCTCTTTCCATACAGAGTGGTTCTTTTAAAATAGATCATATTTCTAGAATTTCCATATTAGATACATTAGAACTAACACATTTATCTATCTGTTGCTTTACTGCCCTGTTTCCTTACTCTTTTTGTTTGCTATTTTAATTTGGGCTGACTACACAGCAATTTACAGTTTAAATGAGACATGTGAGAGATTCCCATAGTGATCTTTTAAGTTTTCTTCATTTCATCCTTCTACAAGTTTAAAGTACTATAAATGTCCTGAACTCTTATTTATGTTTTCTATTTTCAAACCATAATTTCTTCTAGCCAAAGTGAGATTGCCTTCCATTTGCCAATATCAAATTTTTTATGTCACCATTCTGCTATTTATCTTAATTCTTGCTATTTCTCTGGCATTTCCAGGTGCCTTCTGTAGTCTTGAACAATTAAAACTATATACTAGTACCTTCTGTGATTATGTAACTTCATAAAATAACAACCAATTCATCTAGAACTTCAAATGATATTTTGAGAAATGAACAGTTATGAATATTCTTAGCCAAGGTTTCTTAGAAACAAACAAGCAAAAACAACAAATGTGGTGCATGAGAAAGGAAAGTCAGGAAACTTTTTCCTGCCTTGTCACTCCATGACTAAAGATACCTTGAAATGAACTCTCTTTAAACATAAAACACTACAGTGAGTACTCGTAACAATCAACATCACCTTCAAAATATTGCCAACCATATTTTCCAACATGTTCTAGATGGAATGCTCCATTTCCATTTTCTAGGTAGACCTTAAGTATATCAGGCAACAAGAAGTTCTCTTCTCCTGCCTCACCTCTTCTCTTCTTAACCTCATTCACCTTGACACACAAATGGAACAAATCAAAAATACAATATAAAATTACTGTTACCTTAATTGGGCCAGCAATTTCTTCTACTTGATGAATTTTTTCTTTCACTTCTTCTAATTTTTTTTCAGCTGCTTGGAGAGTATTTTTCAGTTCTTCCATTTTTCTGCGTTGTAGCTGCATGTCTTGTTTTACAGATTCCATCCTACCCTTATTTTCTTCAGCTTCTTCTTGCTGTCAAAAGGTATTAAAGTTAAGAATAGTACAAGGATACACTTTTGTAAACTACTACAGATTTTTTTAGTATCAGTATTAGGGTACAGTATTACATGAAGTACTCTATAACTCTAGTATAGGAGCAGTTCAATGTAATGGTCACTGAAGTCCAAAGGAAGAGGCTGACGGATCTTGTAGGAGACCACTAAATCAAACTGCAAAGTAAAAGTGGAACTTCATATTTATGTGACTGAAAATCAAGAGGATTTTATTTCGGAGTTGTGATGAAAGACTGAAAAGAACAAGGTAACTTCCCTCTGGATCTGTGGCCAATATACAATGCAATGCAGAAGAGTAAGTGGATTGTGGTTGTCTTCTGGAAAATAACATCATTCCTAATTAATTATCATCATAAATACCTTCTGATTCAAAAAGACAAATATTGCAAAACCTGGGGGAAAAAAAATTAAATCACCAAAAAAAAATAAAATCACTCAATTTACAGAAGTGTTTAGAATTATGGAACGTGTTCAATTCTTCACTATCCACTTTTGCTTGTTTCAAAACATTGCCAACATTAAAAGACATTATCAATACACTGATTAGACATAATTGCAGAATCTAATCTTACTAATATATGGATGTCCGCTGACTGGTGCTCTTCCATATTTTCAAGATCTGCTATCTCTGCATTTGCTGTTCTTACTTTTACCTGGGAAGAAAAAGAAAATACATGTTCTGAAGCTTAACTAAAGAAAAAAGTTCACATTTGTTCATTTAATTCATGATAGGAAAGAAGATACTTGTATTTTTTAGCTTCATTAGTGACTAACAAGAGACACAATTCTTCACACCCACCTGTGGGATTCATTTTCGTGAGATATAACTTGTTCTGAAAGTCGTGTGCTTTAATTTCTTAAGTTATCATATTTCCATTCATTATGACAATTTAACAAAATACACTTTATTTTTTTTCCAAGTATTTATCTTCAGCATTTCAGTCTACATGCTAGGGGGTTTTCTTCTGCTTCTTACTCATTATTTACTGTATATAACCTTATATAGTATTGTAAGAGACAGTTCAGAGTTTCCCTCATCTGCCTCACGATCGTCGTAAGGACAGAGACTAAGACCCTGACGACCCTGACTGGAGTTCTGGCCTGGCTGAGGTGGACGCTTGCCAAGTGATTGTTTGCAGATGTGCTTGCTGTGCCGCCACCGTACACTGCTTCGAGCAGGGACTGGCAATTACCGGCTTGCTCTGTACGCTTGCACCTGCTTCCCAATTCCCGCTCATCACAATAGCCCATTAATTTCCCCACCTCTTGGCCACGGAAGATCCCTCATCTGCCTCATGACCGCCATCAAGGACGGAGATTAAAACCCCCCACCAAGGACTGAGACTGAGACCCTTAAGATTCTAACACAGGGGCGCTGGCCTGACTGAAGCGGGCTATCTGCCAAGTGTTGCCTACAGGTGTGTTTGCTGGACCAAGAAACAATGGGTCCTGCTCACTGCTGGGACTGGTTGGTCCTTTTTGGAACTGGACTGCCTGTCCACCGTCCTGTACCTGTTCCCTCGGCATACCGTCCTGTTCCCTCCCCTGGAGGAAGACTATAAAGACCCGAGTCAACCCAAGACTTCAAGATTCTTCCCGACGTGACAAGACGGATCTATTGGCTGGACCATGAAGATTTCGTCTCTCTGTTGGTAGCTATTTCCCTTCCCCTCTTTCTCTCTCTATCCTTTATCTCCTTTCTAATCCTTCTATCGCATTTGCTGTGGGCACACAATAAAAGGTGCATTTGCTTTGATTAATATTAAAAATCCCCTTTGTGTTGTTTCTGCACTCTGAGATCGGTAAAACGAGCCGTCACAACTCCCGCTTGTACTAGCAGATCGTGACAAGTATGTATTAGCTTACACTGCCTACCTAGAGCACCACTGGCCACCACAAATATATATAGCCTACCCAGAAGTACCAGAGACCACAGAAAGGAAACTAACAGCTGTAAAATGGTTTATAGACAAATTAAAATTAAGAGAACTTAAAGAAGAAATATTCAGTGTATCAAGATCGGTTAAGAATATACCAGAAGAGCATGAAGATAAAGAAGATTCTGGGAATGAAGAGGCAAGGCTCAACAGAAATAAAGGAGGGAGAAGCATTATGTGATGCAAGTGTCTTTTCTATGCAACAATTTACTACTAGTGTCAAAAAAGCAGTAGAAATTTTTAAGATTTAGCACAAGGTGGGGAAAGATACCAAACAGAAACAACAGCATATGTAAGGATTGATGTGGCCTCTATCATTCTGTCCTCAATTATGAGAGCATACAACAAAAAACAAAGCAAAACATGAAAGCAAAAAAAAAAGTAAGGATAAAAATCAAAAACTACCAGGCACTCCAGATAGATTGCAGAAGTCAAAATGAAATAGGGAAAGACTGAGGAGTTTCTAAAAACTAACACTGTACCTATTTTTACCTGTAGTTGTTTTTGGTGTCGCCGATGACCATAGAGATGATCTTCAGTCTGCCTAATCTCATTTTCAATGGAATGTAAGCGTTGCTGAGAGGCTGTCAACTGTGCCCTTTTGTTTTCAATTTCCTTATCCAAGTGACTTTATAAACAAAGTGATATTGAGATGTTACATACTACACATATATTATTTGTGACACACGCATACAGAAATACACCAAAAAAAAATTACATGCATGACAAAACAAAGGGTAAAAATGCAGTCCTTTATAACCAGACTACATCATTCCTCCATAGCAAAGTTGGTAATGGAATGCCTGTAACACTACCAAAGTTAAGATAATCTTTGAGTGAAATTTAGTATATACTGACATGAACAAACTACAATTAACTGACACATTTAAAACTTTTGAGTTTCTAGAAATAAATTTTAACATTCAAATCAGTTTATACTATCAACTATTAATACTAAAATTGCCTAATATGTCTCTAATATAATCTGAGCCTCAAAATGAAAGTATTCTATTGTCACAAATTTCCTTGGTGACAGCTCAAGTTAGTCATCTTTGAAGTACATTTTGCTTTTTCAACTACCATTTTGAAAGCAATGAGAGAAAAAAACCCTAAAAATATAAAAAGTGATGAAATTCTCAAAGATACCTACCATGAATGAAGTCAAAAGCCTGAGGAAACACAGATGCAAAGTTTGAAACCAACAGGAGGATGTGTGCTAACAACTTTGGTTTGACTAGTCAGGCCTCCCTTGCAGTAAACTATGACATCACTGTTCAAGTATTATATTTTTAAAGAAACAGCCTTGACTCCATACTCTTTTTGACCAAGCATAAAAAAGAAGGTAGCTAGATTTCCTGAAGTATTGAGCACAGAAAATCCCTGCTTGGTGGGTAAGATCTACATGCCACAAGCTGAAAGATAACTAAATACAATGCAAGTTTGTTCCTATCGCAAAAAGGCACTGAAATTAAGAGATTTTCTAGAATTCTCAGAAAGGAAATGTAAATCTCAGAAAGAAAATGGAGAGACTAGAGAGTAGTGTACATGCAAATAGACAAGTATGCAATTCCACTATGCATGCCAACAAGCACACTTTTTGCAAACATGTTACAAGATGCTAACCTGATTTCTGCTTCAACATCTTGACTTAGGAACTGGGGTCTGACAGAATTGGAAGAGTAATAGCGTCGTTCAAATACTTGATCACCTTCAGCAGTGAAAGCTTCTTTGCAGTTTCTTGGGGGCCGATTGCACTGCATTACCTCACGAGCCTTACGGCTATTCTGAAAAACAAAATGGCTTTATAATACCAGCAGAAATGTAACCCTAATTAAAGATAAGAATTTACAAGTTGTCTAGATGTTTTCACCCAGAAATAATTTCAATTCCTAATGAAAACACAGTAATGAAAGAATGTGAAAATTATATGTAATGTCAAGAATGTACTTTTCTTAGTTGAGTAGGACATTTATGTTCTCAAGAACCCACTAAGTTTAACTGGTCATTTATTTGTGAATTCCGTAGTCTAATCAGTCCCTTAGAATTTGCCTTGGGGAAAAAAAAATCACTAACCAGAAGGTCGCTATGCACAGATATATTAAACTGTCAAAAGGAAAATAAACATAGAGGAAACAAGCTCCCAAAACAAGGTAAGAAGGATATCAAACAATATTCAACTAAAGTTCAGGGAAACATGTTGGTAAAAAACCCCAACACTGGCAGTGCCAGACTAAGTGGTCACAAGTGCCATTGCCCAAGGCAATCATGTTATCTATTCCAATGTATCAATTTTTCCACAGAATACTGCTTTGAGATTTAGTTGATATTGTTCGGGTAGGGCTCAAAGATAATAATGTTATGAAAATCACTGGTTAGTTCAGGCAGAAAGGGAAGAACAATCCCAACATTCCTGCCGTGAGAAAAGCCTATAAAGTTCAGCTGTCATGTAACCCACTCAGTGACAGCTGTGCTTGATAAACAGTCAGCTCTGCTTTAGACAGAATACAAACTGCCTCTTTCAAGTAAGAATGTCAGAGGATAAACTGGGGCAAGAGATTTTGGAGAAAAGTAAAATTCACAAAAAGTAAGGATCATTAATTCTGCTTACTTAGAGAATACCTTGCCTTCTCTAAATAAAAACATATACAC